>NC_081360.1:25755317-26363778 GCF_030684315.1 Stegostoma tigrinum
CAAATAAATAGATGGCTAGCTGAGGCTTGGAATTCTGTGATGAGTAACTCACCTCCTGAGCTCCAAAGCCTATCCACCACCTACAAGGCACACATCAGGAGTGTGGTGAGGAGATAATAGGAACTGCCGATGCTGGAGAATCCAAGATAACAAGGCATGGAGCTGAATGAACTCAGCAGGCCAAGCAACATCTTAGGAGCAGGAAAGCTGACGTTTCGGGCTAGACCCTTCATCAGAAAATGAGTGTGGTGGTATGCTCCTTATTTGCCTTGATGGGTGCAGCTCAAACAATGCTCAAGGAGCTTGACACCACTCAGGAGAAAGCAGCCCACTTGATTGGCATTACATTCACAAGCATCCACTCCCTCCACCACCGATGCCCAGTAGCAGCAGTGTGCACTATTTACAAAGTGCACTACAGAAATTCAAAAATCCTCAGATAGCACCTTCCAAAGCCACAACCACTTCCATCTCAAAAGACTAGTACAGCAGGTACATGGGGACAACACTACCTGCAAATTCCTTTCATGCCACTCATCATCCTGTCTTGGAAATATGTCACTGGATCACAATCCTGGAATTCTCTCCCTAATGGCATTGTGGGTCAACTCACAGCAGGTGGACTGCAACCATTCATGAAGGCAGCTCACCACCTCCTTCTCAAGGGCAACTAGAGACAGTCATTAAATACTAGCTAGCCAGCAACGTGCATGAGTAAATTTTTAAAAAGTACAGCTAACACCAAACCCCATCACTCACACTGACTGACCTGAACTTCCCACTTGATTCCCTGGCCACCTCACTAAATCCTAAACACTCAACTCTTCCAAACTGACCAAACTTCACCTGCATACTCAACTCAACTATTCTTGATCTGGTTATCCCTTAATCCATCTGCTTACTCCTCCCCTACTCACTTCACCCGTCTATTCATGTCACCATCTGTTACACTACTCACTCACCTAGCAACTTAGTCACGTACTTCCACCAGCACCCATCCCATCACAGTAACCCTCCACTAACATTCATATTGGACATTCAAATGTATTTTATGTGAGCCAGGGACTGAAACAGGAGCATAATTTATCATTCCCTAATGCTTCTTCTCATGACAATAGAGCTCCCCATGAGGCTGCTTGCTTCCTGTGCCTGAAGAAGCAGAATCGGAAGACCAAGCCAGAAATGTACAGCAGCTTTGGGGTACAGAAGTATAGGAGCAGAGTGGCAATCCAACAGCAATTACAGCTTTGCAGAAGATCCAGCCAATAGAAATGAGAATTCAAAATTAATTTCAAGATAAAGTATTGTTCCAAATCCTGTGATACCATATTATGACTCCAGATGGCTCCAAGCACATGAATACATCAAGTCTTCTACTGAATTAGAGATAATTTCATCTAAGCACTGAATCTGTGTCTTTATACTTTGCAGCATAATCGTTACTGAGAACAACAATGAGAAGGAGCTGCCTAAATGGCCAATATGTGGAAAACTGAGTCTAGATACGATGAGAGTCTCAGTGGGATGTTGAGTTCGTGCTGTGGATACAAAATGGGTTCAAATGCAACGAACCAAAGTCATTGATGTTTTTGTCTCACACTCCTCAGTACTGGGCCCCTTAATATTTGCAGCCTGTATCTATGTTTCAGATTTGCAAGTAGCAAATGATTTAAAGATAACATTTATGGGTGATCTGAAAATTGGTTACATGGTTAAGAGTGATAAAGAATGCTTCAGAGTTTCAAACTAAACAGAGTCTAACAGAAGAAGACACCAACAAGAATATTGAGGCTCTGATAAAAGTGACATTCATAAGTTAAGCTGTATTTCAGCCAGGAAGAATTTATTAAGGCCACAATCATGGGGATTTATTTGCTGAAGTCATGGAAAAGGATGGGTACAGTCTATTCGAACGTGGAAGGTGAGAGAAAACCCAATTTTCCCAAGTGGGAAACGTCTGCATTGTCTGCACTTTTTCTACATTAGGAACCTTCAATTTACCCACACAAGGCCAGCAAACCACAATTTTGACTGCATGAATGCACAAAACTCCTTCTGTTAATACAAAGATGCAGCATTGCCATAACACAGTGTTTCAAAGACTTTAAGACAAGGAGAATAAACCAGCCTGGCTATACTACTATTTAAAAGCTTTTAAAATGAATGATAAAAGCCAGACACTGAAGAATTAACAACTTCTGAAATAAGTGGAGTAACTAATTGCATTAGGATGAAATAACAGGAGAAAGAATACTTTGTTGCGGGTGTAATTTCAGATAGACCAAACAGACCAAATAAACTGCAGTTTTGAACATCGGAGAAAATGGTTCGTCAGATAGACAACTGTTTCCAATTTTGAAAGTAAATCAGCTGAATGTCTATCCGCTCTATGATATTCAATGTTTATCTATAGCTTTTGACATTACAGTTCGTGAAGTGGACATAAAGTGGACAGATATTTTTAATGAAGTTCTGCAAGCTTTTGACAATTACTTTAATTCCCAGCTAAGCGAGATTTAACTGACCATTTCAAAATGCAGGGGAATCCAAAGATGATTTCACTAATGATTTCTATGGTTTTGGTAGAAAACTGTGTCTGTGGAACAGAATTCCTAAGAGGCAGAATTGTTGTTAGAACTGTTGCTATATGTTTGTCAAATTGATTCCAATTTGAAGAAGAGTTGAAAGAGATGCTGGAAATCAGAAAACTGTAGAATTCCCAAGCAGAAAGTGAAGTGCTGTTCTTCCAGCTTGCTCTGAGCTGCGCTGGAGCATTGCAACAAACCTGACACAGAGATGTTGGCCAGGGAACACGGTGGTGTGTTAAAGTGGCAGGCAACTTGAAGCTCAGAGTCTTTTTTTGTGGGCAGAAAATAGGTATTCTGTGAAGCGGTCACCCAGTCAACGCTTCGTTTCCCCAGTGTAGAAGAGACCACATTGTGAGCAGCAGACTAGACTGAGTGAAATGCTGGTAAAGCATGACTAATTCCTTTTGGACTCAATATCGAGTTCAACAATTTTAGGGTTTGAGGCACCTTTCCCCATATCCTTACCCATACCCCACACACCCCTATTATCACATAGTCTACTATTACGCACAACCCATTGTTAACCACTGTTATTCGTTCTCCCAGACTGATTGTTATCCACTCCTTTGTCCGTCCAACAGCTCTTCTCTCTCTTTGGACTCTATTCTCACCAATCATTTACTCCTTACCCTCTCCTCCACCTTGTCTTCTACATAAATTATCAAATTGTTCCTTGTTGTGAAGAAGGGTCTAGGCCCGAATCGTCAGCTTTCCTGCTCCTCTGATACTGCTTGGCCTGCTGTGTTCATCCAGCTGTACACCTTGTTATCTCTAGTTCCTCACTAACATCAGTTCTGAGTAAGGCTCGCTCGACCCCTATGTCAACTTTGATTTCTCTCCTCAGATGCTGCCAGACCTACTGAGTTTTTCCAGCAATTTCTGTTTTTGTTTCTGATTTCTGGCATCTTTTTGGTTTTCATTAAAGAAGAGTTGACTTTGGGCAAACAGAAGTATTCAGATTATTCTGGAGGTTGAAAGCAAGAAATAAAACCTAAGCAGATAAACCCTAAAAGGAGAAGGTCAATCATATCACAACAGCAACAGAATATATTTGAATTATGAAGTATTAAAAACCCCAAAGGCACACATGACAGATAACAAGAAGAAGAGGCCAGATAGTGGGAAATAGGAGTTAGTATTTGTTATTGTGGAACAAAGAAACCTCACAGGCCTAAGCAGTGCCCAGCTATTTAAAAAAAGCTTACATATGCCAAACTATAGGTAACTTCCAAAACATTTGGAGAAGTTGGACATGGTTATAGAGCAATAAAAAGTCAAATGGCCACTTATAGCAACATGGTAATATGATAAAACTACCACCATGAGGAAAAACATACACTATGCTTCTAAGGGGAAATTAGTGATGGCAAATAATCTGAGTTTGATGGAATCTGTTTATGTCAATGGACGTCTTATTAGTTTTAAGCTTGATAGCGTGAGTGTGCTACTATCATACGAGATAATTTACCGTGGGTGTTGAAACAGGTATTACAGCCTGCAGAGCTGAACTACATAGGAACAGGAGTAGGCTGATCAGGCTGCCGAGCCTGCCCCATTACTCACCCCATACCCATAGCCCTGTGCATTAATACAGATACATCAATAGATTGAGAATCAAGATTTGCTGACAGAGATTGAAGATGACATGCAAAGAAGCCCGTGAAATGATCAATGTTTGTAGATTCAAGATGTGCTAGTGGTAGGTATAACTGTATACATTGGTATTTAAATGTTAGCTGTAGGAGGATAAATAGCTCAGGAGAGATGTACAAGGCCATGGCTGTAAAAGGGTTAATATTAGAGTTACAATAAGCTCCACCTAATCCAATAATGTCATTTGGACTTAGATGGGAGATAGGCAGAACAGTTTAGGATCTTGTAGAATGAGTGTATACATCCGGGGTCACTTCATTGGGTGAACTGTCTCATTGAGGGCCTATCTGTCCGAAGTGGGCATCAAAATTTCTAAGACATCAATTGAAGACCAGTGGGGGGATTTCTCCACCCTCCTGACTGATGCATTGCCCTTAAGCATCCTCAGTAAAATAGATTATCTAGTAGTTAATACATTCCTATTTGTGGGAATTCACTGTGAGCAATTGGCCATCAATATTCCTTCATTATAAGATAGATAGCGCATCAACAGTAATTCATTAAGTGTAGAGACATCCTGAGGTTGTGAAAGTCACCAGATAAATCTAAATCTTTCTTTGCACTTCCTGCATTGCAGGGCTTTGCTTGAACTAAAGAAGTTGGCACAAAGAGCCACTACCAACCTTGTCTAAATGAATAAGAAGATGAACAGGCTTTTTTCCCCCTAATCGGTTAAGCCATCTTTCCCTGGCACATCAGTTTCTCTTGATTATCAGTGAATTTAAATGATGTAAGGGATCATTGACAAAGTTATCAAATAACACATAATCAACAATAACCTATTCATTAGCTTCAGTCAGGACCACTCAACTCCTGACCCCATTACAGCCTTGGTGTATACTTGGACAAAAAATCTGAAGTCTCTGCAGCCTCTCCCATTGACAAGCAATGACATTCCAATTGCTGAATACTCCTCCTATCAATATTAGGGCCTTGCCATTGGTTAGGAATTGTCGTGGCTACAAAAGCAGGAGTGATTAGATATTCTGCAATGAGTAACTCATCACCTGGTTCCTCAAAGCCTGCCCACATTCACAAGGCACAAGGCACAAGGCACATTGCCAATTGACTGAGGAGCGTGCAGAGAGGTATAAACAAGATAAAGTAGTGGGCAAAAATTCGGCAGATGGAAAATATTGTGGGAAAATGCAAGGCTAACTGGAAGAGTAGAGGAGTTGAATATTATTTAAATGCCAGCAGGAAGCTACAAAGTGGAGAAATTTTTGAGTCTTCGCCATGAGTTGCAAATAGCTAGCATCTAAATCTAGCAGGTAGTAGAGACGGCAAATGGAATATTGGCCTTTATTTCAAAGGGATTGGAATATACAAGTAGGAGGGTTTTCCCAAAACTGTACACAGCACTAGTCAGCTGGAGTACTGTAAACAGGTTTGGGCCCCTAATCTAAGGAAAAATATATGAGAATTCCAGGTGGTTCATTGAAGGCTCACTGGAGTGATACCAGGTATGGAGGTAATGTCTTATGAGAAGATGCTGAGGGAGACAGGGCCTGTACTCATTGGAATTTAAAAGAATGAGAGGTGACCTGCTTTGAAACATACAAGATTCTTAGAGGACTAGATAGGGTCAATGTGAAAGGTTGCTTCTCCTAGGACTGGAGTACCTAGGACAGGCGGGCATAACCTCAGGGAAGAGGTGTCACACATTTAAGGGTGAGATAAGGAGGAACTTCTTTTTGAGTGTCATGAGACTGTGCTGCAGAGAGTGTCCAGGCTGGGTTGTGAAGTATATCTAAGGCTGAGATAGGTAGAGTTTTGTGTTAAGGGAATGATGGGTAATAGAGAAAAGACTGGAAGGTGGATTTGAGGATTACCCAATCAGCCATGAGCTCATTGATTGGCTGAGCAGACCTAATGGGCTGAATGGTCTAATTCTGCTTATATTTATGATTCTATTGTCTTCAGAAATTTGACATCGTCTAGGACAAAGCCGCCCATTTGATAAGCAGCCCATCCACGATGCTTAACATTTTCTCCTTCGATCTGGATCACCGTCACTTACAAAAGAAAAATTACACTAAGAGTGTTTACAAAGTACCGTGTGTCATGTGGAATAGTTGCCACTGTCGTGGTGAAGTGTTGTCACATCTCTACTACCACATGTCATGTTTTGGAATCATCTTCAATTTACGTCTGCAATTTCCTTCAAGCGGAATGTATTACTATTCCTTGAATATGCAGGGAGGTTGCAATCTCAAGAGCAGAACGCTTGAAATCTTTGACCCTAATCGGCATCCTGCACTGATCAATAGAGTCTGTTTGACTTGAAAGACGAAGAAGATACCAAAAAATGATTTTGGAGATAAAGATTTGCTCGGAGGCTAAAGCTCCCAATGCTGACCGATGTCAACAGGGATACACCTGATAGAGATTTTTTTTCAAATAATGACCCTTGGCTTGAAACAGGGTTACAGTGGATTTTTTTTTGGCATCCTCAAATCAGTGATTCAATTGCTTGAATAGATTGAGGAAATGTTGCGATGCAACCTAGCCAGAAGTTCCAAGATTTTGGCTCTGCTGTGTGCAATGTAAAATGTCCTTTGTATGGAGAGATTGAGATGAAAATCTGGAGGAAGCAGAGGATGATGACACAGTTGACCACAAGAGGGAGCAAGTGGCTGTACAATGAGTAGTTCGGAAAATACGGTAAATATCCACCGCCAAAATTTTAAGTGCTTTTATAATGCCAAGTTAAAATATTGCTTCCAAAAGACCCAGTTGTACATCAATTCCCATGAAAAGGACAACATTTTCCAACAACAAACTTAAGATGCTTCCTGTTGAAGGAACTGTAAGGATACATTCCAGCATCAGTCAGACAGTCCTACATTAATCCCCTGAGTATACAGTCCAGCTGTCTTTTTTTCCTTATTACTTTCTCTCAGGGAATGTACAGTTTTCTGTTCATGTTCTCCTGTACTGTAAGGAGGAAAGTCCATGGCAGAGCTCTGGAAAAAGCAATGCAGTTCTAGTGTTATGGCTTTTGGTTGTGTTAATCTGATCTTCAACAAGGTGGATTCAGATCACCTGAGCCATACTGGAGCTAAAACTGTTCTGAGCACCCTCTCTAAGTGATTTGGGAGATGTTTGCATGCACCTCCAGCAATTTCCATGATCTTGATTTTCTATTCATAGCTTTGGAACAGGAGGTTCAAAGGTGATATATCAGATAGCTTGGCCTGGAGTACCCATAGAATTTGGTTAGTCTGTTATGTCATGCTGCCCACACTGAATCCAATGTACTAGGTATGGTGCCTATCATATCAGCCTATGTGTGTTTCTCCCAGTCGTTTGACTACTAAATTGATACAAAATCAGCAAAAAAAACAATTGAAACGTCCAAAACAGAAATTGCTGGAGAAACTCAGCAGATCTGACAGGATCTGTGGAGAGAGAAAAACAGAGCTGACTTTCCGAGCCCAGTGAGCCTTCTTCAGAACTGAAGATGAACAGATCTCAGAAGAAGGGCCACTGAACTTGAAATGGTAACTTTGTTTTATCACCATAGATGCTGCCAGATTTGTTGAGTTTTGGTCATATTTGCTAAGCATTTTCTCTTTTTGTGTGTTTCTAATCTCCAGTATCGGCAGTTCTTTGTTACATTATATACAAAAAGTAAGTTGCCTTTATCTCTTAAGAAACAGGTGAATGTGCATTGCAACTTTTATGGTCAGACTCACATTTGATGAGTTCTCTGCTGTCACAGACTGAATTTATGTGTTCCCTCATTGCCCATAACCAGTATGTTTTAGGATGAGAGATGAATGTTTCACTAGTCTCAGAGTGTGTTTGTGATCCAATTAAATTTTTTGAGCAGCAGGGTTTTGAGAAAATAAATATAAATCAAATTATTTATTCTAACTCACGTACCACCACCCCTTAAAAGGTAACATATTGTTTACTGCTCTCACACACATTCTTATGCACAAAAATAGGATACAATTCAAGGAATTATCCTGTTACAGACTTTAAAGTAGAGCTGGATGAACACTGCAGGCCAAGCAGCATCAGAGGAGCAGGAAAGCTGACGTTTCAGGTCGAGACCCTTCTTCCATTTCTGAAGAAGGGTCTCGACCTGAAATGTCAGCTTTCCTGCTCCTCTGATGTTGCTTGGCCTGCTGCGTTCATCTAGCTTCACACCGTGGTATCTCAGATTCTCCAGTTCCTACTATCTCTCACAGACTCTAAGGATCTCAGTCTCTTTTGTGGCAGTCCTGTTGGGCTGAATTTTAACAGTTATTTAGCTTAGCGTGACACAGGTTTGGTGGAATAATTCTCACTGTGAGGCTGAGCAAGTTTTCTTGCCGTATCTTACCAAACTTACCAATGTCAAGAGTTGGCATTTCAGCTTCATACGTGGCTTCTGGGCGCAGTCACGGTGGTCATTAACAGGCCCAAATAGCTGATGCACGAAGGGGATACTGTCTGCAACAGGGGGTGTGAGAGGATGCAGTGTCTGCGTATATGTAAAGGCCCTCTCTGACCAGTGGGCACTTCAGAAATTTCATTTCGATTTGAACCATGACGCTTAGTTGAAAGCTTCAATTTTGTTTTTGTAATAGTGAGCCTTTCCAAGTGGGGTGTTTTATTACCTACAGAAGAGCAACAAAAATTTTGCTAATACTGACTCATTGATCCCACTGCAGTTTTCCTATTGATTGTTATTCATTTGCTATCACTTTCATATGTGGCTCCTCAATCATGCATCTCCACTTGCTACCTTATAACTTCTATCCTGCTCCTCGGTAACAGTTACGACTTCAGGATGTCTGTTAGACATTTCCTTTGGGTTTTTTTTTATGCCTGTCTCCAGGTTAAAAATACTCATTTTGAGAAAAAAGAAACTCAGTGACACGTTTCAGCACCGCATATGCACTCGCAGTGTGATGTATTTCTCAGCACTAAAAGTTGCATGCATAAATCATCAGGACCTTGTTTTATGCACGCAAAAGGAAGTTGTGCTTATATTGCAATTTTTTTCAACAAAAAGGAGAAATGGAGACAATCACTTGTTGTTGAATCCCCCCGGCAATGTCCTGACCAATCAGAATTCTGCTTTGAGAATTAAGATTGATAGTTAACAGTTCTTGCTGCACCTCCGTCCCAGTTAAGGCTCAACCAATCAGTACCCACTTCTCACTCCGTATGAAATGACATCTCTTTCTTCAAATCTCTTCCTTGTGCCTGAGTTCTGATGGATGCAGGGTGGAAAGCTTCAACTTCTAGGTTCCTTTGAGCAATTTTTTAAAAAAAGATTTCCATGTCTAAGCATTAATTTATAAATTGCGCCTTTTTGATCTGCCTGAAAACAACTAAACTCTCACCCACTTTCTTAATAGAGTCTTTGTCAAGTATTTGCTGAGTCTGCTCCACACATTTGTTGGGGTCGCGTACAATTTATATTACCCTGTTCCATGTGAATTCCCTCACAAAGACCGTGGACTTGGGAGTGAGGAGGGAATAATATTACCACTGGCAGTCATTAATGCGGCCGTCACCAGATCCACATTGTCTCGAGTAATACCAGCTCACTCCCTCCACAAGGACTGCCTCTCCAATCAGCAGGTCAGCAGCTCAGCAACCTCAGTAGCGCCACTACTCGGGGTGGCCATTGCTGGCATTACAGCTGCACAGAGGTAGTGCTTTAATGGCTGGGAGTACTCAAAGAAGAGCAATTGGGCTTGGGGGACCCAAAGGCCAGGAATGCAAGCTTTGACAATTGGGTGAGAGAGGCAGAATTGGGGACATGAACAATGAGCTGTGCCATTGCCACAGAAGTGGCCATAATATAACACTGTCCCCCAACACTCCCTACTCCCCCTCCCACCTCTTGAAACTCAAGCCTGCTAGGAAGCGACGTCCATTTACCGCCTGCTGGTGCGAAACCTTAGGAAGATGTTGGGCATCCCCTTGTCGCTTTGCCAAGTCAATTTACCAGCCTTCCCATCTTTCAGCCTGTCTCCAAAAGGGTGGGTAGGATTCCAGCCAATGTCACCCTCTGCCCAAACTGTCCTGCAACTGCTGTGAAAGGAAGAACTTTAAATGTTATGGCCAAAGGATGAGGAAACAGGCAACAGTTGAGCAAAAAGGAAAGCAGGCACTTCATCTGAGTTGGAGCTGCAATTTTACTAATCATGTCTACATGGGTTTTAAAATGTGAGGGCCCTTTTGAAGGCTGCATTGCAACATAGCTCCAGTCTGAGTGTGTGGTGTATTCATAAGAGTGCATGCAGCACCATTTCTGCTCAGGTACCCATCTTCAATCCTGAGAAGCATTTTCACGTTTTCTTCTGTGGACTATAGAAATTGAATCCCTCAGTGACTCTGACTCTGTTTTGCTTTCTCCTGCCATTGATACTTACCTCAGTGCCAGGATTTCTGCAGATTTTTAAAGCTGGCCTCATAATAATTGGATGGGAGTAGGCCACTCAATTCCTCAATTCTGCCTGTTTGATACTGGCTCGTGCATACAACTCAAAGTGTACACCTTTTCTCTGCAACTGTTCATTCCTGCGCGTAACGAAAGAGAATCAATCTCAGCCTTAACATTTGGCCCAGAATCAATTAAGTTTAACAGAGAGGGTTCCAGGGATCCATTGTACTTATTTGGAGCTTTTTCCTGATTTCACACCTAAATAGCTACTTTGAATTTTATTCTCTTTTATTCCAGATTTCCCCTTGATTTTTATTTCTCTCCGTTGCTACTCAATCAAATCTCTGAATTCTTTTGAATACCTTACTTATGTCATTCCTCGAGTTAATAAGAGCTGTTTCTACAACCTGTTCTGATAAGTAATCATTTTAAGCGGTGTTATGGTTTTGGCAAATCTGCGCTGTACACTCTCCATGGTCAATATGATATTCTCAGAGGATCAATAACCAAAAATTCATGCTGTACACTCCATGGGGTCTGAGCAAGACCCTGTACAAGAGTTTGAGTATGCAAAAATTCGACAGAGAGAAGATCTTACAGTCCATCCAGACTGTCCATGATGCCTTATGCATTTTCATAGCTCCATTCAAGCTCTCATTCAGGTGAATAAGAGGAATTGGGAAGTCCTCTCTGATCTCTGTCAGAAATCAAAACTAGACCAGGAGATCACATGGGCCATAAGACCATGAGATACAGGAGCAAAACTGGGCCATTCAACCTATCGAGTCTGCTCCATCATTTGATTATGACTCATATGTTATTCAATACCATTTTCCTGCCTTCACCCTGTAACCCTTAAACCCTTTACTAATCAAGAACCTATCTATCTCTGTCTTAAACACAGTCAATGAATTGGCCTCCAAAGCCTTTTGTGGGAATGAGTTCCACAGATTCACCACTCTCAGGCTGAAGAAATTCCTTCTCATATCAGTTATAAAGTGCCACCTCTTCACTGTGACGCTGTGTCCTCAGGTCCTAGAGTCTCTACTAGTGGAAACATTGTCTCCTTGTCTACTCTAACCATAGAACATAGAACATAGAACCTCGATGTTGCGCCGACCTGTGAACTAACCTAAGCCCCTCCCCCTACACTATCCCATCATTATCCATATGCTTATCCAAGGACTGTTTAAATGCCCCTAATGTGGGTGAGTTAACTAGATTGGCAGGGAGGGCGTTCCACGCCCTTACCACTCTCTGAGTAAAGAACCTGCCTCTGACACCTGTCTTAAATCTATCACCCCTCAATTTGTAGCTATGCCCCCTTGTACAAGCTGAAGTCGTCATCCTTGGAAAAAGACTCTCACTATCCACCCTATCTAATCCTCTGATCATCTTGTATGTCTCTATTAAATCCCCTCTTAGCCTTCTTCTCTCCAACGAGAACAGACCTAAATCCCTCAGCGTTTCTTCATAGGGCCTGTGCTCCAGACCAGGCAACATCCTGGTAAATCTCCTCTGCACCTTTTCCAATGCTTCCACATCCTTCCTGTAATGGGGTGACCAGAACTGCTTGCAATATTCCAAATGAGGCCGCACTAGCGTTTTGTACAGTTGCAGCATGACATCACGGCTCCGGAACTCAATCCCTCTACCAATAAAACCTAAAACGTTGTAAGCCTTCTCAACAGCACTATCAACCTGGGTGGCAACTTTCAGCGATCTATGTACATGAACACCAAGATCACTCTGCACATCCACACTACCAAGAATCTTTCCATTGACCCGGAATTCTGCCTTCCTATGATTCCTCCCAATGTGAATCACCTCACATTTATCTGTATTAAACTCCATTTGCCACCTTTTGGCCCAATTCTGCAGTTTATCCAAGTCTCCCTGCAACCTGCAACATTCTTCCACACTGTCCATCACTCCACCGACTGTAGTGTCATCTGCAAACTTACTAACACATCCACCAATGCCTGCGTCCAAGTCATTTATAAAAATGACAAACAGCAGTGGTCCCAAAACAGATCCTTGAGGCACACCACTAGTAACTGGAATCCAGGCTGAATATTTTCCATCAACCACCACTCGTTGCCTTCTTACAGAAAGCCAGTTTCTAATCCAAACCGCTAAATCTCCCTCAATCCCGTGCCTCTGTATTTTCTCCAATAGCCTACCATGTGGAACCTTATCAAAGGCTTTACTGAAGTCCATGTATACCACATCAAATGCCCTTCCCTCATCCACATGCTTGGTCACCTTCTCAAAAAACTCAATGAGGTTTGTGAGACATGGCTTGCCCTCGGCGAATCCATGCTGACTATCACCAATCAAATTGTTGCTTGCTTGATGATTATAAATCCTATTTCTTATTATCCTTTCCAAAACTTTTCCTACAATAGATGTAAGGCTCACAGGACTATAATTACCTGGGTCATTCCTACTGCCCTTCGTGAACAAGGGCACAACATTTGCAATCCTCCAGTCCTCTGGTACTATGTAGACAATGAGGACTCAAAGATCAAGGCCAAAGGCTCCAACACATCCTCCCCAGCTTCCCAGACAATCCTCAGAGAAATCCCATCTGGCACAGGGGATTTATCTATCTTCACACCTTCTAGAATTGATAACATCTCCTCCTTACTAACCTCAATCCTTTCAACTCTAGTAGTCTGTAGCTCAGTCATCTCCTCTACAATATTCTCCTGTTCCTCAGTGAAAACAGATGAGAAATAATCATTTGGCACCTCTCCAGTCTCCTCAGGGTCCACACACAATTTGCCACTTCTGTCTCTGACTGGCCCTGTTCCTACCCTAGTCATCCTCCTATTCCTCACATACCTATAAAAAGCTTTAGGGTTCTTCTTTATTCTACCTGACAATGTCTGGTCATGTCCCCTCCTTGCTCTTCTTAACTCTCTCCTTAAATCCTTCCTAGCTAATCTGTAATTCTCCATCGTCTCATCTGAACCATCTCGTCTCATTGTCACATAAGACTCCCGCTTCCACTTAACAAGAGATACAATTTCTTTAGTAAACCACTGTTCCCTGGCCTTATCGCTTCCTCCCTGCCTGACAGGGACATACCTATCAAGGACACGCAATATCTGTTCCTTAAACCAACTCCACATTTCGATTGTCCCCATCCCCTGCATTTTGCTAACCCATTCTATGCCTCCTAAGGCTTGCCTAATTGCATTATAATTGCCCTTCCCCCATCTATAACTCTTGCCCTGTGGCATGTTCCATTCATAAGTAAACATAACCGAATTATAGTCACTCTCTCCAAAGTGCTCACCTACCTCTAAATCAAACACCTGGCCTAGTTCATTACCACGTACCAGATCCAGTGTTTCCTCCCCTCTTGTCGGCCCTTCGACATACTGTGTCAGGAAACCCTCCTGCACACATTGGACAAAAACCGATCCATTTGACGTACTAGAGTTATAGCAATTCCAGTCAATGTTAGGGAAGTTAAAGTCACCCATAATGACCACCTTGTTCCTTTCACTCCTGCCCAGAATAATTTTGCTGGTCCCCTCCTTTACATCCCTGGAACTTTACGGAGGCCTATAAAAAACTCCCAGCAGTGTTAACTCTCCTCTCCTGTTTCTGACCTCAGCCCTTATCACCTCAGTAGATGAGTCCTCATCAAAAGTTCTTTCAGCCACCTTTATACTGTCCTTGACTAACAAAGCTACACTCCCCCTCTCTTTTACCACCTTCCCTGACCTTAATGAAAGATCTAACCAGATTTCTCAATATTTTGTAAACTTCAATCAGATCCCCTTTCATCCTTCTAAACTCAATTGTGTCCAAGCCATCGCTTACGCTACGTTATAATCTAATTTTCCCTTATGAAGATCTTAGCTTTAACCAGGAACAGACCCAGCTCTTGCTTGAAAGCATACAAGTTAGTATTTCCTGAATGAACAAGAAACATTGTGCACAGCCCCACTATTTCCTGGAAAAAGAAAAAAAATAAAAATCAAACAAGCTCCCAATCTAAAATAAATTGTAAGTGAGATCACTAAGCTTCTTTAAACTATTTACCAAAAAAATTACGAGAACATAATCTGAGTTTATAAATCTCAACCAAAGTCTCCTGTCAACATTTTTATAAATGAATAGACTCCCTACTTCATTGAGCCTGTTTAGCTGACTAAAGAGTTTTAAGCTCAGGACAGCTCCTCCTTTACAGCAAGATATCCTTGGAAATTGGAAGTCGCACACCCAAGCATGTCATTTGTGATTTTCTCAGTGGTTGAGGTTTCAAGCAGACAGCTGACTATTTAAGTCATCTCCTGTCCCCATTTCAATCTCATTTTAGTGTCCCGCTTCCTGGAATCAAGCATCTGTTGAGTAGCTCATTCAGAATAGGTCTGTGGTTGGTGTTTTATGGACGATAATGGAATAGTGTGGGTTAGATGGGCTTCAGATTGGTTTCACAGGTTGGCGCAACAGTGAGGGCTGTAGTGTTCTATGTTCTGTGTTCTTTCTTTTAAGGGCAAAGTTTTGTGTTCTTTGGCGAGGGGAAGACATGGGTCATGCACCATCTGCATGTGCTTAAAAATTGTGAGAATCCATTGGAAGGCAATTGGTGGTGCAGGCTCACAGGGCAGAATGGCCTACTCCTGCACCTATTTTCTAAGGCAGCAAGTACAAAGAGGAGCCGGGGTTGGTGTGGTGGGTATGAGGAGTTAAGTAAGATACAGGACATTAGATAGCATGTAATGTATGTTTTATTATGAGGGTGGATAAATTGCATGGGTGGGGCTTGGGGGATAAGTTTAACATGGATGGATTGTGGCAAATGCATATGGGAGGAGAGGAGTACAAGGCGTGATGTTGGATGACTAATTTTAGTCTCAGTAGGTTTTTGTTAAACTTAAACTTTGGGGTGACACATTGGTTGGCACTGCAGCCTCGCAACGCCAAGGACCTGGGTTCAATTCCAGCCTCAGGCAACTGTCTGTGTGGAGTTTGCACATTCTCCCCGTGTCTGCGTAGATTTCCTCCAGGTGCTCCCGTTTCCTCCCACAGCCCAAGGATGTGCAGGTTAGGTGGGTTAGTCATTGTAATTGTGGGGTTATGGGAATAGAGTAGGGGGTGGTCTGGATAGGATGGTCTTTGGAGGGCCAGTGTCGACTCAATGGGCTGAATGGCCTGCTTCCACATTGTAAGGATTCTATGATTACACACAGTGACAGTGTATGGTGCTTGCCACAAGCCTATCCTGCCTCCTCCCTTATTCTGGAGCTGCACAAAATACCCTGCCTGGAATAAAAATCCAACCTCCATGAACTAGTTTTCCCATGTCAGGTTCACATAGTCAAGAAATGTCCCATCTCTAAATTCCCAATCTTGATACAGTACTGTAACTGAAACCTAAGATCTTACACATGGAATAAATTATGTGTTTTGTTCAGAGAATTGTCCTAGATCACTGTTTAATTTTGTTATAGCTTCATTGCATTGATATGGCACCTTTTCAAAATTGCAGAACTAAACAAGCAGTTCTCACCAGTTCAGTATTAATATTTAATATGTTCTTTTCCCTGTAGGGTGAATATATTTTTAGTCTTTGGCCCATCCATAACTTTCTGAAGTTAAAAGCATTTTGCCAACACACGCCCAATCCCACAGTACATCTACATCTGCTTGTAGTCGTTGAATATTCTTAACAGTTCATATTTGCACACATGCTTTGGTATCATCCTGAAAACCTGTTGGTCATTTCACTAACACCTCTTCAGATACACAATGATAATAGTGGATTACAAATGTTCAAACAGCAATTCCAGCAAAGTATCACTTCTAACCAGTCTCTCAGAATATCCAAACTGATTGGCACCCACTTTCTGCGAGTGATTACTTAGTTAATTCAAAATTAACCAGTGATTGCTAGTAACTTCCCTCTCACAACAGATTACCATCAATTCCTCAAGCTTCTGTCTTGTCAGAAATCTATTATTCGGCATTATATCAAAAGTCTCCAGAAAGTCCAGGCAGGCAATCCCTGTCAGGATACCCTTTTACCAAACTTTTAATAACCAAACCAACTGCAATCAAACCAAAGCATCCCTCGCTCACATTTGAATTACGGATCCTTTCTCGTGAAAATTAACGTGGCAAGAGCCTTTACTTTTAATCTGCAGACCAGCTTTTAGTGATATGTGCGCCAAAATCCCTTTGATCCTGCAGATCCTTGTCTCTCACGAAAGTACTTGTTCTGGGAATTTGTCAGAAATAAATTAAATACTCCATTCTTTCCCAGGTCAAACATCATCTTGTCTTTGCAGCCTGTGTTGTCTTGTCACTTTTTGCTCCATCTGCAGTATGCAACTGATTGACCTGGATTGCTTTCTTTTGAGCACCGAGGGAACTTCGAGCAATCCTCTTGAAGGTAACTGTTAACAGGTCACCAAGAGGCAGGTGGGCTACTTGGAGCACTAAGAGAGGTGGTCACTATTATGCAGGTTAGGGATTGTGAGGGTTCCTCAAACTAGAAGCCCTCTTTCAAGACCCCTATAACTTTTTTTATTCAAGTGAGCAACAGCAACAGAATCATACCCCGGCATAATCTGCATATTCCCCCACTCAGTCAAAGAACATAGAACAAAGAAAATTACGGCACAGGAACAGGCCCTTCGGCCCTCCCAATCTGCGCTGATCCAGATCCTCTACTTAAACCTGGCACCTATTTTCCAAAGATCTGTATCCCTCTGCTCCATGCCCATTCATGTATCTGTCTAGATACATCTTAAATGATGCTATCGTGCCCGCCTCTACCACCTCCACTGGCAATGCATCGCAGGCACCCACCACCCTCTGAGTAAAGAACTTTCCACACATAGCTCCCTTAAACTGCTCGTCTCTCACCTTGAAATCAGGAACTCTAGTAATTGAGTCCCCGACTCTGGGAAAAAGCTTTTTGCTATCCACCCTGTCTATACGCCTCATGATTTTGTAGACCTCAATCAGGTCCACCTCTCAACCTCCGTCTTTCTAATGTAAATAATCATAATCTACTCAACCTCTCTTCATACCTAGCGCTCTCCATACCAGGCGACATCCTGGTGAACCTCCTCTGCACCATTTCCAAAGCATCCACATCCTTTTAGTAATGTGGCGACCAGAACTGTGTGCAGTATTCCAAATGTGGCTGAAACAAAGTCTTATACAACTGCAAATGACCTGCCAACTCTTGTACTCAATAGCCCGTCCGATGAAAGAAGCATGCCGTATGCCTCCGTGACCACTCCATCCACCTGTGTTGCCACCTTCAGGGTACAATGGACCTGAGCACCCAGATGTCTCTGTGCATCAATTTTCCCCCAGGGCTTTTCCATTTACTGTATAATTTGCTCTTGAATTGGATCTTCCAAAACGCATCACCTCGCATTTGCCTGGATTGATCTCTATCTACCATTTCACCGCCCAACTCTTCAATCTATCTATGTTCTGCTGCATTTTCTGACAGCCCCCTTCACTATCTGCTCCTCCCCCAATCTTAGTGTCATTTGCAAACTTGCTAATCAGGCCATCTATACCTTCCTCCAGATCATTTATGTATATCACAAACAACAGTGGTTCCAACACGGATCCCTGTGGAACACCACTGGTCACAGTTCTCCACTTTGAGAAACTCCCTTCCACTAAAACTCTCTGTTTCCTGTTGCCCAGCCAGTTCTGTATCCATCTAGCTAGTACACTCTGGACCCCATGCGATTTCACTTTCTCCATTAGCCTACCATGGGGAACCTTATCAAATGCCTTACTGAAGTCCATGTATATAACATCTACAGCCCTTCCCTCATCTATTAACTTTGTCACTTCCTCAAAGAATTCTATCAAGTTGGTAAGACATGACTTTCCCTGCACAAAACCATGCGACCTATCACTAATAAGCCCATTTTCTTCCAAAGATAAATAGATCCTATCCCTCAGTATCTTCTCCAGCAGCTTCCCTACCACTGATGTCAGGCTCACTGGTCTATAATTACCTGGATTATCCCTGCTACTCTTCTTAAACAAGGGGACAACATCAGCAAGTCTCCAGTCCTCTGGGACCTCACCCATGCTCAAGAATGCTGCAAAGACATCTGTTAAGGCCCCAGATCTTTCCTCTCTCGCTTCCCCCAGCAACCTGGGATAGATCCCATCTGGACCTGGGGATTTGTCCACAATAATGCCTTTTAGAATACCCAACACTTGCTCCCTCCTTATGCCGACTTGACCTAGAGTAATCAAACATCTATCCCTAATATCAACATCCCTCATGTCCCTCTCCTTGGTGAATACCAATGCAAAGTACTCATTAAGAATCTCACTCATTTTCTCTGACTCGTCACATAACTTCTCTCCTTCATCCTTGAGTGGGCCAACCCTTTCTCTTGTTACCCTCTTGCTCCTTATGTATGAATAAAAGGCTTTGGGATTTTCCTTAACTCTGTTTGCTGAAGATATTTGATGAACCCTTTTAGTCCTCTTAATTTCTCGCTTCAGATTGGTTCAACTTTCCCAATATTTTTCCAGCCATTACCATTAAGCCAGGGGGTCAACCTGGACAGTGCAGGATGGCATGCCAGGAGCAGTACCAGGCATACTTAAAAATGAGCTGTCAATCTGGTGAAGCTACCAAACAGGACTACCTGCATGTGAAATCAAGAAACGGTTGGAGGCACTGGATACTGCAAAGGCTACAACATTCCAACAAGACTTGTGCTCCAGTACGTATGGGTCTCCTCGCCAAGCTGTTCCAGTACAGTTACAACACTAGCATCTACCCGACAATGTAGAAAATTGCCCAGTTATGTCCTGTACATCAAGAGCAGGACAGATCCAACTCAGCCAATTACCGCCCCATCAGTCTATTTTCTCAATCATGAGTAAAGTGATGGAAGGTGTCACCAGCAGCACTGTCAAGCAGCACCTACTCAATAATAACCCGCTCAGTGACACCAGTTTGGGTTCCACCAGGGCCACTCAGCTCCTGACCTCAGTACAGCCTTGGTTCAAACATGGACAAAAGAGCTGAATTCCAGAGGTGAGTTGAGACTGACAGACCTTGATATCAATGCAGTATTCAACCAAGTGTGGCATCAAGGAACCCTAGAAAAACTGGAATAATTGGGTATCTGGGGGCAAACACTCCGGTGGTTGGATTCATACCTGACATGTAGGAAGATAGTTGTGGTTGCTGGAGGTCAATCATCTCAGCTCCAGGAAATCTCTGCAGGTGTTCCTCAGGATAGTGTCCTAGGCTCAAACATCTTCAACTGCCTCATCAATGTCCTTCCCTCCATCATAAGGTCAGAAGTGGGGATGTTCGATGATTATTGCACAATGTTCAGCATTATTTGTGACTTCTCAGATACTCAAGTAGTCCATGTTCAAATGCAATAAGATCAGGACAATGCCAGGCTTGGGCTGACAAGTGCCAAGTAACATTCACACCACACAAACACCAGACTATGGCCATCAGCAAGAAGAGACGATCATTGACATTCAGTGGTGTTACCATCACTGAATCCCCACTGTCAACATCCTGTGGGCTATCATTGACCAAAAGCTATACTGGACCTGCCAAATAAAAATGTGCATTAGCCATGGGAAATTTAGGGTTAGAGGGAAAGGGAGGGTGGCAGGTCTGGGTGAAATACTCTTCAGGCGGTCAGTGTGGACCTGTTGGGCCAAATGGCCTGTTTCCACGCTCTAGGGATTCAATGATTCAACAGCAGGTCAGAGGCTAGGAGTACTGCAGTGAGTAACTTATCTCCTGACCCTACAAACGATGTCCACCACCTACAAAGCACAAGTTAGGAGTGTAATGGAATACTCCCCACTTACCTGGATGAGTGTAGCTCCAATAGCACCCAAGAAGCTTGACTCCATCCAAGACAAAGCAGCCCACTTAATTGATACCACATTCACAAACACCCACTCCCTCCACCAACAATGCTCAGTAGCAGAAAATGTGTGCTATCTACGAGATGCTCTGCAGAAATTCACCAAAGATCCTCAGACAGCACCTTCCAAACACATGACCACTTCTATTTGCAGGAGAAAAGCAGCAGATATTCTGGAACACCACCAGCTTCAATTTCCCCTCCAAGCCACTCACCATCCTGGCTTGGAAATATATCACCATTCCTTCACTGTCGCTGGGTCAAAATCCTGGAATTCCTTCCCTAAGAGGATTCAGAATCAAACTACGGCAGGTGAACTGCAGCAGCTCAAGAAGGCAGTTCCTAACCACCTTCTCAAGGGCAACTGCGAAGGGGTAATAAATGTTGGCGCAAGCAGTGACACCCATGTCCCATGACTGAAAAATAAATTAAACCAGTTGATGTCCTCTCACTTCTTTGTGTATTCCCACCGTCTCACATATTGCTTTGTGAAAAAATTGCCAAGAGATGTTGGGAGTTGTGAATCCATCACACCCTTCATCTGTGCAGAATTGCTGGCATTCTCATCTCCTAACACACCTGCCTAATAAAATCTCGTGGTCTGCCTCTCATGGTTTAGAGCGACGTGCAAAATGTGAAATCTAGCTTCCTATTCCCTCACCCAACTATGTGTTAAAGTATGTGTTGAGGTACATCTTCCTTGTTATATCCTGCAAGTCATATAAAATTTTCTATATCTTATTCACCAACCAATTAACCACCCACATGACAAAATTATATTCAATACTGTGCACTTACACTTTTGTCAGAGATGACTATTAGAAACCTACACAGCGTTATCAAGATGGAGGGAATACGTTCCCCAAAGGGAAATTCAGCAGAAGCGCCTCTACTCAGAATGTTTGGTTTAAGGAGCTAGGGTCCACAAAGTGTAGTAGAGGAGGCGAACATAGATGCATTTACAGGAGTGTTAACTAAATATTTGTGGGAGTGAGGCACAATGAAGTACTGATGAGATTGCTGGAAGAAAGATAGATGGAAGCTCATGTGAATCATAAACACTGGAATGAACATTTTAGACAAAATTGCATATTCTTGTGCGGTTAACACTATGAGATTGGGCAATATTGTTTGTTATGTCCCCTGTCTGATATTGTAGTGACCTTCTCAGAAAATAGAACTCGATTAACCGGGCTTGAATAATTGAGTTCCATCCACCCATAGCCATGGTGTTTTTGTTTGCAAATAAAGTTAAGTCCTTTTCTGGCAGGGACCCAAATTTAAAATTCCTAACCTTGTTTTCAGTCAACTAAGGGACTTCAGCCCCCTTTCTAACCTCCTACAACCCTGTAACCCCCCCCCAAGAGGTCTGCACTCTGCCAATTCTGACTCCTTGTGTCATTAATTTTCATTGCTACACCATTGGGTGTTGGTATCTTCAACTGCCGAGAAACTAAGTTCTGGAATTCCATTGTTATATTTCTGCCTCTCAATCCACCTCACTCTCTCTCTCCTCCATTAAATCTTGTCTTAAAGCCAACCTCTTCAACTAAGCTTTTGGTCAACTGTCAAAATTGGTCCGTTAACACTCATATTTTGCAACATTAAAGGTGTTCAATACATGCCAAGCAGCAAAGTGTACAGTTAATGTTACAAGTCATGGGATGAAATATTCACTTCTCTACCTCTCCGGTCTGTTCTGCTGAGTATTTCAGGCATCTTCTGTTTTATATTTCAGGTTTCCAGCTCCTGTAGCATTTAGCTTCTCTGCAGTTTGTTGCCTACATGTAACTATCTCCTGTAGTTTAATCTCCTTTATTTCCTGACAGTTTATTTAACCCTGTTTCATTTGACAAGAAGCTACCTCTTCTTTTTGTAACTTTGGCAGGTTTCTAGAGGCTCAAAGACAATTGGGATGTAATCAAATATTTGGACTGTCACAATTCATCACTCATATGCTCTCCTGCATTGAAAGCCCCCAGGCACAGAAGTCACTTAGATAGAATATAGAAATGATTCATTGATAAGAGTCAGAAGAATTTCATTTTAAAATCAACTTTTATTTGTTACTTTAGAAATCCCTGATGGAATATAGAGGATTTAAACCCAGGTAGGTTTCTGAGAGCTACTTTCAAATTTTGATCGAACTTTGGTTGCCATGACAGCTAGAAAGAGATAATTTGGTGGGAACAAGAAACTCTGATCATTTCTCGAGTAGGCAGATAGCTGTGACAATTGGATTTGGAAATATATATACATATTAAGTAGGAGCAAATCAGCTTTGGTGTATATACACAACCCAAACGAAAAAATGAGCGTAACAAAAAATTCACTCATGATCGTGATAACTTAACACCCAATCATGCTCTGGTCTTTAGACCACAATCTCTCAAACTGTTAAAAGGTGCTGGAGTGAGGAGCAATGCAATTGAGTAAACAGTGCTGCCTATTTCCCTTACATTCTGACCATGTTTATCCCAGGTAATTCTGTTAACTATAATTTGTAAATAATTTTATAAAATATGCCAGATATATAGATACAATTTTACACTGATAATTGAAGACACTAAGATAACTCAGAAAATTATTGTTGAAAGGATGGCTTCCAAAGATAATCAGTCTTCATGTTGCTCTGATTGTAAAGTGATGTATCCATGACCATTGTTCTTCTTTATTGTTTTGTAGTTTAATCTATGGAGAGGAACTTGAATGGTGCTATACAAAAATCCACAGGCATGACAGTTATATCATTCATTGGGGCTGATCTGTGAGAAAACAAAAGAAAACTGCTTAAATCTTTAATGTCTTTCAATAGATTTAGATTCACAATGGTATAGTACACACTGTGATATGCACACAATTGAAAGTAACACTACTTGTCTATATTGGAAATCGTTTTAAAATCAATAACAAACTCATGAGTGCATTTTTATATTCAAAGTCATGATTTTGTAACAAATAACAAAATAAAACCTCCCTTTGTGTATTTTGTCTTCATGTCGTCTTCGTGACAACTTATACCTATCTATATTGTGGCAAAAATGTAAAACATATAATTTTACAGGAAGCAGAGGGAAACAATGAGCAACTGGGTCTCAAATGGGATGAAGTTTATATGAATGTTCTGTAGGGATCAGCACTGGGAAAATTGCTGTTTATGATATCTCTTAATGGTTTGGGCTTGAGTGTACAGAGCAGAATTTCAAAATCTGGAAGGGTAGTGAACTGCAAAAAAGATAAAGATAGGCTTCATTAAGACACAGACTGGCAAAATGGATTGGCATATGACAAATGAAATTTAAGTGTGAATGATGCATTTTGGTTTGAAAAACAAGGAGAAGCGACATAAACTGTACAATTCTACAGCTGGTGCAGGAGTAAAGAGGCTTGGCAGTACATGTGCATAAATCATTGAAGGTAATAGTGCAGGGTGAAAAAAGATCTCTTCAAAAACAACATGGGAATCAAGGCTTAAATAGAATTTAAGTGTTCAAAGTCAAAATATGTCACAACGAGCCTTTCTAGATTTAGAGTGTTGTGTCCAATGCTGGGAATTTTAGCAGGTATGACGATCTCAGAGAGGGTACTGCGGAGGAGCAATGATTGTTTTCATTGCTCCTTTTTTTGGATTGGAGAATTGCATCTTCAAGCTCATTGTTTAAATCCCAAGTTACTCAAGTTCCTATATCATTCCGAAAGAAACAGTGGGAGTAAAGTCAGGCGAATGCTTTGTTGAAATTCCAGTTCCCTTTGTTCTGGATTCAAATGAAATGTCAACTTTGGCATCACTGCAGCTAAAACCACTTCAACTCTGTAGTGCATTGGAACTCAAATTAGTTGTAACATTCATGTATAGATGTTAAGTGTAACATTGCCATGCATCAATACAGATATGTTGACTTTAGCTTGTTAAATAGGAAAACATGAAAGAAAAGTTCACTTTTTTAAACAAAAATTCCTGAATTCTGCATGAAATTCATAAATAAACATGAGTCAACAACAATCACCTGAACAATATTATTAGATCTGTCCAAAATGTTATGAGGCGAGGTGACAGAATTGGGAGTGAATGTTCTGAGCTGTTTAAACAACAGGTTGCAAGATAAAAGGGCAAGCAATGTAGGTGTCAGGATAGGTTAATGATACCCTGCCATGTTAAATTGGCAGAAGTTGCAATCTTGATGTCAAGCTGCCAGTTCAGCCATTTAAGCACCCAATCAATTGCCATTTCCACAGGCAATTGCCCCATGTCAGAAAATCTATGCGGGGATGCCAGGTAAACCTTGGCGGCGCCCCAACTGGTTTTTAGGTGAGAGCCTTTCTGATGGGCAACTCCACAAAGGGGAACGTCTAAGTAGCAACTGACGCTCGGTGCTTCTTTCGCCACCGTTGCAATAACCTCATCTTGGCCTACCAGCTCATTCAGCCAGCTGGCCCAGTCGCAGCCCACACCCCCAACCCCCACCCAACCCCCTGCACCAAAACAAAACTAAGTCTCATGTCTTTGCCAACATTATTGCGTTCCTTTTCCATACAGTTTAAGGGATGTAAGTGTGGGTCCAGGACTACTATTTTGAATTTAAACTAGAGTAACAATGAGGACGCGAGGAAAAGAGCTAGCAAAAGGGAACTGGCAATTAAAGTTATGGGATAGTTCAAAAGAGATACAGTGGCAAACATTTAAGAGGATATTCTAGAAAGCACAGAGGGGCTACAGTCCAACAAATAAGAACACTTCTAAGGGACAGACCCAACCATACATGGCAAACTAAAAAAAGTCAGATAGTATCAAACTCAAAGACATATAATTCTGAACACAGAGGTGGAAGGTCAAAAGATTGGACATGATCTAAAAAGAATTATAAGGAAGGGGTAATTAAAAAAAGAAAGTCAGCCAAAAATATGAAAACAGACAAGAAATTTTTCTTCAGATATTTTAAAAAAAAGTTCATAAAGTAAGTGTCAGTCCAAAAGAAAATGAGTCTGGAGAATCAAGAAAAAGATAATGGATAAAGAGATGACTGATGAATTGAACAGTTTTTTTGCATTGGTCTTCACTAGAGCTGTAAATCAGGAATTGAAAGAGAAAGTTAACTCAAGAAAATGTACAAATACCAATTAATAGTTAGAATTAAAAGTTGACAAGTCCCAGGTCCTGATGGGTTTCATCCTGGGGTCTTAAAAGAAGTAGCCAGTATAGTTAATGCAATAGTTTTAATTTTGCAAAACTTGTTAGATTCAGGGAAGGATTTTTTTTCCAATGGGAAAAACAGCTGATGTAACTCCTTTGGTCAAAAAGAGAGGGGGGAAGAAATCAGGATATGATGAGCAGAGCATTTGTCATGGGAAAAATGTTAGAAACTACTATTAAGTACATTATAACAGAGTTTGGAAATGTTCAAAGTAATGAGGCAGAGCCAGCATGGTTATTTCAAAGGCAAATCATATTTAACTAATTTATTGGAGTTCTTTGAAGAACTAAATTGAGCTGTGGATAAAGAAGAACTAATGGATGTATTGGACTTAAACTTCCAGAAGGCATTTAATGAGGTTCACATCCAACGTCATTGTGGGAAATAAAAGTTCATGGTGTTGGGAAGAACATTGGCATGGATAGCAGACTAGCTCACTAACAGGAAGCAGGAAGTACGAATAAGTGGATCTTTTTCAGGCTGATGGGATCTCATGAATGGAGGGCCACAGGGGTCAGTAATGGAGCCTCAACTCTTTATAAATTATATAAATTATTTCAATGAAAGATCAAAGGTATGAGAGGTAAATTTGCTAATGCACTAAAATAGATGAGAAAGTGAGTTGTGAAGAGGACTTAAATAGTCTACAAGGGTTATAGATAAGTTAAATGAGTGGACAAAGATCTGGCAAATAGACTACAATGTGGAAAAGTGTGAAATTGGCCATTGTGGCAGAAAATAAGGCAAGAAGTATATTATCTAAATGGTGAGGGGTTGCAGAACTCTGACATGCAGAGAAATCTGGGTGTCCTAACACATGGATCACAGAAAGTTAGTATGCAGGTACAGCAAGTAAGCAAGAAAGCCAATAGAATGTTATGTTTATTGTGAAAGAAATCGGTGCAAGAGTAGAGAGTTTAAGTTTCGGTTGTACAAGGCACTGGTGAGACTCCATCTGGAGGATTATGTACAACAGTGGCCAGTATTCATTGAATATTCATATTAATGCCTTGGAAGCAGTTCAGAGAAGGTTTACTGCCAGGAATGAGTGGATCGCCTTATGAGGGAAGGCTGGAAAGGGTAGGCCTGTATCCTCTGGAGTTTAGACGTCAGGGTGAAACTTATAAGAATCTGAGAGGACTTGACTATGTGGATTTTGAAAGGATAAGGAAAAATTTTTTTCTTCTCAGAGGGCTGTGAATTCTCTTCCTAAAAAGGCGGAGGGTGTAGAACATTTAAATACTTTTAATATGGAAATAGATGGAACCTTGATTACCAAGGTGTTGAAAGATTATCAGGGATAAGTGCGTTCTCTTTGATGATGAAGCCTTGGCATCATCAATTGCTAGCTTTGGCATTGTTGAGATTGCTGGGTGACCATGAGATTTTCAGGCAGTTCCCGAATGGATGGCAGTCCTGGCAATAGCAGCAACCTGTTACATTGCCACTGCCAGCAAAATGGTGCCCAAGTATCCCATATGCCCCCTGGTGCAGCATTGTCTCCTACTTTCAGCCCCTACAAGATGATCTGACCATCGGTTTGTCATTGAGTTTGAGACAGTTAAATGTATTTCTGGAGGAAGAATAGAATGAACGATACTGTAACAAGGTGGCAGATCAGTTAAACCAACTAAAGGGCACTTTCCTGATTCAGAATGTTTCCATGAATTTCATTTTTTTTTCTTGACATTAGCAATTTTCTTTTTTTTCTCTTAACATTAGCGTGTTAAGCTAGTGGGTTATTTTAGTTCATGGCCTGGATGAGTTATAGCTGCTATCTTTGAAGTTTGCAGTTGGCTATTATTTAAGTAACATCAAAACTGTATCCCTCCCCCATTCCTTTCAAGGAATACAGCCCTAATTCAGTGAGAGGTCCTTTCACTGGCTTTAATTAAAGAGACTGGCCTGTTACAGTCATTCCAACACTGTATAACCATGGACAAGGATTTCAAAGAAGCATTTTTAATACTAATATACAAAACCCCTACGGATAAGAACAGCTGTGGTTCTTTACTGCTGGCAATAACAATTGTGTTTTTAACCAATTCACACCCCCACCACTTTCTCTCATGAGGAAGAATCTTGGACAGCTATTGCTTGAGATGTGTCAAAACCACATAGGAACAATAAGAGTTAGCTGGACGACCGACATGATAATTGCCTTAATTAACTAAAGCATAGAGGTAAAATAAATTAGCCCAAACTCCATGTACTTTAATGTTGTTTACTAACTTCCTGTGTGGAACTTTATCAAAAGCCTTCTGAAAATCAAATTACACCACATCCACTGGTTCTGCCTTATCTCTTACTCTCCTGTTTTTGCTTTCTCTCAAGTGGTTCAACACATTACAGGATAAATGAAGTGCTTCTGAATGAAGCTACCTCTACCTGTATATGTGGGTGTAATACAGTGCACAGTTCCTCACCTAACCTCGTTGTACCTTTGCAGAGGGACTACTTTGTAAGTCTATAAAATCAAAGATCATATGCAATAGGAACAGGAGCAGACCATTTGGGCCCTGAAGCCTTATCCGACATTCAATAGGATTATGGCTGATCCAAAACTCATTGTGTCCACTTGCTTGGTCTTTCCCCAGAACCCTTGATTCCTTTACTAATCAAGAATCTATCTCAGCTTTAAATATACACAAGGATTTGGCCGTGTCAGCTTTCTGTGGCAAGGAGTTCCAAAGACTCTTAACCCTCTGAGAGAAGAAATTCCTCCTCTTCTCAGTCTTAAATTGACACCCCTTTATTGTCTAGTCTGAGACTCTCCCATGAGGGTAATCATCCTCTCAGTACTTAGTGTGTCAAGCCCCTTAATAATCCTATATGTTTCAATGAGATCACCTCTCATTTTTCTAAACTCCAGTGAGTAGAGTCCCAAACTGTTTAATCTTTGCTCATAAGACAGTCTCTCCATACCAGGCATTATCCTAGTGGACCTTCTCTGAACTGCCTCCAATGAAATGATATCTTTCCTTAAATAAGGACTGATCAGTTCACTTAAGTGAAGATGTGTTCCTTCATGGAATGGGAGAGAGGAGGCGTTTTTGATTTTGTTTAAATACTAATGCACTGCCAACTTCAAAGCCAGCAGCTATAACTTATCAAGGCCATGAACTAAAATGGCCCTTGAGCTTAACACACACATTCATGGATAAAAGGCAAATACAAATATCAAGAAACAAAAACTACAAATAAATGGAAACTTCTATAAGTCAGAAAATGTTCTTTTGATCGTTTAAGTGCATCTTCCACATTCTTATTACTCACAGTGTTCCACATGTGGTCTCACCAGCACATTGAACAGTTGTAGTAGGGCTTCCCCACTCTTTTTTTTATAGGTGACAAGAATGATTGATGAAGGATGTTGTCTACATGGACTTTAGTAAAGCATCTGAAAAGGTACCTCATCACAGACTGGTACAAAACAGAGTTTCATAGGATCCAGGGTGTGCTGGCTAGATGGATACAAAACTGGCTTGGTCATAGAAATCAGAGATTAGCAGCAGAAGGGTGCTTTTCAGAATGGAGATCAGGAACTAGTGATGTTCTGTAGAGATCAGTGCTGGGACCTTCATTGTTTGAAGCAGAAAGACAAATGATCTGGAGGAAAATGTAAGCAGTTTGATTAATAAGTTTGTGGATGACACCAAAATTGGCAGAGTTGCAGATAGCATGGAAGATTGACAAAGGTTACAGTAGGATAGAAACGGATTACAGACTTGTGCAGAGAAATGGCAGATGGAGTTTAATCCGGACAATAATAACATGATGCATTTTGGAAGATCAAATTCAGGTGCAAATTATTCAATGAATGACAGAACCCTTTGGAGAATTGGCATACAGATGGATCTGGGTGTACAGGTCCATAGATCGACAAAAGTAGCAAAACAGGTTGATGATGTGGTCAAGAAAGAATACAGCATACTTCCCTTCATCGGCCAGGGCATCAGTTATAAAAGTCGGCAAGTTATGTTACCTCTGTTTAGTTAGGCCACATTTGGAATATTGCATGTAGTTCTGGTCACTACACTATCAGAAGGACATGGAGGCTTTGGACAGGGTGCAGAGAAATTTTACCAGGATGCTGTCTGGTGAGGAAGGTTTTAGTTATGAGGTGAGGTTGGATTGTTTTCACTGGAAGGAGGCTGAGGGGCAACTTGATAGAGGTCTACAAAATTATGAAAGGTACAGATAGGTGATAGTCAGAGGGGTTCTCCGCAGGGTGGGCAAGTCAACTACAAGACAGTACAGGTTCAAGGTCAGAGAGAATAAGCTTCGGGGAGAAGTGCAGGGAAAATCTTTCACAGAGTGGAAGGTGGATGCCTGGAATACAGTGCCAGTGGAAGTGGTGGAAGCAGGCACATTAGCAACATTTAAGGCATATCTTGATAGATACATGAATGGGAGGCAAACAGAGGGATAGAAACCATGCATGGGCAATAAATAATGCATCATCTGGTTTCCCTCTATCCACTTGGGTTAAGATTTCCCCGAAAAACTCTAATAAATTTGTCAGATGCAATTTGCCTTTCATGAAGCCATGCTGAATCAGCTAGATCAGATTATGACTTTCCAAATGTTCTGCTATCATTGTCTTAGTAATTGGCTCCATTATTTTTCCAACAATAGACATGAATGTAATTGTCCTAACTTAGTGAGGTATACTAATTAGAATGGGAAAACTAATAGGTTTCAGGGAAATTGATATTGGTTACAAATGGAATGTTTACGACTCACAATGTGGAGCAGGTTATTTTTCTTCTAATATCAGGCAGCGTGCAAACTTGTGTATGAGATCATCTTCGTGGACAAATTAACAGACAAGTCACATCAAGTGGTTTTATTGGAGAGTTTTGGATTATTCATTAGGAAGAGCCATTTAAATTGGCAAGGGGTAAATCTATCGGTCACAGGTGCCGTTAAGAATTGATCTGTTCATCAGAGACAACAGTTCATCACAAATGGTTAAACATTGTAATCATTAGATTGGGGGTGGGGGGTGGGATTGGTAGCAGTGTGGGTGCAGATATTTGGAGATGATAGTGGAGTCAGAAAAGTTGAAATCTTTCTTTTCCACTACAAAAATGGTTTTCCTCTTCCTTTCTGGCTCCATGCTGTTTTTATGTGGGCATTTCACAGGTCTGCAAGGCCTTGGGCGATGACCGTACACATCTCTCCTGAGGTTAAGGGTGCTATTGTAAGTCGTACCACAAGTTTGAACCTGCTCCTTCCACAAATTTACATTTGCTGGTACAGATTTTGAAGACTTTAAAAACTCTACGTTATTGGAGAGTCTGTAACAACTGCAGACTGCCTGCAGGTGAGTCAAAAATATACAGGCTAGTACTGAGAATGATAAACGTTGCTATTAGATTTTGCTATTGTATTGCAACTGCGGCAATTCATCATAGGCCTCTGTGCTGAAAAGGCTAATTTGGCCAACACATTCATCAGCATTTTCCCAAATGTTGAGATGCATTTGTGTACTATTCCTCATTTAGAAAGTGGCTCAGTGTGTGTTCAAGACATCTGAACAATATCTTTCCAAATTCCTATCATGTTTTGGCTGCCAGGAGAACATTACCTTCAAACAAAAAAAAATCTTCAGCTGTTGTGAGTTTAAAAAAAGACTAGGCATGTGTTCCATGCTATTGATTGAGAGGCTATCTGCTTTGAAATGGAAAGGAACACCACCTTATCTGTAAAAAGATGGAATTATGATAGGCTCCATTGTTTAGATTTCCTGTACTTCTGTTATTATAGTGGAACCTAATATGAATGTTTTGCTATCTTTTCAATGTTCCAGAGCCACTTGTATCAGCAAGGCACTGTATTCACAGTTTTACTAACAGTTTTAAGATGTTATTAAAGGATTAGAGTTCTTTGATGGCATCAGTGTTTGTTTGATTTTATAACACATTGATACTTTGAGAGTGTTTATATTTTTCTGAATGGCTTCTCGAAGCAACAATTTTTTTTTCATCACAAAGCACTTTTAAACAAAAGTTCTACTGACTTGTTAAAAGGTTATCATTTTATTGTCCATTCAAAGATATTCTTTGATCTGCTCATGGTGGATACTGTTTGGGCTGTAATGGAAGATACACAGGATGGCTACCCAGTGGCTAAGGAAGTATTAAAGGGCTTTTAGCAGGTATTACATATATGAGGTTAGCTTTGAGGTGGCATAGGTTGTGTAGGGAATGAGGAGCAAGGTTTTTAGGGTATTAAGAAAATTGTTGAGAGCTGTGCTGCAGTCTTTTAGAGTGAAGGCAGCATTCTGAGTAGTTCACCTCTACAAACGAACCATAATACAGTTCATAAAACCTCATTTCGCCTTCTCTGCATCTCCCAGAGACAAAAATATGACAGGAATTTGATTCCGAAGAAAGCTCAGGTTTTAGAGAGTTAATGCCTTTCCCTGGCCTGAGAAGAAAATTCAGGTGAAAGAGTTTTGAGATGTACATTTAAAGAATAGTTTATCTTGGTTGCAGTCATGATTCAGTAATATGAGTTAATGAACCATATAACAGAAATGTTGCAGATGAGATCATTAGTAATGGGAATGTTACAAATTATAGAATAGTTAGATACTGATGACAGAATTAATATTGTACAAATTCACTAAATACACAGTATAATATCTGAGATTTTGTTGCTAGTGAAATGCCTTTTTTTTGCTGTCTACTGCATGTTTTTTAAAAATGGGATTTCTTATTATGACTCACTTTTTCCTTTGATAACTCAAAAAACAGCCACGATAAATACACAACAATCCAAGAATGTTTCCTGCTGTTTTTCACACCCTCAGTGGATTTTGCATTTGTTTAAAACAAAAATAAACCTGGTGAGTTCTGCCAGAACAACTAATCATACAATTGAATTGAATGAGAAACCTATTGTCCTGAAGTTATCTATCACAAAAGTGAAATCTTGGAGCAGAATTTGAATTTTGTTTCTGAAGGTTTAACTTGTTAATATTAGCAGCTTGCATAGCAAACTATCTTTATCTTCAAGTTTGCTCCACATCATAATTAGCTGATGGACAATGAGAAGCTTGCCAGTCATCAGTGCTTTTGGCCCTGTACCTATATGCTTAAACGCAGGGTATGTGAATTACTGAGACATAGAACATAGAACATAGAACATTACAGCACAGTACAGGCCCTTTGGCCCTCGATGTTGTGCCGACCTGTCATACCGATCTAAAGCCCATCTAACCTACACTATTCCATGTACGTCTATATGCTTGTCCAATGACAACTTAAATGTACTTAAAGTTGGCAAATCTACTACCGTTGCAGGCAAAGCGTTCCATTCCCTTACTACTCTCTGAGTAAAGAAACTACCTCTGACATCGTCCTATATCTTTCACCCCTCAATTTAAAGCTATGCCCCCTCGTGCTCTCCGTTACCATCCTAGGAAAAAGGCTCTCCCTATCCACCCTATCTAACCCTCTGATAATTTTACTCTCAATCACCAGTAAAGTGATGGAAGGTGTCGTCAACAGCACCTGCTCAGTGATGCCCAGTTTGGGTTCTGCCAGGGTCACTCAGTTCCTGGCCTCATTAAAGCCTCGGCTCAAACATGGACAAAAGAGCTGAATTCCAGAGGTGAGGTGAGAGTGACAGCCCTTGATAACAAGGCTGCATTCGACTGAGCATGACATCAAGGAGCCCTGGCAAAACTGGAATCAACGGGTATCAGGGGACAAACTCTGCACTGGTTGGAGTCATACCTGACACATAGGAAGACGGTCCTGGTTGTGGGCAGTCAGTCTTCTCAGCTCCAGGACATCTCCGTAGGAGTCCCTCATAGTATTGTCCTAGGCCCAACCATCTTCAGCTGCTTCATCAAATACCTTCCCTTCATCATAAGAGGCTGTTCACCAATGTTTGCACAGTGTTCAGCACCATTTGAAATTCCTCAGGTACTGAAGCAGTCCATGTTCAAATGCAACCAGAGATTGACAAAATCTAGGTTTGGGCTAACGAGTGGCAAGTAACATTCATGTCACGCAAATGCCAGGCTATGACTATCTCCAATAAGAGACAATCTAAACAACGCCCCTTGATATTATCCCTACCATCAACACCCTGGGAGTTACCATTGACTAGAAACTCATCTGGACTTGCCAAATAAACAGTGGCTACAAGAGCAAGTCAGAGACTAGGAACACTACGGTGAGCAACTCACCTCCTGACTCCCCAATTCCTGACCACCACCCACAAGGCAAAATTAGGAGTGAGATGGAATACTCTCCACTTGTCTGGATGGCTGCAACTCCAACACACTGGAGAAGCTTTACCCTGTCCAGGACAAAGTAACCTGCTTGTTTGAAATCACATTCAAAAACATTCACCACTGACACCCAGTAGCAGCAGTGTGTACTACCCTTAAGATGCACTGCAGAAATTCACCAAAGATCCTTTGACAACATCTTCAAAGAAAAACTCACTTCCATCTCAAAGGACAACACTACCAACTACACATTCTACTCCAAGCCACTTCACCATCCTGAAATGGAATTATACTGCCATTCCTTCAGCATCATAGAGTCAAAATCCTGGGATTCCCTTCCTAAGGGCATTGTGGGTCAACCTAGAGCACATGGACTGCAGTGGTTCAAGAAGGCAGCTCACCACCATCTTCTCGAGGGCATCTAGGGATAGGCAATAAATGGTGGCTTAGTGAGCAATGCCCACATCCCACGATTGAATAAAAAATAACACAGATAGGGAACCCCGAACCCCTGATATAGAGCCATGAAACTGTGGATACCATTCATAAAACACTGACCACTACATCCAATCACTGGAAACAAATATCAGAAACTGAGCTTGGAACGCAGACTTTAAGAAAAGTCAGTGCATAGACAATAGTCACCAAAGTGGACATTGGACAGTGGTGGGGTTTGGGCACAGGACACCTATTCATGCAAGAAACTGAGTCTACAACCCTCATTCAACCTTGGGGGAAACACATGTTTAAGGAAAGATCTGAATCAGGTTAAATCACAGATAAACACCTGACAGACTTTATAGCTTATGGAATGTCATAAAGCCCTGAGAAAGATGTCCTGCCCAATCTGTTAATCATTAAAAGTAGCCGTGAAAGTTTGTTAGTGGAGTTTTAGGGAAATAGCACAGTTGAACTTAAATCATACCCATGCTCCTTACAGCATCATCCCTCTGAAATGGGCACTCCTGCAATGCACCAACATGGACCACTGTCCCTCCCAGGAATAACTTTAATTCCTCCAATGACCCCTGCATCCATGTGTAAGCCCTGTGACCAGTCCGTACATCGATCGTGTCTGCCTGCTCTGGAGGGACGGTCACCATCGCTGGGAGCCCCACACTGGAATCCATCTGTCTGCAGTCAACATACAGCTCCATAGTGATCAGGTCACGCTGGAGGCCACTGATCCGCAGGATGATGGAGTGAGTGTTTCCATCTGACAAGTTTGCATTTTGTAAATTCACAGACTGAGTCTTCCCATCTTGTCTCAGGTAGCAGACAAGCACTCTTTGGAGACAAACTACTTTTCATTGAAAGAATAGCTATTTGAAGGATTTGTCCTGTTCTTTGTCCTTTATTAGGAGTCAATTGTATTACACTTTCAGATTAGTTTGTGTTTAGTATGATCAGCAGGGTTTAGTTACTCTACTTTGAGTATCAATTCAGCTTAGAGACAGAAGGGATGTGTTGTGTGTGTGTGTGTGTGTGTGTGTGTGTGTGTGTGTGTGTGTGTGTGTGTGTGTGTGTGTGAGCGTGCGTGTGCACGCCAGCACAACTGTGTGTGTGTGTGTGTGTGTGGTCCAATTGGCTGGTTCCAAAGATCAGGCTTTCCTCACCACTCCCCCACTGATTTCAATGAAATATCAACTTCATTCCCTCTTGAAATAAACTTGGCTTGTATCAGGGTACAGTTGTAGTGCCAAAGTTTTGCAACTCGAAGCACAAGCGTGTACTTGGTCAGATCAGCAGTCTAAGTCGAACTTAAGTAGTGATCCAGAATAAGTTCCTTAATTAACCTTTGAGGTCATTGAATTACTTAGTGATAAACATAATCACTGTTGTACTTGTGTTACAGATATGTCCTAACTGAAATTAGTGAACTAATTACAAATGTTTTCATATCTGACATTATGCAGTTCTAATCTTTAAAACCAGCTGACCCATTACAGCATCTAAAACTCATTGTATTTTGAGATAAATGATGATTTTGAAGTATTACAAACGTGTTTGAGACAGGCTACATTATTTCACATGAAATGAGTGCTCTCAATGAACACTTTCAAAGTAAATGTTATGTTGCAGATATCAGTATTGAATCCACGTGGTGCAAGTCACAAATCAATTTCTACACATAAATATACATTCACTGAGCTTTATGTGACTTTTCCTTTAGAAGAGCACCAGCTGGAAAACCAGCTGTTTGAAATAAATATTGACATTGGCAGGATAACCTTACATCACGTAACATGTGGTTGCACGATAAAGGCTAAAACAAAGGACTCATTTTGGTGCTGGACCTGCACAAATTTAGAAGTAATTACTATTAGGTTTTTATTTTTGTTTTCTAAAGTAGAATCCCTTTCTGTAACTGTGTCAGTCATGGTCCATTTGGTGGTCCAATTGCTTCTGAATCATAAGGTTCTTAAGAAATGCAGTTTTACAAATGAAATATTCAAACCTCAACATCATCTACCTGCTCGGTAAATGTTAGAGGGCATCATCTCAAAGCGAAGCAGGAACATTACCCCACCAAGACTTGACTGATGTTTATTCCTCAGTCAATTGCACACAGCATCTTACCTGATCATCGCTACAATTTTGATTGTGAGAGTTTAATGAATGCAATAGCTGTCATGATCACACTTTAAGAAATAGTTCATTGGCTGTAAAGCATTTTGAGGCATCTGCAGGTCACAAAAAATTTTGTAAGTGCAAGCCTTTTTATAATCTCAATGTGTTGAAATGAAAACTTGATGTTGTATCTCCTAATTTGATTGACTTTCTTTCGGTAACACGGAATTGTTACTGTAATTGTTTTCGTTCTGTTGCATTCTGAAGTCTAGTCTCTCTTTTGCAATGATCTAATCAAGAATGTATGCGAGCCATCAAAGCAGCAAAGGTTTGGAGTCGATGAATGGAAAGTCTTTGTGGCTGATTGTACTCATCAGCCAGGAAACACATAGATATAGCAGAAGATACAGCAAATGACCAGATAACAAAAGGAAAACCCAGCCAAACAAGAAAATATCAGGCAATTTCAGGTTCATGTTATTCATCTGAGCCTGCTGAGGAAGGGATCACCACTTAATTTGGCTTCTACAGCCACAACAGATGATGTTCAATTGAGAAATGACATTCGTACTGGTAATAATCCATCATCTTCAGACTAGATGGTCTAACATTCCTGCTTGTTGGAAGTGCAGCAGATGATTTTACACTGAAGTCAATGCTTGTCTCTCATTCAGGGTAATGAAGGGCAATTTGAGGATTAAGTTATTGTGTGAAGGGCAAACAACAAAGTGTGAGGTAAACCAAACAATTTTGAAATTGGTTTATATCCTTAATTTCTTTACTGCTTATTGCCAAGGATTTCTTTTAGCTAATAATCTCACTAAAAAAGTCTTTGACTCACCTGGGCAGTGCTCCTTGGTCATTCTATGGCTCTTGAATGACCTCAGTGAAAATGACAAGGTGATCTACCCTAGCACCTTCCTCTTTGTTTTTTTTATCCTATTGATCAAGGACGACTAACAAGGTCCAATATCAAAGAAGAATCTTTGGACAGGCCATCGGGGAAACTTAAGGTGATCATGCTCCTACCCAAAAGGAGTTTTAAACAAATATAAGATTCTTAAGATAACTAATCATCTCTATGAGGTTACATTACCCACCACGAATGGTGGGTGATAAAAGTTGTGGTCAGGCTGTGTTAGAGTTGATGGCACTCTGGAACATATTGGGAAAATCCATGAGGTGAGTGTAGAAATGGGAAAATAAATCGGATAAACTAAACACCAAGGACGTTACAGAATTGTGTGTCTCCTTATCAGAGATTTGTCTACCAAGGGACTAAAAGAAGTTGAACAGAAAGTTTTAGGGGAGAGAGATGACAAGCAGTAAGGTGAACAGCCAGCCAGCTAACACTTTCAACTCATGGCCATATGATGATGCCATGAAAAAGCTTGAAGACACAATAGCCATTCTCTATGACGAAGATTTGAGCAAAGAGAACAGTACAAGAGTGAACAGAAGGGCCAACAATGCCGTCAGTTATTATAGGGAGTTCTACAGAGAGCAACTAAAAAGAAATGGCTGCTGGAAAGATTAATTTAAATGTCTACTGCAAAGAACCCTTCAAAGGATGCTGCAAAGTGTCTTTAAGCTCTCTTTGTAGAAAACTTTCCAGTAGCCCTCCAGGAGTTCTTATTAACTTCTAATGAATCCACCTCTACAATCTCTCATCCATATGTGAGGCTTCGTAGATTCCACATTAGGATTAATTTATTATTGATATTTTCTAAGTTCCCTTAATTTTAAAATCTAAATGTGGACTTGTGGGCATAGCGATAGCAAACCTATTTCTGCGCCAAAAGATCTGGATATGAATCCCATGCCAGGATATGTTGGCCATGGAAGGAAGGTTCCTGGAGTGGTCGAACAGGTTTATTATTAGCCTGTAAATCCTTCCATCATGTCCAATGGCAGATGACCACAGTAGGATAGACTGCTGATCAACCAGATTGGTCTACTGCAGGAGGCAAACAGCTACAGTACATTGTGTATAAGCATGGACAAATCTCATGGAAGCCCAGGACATAACTCTCATAAGCAAGGCCAGGAGAAAAGATTGACAAGCAGAATATGTATGGAAATTATGAGGCCAATTGTGGTAAGGTGATACGAGTGAACCAGTAACCCAAAAGCCCAGTCTAATGAGCATGTAAGGCTCAGGTTATACAGGATACTAAAGGGGATTGTCATTATAAGACTCTAAAGGGGATTGACAAAGTAGATGTAACGTGATTTTTTTTGCCCTTGTAGATCAATTTTGACAAGAGATTCTGATTTTAGACTGATAGGTGACATATTTAAAACAGACATGAGGAGGAATTAATTCTCTCAAAAGGCTGTGAATCTGTGGAATTCACTGCTCCAGGGGTGGTGGATTCTAGGGCATAGAATACATTTATGGAGGAGACAGACAGATTTTTAGTTAGTAATGCAATGAAGGGTTATGAGGAGCTGGCAGAAACATAGAGTTGAGGCTGGAATGAGATCTGCCATGATCATATTAATTGACACAGCAAGCTTGAAGGGCTGAATGGTCTACTCCCGCTCCTAATTCTTATGCTCCAAAGCGCTGATTACGTGGGCTTAAATTTAACCATGGCAGATTGTGCAATTTAAATTCAATTAATTAAATCTGGAAGTAAAAGCCAGTGTCAGTAATGGCAGCCATGAAATCACTATTTGAAAAACTCATCTGGGGTTCTGATGCCCGTTATTAAGGCAGGACCTACATGTGAAACCAGATGCAGTTATTTTAGGTGACTCTTGACTTTCCTTTGAAATAGTACACCAAGCTATTTTGTTCAAGAGAAGTTAGGGGAGGGCAAACAAATAGTGGCATTGTTAGCGCCATCAACATCTGAAGAAAATATTTAAAAATGTATATTCTAAAAGCCTTCCCCCAGGAATGTAACCCTGCTTATAACATCTCATCTATGTTTGACAACATGTTTTTTTTCTGGTAACCAACTAATGCTGTTAAGCGAAGATTTTTGTACTATTTGCTTTGACTTCTTTCCTTCTCTATTCTCTGATTGTTTTCCTAGTGTATAGGTTATTGGGGGTGTGGAGAAAATTGTAATTGAGACTACAATCAAATCAGCCACGACATTATTACACAAAGTCAGAAATCACAGTTCTAGCCCAACACTCCTCCTTCAGGTGTTAGGAGTGAGGCTCCAATGGCTTGTGTTTTTTACCAAACCTGTTGGACTTTAACCTGGTGTCATGTGATTTCTGACATTATCCACCCAGTCCAACACCGGCAGCTGCACATCATGGTATTATTGAACGGTGGATCAGGCTGGAAAAGCAGAATGGCCTAATGATGCTCCTAATTCATAAATTTGTATGTTAGTATGTTCCACTTTTGTTGCTATGTGTACTTTCGGATTTTAGCCTAGATTTTTTAGTGACAATTATTGTACAACTCAAGAATGTCCAATCTGTACCTGCAAACTATTACATTCTCATAATTTGTGCTATGACTTAGGAATGATTTTACAATGCACTGTGTACTCGATTCTGCCTTTTCAGTCAGTTTTAAACATACGTCCTTGCTTATTCAATACTTTGAAAATTCTTTTCTGTTTCTATCAGCAAATTATTAAGGCATTGATAAATGATCCTTACCGTCAAGTGATTCAAGAGAAACGGATTTCAATATCGATGTCAACTGCTGTAGGATTTGTGGTATAGTCTGAAACGTTTTTCGTATAAAAATGAAATCGGGAGAATACACTAGCTGTTGCAGCTCTGCGGGATGGACAGCCTTGGCTCCGATAACAACGGGCACGATACCAGCTTGCTTTACTGCATGTGCTGCCTGTCCAACATCATCTCTGGACTTTCCAGCAGTGATTAGCACCAGGATCTGTGTAGCTCCCATATCTTGTCTGCTCCCAGCAGATGCGACAAAGATATTTCTTGTGACATAGTTCAGTGCCGCACCAGTGTTGAGGACTCTTCCAGTTTTCCGCCTGACCTGTGCTGCTGCAGCCAAAACTTCATCTTTACTTGCATAAGTATTAAGTCCAAATTCAGTTTTTGTGTCGTGACTGTATTGCACCATAGCAACTTGATCTTTGTCAGGGCCAATATCGAGTTCTTGGATTACTTTAGCCAGAAATGCACGAACTAGAGGGAATGCTTTACCCATTCCAAGCGTACCATCAATAAGGAAGACAATATCTCTTTGCCTTGCTGCAGGAGCTAAACAGAAATATAAGGAAAGAGCAAAAAAATCATAATTTATATAATGAATTATATAAATTCATTATTTATATAAATACATTAATTTTGCAAATGGTATTCTGCTAACATAACAACTTTAGCACAACAAAACATCCCAAAGCACTTCGTCAGAGCATGGTCAGACCAGAAATATTTTAAACAAGATCCTTTCTAAAGGCTCAGTGAGAGGTGGAGAGGTCAAGGGAGGAAATTCCAGAGGTTCTTTTCTCAACTCCAGAAGGTGAGGCTGAAAATAGAGTAACAAAGGAAGTATTGAATGCATAAGGTCAGAGTTAGGCAAGTACTGGGCTCTCAGAGGATGGTAGATCTGGAGAAGTTTACAAATGTAGGGAGGTATGAAGCTATAAAGGGATTTCAACAGCAAAATTCGAATTTTAAAGTGAACATTACAGTGAACTCAGGATGATGGATTAGCTCAAGGTTACAGAGCATGGAATTTGGTTTTGTGGTTTTTAAAATTCTCTTTCTACCCCAATAATTATTTAATTAGCATGTTAGTTGCCATTTCTTACCATTTCACCAAGATATTGAATTTACACGTAACTTAGAGAAGAACAAATCTTCTCTTAGCATCTAAACCTTTATTGTGCAATTATCAGTTAGAGGTTACCAATGTTCTAAATTTCCTTCTCAAATTTAGACTACAATTCCATGTACAGTAACAAGTTCCTAATATAATATTTTATATGTTTGGATGAAATTTCTGGGGGGAAATATTTAGACTCAGGAACTGATTATTAGAGTGCACACTGAAATGGGATATGTACATTTTCAAATAATTCCCTGTTCAATTATTTAATAACAGTTAATTGTAATTAGCAATTTGTGGAAGTCTTTCAGTGTTGAAATAAATCTAGAAACATGTGGAATCTGTTGTGACTTTGATGTCACTATACCCTTATTGGCACCAACCACAATGATCATTATATCATGATTCATTGTATCCGTTAATCTCCAAACATCAAGAGTCCAGACCCGAAACATCAGCTTTCCTGCTCCTCCGATGCTGCCTGGCCTGCTGTGTTCAACCAGCTCTACGCCTTGTTATCTCAACATCACTCACTGATATCCCAGCAATGATGATAGCAAAATTAACGAAGCTGCATTTGAGTCCAGTATGCTCATAACAAAGTTCCATGCACTATCAGTGTTTTGGGATCTCTTTGTTTTTACTTGTAACTTTGTTTAATAAATTGTTCAAAATCTCATCTTCTGTTAAGAATATATTGAAGCCAAATTCAGTTGTTGAATTGAAATGATAGCATACCACAACAATCTGATCTTTGACCCAAAATCGAGCTCCTGAATTATTTAAGGAGCTTAAGTAATACTTACTGTTTATTACATACTGTTTAGTTACTATTTCATTCTGCCTGTTGCTATAATTTTTTTAGTTACTCATTCGTAGAATTTGGGTGATACTAGCTGATGCAGCACTTATTACTCATCCCTGATTGCCCTGGAGAAGGCGATGATGGTGAGCCACCTTCATGCATCCTTACAAGCCCAACACAAGCTTAATGTTTTCTAATTGCAAATGTTTGCACAGACTTGACCTGGGTAACAGGCACTTGAGGTTTATTTAGAAACAAAAACAAAGAAATTTCTTTAAAAGATCAGCAGGTCTGGCAGCATCAGTGGAGAAAATCCAATTTAACAGGTTTCATGTTGAATGACCTTTCTTCAGAACTGATGGTGGCTAGGGAAGTATAATTTACATGCAGAAGATAGCGTGGGGGGGAAGAAGTAAGGAGTAAAAGATTGGTGAGGATAGAGCCCAAAGAGAGAGAATGGTTGGACAGAAAAAGGAGTGGTAACAATCTGGCTAAGAGGGTAAATAGCTACTAATGGGGACTGTTAGTGGCTAACAATGGGTTATGTGTAATACCATACGATGTGATAACAAGGCTTGTTGTGTGGGGTTGTGGTAGGGACAGTGGAGATCTCAAGCCTTCTGCATATAAATCGACATTTTTCTAGTTACCATCAGTTCTGACGAAGAGTCACTTGAGCCGAAACGTTCACTCTGATTTCTCTCCACTGCCAGACCTGCTTTGCTTTTCCATCAATTTCTGTTTTTGTTTCTGATTTACAACATCCACATTTCTTTTGGCTTTTACTTAAGGTTTATCTACTGACTCTAAGACTTATTAACAAAACACATCTGGCTTCATTAATAAGTAGCCCCATTGAAATTCATTATAATTGAGAGAATCAAAACAGGCCATCAGCGTATGACACTTTGCTGGAAAAGCGAGAAGCAGAAAGATGAGAAGGGTTCTCAGCTGTATGCCATCTCCAGCCATGGATGTTGACAGATTAATTTGCCTTTATGAACCTCTCAGACTAACAAATATTTGAGACACCTGTACTCCAGTAAGGATGTCTTCACTGAAATCTGCTACATTCTGCAGGAACAATTGCGACTGCAGTTACAGTAAGGGGCGGCAATAAACTTTTATGTGCCCTGCACTTTGGAACTGAAGATATGCACATTATCATTTGTAGTTAGTCATCCACTATTGTGTAAGAGAGGTCATTGAATTTCTCTCTTCTTGAAGACAACCAACTATATTCCACTCTTTCCTTTTAGCAGAGAATGCACAATGTTTCATGAGGAACGCCGATCTCCCCACTGACTATATGCATATTTCTCTGTAGGCTCTATCTATTAACTCTATCCTGAACCAAAATTGGAAGTCATTCCATTTCCTCAATCTCCAACTGATTTCTGAGCGTGCTCAGTGAATTATGTAGGTCAATGCCTTAGTATTCTGGCTGCAGCCATGAAGTCTTCAGTGCCAGCCCTGTTTGAGCCACCGAGACAAAACAAAAATGTGAGTAATAAATGACAGTGGAGTTGACAACACTCACAATGATCCTGGTGTGCAATCCATAATCACATGTGCATGTCAAAGCACTGACACATTAAATCAGCATTTCTGTACTGCAACACAGCAGGCCAAACAGCAGATGGGCACCACCCTTAACATCCCTATCAACATGATCACAAAGCAATGGAATTGAAAAGAAAAGAGCCTAACAACGCCCAAGAGAACTTTCCTGTTATTCAGCAAATTCAAGTAACAATTTCGCTCGGCAATAGGCAATGATTATTCATGATGGATAACAGTACCAACAGTCCTTGGTTTCTTCTGTTACTATTTCCGGCTCAACCAAGGAAGCTTGAAATTGACAGCCTTAAAAGGAAAAATCGCTTCCAGGGTTAAAAATTCATTCAGAGACAGAACTGAGCTAAAATAGTGATTGTTCAAGGGAAATAAAGTGATTTATAGACAACAAGGCAGACATTACACCAGCAAAAACACAAGCCTGTGTCAGGAGGATACAGATGAATGCTGCGCTGCCACGCTGTGAGATATGGTGGCCTGCCTATAAGAGATTACTCTTGATGTTTCAGGATTTATGGATGCCCATGAATGTCCAACTAATCTCGTATAATCTTCTTTACCAGACACAACACCCTATGGATTAGAGAAATGCACTGATAAGTAAGTCACAAAACTCAGCTTGTGTACCTTCTTCACTTGTAACCATTGATTCGCCAGCAATTACAACTGACTCTTTAATTGTTACGGTTGGAGCAGTTAGTGTTGACAATGGTGTCATCAGCCTTCCCTGTACCTGGGGTAGATTTTGGAATTCCTTTACACTGAAAACTAAACTGGGGTCAGTTGCAATTTCTTGCAGCTGTGCTTCATCTGCATTTCTTATTGCAACAGCAAATGTTGTTATGGCAGCTCGCTTTAGTTTATCGGCATACGGTTTAACAGCATCCGTTGATCTGCCGCCAGTGAACAACACCAGAAACTGTGGAACTCCTTGCTCTTTTCTGCTTCCTGCATGGCCAGTAAAGTGGTTCCTGAAGACAAAGTCCAGTGCTGTGCCAATATTAAGCATCGTGCCACCTTTCAATTGGAGTCCTTTGACATGGCGCAGAATGTCAGCTTTTGACCAGTAGGTGTTAAGATAGAATTCTGTTTCTGCATTGTGGCTGAACTGTGCCAGACCGACTCTTACATGGCCACTTCCAATATTGAGATTCTCGACTATATTTCTGATGAAATCATGCACAAGAGGTAAATTTGTGTTTCCAACATTCTCTGATCCATCTATAAGGAACACAATATCTCTCTTGTTCATTTCATCAGGTGAAACTGCAAAAGAATATAAGTACAATTAGCAGCAGATCATGTAAGAACTGATAGCCATTATACACAATGAGTTGAATGTTTTGTTCTTATTGTGATAGATACAAGAATTGTATGGCAGACAGGGTGACAATAAATGAAACCATAGAATCATGGAATGCTTATACACAGAAAGAGACAATTTGTCCTATCAAGTATGTGGGCTCCCCTTAAGAGCAGTTTTGCCAGATGCATTACCCAATCCTTTCCCTATAGCCAGGGATAGCAAGAACTGCAGTTGCTGGAGTGTTGTTTTTACCTTCCTTCTGACAGCCATTCAATTTCATTTAAAAAACCATATTGAATTTGCCTCTATCACTCTATAAATATTGCATCTGGTCCCAATCACATGCAACACTAAACATTTTCCTCAAATCATCTTTGGTTCTTGAAACCTGAGACTTCTTATTTCTCCCTCTCTATTAACTGGAACTCTCATAATTTTAACACCTCAGTCAAATCTTTTCTCAACTTTATTTTTATCCAACAGAAGAACAACCCTATCTCAAACCACAGAAAGTGCAACATTGCCCCTTCACCTCTTCCCTGCTCACATCCAAGGGCCTAAGCAGTTTTTCCAGGTGAAGCAGCACTTCATCTGTACGTTAAATTACATTTGCCACATGTATGCCCATTTCACGAAGCTCTTAAAGTCTAGAAGTCAATCATTACCTCCCTACAGCTCTCAATTATTTCAAAGTTTTGTCATCCTCAAGTTTTGAAACTGTAACCTACATCCAAGCCAAAGTCATGAATAAATAAGATGAAAAGCAGCACAGAGAGTACAAACCCTATTGGGAATGCCATTGTATATGTTCCTCCAGCTTGGAAAAATAAAACAACCATTCATCGCCACTGTATCTCTGTCACCCAGACCACTTTTTGTTCCTGTCTTTTTATTGAGCTGACAGCCAATTATACCAAAAGCTTTCGGAAGCCCACACCAATCACATTATCATCATCTTTGTTCCATTCTTTGTCATCCACAATCTGTAGGAAATCTAACAATGTTTATTTGTCGATATCATTTCTCATTTGTAAAAAGAAAACTGAAATAAATCAACAAAATTAAATCCAGAGCAGTCAATCCAGGAGGGAAAAATAGTGGATCAAGGAAACGTGTGTGGCCTTTCATTTAAAAGTCTGCCTCATTGGCCTCTGACCCTGCAGCTCATAGCATACCGGTGACATTGGAGAAATGTTGATTTATTTCCAATCTTAAATAAACCCTTCTCGGATCAGCACATTCATGTTATACAAGGTTAGTGCACTTTCATTCCAGCAACTTTGATATCAAAATAGAGTCATAATATCACCTTCATAACATCATTATAACTGTTTCAATTCTCACAAAATAAAATCTTTGCACCCTAAGCAGGATCATACATTTAGCCTAAGATCATTCAGCAAGGATTAGAATTTGACTGCCTTTGTCTAAATTGATATCTGAAACCAGATTGATGACAAGCTGATGACCTTAACCTGACAACATTTGTATGAATAAGCAAATTAAAGCATTTTTCGAGACAAATATATGATTTTTCAGACCTGAGGGTACTACAAAAGTATGAAGTAAGCTGTTTTTTGCATCCATCTACAGAAAGGAGTTGGATGTTGTAAAATTAACACTAAAAGTGAAAAGGAAAGTTACGGCCAAGATAGTTATATCGAGAAAAGATTTGCTGACTGAATTAGCATTATTGAAAATTGGTAAATCAATGGACCAGATGGAACACATTTTAAGTTACTGCAAGATGCATAATATGGAAATTGCAGGGCCATTGGCCAAAAATATTCAATGTTTGTCGGTGAATGAATAATGTCAGAGGATTGGACAATTCCAAATTTTAAACCAATACTCAAGAAAGAGCCAGGAAAAAAGAAAGAATAGAAACTATGGACTACGAGATAACAAGGTGTAGAGATGGATGAACACAGCAGGCTAAGTAGCATCAGAAGAGCAGGAAGGCTGACGTTTTGGGCCTATTTTCTGAAGAAGGGTCTAGGCCCGAAACGTCAGCGTTTCTGCTCCTCTGATGCTGCTTGGCCTGCTATGTTAATCTAGCTCTATATCTTGTTATCTCAGATTCTCCAGCATCTGCAATTCCTACTTTGGGCTACTGTCAGCTTAACATTGGTGATTGGAAAGTTATAGAAACCATTCTCAAAGATACAATAAACTTTAATATGGAATGGCATAGGTTAATCAAAGGGATCTAACGTAGATTTCTGAAAGATAATTCAGGATTTTTCGTTTGATAGAACCCTTAAGCAGTATATAATAATGATAAAATATTATGGACATGTCTTTTTAATTCAGGGTAAAATAGAGTAGGTCATATAACTTTTTCTGAGGGCTACTTCATTCAGGTAGTTAATTATCATAGACAAGCTCAGACAGATAAGGCTGTAAGAAGTTCATGGTTGAGTTAGTCTCTGATTCTCCAAAACCCTGAGAAAGTTGATTAAGGTTTTTGGGATCAAGATTAGTTAATTGGCACTTCTACTGAGAAACAAATCTAATGTGATTCACACAGGGATGAATGCAGAGGTAGCCATTTTTGAGATTAGGTTTCAGGATTTCTTAGAATTTCGCTGAATACAGTTATTCGCAGGTTGCCGCTGCCTGGGTTAGTGGACTATCACAGCCAGATATGGGAGAGTAATAGCTTCCAGTCAAAGTGACACATCCCACAGCCATTTCAGGAATCCAGGAGATTTATACTCTTGCAGTCAGAGGGGAAGAATCATCAGGACAGTCTTTACTGTAGTAGTGAATTTAGGAAATTCTTTGAAAACAAAGGGAAACACCTAAAGACAATCATTCGATGAAATAGGGAATCATAAAAAAAAGGAGCAGAATTAATTTGTCCCCTCAGCTGTACTCTGCCATTCAATAAGTTCAAAGCTGATCTCATTGCGACTTTAACTCCATTTTCCAGCCAGCTCCCATAACCCTCAAATCTTTAGCAATTGAAAAGCAACTGTTTAACTCAGCCTTGTACATATTCTATAATACTTAACCTCCACTGCATTACTGGAAAAGGCCATTCAGAACACAAGCAAACCCACTGATAGTTGGGAGAAGCAGTGAACTGCTTGCAACGCAGACTGTAAATCTGTGGACAGAGTTACAAGAAGTCACCATAGGGCTGCACTTTCATGAGAGACAGATGACTGATAGTGATTTAACACAAGGGTCACCACGCCACAGGTGATTGGGGGGGTGGTGGTGGTGTTGAGAAGGAGAGAATTTCATTATAACCTCAGTGGAGCAGGAATTGAATCCACATTGTTAATGTTACTCTGCAATTCACACCAGCCATCCAGTGACCCAACCAACACCTCCCCCACCCAGAGAATGATGCATGAAATATATAAAGGGGGAATGCTCCTTTCTGTAATTTAAGGTATAAGGGAAGAAAGTGAGGTTGAATTAGTGTCAATTTTAGTCATTTTTTTAACAGAAAAAAATTTAAAATGGAGTATCTTGAAATGTCGCCCATTTAATTATTAACTAGAAATTTACATTGTTTCAAGTAACTGCTTTCTGCATTGATCGTCACAAGTATCAGAGAATGTTGATCAAGGCCATATTGTAGATGTTTTATGTTTAGATATTCGGAAGGCATTTGAACAAGTGCCACTCAGGTGATTTATTCAATTCAAAGTCCATGAAATTAAGGAGACGATGAGGGCATGGATAAAGGTTTAGCACATTGCCCAAATGCAACATAGAGGGTTGAATATTTACAGGCTGGGAGGTGGATTGCAGAGTAGTTTCCTGAGACTCATTCTGGGTCTATTACTATCCTTGATTTTTAAGCGTAAAATCGACTTGGGCCTGGGGAGAAGAATTGTGATATTTTCAGATGATTCTAAAGTTTGCACTGCACTGAGTAATAATGAGGACAGTTACAGAAATTGTGGTGAAATTGCCAACAGTATGGTAGATGCCAACCAGTGTTAAGAAATGTGAAAGCCATAAAGTGCCTTCCTTATCCTTGTGATCTGCCAAAGTGCTTTATCTAGTCACGATGAAGGGTGTAAACCAAAAACATTGATGCATTGGGGCGGCACGGTGGCTCAGTGGTTAGCACTGCAGCCTCACAGTGCCAGGGACCCGGGTTCGATTCCAGCCTCGGGTAACTGTCTGTGTGGAGTTTGCACATTCTCCCCGTGTCTGCATGGGCTTCCTTTGGGTGCTCCGGTTTCCTCCCACAGTCCAAAGATTTGCGGGCTAGATGGATTGGCCATGCTAAATTGCCTGTAGTGTTCAGGGGTGTGTGGGTTATAGGGGGATGGGTCTGGCGGGGATGATCCAAGGGGCGGTGTGGACTTGTTGGGCCGAAGGGCCTGTTTCCATACTGTGGGAAATCTAATCTAATCAAATGAAGTATTGTTTGAAGTCTGCCTGTTTATGTAAAGAAGGACACCTCGAAGCCAATTTGCACATAGGAAACATTCATAAATAGAAATGGAATAATGTTCAACCTGCTTTTGTGATTTGGATTGAAATCTGAATCTTGGCCTGGGCACCAGCAATAACTTCCTTGGCATCTTTGAAATAGTTGTACTGAATCTTTTTATGTCCATCTTAGAAAGTGCCTTAGAATTGGAATGTTTTAACATTTTTGCTCAGAGATACCATTTTAAACAATGCGGGGATTACGGAATCCCTTCACTTGAGTTTAAGTATTGGCTAGTATCTGGGGTTTAGGTGGTGCACTTAAAGAGGGCTAATATAGATATTAATAGGAACAACCAGTACATCTATGGAGAGAAACAGTCAACATTTCAGTTGAGGAGATATCAGCAAAGTTGGAAACTTTCTCCTTAAACAAAAGGTTAAGAGTTGACCTAATGGAGGTTTCCAAAATGAGATATTCAATAGTACTGTAAGAGAGAAAAAAAATCCCCATGGTGTGCGGCTCAGAAACAGGAGTCCTAAGTATGAAATCATTAGAAATTACCTAGGGGAGAGATGAGATTATATGTCACTAGGAATTGTCAAAATGGGAACCATTGTACCTGAATAGGTGGTGAAAGCTAATTTTGTGAACAATTCTAAAAAAATGAACTGGTAAGGTATTTGAGGAAGTTCAACTCAGAGGATTCCAAACAAAATGAGAAAAAGCGTGGCTCTTTTTTTTCTTTCAATGTGCCAGTGCAGGCACACAGGATATCTGGCTTCATTCATGGTTTCACGTTTCTATGAATCTATGGTTTCACAGTTTCACCTGCTACTTAATTGAAATTTAGATGATGTTGTGTAAATTAATGGCACAAATTAAACATAATCGCTCAAAGGCTTCTTACCTTCAGGAGTAATAGTAGTTATTTCCTCAACAATGAAGACGGTTTTAACTTTAGATACCAGCTCCTTTTGAATACTTTGTAATTCCTTAAAATCTCCCAGTTTCAAAATAAAATTTGGCTCATATACGATCTTTTGAAGCTCTGCTGTGTCTGCATCCTTGGCTCCAATAGCAATGGGCACGATACCAGCCTGTTTCATTGTATCTGCTGCCTGTCCAACATCATCTCTGGATTTCCCAGCAGTGATGAGCACCAGGATTTGTGAAGCTCCAGCATCTCCTCTGCTCCCTGTGGATGGACTGAAGACGTTCCTTGTGACATAGTCGAGTGCAGCACCAGTGTTGAGGGGTCTCCCTGTTTTCAGTCTCATCCTTTTAATTGTGTTTAAAACTGCATCTAGAGTTGAATGAGTGTTGAGGCCAAATTCAACTCTTGAGTCAGAACTGTACTGTACCACAGCAACTTTGTCTTTGTCGGGTCCAATATCAAGCTCCTGAACTACGTTCTTAACAAAATCACGGACTAGAGGGAAGGATCTTCCCATTCCAGGAGATCCATCAATTAGGAAGACAATATCTCTCTTCCTGGCTGCAGAAATTGAGCAGAAATTTATATAAATATTTAAGTAGCTATAGAGTAAGGTATGTAATTAGGAATCTGATGCGAAAATTAAAAATACAGTTTTTTTTAGGAGGAGCTATACGCTAGGTCAAGTATTTGGATTTGCAAGATTCAAACCAAAGTGCTTGCCCATCTTTGATACATGTGCATCCTCAGAGCTCAGTGAGGTGCCAACCCTGCTGTAGGCCATTGCAGCTTATCTCCTTCAACATGTTTCTTTCATCTTGGGATCCAATCAAGAGTTCTTTAACTGTGCTCCTCACTGTTTTGGGCAATGACAAGGGAGAAGAAAAATCTATTCTCAATATATGACCACAAAATATAGCTCCATAACGCCTTATAATGTTGATGCTATGGGCGCTTTTGCAGGACCAAAATGGTGTCACATTGTGTGCGCAAACATCTGGCATGGCCTGCCCTAGGCGCCATATCGGTAAGGGCATTAGAAGTGTCCAAAATAGATACATTGTGATGTCAGGAAACATGCAAAGGTTATTTTGACAGCAGTTTTGATACTTTTGTCCTTACAGCTCCAGCTCCCTTTCTTCATCTCCTATAGCTCCATATGTGCTCACCAGCAAGAAAGGAACTCCACACTAACCAGCACTTACTGTTTAAAGTGATCATCAACCACATGCAGGTCATTTGCGGGTTGAATCCCATGGGGATTTTCAAATTTTGTAGAACTGTCATGAGTTTTCTCACGCTGTTTAAAGTTCCTGAAATTGACCTGCAGTGGTTATGTATGTGAGGAAGCCCTTAATTGTGACTTCAAGGACTTGTACATGGGTTGACTCCTTATTTGCAATCATGGATGCTGCAGTTACCAAGCCCCTGCCTGCACATGAAAGGGAGATTGAACGGAGAAATTGCAGAAGAAGGCGAGGTGCTCAGTGAGGAAAAGGAGGGGCACAAGGTGTCTTAGCAGCAGGCCTTAACTTGCTGATGTCTTCTGCTGAGACTTTCTCTCACCTCAATCCAAGTGAGGGGGAGCTCAGTAAATTATGCCACCTCACACAAACAAACTTACAGGCTCAGAGCACAGTAAGAACAGCGCCACCAAAAATTATCGCAACAGTGAATCAGGATCTTTCTGACCTGCTACAGATACTAAGAACAAAGAAAATTACAGCACAGGAACAAGCCCTTCGGCCCTCCAAGCCTGCACCGATCCAGATCATCTATCTAAACCTGGCACCTATTTTCCAAGGATCTGTATCCCTCTGCTCCCTGCCCATTCATGTATCTGTCTAGATACATCTTAAATGACACTATCGTGCCCGACTCTACCACCTCCGCTGGCAACGCGTTGCAGGCACCCACCACCCTCTGTGTAAAGAACTTTCTACGCATATCTCCTTTACATTGTTCGTTTGTATTCTACTACTGCTTAAGAAATGCCCTTTACACCAGGAGAGTGGAGCACATTGTTGTTCTCACTGCATAGGCTTTGGCAGAATAGTCAGCTCCTGCATGGACCAGGGTTCCATTAAACTACACATGCCCGACTGCTTTATGTCACATCTAAATGGAGAGATGGATCATAGCCATAAAGGGTTCCACTCCCAGTTGGCGCCGAGCACACCGTGCAGGTCATGGCCAATGTCCTGGCAGCAGTCACAATGTTGTTACTCTGCTTTCTGTCGCCTTCAAATTGGAGCCACCAGGTCAAGTGAGATTGCGGTTGTGGGTGACAAGGGCTATCTGCTGGCTACCTGGCCAACGATAATGATGTACATCCTAATGAGTATATAGCCAGCATATACGTAATGAGAGTCAAGTTCCCGCACAAAATATCATTGACCAGACCTTCAGAATTCTCAAGTAATATTTCCACTGGCTATAGAGTTGTGGAATAGCTTTGCAGTCCTCTAAGCATGTGTCCAAAATCACTGTGGTCTGCAGTGTGTTATTCATCATGCTAAAAGCACAACCTTTCTATTAGAGTTAGCAAACATCATTTTCTGAATCTGCAACTTCCATCATCTCAAATGACAAAAGCAGCAATGTATGGGAACATCCCCACCTGGAAGGTCCCCTCCAAGCCAAATACCGTCCCGGCTTTGAAATGTATCACTGGTCCATGATTGTCACTTTGTCAAAAACTGGGATCTCCCTCTTTTATAACACTGGGGTATGCCTGCATCTCGAAGCTTACCACCAACTCCTCAAAGCTAATTAGTCGACAAATGGTCAACAAATTCTGGCCTGGCCAGCAAGGCCTGCATTCTGTAAATGAATTAAAAATGGTGGGACTATGAATAATGTGTATGAATTGTGATTCATAGAGAATATTTGTAGTTAAGCCAAGGTGAAGCGGTGAATTAAGCAGTATGTGAAAGACGGATAGTATATTTGTAAGGATATATATTTAAAGAGACATTCATTGATCATGACCACATCCATGGGGTCATTAAATTTCTTCAAACATTACATATAGGTGCATTGTTTGAATTGGCAGGAGTGGCTTTCTCCTCTGGCTGCATTTGTCATGACTTAGCTGGAGGTCAAGGTCTAAACAAAGGATTTGTCTCTCTTCCTGCCCATCTCCTGTGCCAAGGCTTCATATCCTCACTCTCTCTGTCCTGCGTTTTCACTTTCCCTGCAGGTTAGGCAGCCTTCCTCAGTCACTTCCAGCATCTGTTGCAGCCAGGATGTGCTTCATCTTTAAGAAGAAAGCAAAATGCAGTGGATGGCAGAAATCCAAAATAATGAAAAGCAGAAATGTTGGAGAAAGTAAAGCAGGTCAGGTAGAATCTGTGAGAAGGGAAACAGTGTTAACATTTTGGGTTGAACCTGTCGCTTTCTTCAGATGCTGCTGGAATGGTTATTTTAACATTTTCTGTTTATGCTTCCCTTTAATGGTACAAGCCGGCTTTATGTCGGACATGCAAGCTGTGCACAAGGTTAATCTCACCTGAACAAGAGACCCTGCAGAGCAACATGTTTAGCACATGTCTACATACTCATCTTATTTAAATTTAGAGGCAACATAAAGCCCATCTTCATGACAAAGAACATTCCATAGATTGATTACGTGTCGCAATCCTCGTGTCATTTTTTGGAAATTTTCCAATCTTTCTCACTATTGGTAACTCTAGTGGTAATGCAATCACATCTGCAAAAAAAAGATAAAACTTGATTTGTGTACCTTCTGTTGTAATCACTTGTTCTTCAATACTTATTGGTTCTTCGATAACAGTAGGTACTGCCAGTGTGGTCAGTGGTATTATCATCTCATCCAGTAAATCTGGCAGAGACTGGAAATCATTGACACTGAAGATCAAACTTGGGTCAATTGCCATCTCTTCTAGCTGGGCTGGGTCTGTGTGTTTGACTCCAACAGCAAAGGTCATTACTGCAGCTCGCTTCAATGCATCTGATGGTGCGTCCACATCATCATCGGACCTTCCAATAGTAACAAGCACCAAAAACTGAGGAATGTTTTCTTTTATTCGACTTCCTGCTGAGCTAGTAAAGAAGTATTTACTGGCAAAATCCAATGCTGAACCAGTGTTGGCAGTTGTCCCACCTCGCAATCTGAGGGTCCTAATATGAGACAGAAGTTCAGCTTCTGAAGAGTAAGTGTTTAGATAGAATTCAGCTTCAGTGTCATCGCTGTACTGTGCCAGACCTACTCGCACCTGGTCACTTCCAATGGCCAAATTCTGAACTATTCTTGTGATGAAGTCCTTGACGAAAGGTAAATTGGTGTTTCCAACATTGTCTGATCCATCAATAAGGAAGACAATGTCTCTTTCACTCATTTCCCTTCGTACAACTGGAAAAAAAATAAATATCAGGTCAGACAAAGTCTCTGAAATATCTGTTGTAGCTGCAAGATTGCCATGCAACAAGTTCCTAGAAAGTGTTCTAAATTTAATTGGCGATTTTAACCATTTTTGCATTGTTTGTGCTTTCGAAGACTCAAGGGAGGCCTACACTGCACAGATATATTTTTCAACCAACAATAATTAATGAAATGTTGCCTCAGTGGAATCTCAAAGGGAATAATCTCTGGATTATTACACAAGCCAAAAGCAAATTGCCTTGGAGTGAATGAAATTAATGAGTTAATAATCTGACTCAAAGATTATTGTGTCAGAATTGTTTTTCAATTCATAGTGTACTGTTTCCAGCACTGGAAAAGTGAGAGCTGTGCATTTTGGGGGGCCTTCAAATGAACTATGCTGGGACACATATAATGGTGCTTTGTAAAATGAGGACAGTAGGGAGACCTTTAAACTATGCAGTGGGGATGAGGGAGAAAGCGAGAGAAGATGTGATTAAGTTAAAAAAAAAGAGAATGCAAGAGAGCAAGTTAGCAATTTGGAACTGACAGTCTGGGCGGGAAGGGAAAGAGCATTCAAACTTCATAGCACCAGACAATAAGGCTAGGAGTGGTGGAAATAATGTAAAGGAAGGACTAATGGCCCTTTATTTGAATTTAGATGATGTTTGCAATAGAATAGATAAACTGTCATGGTAAAGACCTAGATGTGCGATGACCAAAATTAGGAACTGAATGGAAAAAGAAAAAGAAGGTGTGGTTGAGCTGTTAACAATGGATGTGATCACAACATCAGTGGGACAAGATCCTAAATCGAAATATCAAGGTGTAGATTCAATTTGAGTGCAGGTAAGAAACAGCATGGGACAACAATAATTGGTAGGCGTTGTTTAGGCCATTAAACAGCCATGGTAATATAAGGCACATTACAAGTCAGGAAATTAGAGGTCCGTACCATAAGATTAATACAGCAATCATTGAGTTCTTCAGTCTGACTGGGTAAACCTAATTCACAATAATGCCATGGAGGACAAGCTGCTAGAATGTATATGAGATGGTTTTCTAGAACAATGTGTTGAGGAAACACCTATTAAATATCTAGTATTACTAACTGAGAAGGGGGTAGTTAATAATCTAATTATAAACTAGCCTATAAGAAAGAGTGATCATAATAGGATAGAAATTTGCAGTATTTTTGAAGAGGATGTACATTAATCTGAAAATAGAGATTCCAATCAAAACGAAGGAAACTTTGAAGGTGTGCGATGAATGACCTTTGATGGATTAGGAAATTATATCAAAAGGTATGATAACAGGCAGGTAATGGTTTACATTTAAAGAGTTAATAAAAGCTTAAAAATATTCTTTTGAGGCACAGATATCTTGCAATAAAGTTGATGCAAACATAGCTAACAGAATAAGTTAACGATGGTATCATATTAATGGGAAGCTTATCAAACTTCCAAATGAAGTAGTCAATTTGAGGATGGGATAACAAGGTGTAGAGCTGGGTGAATACAGCAGGCTAAGCGCTATCATAGGAGCAAGAGATCTGACAGTTCGGGCCTAGATCCTTCTTCAGAAATGGGGGAGGGGAAGGGAGTTCTGAAATAAATAGGGAGAGAGGGGGAGGCAGATAGAAGATGGATAAAGGAGACGAGATATCCTCTATCCATCTTCTATCCGCCTCCCCCTCTCTCCCTATTTATTTCAGAACTCCCTTCCCCTCACCCATTTCTGAAGAAGGGCCTAGGCCTGAAATGTCAGCTTCCCTGGTCCTCTGCAGCTGCTTGGCCTGCTGTGTTCATCCAGCTCTACGCCTTGTTATCTCAGAATCTCCAGCATCTGTAGTTCCTAGAACCTCTGAAACAGTTTGAGGATGGGAATGTTTAGAATTCAGCAAAGGAGGACTAATAATTTAATAACGGAAAAAAATAAAGTAAAGTATCAAGGGATTGTTAATTGGACTAAGAAAGTTTTTGTAGGCATATAAAAAGAAAAAAATATGAGACGGGATAAATGTGGATCCTCTGCAGGCAGATGCGTAAGAACCAGTAATGGGGAGTAAGGAAATGACATATGAACATTACAAATGCTTTCTGTTTGCCTTCATGTTGGAAAATGCTGAAATCCTCCACGATTACTAGGAAACCAAGGAAGAATTGAAAATGAACAACTGTTATCTCCTACAATTCTAGAGATTTTGGAGTAGTTCTTACAGACTGGAAAGGAGCAAATATAACCCCACTACTTCAGAAGGGAGGGAGGGAAGAAAAAAGGGAAGGACAGCCTTGTAAACCTGACACTAATAGTGAAGGTAATGTTAGAATTTGTTATAAAAGATGTCATAACTAATTGCTGAGAAGATAGCGGTGGGATTGAAAAATATCAAAATTGGTTTATAAAACAGAAATAACAGGTTTGACAAACCTGTTACAGATTTTAAAGAGTAACAGGCAGAACAGATTAGGGGACAACTAGTAGATGCAGTGTATTTGGATTTTCAGAAGGTGCTTAAAGAGTTTTATAGAGCAAGTTATCAACCAGAATTAGAAGACAGGGGATTGGGGGTAGTATATCGTATGGATTAATAGGCAGAAAACAAAGTGTAAGAATAAATGTGTCATTCTCAGGCTGACAGGCTATGACCAGTGGATCAGTAGACATTGAAACATAGATAACAGGAGCAGAGCAGTATTTCAGCCCCCAGCTATTCACAATCTGCATCAATGGGTTGCATGTCGGGAAGAAATTTAATATTTCCAAGTTTTCTGATGACACAAGACTGGGTGGGAAAATGAGTTGTGTGGAGAAAGTAGAGTGTTCCGGCAGGTTAAGCCAGACTTTGTAAATGGTAATGAGCAAGGTAGATATAGGATAATGTGGAGAAATGTGAAGTTATTCTTTTTCAGTAGAAAAACGGAAGTGCAGAATATTTGTGGATGTGAGTTTGCTCGCTGAGCTGGAAGATTAGTTTTCAGACGTTTTGTCACCATTCTAGGTAACATCATCAGTGAGCCTCCGATGAAGCGCTGGTGGTATGTCCCGCTTTCTATTTATCTGTTTAGGTTTCCTTGGGTTGGTGATGTCATTTCCTGCATTGGTGATGTCATTTCTTATTCTTTTTCTCAGAGAATGGTAGATTGGCTCCAAATCAATGTGTTTGTTGATGGAGTTCCAGTTGGAATGCCATGCTTCTAGGAATTCTCATGCATGTCTCTGTTTGGCTTGTCCTAGGTTGGATGTGTTGTCCCAAACAAAGTGGTGTCCTTCCTCATCTGTATGTAAGGATACTAGTGATAGTGGGTCATGTCGTTTTGTGGCTAGTTGATGTTCATGTATCCTGGTGGCTAGCTTTCTGCCAGTTTGTCCAATGTAGTGTTTGTCACAGTTCTTGCAAGGTATTTTGTAGATGACATTCGTTTTGCTTGTTGTCATCTACAAAATACCTTGCAAGAATTGTGCCAAACACTACATTGGACAAACTGGCAGAAAGCTAGCCACCAGGATACATGAACATCAACCAGCCACAAAACGACATGACCCACTACCACTCGTATCCTTACATACAGATGAGGAAGGACACCACTTTGATTGGGTCAACACATCCATCCTAGGACAAGCCAAACAGAGACAAGCATGAGAATTCCTAGAAGCATGGCATTCCAACCGGAACTCCATCAACAAACACATTGATTTGGAGCCAATCTACCAGCCTCTGAGAAAAATAACAGGAAATGACATCACCGATGCAGGAAATGACATCACCAACCCAAGGAAACCTAAACAGATAAATAGAAAGTGGGACATAACACCAGTGCTTCATCGGAGGCTCACTGATGATGTTACCTAGAATGGTGATGAAACGTCTGAAAACTAACCTTCCAGCTCAGCGAGCAAACTCACATCCAGAACCTCAACCTGAGCTACAAATCTTCTCAAAACTCGCTAATGCAGAATATTTATTAAATGGTGAGAGTTTGAGAAGTGTCAATGTCTGAAGAGACCTGGATACCCTTGTTCATAAGTTAGCGAAAGCCAACATGTTGATGCAGCAAGAAATTAGATTCCCTACAGTGTGGAAATAGGCCCTTTGGCCCAACAAGTCCACACCGCCCCTTGGAACATCCCACCCAGACCCATCCCCGTATAACCCACACACCCTTGAACACTATGGGCAATTTAGTATGGCTGATCCACCCAGCCTGCACATCTTTGGACTGTGGGAGAAAACCAGAGCAAACCCACGCAGACACAGGGAGAATGTGCAAACTCCACACAGACAGTCACCCGAGGGTAGAATCGAACCTGGGTCCCTGGTGCTGTGAAGCTACAGTGCTAACCACTGAGCCACAATGCTGCCCCAATGCATCAATGCTTTTGGTTCACACCCCTCATCATGACTAGATGAAGGGTGTAAACCCAAACATTTGATTTCCCTGCTTCTCTGGTGGTTCTTAGGAATGCAAATGTTATGTTGGCTAATATTGCAAGAGGAGCTGACTACAGGAATAAAGACGTCTTAATGCAATTGTGTAAAGCCTTGGTGTAACCACACTTGGAATATTTTGTACAGTTTTTGTTTTCTTTCCCTTTGAGGGCATGCAATAGAGGTTCACCAGACTGATCTCTGTTCTATAAGTGAGTTTTTCTACTATTCATTCATGGAATGTGAGTGCCACTAGCTAGGCCAGCATTCATTGGCCATCTCTAAATGCCTGGAGGGCAATTAAAAGTCAACACATTGCTGTAGATGTGGAGTCACAAGTGGGCCAGCTCTGGTAATGATGGCAAATTTCCTTCCCTAAAGGATATAGTGAACCAAATGGGTTGTTACAACAACCAACAGTGGTTAAAAAGTTTTTTTAAAAAATATTATCAATAGTTTAGAAGAATGAGAGGGATCTCATTGAAGCATAAGACTTCGAACAGGGCCGAGAGAAGGCAAGAACTGCAGATGCTAGAATTACAGTCAATACAGTGAGGAGCTGGAGGAACACAGCAGGTCAGGCAGCATCAAGTGAGCAGGGACATCAACATTTAGGGTTTACAACCTTCATCGTGACTAGGTGAAGGGTGTAAACCCAAAAATTTGACTTTCCTGCTTCTCTGGTGGTTCTTAGCCTGTTGTGTTCCCTCTGACAGGGCTGAACAGGGTGGCATGCAAGAAGGATATTTTCCCTGCCTAAGGGGTGGAAAATCAGTGGGTGTCGTCACAGAATACAACAGTAGCCTTTCAGGATTGAGATGAGGAGGACTTTTGTTTTCACTCATACCTAGTTTCCTTTGTCTCATTATTATTGGCTGTCTTCAGCTGTCTAGGCCCTAAAGTCTATAATTAGTTCCATAAACATATTTGACTCTTGCACACCCTCTCTCTCCCTTCAAATTACTGCTGAAATCCTACCTCCTTGATCGAAAAGCTTCTTTTTAATATTTGTGTTAATGTTTCCTTACATAACTTGGCATCAAACTTTGTTTGGTATATATTCTGTGAAGCACTGTGGGACATTTTATGATGGCAACTGGAATATGTTAAAATTGAGGAATTTTTTATATGAATCTAAAACTGCCTCCCAGGCCATTTAAAAAAATGAACAATTTAAAAAACAATTTTTGTTTAATTCTGGGAAATGAACTGTAGTAAATGAATTCTGTGAATACAGAAGAACAACAGAGAGATTGTGACAACAATGTGGTTAGCTCTAATTAAATGTTAGGTCAGAGAACATTTTAGAATATCGAATTAAACACAATCTTCGTGAATATTTCATTGTATGTGTTTAATCAAGCACAGTGATCATACGGTCTGTTTGAAGATTATAATGCTGAACTTATTAATTTTTTTTCCTAATTTGTTTCTAAAATTTTGTACCTTGGTACCTTCTATCTAAGATGGTGCAAAGGACCGTAATGCCGAAATTATTATTTCTTTATTTTTCCAACTTATTCCTAAGATCCTGTACCTAAGTACCTCTGTACCCAAGGTAGCACTGTAAGTGGCCACTTTGTAAACTTTTCACTGCACTTGTGAGTACTTGTGACAATAGACCTAACTCTAATTCTACATTATGAATGTGATGCAGGGCTAGTTATAATGATAAAGCAATAGAAATGGTGCAATAAGCTGAACAAGAAATGACAGGCAACATAAGACAGAGTATTTATTGATGGACAAGAAGTAAAAGATTATATTTGCTGGTTGTTGCTGAAATTTGTGTTAAATATGTCAGGAATCAGTGTGAGATTAACTTTTGTTGTCTGGATGATTTGGACTTGGTCTTTGAAAGTACATTACAGAGGCTTGTAACAATACAAAATATGAAAGTGCTGGCAAACACAAAAGAGATTGTAAAGGATTTGGTGAGGAAATAAATTAATTATAGCATCAGGAGATAGACCACATGTATGATTTAGGAAGTTTTACAATGTATTTACAACCCACAAACAGAAAATTCAGCCCAATAGACAGGGATTACTCCACACAAGCTTTCATCCACCCTTCATCATCTAACCACATCAATTTAGTCAAGTTACTAATCAAACTCCTACACGCAAGAGTTCATAGCTGTACTGTCTGAGGTTTCTATGGACATGGACAATAGTGCGTTAAACCTCATTGTGGTACTCTTTGCCAACAGTTTGATTGATGAAGACTGTTAAAATGCAGATGTAGGACTCTCATCTGAGTTCCTGGCATTAAATATAAAAGAACTGTTTATGCATTAGCAATTCGTTGTATGTTATCTTCAAATATGCTTTTCCGATCAGAGTTTTCTTGTAACCGTCTCGAGCTAATCTGCCTCCTGTTCATAAAGCTGTTTTAAAATTGACTAAAAAAAACTCATTGATCTGTTGCTTTATTCCAGAATCTAGTGATAAAGCTCTGACACTACTTGCTAGTGTCTGCTACAGTAAGCACTCTTTCTCAAAGAAAATAATAAGTCAAGGGCTGGTAATGGTAGCAAGAAGATTTTTAAAATTATCAGTCTCGATGTTGAAACATATGTTGGGCTGGAACATAAAAACTGCAAGATCTGTTCTATTTTTCACATGTTCACGTTATTCCATCTAAATCCACGCTTACTGAGGATGCTAATGTGTCACCAACAGACGTGAAAGTGTTATTTAGTAAACAGAACTTGAGTGTTGCCAAAGCTGTTAATGTTGTTCATTCTGCACTCATATGGGCTGACATGAGAAGGTAAATTTTTAAAAGAGACAACTATTTATATTGTGTGGGAAACACAGAAAACGTGTTTATTAGTTGGTACATAGACAACTATTGGTCAAGGCATTACCAAACACCAATGAACATTTGACATAGGTTTTAGATATGATTAGGCAACACTTGCTGACAAATTGTAGGTACACCAAGGATTACACGAATAATATACTTAAAATTATCAGATTGCAATGTGGCTTACTTAACATTTGTTCAAAGCTAGATGTATCGATAGGCAGACACCTCTCCCTTGCAGGAAAAAGAAAGATGTCTAGGCATCTTTTTGAATTAGCAGAAGTGTCGGGGCAATATTTCTTTGATGAATTCTCCGCAGCAATAGTTCAGCCAATCATAGTCAGCTTGCAAAACAATCAGCAGTATTTTCTGTGTACAGTATCAATTGTTCCTTCTTTTGAAACTTTACCCATTTTTGCGGCTGTCCTAATGAGTGCATCATCACCAATACTGAAAGGACATACTTTCAAGGCCTCTGATTTGTTAGTGGTATGAGTAAGAACTACTAATTTGGATCATATGCCCCTGCATTAAAATTCTTTGCAAATAATTTAATGAAGGAACTTGTTGTGTAGAACATCCTTGCAAATTTTAAATCTGCAATCTTGCTTACCTCTTTCAAATTAATCAATCCCATTCAGTTTGTGTTTTTTAACGTAAATTAAGTCACTAAGCAGTTTACCTTCAGTGGGAACTGTTGGTTCCTCAATCACAGACACTGCTCTAACTTTAGACAATAACTCTTGTTGAATAGTTGTCAATTCATGGAAGTCTCCCAGTTTCAAAACAGATTCCGGATTAGACACTAGCTGTTGTAATTCCGTTGCATCTGCATCCTTGGCTCCAATAGCAATGGGCACGATACCAGCCTGTTTCATTGTATCTGCTGCCTGACCAACATTGTCTCTGGATTTCCCAGCAGTGATGAGCACCAGGATTTGTGAAGCTCCAGCATCTCCTCTGCTCCCTGCGGATGGACTGAAGACATTCCTTGTGACATAATCCAGTGCAGCACCAGTGTTGAGGGGTCTCCCTGGTTTCAATCTCAGCTTTTTAATTGCATCTGAAACTGCATCTCTAGTTAAATGAGCGTTGAAGCCAAATTCAAGTTTTGGGTCAGAACTGTACTGCACCACAGCAACTTGATCTCTGTCAGGTCCGATATCGAGCTCCTGGATTATTTTCTTCAGAAAATCTCGGACTTGTAGAAATGATCTTCCCATCTCAGAAGAGCCAGCGATTAGGAAGACAATATCTCTCTTTCTGACTGCAGGAACTGAACATTAATATACAACATCAACATATTAAAACAATTCATGGAAAATATATTTCTGATTAATGGAATATAATTAAGATCATTATGATAATCTGAAAGGAAGATTTCAAATGTCAGTTTGCTGTTGTCACTGTGGTCCAATTTTGGTTATGCTTTTGTTCTGCCATTAAAGAAGCATTAACATTTCCTGTCCAGAACTACCCAATTTGAGTCCAACAAAATTGGATCAACACATCTTAAGAATATTATTTTAAATGGTAGAATTTGTTTTGTCTTTTCCTGTTAAATTTTGTTCACTAAGATGCAAGATTAAGACCATGGGAAATGAAATTCTTCCCTGCTTTTGCCACATTAGGTTTGAGCTTCTTTTTATGGCTTCAGCTCACTTGTTTGATTACACCAGAAGTGTATAGCATTTCTCGAGATGAAGTCTCCTTTCAAACAGTTTTTGATCAAATTCATTATCACTGAGATTAAGATGGTATGGTAGAAATTTTTTAAAACTTTTAGCAAATTTAAAAAAAAACAGGAATTGCTGAATTGAAGAAAGACAGCAAGCAGAAATTTACTTGCAATAGAGAACCATGCCAACCATGGTTAAAATTTTGTTACTAGTCAAAATAGGGCAAGAATAGATTTGCTTTTTAGCATCCTTGATCAGTGGCCTCTTTAAAGGCAGTATCAGGGGAAATGACTGACAGTCAATGATGCTCTAGCAATCCAATAAATAGGAAGAAAACAGTGAAACAGGCAAATCCAGAAACACCTACATTTTCACTAAACCCTCACAGTATAACCTTGTAAGTGGATGAGAATTCAAACTAGATATTAGAAATCTCCACATACATTCACAGAGTGCCAAAACCTTTGATTCTATTACACTTTATCTGACTGCTTAATCCCAACGTTAACTGTGTTACAGTAACAAGAGCCTGATGCTTAGCCTGCATCCAATCAAATCGCCATCATGGAATATCTGGAGATACCTGAGTAAAATTAAATATTGAATCGCTCAATTTGCCTTATTTGATTTGTGATCTATCTGCAAAATTTAACAAAATATCAGCTACAATCAGCAAGAAGCAGCCACAGAATGGGAAGGGGAAAAAGAAGTGCTAAGAAATGGGGATAATATATATATCTACATGTGCATATAGCACCACCGCAAGCAATACTGTGCAGAGTTACATCGATTCCCAGACTGCGTATCAAGGTGCTAAATGGGCTTTCTAATGTGATTTGAGTTGCAGGCAGCATAGTGGCTCAATGGTTATCACTGCCACCTCATGACACTAGGGACCTGGGTTTAATTCCAGAGATTGTTTGTGTGGAGTTTAAATGCTCTCTTCGTGTTTGAATGGGTTTCTACAGGGTGGTCTGGCTTTCTCTCAAAGTCCAAAGTTGTGCAGGTTAGGCGAATTGGCCACGATACAATTTCCCTGTAGTGTCCAGGGATGTTCAGGTTAGGTGGATTAGCCATGGTTAAAGCACGGTTGCAAGGATAGGATAGAGTGTGATGGGGGGCTGTGTCTGGGTAGGATGCTCTTTGGAAGACTGGTGCAGAATTGATCAGCTGAATGGCTTCTTTCCACACTCTGGGGATTCTATGATATGGAAGGATATTGTGTGGGTGACAGGTCCCAATCGCCACCCCCGACATTGTGACCAGTTTTATACAATTCGCTCACGTCCAATACGATACAGATTGAGGAGAGTGTCAGTAGGAACTTATGTCTTTCCCTTTAGTAGTCTTAGTAATTAAATTTTCTTGTTCTTCAGATTCCTCTGTCTGGATGAGACTGAATCTCACCTGAAACTTACCCCCTTCCACCTTTGACTCCAGTTTCCTACCATCTACAAAATTATGACAAGTCTCATCCTTAATTCCCATAGCAGACCTATGGGAGACTTTCTTCTGAAGAGTAAGAGCACCCTTTGTATTTCCTGAGAGGACCAGTGCAGAGGGTAATGTTTAAACTTTGTGAGTGGTCTCGTGTCTAATATTTTTGATTAGTTGGAGAAAAATATTTCCAGAATTTCGGAAATGGTGACAATTTTCCGGCTCCAATTTCCACAAGCTCTGTACCAGCAGACATATAACACAGAAGAGATATATGTATTAATTTTCATAACATCTGTTGATATTTCCTCAGCTTTTATTCCCCAAACTACACGACAATATGCTCAGCCTTCCACTCCCACTCTCAAAGATTGCCTTATTCAATTCCTGTTTTTGGACAAGGCTGAGAAATAGAAACATTGTATTCAAATCTATAGGGATGCATCGGTGATATTAAAGATTTCTGATGTAAGCCTATGAACATATCAATCTTAAAAGTAATATTAACAAGTACTTAACAAAATAAAATTTTAGTTCAGGTACCTTCTGTAGGTGCAACAGTAGGTTCTCTGATGTCTACTTTTGGCTCATCGATAATTATTTGTGGAACACGCAGTCTTTGTATTTGGGGCAATACCTTTTCTTGTATGTCTGATAGTGAATAGAAATCCCTCAAATTGAAGACCAAACTGGGTTCAAATGCTATTTCTTTTAGTTGTGCTGTGTCAGTATTTCTGGCTCCAATGGCAAAGGTCATGATAGCGGCTCGTTTCAATGTATCTGCAGATGCTTTGATATCATCTCCAGACCTCCCACCAGTGATCAACAGTAAAAACTGAGGAACACCTTCGTCTTTCCTGCTGCCTGAAGACTGGGTAAAGTGGTATCTGAAGACAAAGTCCAGTGCTTTGCCAGTATTGGCTGTCATGCCACCTTTAAATCTGAGTGGTCTCAGGAGAGACAGAAGTTCATCCTTTCTTGAGTAGGTGTTAAGATAAAACTTAGTTTCAGGAGCGTCACTGTACAGTACCAACCCAACACGCACTCTGTCACTTCCAATGTCCAGGTTCTCAATTAATCTTGTGATAAAATCATGCACATGTGGTGCGTTTGAATTCCCGATATTATCTGACTCATCAATCAGAAACACAATATCCCTCTTGATTTCAGCTTCAGATGTAACTAGAAAAAATACAAACCAAGTAATATGATTACTTTCAAGGAAAATGATCAGAATTAGATTTGGACAGAGATATGGAAGAAAGTAGAGGATTATTGTACTGGTTTCAAGGCTTTTGCTGTTGAGGGTAAAGTACAAAGATAACAGTCAACAGAATCAAAGGTCATGCGGTGTAAAATGGATCTAAATGAAAGATTCTAGTTGTATGTCTCTATAATTAATATTTAAAGAGAATGAGTGAGAGAGAGAGAAAAGGATTGATATAAATTAGCAAAATAAATCAAAACCAATGTTTGAATTCTATTATTACGATTGCAAAAGGAACAAAAATTATTAACAAGTTCAATTTATTTTTGTATGAGTTTCTTCAGAAACAAAGGTTGTGACCAAAGTTTTGCTTCAGATAATCTATGTGCAGGTTGTGAGGAATAGGAGTCTCTACCTTGCTTAAGATTTAACTAATGAAACATTCTGTCCTTTCAAATGCTATTTTCACAGGACAATCTACTTTCCCATTGACAGGAGTTCTGTCATTTACATTTATGCTAGTTGTTACCTTAACCAAAAAAAAACAAAGAACTATGGATGCAGGAAATCTCAAATGGAAACAGAAATTCCCGGAGAAATTCAGAGGGTCTGGCTGCCTCAGTGGACAGAAAGCAACGTGAATGCTTCAAGTCCAGTGATCATTCAGAACAAGAGATTTTCAAGGATGTTGCCTGGGCTGGAGAGTTTCAGTTATGAATAGAGATTGGACAGCCTGGGGTTGTTTTCCTTAGAGCAGAGGAGATTGAGAGAGGACAGAGTGAAATATATAGATAGATTAGGTTGACCGGAAGAAACTTTTCCCTTGAATGGTGGGATTCAATGACCAGGAGGCATACATTTAAGATAAGGGCAGATGGTTCAGAGGGGATGAGAGGAAACTTATCTTTTTCATGCAGGATAGGGGAACATGGAACTCACTGCCTGTAAGGGTGGAAGAGACAACAACTCTCCTGACATTTTACAGGTATTTAGATGTGCACTGAAGACTAAGGCATGCAAGGCTATGTGCCAAGTGTTGGAAAGTGAGATTGGAATAGTTATGTGTTTGTTTTTGACAGACATGGACAGGTTGGGCCAAAGGTCCTTTCTCTGTGCTGTATATTTCTCTGAACCTATGACTATGATTGGAAACTCCTGTCAGAAATATAGAGTTCTTCCAGTACAGATAAAAATTACAAGGAGATGGGTGGCAATCGGCATGTGATTACCAATCCTTGGAAAATACTGCTCCTTAATTTAAGCACGTGCCACATTTACCAACATCAATTATAGAGAAACCCTGAGGTGGAACAATAATATTTACATATGATACAAAAGGGAATGATTGTTTCTTTCAAGTAGTTGTTTCATGACCTCCTGGATAGGCTGTCAAGCAAAGCATTTAGAATGACAAGTCACAAGTTAGTCTATTTGTACAGTCCAACAGTTATAATGAGATTCACTTAGCTCAATCGAAACAACACATTTAGCTAACTTCATTGAATTTTTGAGAAACTAACATGATTGATGAGGATAATGCGATTTACGTGTTAAATATTGACTTCTGAAAGACTTTTGATAGTATGTAATAGACTTGTCAGCAAAGTCGAAGCCACTGAAGAACTGCAGATGCTGTAAATCACAAACAATAATGGAAGTTGCTGGAAAAGCTAAGCAGGTCTGGCAGCATCTGTGAAGAAAAAATCAGAGTTAATGTTTCAGGTCTGGCAATTCTTCCTAGGAACTGACGGTAGCACGAAAATGTCGGTTTATATGTGGAAAATAGGGAGGGGTGGTGGGGTAGGGAGTAAACAGTAGGCTAGAGCCCAAAGATGAAGAAGAACAAGGGCTGATAAAGACGTTGCTCTGGCTGAGAGGGTGAATCATTGTTAAAAGGGACTGTTAGTGACTAACAATAGGTCGTGTGTACTTTAACACACCACCCTCTTCCCTAGAGCCCTCCAGGCTCAATGTCGAGTTCAATCATTTTCGGGCCGAAACACTTCCATGTCCTAGGCCCCTACCCCACACAATTTATTTTTGCATGAATCTTCAGAAACAAAGGTTGTGGCCAAAGTTTTGCTTCAGTGCAGGTTGTGAGGAATAGGAGCCTCTACCTTGCTTAAGATTTAACTAATGAAACATTCTGGCCTTGTCATCACATAGCCTGCCATTACACACTAACTAGTCTTAGTCACTAACAATCCCCATTAACAACTATTCACCCTCCTAGCCGATCGTTATCAACTCCTTTGTCTATCCAACCGCACTTCTCTCTCTTCGGGCTCTTTCCTATCGATTACTCCCTACTCCATCGCCCTCCCTATTTTCTGTATATAAACCGATGTTTTCCCAGCTACCATCAGTTCTGAGGAACGGTCACCGGACCTGAAATATTAGCTCTGATTTCAGTTCACAAATGCTGCCAGACCTGCTGAGCTTTTCCAGAAACTTCTGTTTTTGATGGAATAAAAGAGATAGTGGCAGCAGGGACCTAATGTTGGTTGAGTGTCAGAAAACAGAACATTGGCGTGAATAGTTTTCTTTTCATACTGAAGGAAGATTATCCAGAGGTCAGTGCAAATTATTTTTGTGTTCAGTTTCAAACTTTACAGATGACAGACAATTTATAAGATTTGTTAATTGCGAGAAGGTTAGTGATAGAATTCAAGAGGTTTTATACAGGCTGGTGCAATGGGTAGATACAGGACAAATACATGTTAGTGCAGAGAAATATGAAGTGGCACACTTTGGGAGGAAAAATAAATGAATTGTTACAATTCTAAACAGGCTGCAGGAAGAGAGACTCACAAATAAACGTGTGCTGATCATTAAAGCTGATGTGACAGGTCGAGAAACTGGTTAAAAAGGTGCATGGTATCATAGGGTTTATAGAGACACTGAGTACAAAAGTAAAGAAGTCATGATAAATCTCTATGAAATAATTTTCCAACGTCAACTGGAGTATTGTGTCCAATTCTCAGACTATGCTTTTGGAAGCATTGTACAGGCTTTAGAAAGGGTGCAGAAAATATTTACATGAACACTTTCATGCTTTAGCTCTTCAGTTCCATGGATTGATAAGTGAAACTGATGCCATTCACCTTAGAAAAGAAAAGGAAAGAGATGAAATTTGATGGAAGTATTCAAAAACATGAGGAGTCTGGGCAAAGGAGACAGACAGAATATGTTCATGGGAGCTAAAAGATCCAGCACCAGAGCACATGGGTAAAGGTGAGTGGCAAAAGCACCAAAAGTGACATCAGAAAATGTTGTTGTTTAATGCAATGAGTGATTAAACTTCACACCGCCTGAGATTATTGTAGAGGCATATTTAATTGTAACTTTCAAAAGAGAATTGGATAAGCACCTGGGGATTAAAAAAGGAAAGTTTGGAGTTACAGTGAAAAGGATAGGAATTGAGACTAGCAGAATTGCTCTTACAGACATCTAAACTGGACTTAATGGGCAGAGTAGCCTTCCTCAGCTCTGTAGTTATACATTATACTGTCTGGCAAACAGCTGTCAGCTGGTGGGGGGTGGGGGGGCGGGGGTGGTGGAGGGAGGGGCAGCGATACTTGAGCATCACTAAGCTGGCATGCAAATACATATTATATTGAGTTAACCAAGACATTGTCTATCTCATCTACCACATAAACAAAACATAATCCAGTCAAAGTTATCTATTTGATTCTTCCTCTGAACTGATCACGTAGACAGGTTTAAGACTTGACATGAATTAGTTTATTTTCTTTGAATTGTTCTGAAAATGGGTGGACATTGCAAGGACTTTAATTCAGGGCATGATCTGGAATTCCTCACCTACTCTTCTGAAAGACATATTAGTTCTTCTCTTGCTACGAATGAATATTCTGTGATTAAGACTGAAACAAAGTAGAGAACAAAATTCTTTTACCTTCTGGAATGGTGTCAGTTACTCTTCCAGCAATCACTTTTGACTTGTCATGAGTTACTGGTGGAGCAGCCAATGTCAATAATGAGGATGTCACTTGTTCCTTTATGTCTGGCAGGGAATGAAATTCCTGCACATTGAAGACCAGACCTGGGTCACTTGCAATTTCTTTTATTTGGGCTGGGTTAGCATTCTTGGCTCCTATCACAAAGGTTATCATAGCATCTTGCTTCATTTTATCTGCTGGCGTTTTAACATCATCTCCAGAGCTTCCACTAGTGATGAGTACCAATACTTGAGGAACGCCTTCATCTTTCCTACTTCCTCCATGTTGAGTAAAATGATAGCGGAGGACAGAGTCCAGTGCTGCACCAGTATTAATGCTCCTTCCACCTCTTAGCCTTAGACCTTTCACATGCGTTAGTACTTCATCTTCAGAAGAATATGTGTTCAGATAGAATTCCGTTTCTGCATAACTACTGTACTGTACCAGACCAACCCTCACCCTGTCGCTCCCAATATCGAGGTTTTCCATTATACTTGAGAGAAAGTCACGGACTGAAAGAAAATTTTCCCTTCCAACATTGTCTGATGTATCGACAAGGAACACAATGTCTCTCTTGCTTCCTCCATCTGGTATAACTGGAAGAAATAGTATAATTTCTTGTAAATGTACAAAATTAGGAAAAATTGTATACATTACAGCAATTCTCTGGATAGAAAATTAAGGGGAGATCTAATTGGGATTGTTACGATAGTGAAGTGAAATTATAGGACAGCCCATAACGAAGGGGCATTACAACTTGGTCAATCCAAAGTAATGTCAGAAAAGAGTGTGTTCACACGAGGACAGTGGATGTCAAGAAATCACCCACATAAAAAACCTGCTGAAACTGACGCTGAGGAGTTCGGCAGTCAATAAAAAGTTTGATGCTGTGATCACAAAAATTTTGTTGGACAAGTGTAGGTAGAGCTGTGACAGAAATAAGGCATGATTTAATTGAATAGTAGAAAAGACCAGAGGGTCTGAATGGCCTGCACATTTTGTTACATCCCAAAGGAAGTGCTGTGGGTGCATATGTAACATAAATAATTTATCTGTGACTGAAGCCAACATGCTGGATTTTTTAAAGTTTCCAACAGTTGCTGCTCAGTTGTTTTGCAACATTATTTGTAGGAAATTGTTACTTTGAAAGTTGCAATGGTGACCAAGCCAATGTCACACAATTGACAACATTGTCTAAAGTCAAAATTGGCCCTTTCAAATTTTAATCAAATGGAAACTTTTAATCATCATGGATATTTTATTGATGTTCAAAAATTGTAACACATTAATCATGTACAGCTGTCAATTACTCAGAGATAAAAGAGTCAAAGTGGCAGAGTAAATGCAGTTTTAAGTTGAAATTTGAAATCAAAATATCGACTGCTTTTTTTGTTTACAGCTACAAAGGTACGCATCTATCAGGAATCAATCATAAAATGTTATGGTTTGTTCTAGTAACATTCTAAAATTTTTCCAACAACAGTGTACATTCTTCCTGCAACCGCCGCATTTACTGTTGGAAATGTTTTCTCGTGTGAAACCCAGACCTTTTACACAGGCAAGTGGGGAATCAAATTGGACAGGAGGCAAAAACTTCCCAAAAGCAGCTTAAACTTGTTGCAATCAACTTTTCAGGCACATTAGTTTTCTCAACCTCTACAGCCAGAAACCAGTTTATTAGCATACCACAAATATTCTTCAATGCTGCAGCCTGCTGGAATTACATACACAAGTGAAACCTTGAAAGCAGGAAACCTATGCATTCCGAAACCTGAATCTCTACATGAGGTGTGTACGTGTTAAGGTGGATTCCTTTCCCCAAGCTCCAGTGAGTACAAACCTCTCCACTAACTTGGCTCCTTTAGAACCAAGAGATAACAAGTACTGTAAATGCTGGAGTCAGAGACAACACAGTGTGGAGCTGGAGGAACACAGCAGGCTAGGCAGCATCAGATGAACAGGAACACTGACATCCTGAAGAAGGGTCCTGACCTGAAACCTCAACTTTCCTGCTCCACTGATGCTGCATGGCCTGCTGTGTTTATCCAGCTCCATACCTTGATGTCTCCTTCCAAACCAAGCTGTTTCTGGGTGCAAAACTCCACAGTGTAAGGCTTGAAACAGCTCTTTTTCAACCAGCAGTTGAAAAGCCTCAGACCCTTGTGGGCTTGCCTTTTGTATTTAAAAGCAAATAGTGTAAAAGCTGAAGGGTGACAGGGTCTGGACAAGTGAGACAGCTGCACTGCTGGATAGTAGCCAGAATAGGTAAGCATAGCTTAACTGGAAAATAGTCTGAAATGAAACAGGAGTTGAACAAAAAGAAAAGTTTGCAGAACGTGGGCTGGGCAGAAGACCAAAGGAGGGAATTCAACTTAAAATGTATACATTTGGTGGTGGTGGTGGGGTGGGGGTGGGGGGGTGGTTTAGAACGATCCTGGCGAATAGTGGAAGCAAACTGAGATGTGGAGGGCAAAATCACAGTAGATAATGTCAGGAGGTCCGAAAGGGTTGAAGGTGCATGTTAAAGGCAAGGAACACAATGGGGCCGTTAACTGAGGCTGAGGCGGGAGAACAAGCAGGTGGATAGGATATGGGGCAGCATATGGGTAAAGCTGAGCATAGGGGAATCCAGATGGGAGTGGAACCGCTGGAAGAGTAAGAACGTCAAGGGAGATCATGATAAAGCCCGTAGTCACAGGAGGAGATTGAAAGGCAGGGGGATGCCAGAGGAAAGGCTGTCTAGTTATGAGAATAAATTGCACTCGAGAGAGGGAGGCTAAAGAGTGGATGACACCAGAGAGAAATTTACAACTTTTCTCCAAATCTCTATCTTTTCTCTAAATTGGTTTATAAAAGGAAGCTTCATCGAGAATATACAGTGAAATGGAACGGGCCCCAGATCTGTTTGCAAGTACTTCCACTCAACCACCCGAGGGAATGGAAATAGGAACATAAAAATACCATTGCACGAGCACTCAGTTAAGGACTTTGCTCTGACTGCACCTTGACTGCAAAATTTAAAAAAAACAATAAAACTCTTACAGCCCCAAACTCTAGCATCCCAGTCAGGTTCCATCATTCACTAACCCTTGGCAAGAATGGCACTAGCAGTGATGGAGGCGCTGGGCGCAGTTATTCAGCCATTCAGGAATGTGCACAGGCCTGTACATATCGGAAGCTAAGGAGATGGGGATGACACCATTATGCAGGCTGTATATTGTATGACTGCATCACGGAGATATTGAAGGCCAGGGGAGTTGGATTGAGCTAATTGCCACAAACATAAGAGGCAAAATAAAGATCAAAGCTACAAATTTCTTCCATTTGACAACATTGAGAAGGGGAAAGCAGTTGTGAGTTATGAAGGCTGTACCTCGCTGTGTAGAGGTACCTCTAGGGCAGGTTGTCACCCTGACATGAACGCCTGCTAAGAGCAGAAAGGATAGATTGACTCTGTCAAGATCACATGGAAAATTTACATTTTAGCTCAGTACTCCCATGCCAGACATCTGACCACTCAACTCAGCTGCTTTGTTATTTTTACTAAGATCAAAATAAGAAGGAGAAGAAGGGACGAACAACCCGAGTAACGGCACAGGCATGATGGTCAGTGGTTAAAGCTGCAGGCACTCAAGCAGCAGATGAAGAGAAGAATCAGGGTCTTCAGTGCTATCCAACAGTTTATAAAGGAAAGTTGTACCTGCAGATGAATGAAAAGCAGTGCAGCAGGTATATCTGTGTGACGAGGGATAACGTCACCTCCATCTGCCATCTCCTAATAACAGACGTGCGGCAATGAGACTTGAGAATTGGCGCTGAAGTTTCAGCCTCAAAAGTCCAAGCCAACTGCTACTTTTAACCTCAAATGGGGATATGTGGGACTTTGCCCAATTGGCCTCCCACATTCGTATAAGACCGTAAGAAATGGGAGCAGAAATTAGGCCATTTGGCCCATCGAGTCTGCTTTGCCATTCAATCGTGACCAATAAGTTCCTCCACCCCATTCTCATGCTTTGTCCCGGTAACCCTTGATCCCTTTGATAATCAACAACCTACCTAGCTCAGTCTTAAATGTACTCAATGAGTTTGTGAGTTCACAGATTCCCTTTCCAGGAAAGGGATTCACTTTGTCGAGTTCATCGTGAACCCAGACAGCCAAGGTGTCAAAGCCATTGGATCTGTAGCCATAGATGTGTTCCTTCAGGTATTAGGGGCCATGGACTGTACAAAAGTGGTGCTCAGATCTAACACAGTGTAGAGCTGGAGGAACACAGCAGGCCAGGCAGAATCAAAGGAGCAGGAAAGCTCGCAAAACCTCTAAAGCTTGCAACAGCCATCTTTCAGTTGGAGTAAGAATTTCCGACGTCATGCCCATTATTTGGGAAGCTTAACTCATTCAATCTTGCTGTTGGAGACTGAGCCCAGTATGAGGAAAGAATGTGTTACTGTTTTTCTGGGCAAAAGTCATTGGCGTAGATGAGAAGTAATGAGTGACTTTCCTGTCAGCTTGTGGACCTGCAGCCTTTTTGGTCATTAGGAGCCGAGTGTTCCCTGAGGCACCAGATACAAAAACCCTTCAAGAGTTGATGGATTTACTTAAGGAATATTGTGACAACAAGCCACACCTAATTCTGTGACATTATGAGTTTTACTCAGCAGTTCGAGAACCAGGGGGATCCGTGTTAGGAGTTTTTGGCCAGTTTAAGATGACTGGCAAATGCACGTCACTTTGGCTTACTGAGTAGCGAAGAGACCATTTTAGTATGTAGGATGAATGATGTAATGATGCAAAAGCGTTTACAAGCTGAAGCCCAACTGTAATTTATACAGGCACCAAAACTGGCTTTGACATTGGAAATAATGGTAAGTGGAGCAGATGAGTTACAAGGTGTGCTGTTGAAAGTGGACACCCTCTCCAGACTAACCGAGCTTGGGGGACATCATGTGAGTGAAGGCAATTGCATAGCCTTACTCAGGACATCGCCTGAACAGAGGGACTCTAGGTCAGCCCACGATAAAAGCCCAAAAACAAAGCTAAGCCTTGACTAAACGGTTAATATTTTCTTCAGGATCTGGGCTGGCAAGCCAATGTAGTTGTTGCCAGTATGTAGATTTGAGACAGCACAAGGGCCTCACTGGGCCTGAACTGAGTATGAGAGCTCATAGACAGGTATCCAGGAGAGAGACATCCTGGAAAGCCCACCTACACCTAGCTTGGAACAGTTAAATTGCTTAGCAACATCCAAGTCAGAACCAATCAAAACAAATATCTGGTTAACTGGTTGCCCAGCTCTAATGGAGGTTGATGCCGATGAGAATACATCACTGATTGCAGAATCAACCTTTAACAAGATTCACTTTGGACTCCAATCCTTAAGTTTACGTAAGATCTCAGCTAGACTGAGACCCTGTATCGGGGAATCATTACAGATTAAGGCTACAATTTAAGGGGTGGCATGGTAGCTCCGTGGTTAGCACTGCTGCCTCACAGCATCAGGAGCCTGTGTTCAATTCCACCCTCAGCCAACTGTCTGTGTGGGGTTTGCACGTTCTCCCTGTGTCTGTGTGGGTTTCGTCTAGGTGCTCCAGTTCCCTCCCACAGTCCAACATGTGCAAGTTAGGTGGATTGGCCATGCTAAATTGCCTGTCGTGTTTAGGGTTGTGTAAATTAGGAGGATGGTCTGAATGGGATGCTCTAAGTGTCAGTGTGGATTTGTTGGGCTGAAGGGTCTGTTCCCACACTGTAGGGATTCCGTGAACTTTGGCTCATGCCTCACATGAGAAGCAGCTGGTTGGGTTACAACTGATTGTAGAAAAACACTCAGGCCAAAGACTATGGAGGTGAAATTGGTTGAGAAAGATCTACCTAGGTTGGCTCAACATTTTGCAATTAGAAAAATGGCTGCCTGAGTGAAGTCCAAATCAAATGCCTGAAAATTTTCGGAAAGGTCTAGGGGCCATCAAAGGAGACAAGGCCACTTTACATGTTGACTAGGAATCAGTTCTGCAATTTTGCAAGGCCCACCTGGTGCCAATTGTCTTATGTGCAAAAGCACAGGCAGAAATCAGAAGGTTGGAAAGCAGAGGAATCATCAAACCAGTGCAGTTTGCAGAATGCACAGCACCAATCGTACCAATTGCAGTTTGCATTTATGAGAATTCTAAACAAGTAGAAAACCATTTCTTGCAACTGGATACATATCCAATCCCTCACATGGACAACTTAAATGCAAAGCTGGTGGCAGGTGGGGGGAGGGTGGGCCGTCCTTCACAAAGCTGGACATGAGCGATGCAACCTGCGATTGCGGTTAGCAGAGAATTCCCAGATGTATGCTGCATTTAATTTGCATAACGTTTTGTGCCATTATATGAGTTTGTCGTTTGATGTATCATCAGCCTGTGCCATTTTTCTGCAGGCGATGGAGTACATTTTACAATGTTGACCCTAGGTTGTAACTTATCTGGATGACATGCTAATAACAGGGAAGACCACTTAGATAGAGTCCTTCAACAGTTCTCCAGGGTGGGTGTATACCTTAGAAGGGAAAAACGTGTGTTTCAGGCACCCCAAGTGACCCACTTGGGCTACAGAGTGGATAAGACCAGGTTTCTTCCCCCCCCCCAGTTAGAAGATAAAGTGAGGGCGATCAAAGGTGCCCCGGCTCCTATGTATGTACCGGAGCTTAGGTCTTTACATGAATTGGTGCATTACTACGTAATCTGGTCTCCATCCTGGCACCCTTACATCTGCTATTGAGAAAAAGGCAGTCTTGGAAATGGTCTCCTAACCAAGATGTAGCCTTTAGGGAAGTGAAGAAGCAGCTATCATCATCTAAGGTGTTGGCATACTATGATCCTAAACAAGACTTGGTGCTGACATGCAAAGCCTCCCCATACAGTATTGGGGTAGTGTTAGCTCACAGATGGCCCAATGGAGAGGAGCGCACAATAGCATAGACTTCTTGGACTTTGGCACATTTACAGGTAAATATGCCCAGGCTTAGCAGTAATCTTTGGTGTGAGAAAGTTCCATCAATACTTTTATGGTTGTAAATTTGCAATAGCAACACAAAACAAATGCCTTAAAGGAGGCAGGGCTGTGCCACCCATAGCTTCAGGTTGAATTCAGTGGTGGGCTCTCATTTCTAAATGCGTACAATTACAAGCTGGAACATCGTCCAAGAGGCCAAGTAGTAAATGCAGATCTTTGGGCCACTTCTGACTGGTAGATGCACCACCTGTCATGCTGCCATTTGAAGAGTCCATTCTAGTTTTTATCTTTCTGGACACCTACCCGATCACCGCTGACAATATCAGAATGTGGATGCAAAAAAATCGGATCTTGGCAAAACCAAAACACCTGGTGGTGATGGGGAAACTAAAGGGCCATCAAACCCGAACTGAAATCTTTATTGATTGAGTAAGACTGGATCACCACAGGGAATGACATTTTATTACAGGGAGCAAGAGTGATTGTTCCGAGCAAAGGCCACCGCCAAATAATGGCTGAACTCTAGCAAAGTCATTCCGGTGGGGGTCCAAAATGAAGATGGTGCTGACACGTTTTGTCTGGTGGCCGGGATTGGATGCAGATATGGCCACATTGGTGGGGCAGTGTCCATGGTGCCCACAAGGACAAAAATTCCTGCCAGCTGGTCCCCCACATTTATGGGAATGCCTGAGTAAACTCTGGATTCAGTTACATGTCGATTGTGCAAGTCCTTTCATCGCTCAATGTTTTAACTCATAGCGAACTCCCACTCACAGTGAATGGACGTGCATTGAGTTCAAACGCCAAACACGGGGACGATGATAGAAAAGCTGTAAACATATTTTGCAATACACGGGCCCGTTGGTCACGACAACGTGCCATCATTTCCCAGCAGGGAATTTGAGTATTTCCTAAAGTCGAATGGCATTTGGCATACAATGACAACTCCATAACTTCTATCATCCAATGGTCTGACAGAAAGAGCAGTCCAAACTTTGAAGGCAGGCTTAAGAAACAGCCTACAGCTTCACTCGATTCCAAGCTCTCCTGGTTCCTATTTGATTATAGGACCATCCCTCACACAACTGGCAGAGTTGCTAATGGGTGGTTGAGGGAGTGGTGAAAAGGTATCAGGAACGCCAAGCCAAACACATGACTGCGTTAAGTGAGACAGTTTACTTCAGGGAACAAAGTTTTGTGCTGAAACAGAAGTGACCCTACATGAGTAAGGAGCACGGTTGACTTGAGGTCAGGTCCCATAACACATAAAGTTAAGGTCAGAGAAGCAGTTCTTACAATGTGTGTGGACCACATGAAAACTGTAACCTTGCAAACAAGACAGGAGCAAAGCACACACAGGACAGGAGGAAAGCCTCTCAAAACCCATGGGTTCTTCCTTCTCCGTCTAGCATCAAAGCAACCTCGAAGTCTGAGATGGACATGGCAGATATCGCAGCCTCGATACTTTCACTGCCTGAAGAAGAGGATGGACTCCTTGTGAGATGTTCCGGGCACAAGGGGCAGGCTACTGCCCAGTACAAGGCTGAATCGGAGGAACCAGACCAGAGGAGGAGCTACAAGAGAAAGAGAAAGGACCATCTATGTCCGCGGACTCAGAGGGGGAGGGAATACAGTGATTATAATGTGGTCAGCCAGGTAGACCTCATAGATTATGAGTTCCCTGATTGAGGCTTTGGAATTATTTCCCCAATGACACTGGTGTCCCACAACTGAAATTAAAAAAATGCTACTCCTGCCTTTAATTAATATGTTTGTGCTGAATCTGGCTGTTCGCAGCAACTACCACTCAGCCCAAGGAGGCAACTGTGCACTCATATGCTGGGGCCGTGTCATCAGAGCTTTCCCTACCCTTTTGCTCCAGTCTACACATGAGCAGAAGAACAAGTACCAGGAGTCAAAAGTGCACAACAATGACAGCTGGCATGATCAAAAGGATCGATGTTTTAGAAAGGTTGGGAGGTAGGAGGTAAAAAAGAACGAGGAAGAAAATTTCCATATGAACTGGCTGCACAGTATGAGAGACAAACTATGCAAACAATGGGAGGGGAAGGCACACATGTGACAAAAGTGACAAGGGGTTGGACAGTACATGAAAAGCAACTGTAAAGCTCATGCTTCAACACAGGAAACATAATTGCCCATTATATGACAGAGTGAAGGGTGTGCACAACAGACAATCAAATGGGCACTAAGCCACACATCACAAAAAGCATGCCGTGGTGTGGTGGGAGTTGAAGGAAAATTAGGACCTTATATTGGATACGCCATCTGGCACCACAGCCAGACTTTCCCCTTCTTCCTTCTGCTTCTCCGTCAGCTGACATTAAATCCTGGAGGAGTGCAGCTCAGTGTTCATCGTAACATGGGACTGGAGCCAAGTTCCCTTGAGCTGCTAAAGGACACTGACCTTCACGGCCACCACTGCCCAGGCCGCCTTTGTCAGTTAGGTTGACTTTCCATTGCAATCCCTAGGGAAGAGTGCTTCCGTTTTCTCCTGGAAAACTTTCAGGAGCGCCTTTTAAGAAGGCATTGTTGAATGGTGGCTCTAGTTTTGGTTTGGTCTCTGTCACTGGGTTGGGAGCAGACTTTCCTGCCTTGTTGTCTGTAACGTTTTGTGTTTTACCCGTGCATGGACATCCAGTAAGCTGAGCTGCGAAGAAATTACCTGCGTCAGAAAAGCTGGGCTGTTCCCAAGTGGAAGTATCTCATGCAGCTGGAAGAAATGGCACACTTAGTGTCAAAAAGAAACAAGACTTTGCACCAGACATAACCACTTTTTCAAAGTTTGACTGCCATGTTTCATGCCCTGAAAGTTTATAATTTCTGAATTACCATAACTATCATGATGATGATTTTCTAGTGCTGGATGGATTTCCATCAGCAGTAACATCCTATACACCTTGCCTCGAACATAACAAAACATTAATTACCTGGTTCAACGACAGCAGTTGGTTCTTCAGGTATTACCCGTGGAGCTGGCAGAGTTGATAATAGTGTGGTCACCTCTCCTTGTATATTCAGTAAAGCACGGGATTCACTCACTCTGAAGACCAAACTGGGATCAATGGCAATGTCGTTCAGCTCTGCTAAATCTGCATTCTTGACTCCAACTGCAAAACTCATTATAGCAGCTCGCTTCAACGCAGCAGCAGCACGACTGACATCATCGCTAGAAGCTCCACCGGTGATGAGCACCAAAAACTGAGCGACACCATTTTTCTTCCGACTTCCGGCAGAGTTGATGAAATGGTATCTATAGGCATGATCCATGGCTGCACCGGTATTCCGTCTGGTCCCACCTTTTAGTCTCAGTCTTCTCACATGAGTCAGAATATCAGCTTTTGACAAATAGGTGTTCAAGTAGAACTCAGTATCTGCATATGTGCTGTATAGTATCAGGCCTACTTGAACTTTGTCATGTCCAACGTCGAGATTGTCTATTATACTTGTGAGAAAATCACGGACAACAGCAAAATGAGTGTTTCCAACATTATCCGACGCATCGACAAGGAACACAATGTCTCTCTTCATCACCTCTTCAGAAACAACTGGAATAAATATGCATTATAATTCACAGTGCATCAGATAATGCTTGTACAAATTGTAAGAAGTTAAATTTGTATATATGTAGCTGTAATTATATTACAGTATCTCAAGAGGCACTTTAAATTACGAGCAGAAGAACTGGTACCCAGAGTCAAGTTGCAACAGCAGCGATTGGTATAACCAAAAGGGTCAATTTTGTAGAAGGGTTGGAAGCTAGGAATTAAAAAAGAATTAGAAAGGAAGTTTCAGGATAGGGTGGCAAACAAGGGAAGAGGAAGGTGCACATGCGACAAAAGTAATGGGGGGTGCACGGTTCATGAAAAAAACAACTCTAAAGCTCATGTTTCAACACAGGGAATGTAGTCGCCAGTGACATGACAGAATGAAGGGTGTGCATAACAGACAATCATATGTGCACTAAGCTACAGATCAGGAAATCATGTGCCATGGCATGGTGGGAGCTGATGAAAATCTTAAATTGGACACACCACCGCACATTGAACCAGTGAAAAATGACAAGGATAAGATTAATGGGCTTGTGGAATGAGAAAGGAGATATGAGCTGAAATGTTTTCAATTAGCCAGAGTTTGTGCCGAGTGAAACTGGGGTGACTGGGAGGGAAAACATGGTAGAAAGCAAAATTTATGAAAATGAAAAAGAATTAAGCTTTTGTGCTTGATGATATAAAGTGCAAACATTCGATAAGCTATAATACACTGTCTACCACATTATTGCATTCCAAAACCTAGGTGCATCAATAAAATTAAACTATAACCAGAGTCAATAAGGAATTAAACAAAATGAATGAATCTAAGGGAAAACAATGCTGGTTTTGGAAATGTAAAAGATCCGACATAAGTGACATTTCAGATCAATAAGCCTTGTTGACCATGACTGTGAAATCTTGAAAGCTAAATTGCTGGATTATCATTGTAATGGAAGTAACTCGAGTTGGGAAATTTCCCATCTCTGTGCTCCCACCTGGTGAAAATTGGCACAAATGGAGTGACCTTCATTCTGGGGGTGTGGGTATGGGAAAGAGTCTGCCCACCATCATTGGATGCAGATTAAAGGCAGCTACAGAAACTGCTGAGCGCTGCAGTGGGCCGGTGTAAAAGGCCAGCTTCCGTCTCTAGGACTTCGTCCTGGTCTTGTAAAATATTACGTCTACCAGCTCTCACACCCATCATCCTTTTGCTGTGCATGCAGTGTTGGTTCTTAGGGGTCAAATGAAGGTCAAAGGCAACATTGTTTGTGTTTGCAAATTGCACTTAGGCATCACAATAATGTTCAGGAGAGCAGCAACGATGCTACAGACAGGTCAGTCCTGTCTGTCAGGGAGTTACAATTCAACCATCTTCCAAAGGTTCTCCGTGAGCCACGTCAACATCCCATCGTCATCTATCATGTAAGTGATACATTGGTCTGTAATAAAGGCAGTATGAAGCTGAGTATGTGATGCAGTTATTGGGTTGGTGGCATGTGAGGGCACTCCTTTCTCAGTAACACTGGGTGTCCACTCAGCTGGCACAACATCTTCAGAAAGCTAGTGCCCAGGCTGAGCCTGAATGTGCATGGATGATGGAGCCATGTATCTTGTTACTTGCCTTCATGCATGTCTCAGTAAGGTGAAGTGTACTCAGCCTCTATCTGCACAGTAAGCTGTTGGTAACTGTTCTGAAATCTAAACTTTGTCACTTCTTCCCTTCCCTATTGAGGTCCTTTCCACTGAAAGTCCTGTGCCCATCTGCTGGTGGGATGTGGCTACCTACTTAACCAGGCAAAGGTTAGATGTAGGAGGACCAGGGATGAGAGATGGCCCTGCAGCAGAAGCAGACCAGTGTGAAAGATGAGCAGTGCCCGTCCCAGGGAGAGTTTGCAGTCACCACTGCACCTCAGGATAGATTGGGTGCATATGTTGCCCAAGGTTTTCTGAGCGCAACTCCACTTTCTGGGAACGAGCAAGGTGCAGTGTCATCGGAGGCTCTGTACGTCTCAAGGCATAGTGCTGGAACTGTTCCAAAAGCTGGAGCAGGACCTGAAGGCCATAGGAGTGGGAAGGCATCCTCTCCTGGTGGCTGTGAAGGTGACTGTCACTGGGAACATCTCTGTGACTGGCTGCTTCCAGGGAGTATGAGTGACCTGTGCACGATCTCTCAGTCCTGCAACCCCTAATGCATCAGAACAGTGACCGATGCTATTTGTGCATTTTCCAGTGAGGTGGTCAGTGCTGTAGACCAGGCAATGGAATTGAGAACATAGCTGGTACGCCTACGTGCAGGGTTCTATTGACTGTACACACATCACACTGAGAGGGTGCATCACAAAGTTGTGAAATTTGCCAGTACTAAAGACTTCCATTTGATTAATGTCCAGATGATCATTGATCATCATTATCACTTCCTGGAGATGTGTACCCACTACCCTGGCAGCTGCCATGACTCCAACAGCCTGGAGAACTCTCATGTACCCAGTACATTTGAGGGCCCAGGTTCATGGCTACTAGGGTCAAAAGTTACTCTCTGTCACCATGGCTTGTGATAACATTGTGCAACTGCCTGATTGATGCTGTGCAAAGATACAGTGTTGCTCATGCTTTGACCAGAGGTATGTCGAAGCAGATACTAGGGCTGTTGAAGATGTCGTTCTGCTTCTTTGACCAGTCCTCCATTATAGTCCAGACAAAGTGTACCACATCATCCCGGTGTGCTACTGGAGCAGGTAACAAGGCAATGTGCTGGATATTAGGAAACTGGAGAAATGGAAACAGTGTTTCAAATAGGAGAATGAGAACATTGGGGAAAATGGAAGCTGTTTTTGACCATGATAAAACTCAGCTACATTGGACACTACAAGCCAGACTAAACCTCACTGACATCTGCTTCAAGTGATTGAGAGCTGGGGGAAGCAGACAATTTAAGAATGTGAATTTATGTTTTTTGGTCCTGATGCAGAAATCCTGTTTATATTATTGGGGTGAACTTCAGTCTCTATTAGATTTGTTATGTTCCTTTTCGCTGTTGGTAAATAGAAGCACATGCTTGATTTTGTCCAGTTGCTTGCCTGTGCATCATGTTCCCTACTGAACAACGACAAGATTGGCAGATGGCATCAGGGACAAGGCAACAGGTGTTTAGAAGTTGTTCAAACAGGAAGTAGGTACAGAAAGTTAAATGGTGTGGCATGGTGGTTAAACAGTAATAAGGGTGAGAAATTGCAATGCATGTGCAAGGAAATTTCAGCCGAACCGTCAATGATGACTTTGAGCGCTGTTGGTCTGTGATGTTGCTGGGGAGCAGCAATGCCAAATTGCTGGTTCTTGTCCAGACTCACATCAGTCTTTCTGAGAGGGCACAGGCACAAGTGTTGCCAGGCAGTAGATATCTGCTGAATGATAAGTTGTTCCTGGATTCGTGCGTGGTGAGATAGGACATACATTAGACATGACAGGCACCGTAAGGGACTTGCAAGCTAATATGCATTGAAAAAGAAATGTGAAAATTCATTGGCCTGTGCCAAAAAAAATCTCAATGCAACTTGGAGCTAGTCAAAAAAAAGTTCAGCCCAATGTTTTCATCTCTAAATGGAAAAATGAATACCTTAAGTTTATAAAATTATCTTGAGCTTTTAAAACCCACCAATATGAAAGAAAAATGCAAATTGTCCATCTTAAAAACAAAATCTGTACTTAGTTGAGGTGTGAGAGAAAGAAATAAATAGAGTCATAGAATGATAGAGTGATAGAGTTGTGCAGAACAGAGACCGACCCTTTGGTCCAACTTGTCCGTGCTGACCAGATATCCTAAGTAAATCTAGTCCCATTTGCCAGCATTTGATCCATATCCCTCAGAGTCCTTCCTATTCATACAGCCACCCAGATGCTCTTTAAATGTTGCAATTGTACCAGCCTCCACCACTTTCCCTGACAGCTCTCTATGTGTGGAGGCAATGGCCTAGTGGTATTATTGTTGTAGTGTTAATCCAGAGACCTGGGGAACCTGGGTTCAAATCCTTCTATGGCAGGTGGTGGAATTTGGCCTCACTGAAATATTTAGCATTAAAAATTTAATAGTGACTACAAGCTGAGTGTTAGGGTGGGGTGAAACCCATCTGGTTTACTTGTGTCTTTTCAGGATGGAAACTGCCATCCTTACCTGGTTTGGGCTACATGTGACTTCAAACCCCCAGCAATGTGTTTGACTCAGACCTACCATCTGGGCAATTAGGGGTGGGCAAAAAATGCTGCCTGGTCAGCAATGCCTTCATCTTGTGAATGAATTTTTTAAAATGCTGAGTCTCACCTATGAAACATACTTTCAAGTGTCTTCAATTCATTTATTTTTAATTTCGTACAATTAACTTTTTTTTTAAAAGTTAATTTGCTCCATGATCTTTGTAAACAGGCCTGTCATGTAACAGTAATAATTTCTGATGCATATATTCATCCATACATCAGCTCGCAGTTGAGCATTGTCTTGATTTTAAATTGTCACTTGTGTTTTCAAACTCCGTTGTGGGCTTGCCTCTGCCTTACTTGGTATGCTTTTCTAGCTTCACATCCCTCTCAGTTACCTGCACTCTTTAATTCTGATTTGTTCATGATCATGGGCTTCAGATTGGTTTCACAAGTCAGCACAACATCGAGGGCCGAAGGGCCTGTACTGCACTGTAATGTTCTATATTCTATGTTGTTGGTGGCTGTATCTTTTATTTCCTCTGGAATGCTCCCTGAAAACCTGTTTCCCTACCTTACTTTCCATCTTTAACAAACTCCTTAAAATGTATTTTCTTTTAACCAATATTTTTCCATCTGGCCAAATTTTCCTTTGTGTGACTCTTTGTTATGCATTGAAGCAACTTCGAACATTTTATAATTATAAAGTGCCTTTACCTTAACTTGTGGTTATTGTTGGCAAGCATGGCACAATTGAGAAGAACAGGAAATGTAAGTACCTTGTTTAACAGGAACAGTTGGCCTTTCAGCTGGTACTCTTGAGGCAGCCAGAGTAGATAATGGTGTCATTAACTGTTCCTGTATATGTGGCAGAGAGCTGAATTCTTGGATACTGAAGACCGAATTAGGATCAATCGCGATTTCTTTTAATTGTGCTGGGTCTGAATCCTTGGCTCCTACAGCAAAGGTTATGACAGCAGCTTGCTTTAATGCATCTGCAGGTAGGTTAATATCATCGCTGGATCTTCCAGCAGTGATGAGCACCAATAACTGAGGAACACCTTCCTCTTTCCTACTTCCTGAAGATCTGGTAAAGTGATTTCTAAGGACGTACTCCAGTGCTGCTCCTGTGTTAAGTGTATTCCGGCCTCTCAGTCTCAGTCCTTCCACATGGGAGAGAATTTCATCTTCAGATGAGTAAGTGTTCAGATAGAATTCCGTTTCTGCAAAATTGCTGTACTGCACCAGTCCAACTTGCACTCTGTCACTATCAATATCGAGATTTTGTATAATACTTGTTAGAAAATCACGGACAAAAGGAACATTTCTGTTCCCGACATTGTCGGATCCATCGATAAGGAACACAATGTCTCTCCTGCTTCCTCCGTCTGGCACACCTGGAAGAAACATACAGCTTCAGTCCTTACAGTACAATTACAATGAATGGGAAATATAAGAAGTTTAGGAAACTTCCCTCCCAAACATGCGCAGAACAGTTTCTGTTTTGTCTATCCTAGGTTTATGAAATAAAGCTTCAGTTCAAGCTCACATTTTTATTTGCAAAATCACAACCCTTGGTTAGAAATTTCCACAGCGAAGGAGGCTGAGACGATCTGAGCTGATTTCATAGAATCATAGAATCCCTACAGTGTGGAAGCAGGCTATTCAGCCCAACAAGTTTACGCTGCCCCTCCGAAGAGGATCCCACCCAGAGCTATCCCGCTACGCTTTCCCCGTAACCCTTCATTTCACATGGCTAATCCACTTAATTTACACACCCCTGGACACTACGGGCAATTTAGCCATACCAGCTAACCTGCACACCTTTGATGACTGTTGGACAATTAAGTTGCCTCAGAGCAAGACTTCTAACCCATAACAAAGAGAAGACATGATTTATTTTATGTAACAATATTGAGATGATACTTTACCTAGTTTACAAAGGGTTCATTCTATTATATGGATCAGAAAACCCCCAGGAACCTAATGAATGAGTCATTTCAATGAGCTATATTCCAAAGGGAAACTGGGACAGCTATCAAAGTGATAGCAGATCCATGTTGAGTGAGTGGACAGTTAGTGGCCCAGCTGCCATAGCTGCTTTCACCTCAAAGATAGAATACATTAATCCAGTCACACTCACTTGTGAACTTATTTGATCAAATGAAACATTTGGGTGAGAGTTTTATAACAACTTTGATTGGAAGCGAGATTATAGGAACTGCCAATGCCGGAGAATCTGAGATAACAAAGTATACAGCTGGATGAACACAGCAGGCCGACATTTCAGGTCTGTACCCTTCTGAAACATCAGTTTTCCTACTCCTCTGATGCTGCTTGGCCTGCTGTGTTCATCCAGCTGTGCACCCTGTTATCTTTGATTTGAAGAGATTGTTTTCCTGTCTTCCTCTGGATGAGTATTTGTAAACCACAATACAGAACAATACCCTCTTATCAACCAGAGATATTGAGAAGTTTTAGGTCTGTACATAGAATCATAGAGCTGTATAACATGGAATCAGAGCCATCGGTCCAACTCGTCCATGCCGACCAAATATCCTAAATTAATCTAGTCCCATTTGCCATCATTTGGTCCATAACCCTCTTAACCTTTCTTCTTCATATACCCATCCAGATGCTTTTTAAATGTTGTAATTGTACCAGCCTCCACTGCTTCCTCTGCTAGCGCATTCCATACTTGCACCACCCTCTGTGTGGAAAAGTTGCCACTTTGGTGTCTTTTAAATCTCTCCCCCCCTTACCTTAAACCTATGCCTTCTAGTTTTGGACTCCCCCAGTCTGGGGAAAAGGCCTTGGGTATGCACTCTATTCATCCCCGTCATGATTTTATAAACATCTAGAAGCTCACCCCTCAGCCTCCAATGCTCCAGCGAAAATAGCCACAGCTTATTCAGCCAGTTCCTATAGCTCAAATTCTTCAACCCTTACAAGATTCACAACATCCTTCCTATAGCAGGCCGACCAGAATTGTATATAGTATTCCAAAAGTGGCTGCAACATGACCTCCCAACTCCTATAGTCAATAAGCTGACCGATAATGGCAAGCGTGCCAACACTATCCATCTACCTACAACTCCACTTTCAAGGAGCTATGAACCTGCATTCCAATGTCTATCAGTTAGCACAGAGAAGGCTGATCTGATGAGTTTGCATCTGTTCTTAACCAGTAACACTTCTGTTGACATCCCAATGATATTCTGTTACTGATGGTGGATGTCCATATGCTAATATTCAGTCTACTTGATTGGGAAAAGGCACATCAGTCACAAAGTTAAAGTCTTGAGACAATGAAATGAAACCAATGTTGGTTGGGCTCTGGGAATTCTGATGTTCCACAATCCCTCAACAAATGAAACATGGCAACCTTAATCAAAATGAAATTATTTAAATAGTGGTGACTACAGCAGTTATTACGTTGGGAGTCTGCGCAATGTTTATTTGCTGCTACTCACCCAACAGGAGTCTATTAAAGTCTAGCACTTAGCGTTTCTTAGTTTGGAAAACATTGTAAAGAAGTGTCTACATTCTTACAATTTCAATTGTCTCGTCACTCTATGATAAATTCAACCCTGATACCCTTAAAACCTCTCAACTTATTCCATCTAATGTATCAGCAACAACCCCAATTGAATTATGCCAGGCAGCATCAGAGGAGCAGGAAAGCTGACGTTTTAGGTCAGGACACTTCTTCCGAAGGAGGGTCCGAACCCAAAATGTCAACTTTCCTGCTGCTCTGATGCTGCCTGGCCTGCTGTGTTCCTCCAGCTTCACACCTTGTTATCTCAGACTCCAGCATCGGCAGTTCCTACTATCTCCAATTGAATTATGTTGCTAGGCCTTTAGCCAGTAACACATTTGTTAGTTACTTTTACTGAGCCCACTATAAAGCTGGCAATCAGCATTAAAGGTTTTTGGTACATTACACAATCTTGAAAATCATTCATAGTTGAATTAACATTACAGTTAAAGCAGGAAATGAATTAAAATACCTGGGTTTACAGGAACACTTGGGCGGTCTGTGGATTCTCCTGGTTCAGGCGGACTTGTCATTGAAATCATCAGCTGCTCCTGTACATGAGGCAGAGAGCGGAATTCATTAACACTGAGAAGCAAACTAGGCTCACTTGCAACCTCTCTGAGTTGTGCCGAGTCTGCATTCCTGGTTCCAACAGCAAACACTGTTACATCAGCTCTCTTCAGTGCATCCACAGATTGTTTGATATAATCCCTGGATCTTCCAGCAGTGATGAGCACCAGTAACTGAGGAACACCGTCCTCTTTTCTACTTCCTGAAGATCTGGTGAAGTGATTTCTATAAACATAGTCCAGTGCTGCTCCAGTGTTTAGAGGCGTTCCACCTCTCAATCTGATCCCTTCCACATGACGCAGAATTTCATCTTCGGAAGAGTAAGTGTTCAGATAGAATTCAGATTCTGCATAATTACTGAACTGTACCAGACCAATTTGCACTCTGTCACTTCCAATGTCAAAGTTTTCGATGATACTTGAGAGAAAGTCACGGACAAAAGGAAAATCTGCATTTCCGACATAGTCTGATCCATCGATAAGGAACACAATGTCTTGTTTGCTTACGTTTCCTGCAGAAGAGAAAGATAGAGTGTCATAGATCAGATGAGCTAAAATTTGTCGAAATATGTGTTGACTAAATTGGCAGTAGCCATCACCAGTAAGTTCAATAGACGAGTTTAAAGCTTTTTGTTTTAAAAGATATTCTTTTGTTTTCATTTGAGATGGAATGACATGATTTTTGGCTATTTGCTATCCTTTAGGCTGAAGATTATTTGAGGTCAAATATTAATATCATAATGCCCAGATTTTCTAATCTCCAGATTGTCAGAAATTGAACACGCAACCTAACATGTTCATGAGGTGCTGGGGAAGACCTGACCTAACTGCCCTACCCAGATGCTACTTTTTCCAATTATCTCAACTTCTATAATTCCCTTACCTCACTTAAACTAGCCCTTTACCTTTCCCACCCATTTACACATCCATCCTTTTACTTATACATTCATTCACCAGCAATCTGAGAAGCTTTGGGGTATTTAACTGCACAGTTTTCAGAATATCACTGCATGCCGTGGACAGGAGGTACGGACAACAGTGAGGTGTGTGCTGTGAGACACTGCTGTGGTTCAAGACTTTCTGCACTGAGGCAATTCAGTTAGGTCCTCCATTGGAAATGGCCAGAAAAATCAGGGGAAGTTATGTAGGTAGGTTTTTTGTCTAGTCAACATAAGACACAGGCATCACAAAACTGATCAGAAGATTTGAGTCAACATCTTCAATCACTCTTGTATGCAAATTCCATTATCCATTAACTTTCAGGAGACTCACCTTTATTTGGATAGGCTCGAATTAAAGTGATAAGCTTCATGAACAGTGAATCCTGGTATTTATTTCTGTTCCTTTGTAAAAGTTTTCCTATCTTTTGAAATGATAGATCTACATGGTAGAGCTAACTTTATGTTTCAAATTTTCAGCCAAAATGTGAAATAGTCAATCAGTTCTTGATTTGTACTGTGATGCCATGCAATTATCTTTTGGTAACTTGCATAGGGACAAAGAGATATACTGCACAGAAACAGACCCTTCGGTCCAACTTGTCCATGTCAACCAGATATTCTAATATATCTAATCCCATTTGCCAGCATTTGGTCCATATCCTTCTAAACTCCTCCTGTTCATGGACCCGTCCAGATGTCTTTTAGTTGTACGTGCTTCCACCACTTCCTCTGGTAGCTCAGTCCATACACGCACTACCCTCTGCATTGAAAGAATCTGTCCCTTAATTCCCTTTTATATCTTTCTCCTCTCACCTTAAACCTATGCCCTCTAGTTTATGACTCCCCTATCCTGGGAAAAAAAACTTGACTATTCACTCTATCCATGCTCCTCATGATTTTATTATTTCTATAAGGTCACCCCTCAGCCTCCAATGATCCAAGGAAAATAGCCCTAGCTGATTCAGTCTCTCCCTATAGCTCAATACTTCCAACCCTGGCAACATCCTTGTGCATCTTTCAATTTCAGAAGCTACCTTAGATTATCTTTCCTGCAAGATTTCAGTTCATTTGACTTATGAAGTGCCTTTTTAAGTCCCTCAGGCATCCAAGTTGAAGTGCATCTAATTATGTACTTTTTTCAAAAGTGTGGTCACTGTCATAATGTCAAAAGGACCAAATTTATACACATCATCATTCTGCAAACAATAATCAATTTCTGGCTGAGGCTTTGTGACAGATGTAATGGTAAGTCTATTAAGACTTATTGTTACTAAGGGATGAATTAGACAACAGCTTTCAGTGTGCAGTTGAACACACAAATCAGTATGGTTGTCGGCATGGCCCTGCCCCTTTAGAGGATTCATTTCACTAGTACCTCACAGATAGTCTCAGTATTCTACCACCACACAGCAGGAAGTATATTCACCAATCTCCAGTAAATGGGCAACGGCAGAAAAGTTAAGGCTTCATCAATCAAGGGTAAGTTAGTTTGTAATGATGTGAAAAGCTTAAATTACTATCAAATAACACCTCTGACCTTGAACATTTACTTTTAAAATGAATTTTGTATTCATTGAGGTTTTAATTATTGTTGGCATAGATGAAAGTTGCATGTGGGAACTGTGCAGAATCCCCATCGGAGCACATTTTGAAGGCATTGTTTGGGAAATTGAGATATCCACTGGGCAATTCCATTAAGTTTGGAACCCTCTGAAAGTGTCCATTAAAATTGTACTATTAAATATATTGTATTATATTCACAGTCTAACTTCTGAGTAACTACTAAACTACTTTCAAACTTATCTCACATACACTCAACTATACCTCCTATGATCATGACTTGTCACCCTTATCCCCATGGGACCCAATTCTTACCTCCCACAACCCAACTCCCTGCCAGACCCAAACAAACGCTACACCCCTCCCACCCCATCACTGGTCCTGAACCGAAACCAGCCCTTCCTCACTGGCCACCACCCAATAACACTCTTACTTAGCTGCACCTTCTCCAACTTACTCATTTAGCTCCCTAACCTCTCAGCAGCCTAGCACCTCACTTACCTTGTGTATTTACCCTTTGGCAGCAGTTGTGAAGGTGGCTGTCAGGACATGTACTTTTAAGAACACAGCAGCTGACTGTTGTGAGAATGGGACATGATTTGCCTTCTCCCTGACTTTTCAACACTATGGAAGAACTGTCAGAGTGGGAGTACAGCTCTGCACTTCTGTGAGAGACATGAGCAGAATCTCTTCTTAGAAACACAGAGCTCTTCTCCTATGTAAAAAGTGACTGAAATCGCAATCTGTGTTAGATTGACATTCCTCAGAAAGTCCTGGCTCTTTACTTTTGTTTATTTTACACTTCCTTTGTCTTTTTATGTCTCTATCTCATTTATCCATCTTTATTTCCTGTACACAGTCTGACATTGAATTGGACATTGTTATTTACATTTCTTGTATTGCATTGCATGCTCTATAAGGATCGAATTGTTTAATGAAATACTTAACTACTTGGCCTGCTCACACAGACCTTAGATCCCCTGTGTTGCTTTGACTGTCTGATCATCACAAATTGCACAGTTTAAGTGCTCACAGAATGGTTGTTGGCAAGGATTTGTAAAATGAACAACAAGCACCATTTATTCACAGCTGAATACGAAATCTTGACTTGGAATTTGTTTACAAATATTGACAGAGCGCTAAATACTATCTGGGACACTAAGGAAACTCCCTTCCTGTTCTTTGAAATATTGCCATGGTATCATACTTCCACTTGAGGCACAGATGGAGCTTCCACTTAATGTTTCATTCCTCTCGTTGCTCTTGCATGGGTCTATCGATGTCAAAGTGGGAACATCATGAACATTGTCATCACCAACAACATATCAATTATCCACCGTACAAAATATTTGTTATTGTTTCACTATAGGAGATGTTCCGTGAATTGTGATTGGGCAGAAAATCAATGATTTTATTTACTTAAATGTGAAAACTCTTTTGAACACCGAATGTGTCACATTGGGCACTGATGTTATAAAGCTAGTAATCTCAAATATCATTGGGTTAAATTAGTAAGAGCATTCATAGTAATGCCCCTGAAGTGCAAGTGTGTGTTCTATTTCAGTTCTGTCACTCTGTGACGGTCAATGATCCTTTTAAAATAACACACATAGCACAGTTTGTGAGTATTAGAACCATGTTAGGGTGCCTGATGCATTGTTTGTTTGTGCAGTTTTAATTTTGGCTTTGCCATCCCCAGACCTTCGCATCAACAAGGTGTCTGATGAAATATATGAAGCAATACTCCCAGGTATAAATAGTTTTAGAGGGTTTTTCTTAGTTTCAGCAGACAAGACAGCATTTTGAGCTGCAATTCTGAGATGCCCTTGGGGCTGCAGATTTATTTCATCAATGTTCTTCTGATGAATATGGCATTGTCGATGCCCAATCTACCACCTTTTGATGCACCTTTGGATGTCTCCATGCTGGCAAAAATGGTTTTGAGGGCACGATGAACAGTTTTGCAATACAAATGGCTAAATAAAAAGAGTGTTGCATATATGGAACGAGCTGCCAGAGGAAGTGAAAGGAGCAGTATATTGTAACATTTAAAAGACATTTGAACAGATACATTGATAGGAAAGGTTTAGAGGGATATGGGGCAAACACAAGCAAATGGGACTAGTTCAGTTTTGGAAACCTGGTCAGCATAGGTGAGTTGGGCCAAAGGGCTTGTTTCTGTGCTGCATGACTGGAATGGGTTTACTTCTCTACTGCTGCATTGAAGAATTGGAAGATATCTTTGAGACACGAAGATCTAAAATAAAACATGTACAACTCATCAAAAAATGCAGAAACAACCTCGTTCATGACCAAGAAAAACACAATCTGTGCAACGGTTGTCTTCTGACACCTTAAGCAAGAAGCAAAAGACTATATTTGACCAAGCGTATCATTAAGGAGCCCTAGCAAATGGAGGGTTTGCTGGAATCAATGGGAATCAGGAAACAAACTCATGCCTTGTAGGAAGATGGTTATGGGTGTTGAATGTTAGTTATCACATCTTTAGGACATCTCTGTACAAGTTCCATCTGCAGCTGCTTCATCAATGACTTCCCCTCCATGGTAAGGTCAGAAGTGGGGATGATTGCCGATGATTGCACAATGTTCAGCACCATTCACGCCTCCTCAGGTACTGAAGCAGTCCATGTTCACATTCAACAAGAACTGGACAATATCCAGGCTTGGGCTGAAGATGGCAAATAACATTCATGCCACACAAATGCCAAGCAATGGCTATCTCCAACAAAAGACAATCTAACTACCGTCCCTTGTCAGTTAATTGCATTGCCATCACTGAATCCGCCACTACCAACATCCTGGGGAGTTACCATTTATCAGAAATATTACCTGGACTTTCTATATAAGTACAGTGGCTATTAGAACAAGTCAGAGGCCAGAATGTTTGTGACAAATAACACACCTCCTGATTCCCAAAACCTGCTCATGACCTACAAGGCACAAGTCAGGAGTACTCTCCACTTGACTGAATTAATGCAGATCCAACAAAAATCAAGAAGCTTGACACCATCCAAAATAAAGTAACATGCTTGATTGGCGCCATGTCAACAAGCATCCACTCCCTCCATTACCAATGCTCAGTAGCAGAAATACAAGATGCACTGCAGAAATTCCCCTCCAAGCCACTCACCATACTGAATTGGAAATATTGCCACTACTTCACTGTTGGTGGATCAAAATCCTGGAATTCCCTCCCAGAGGAGATTGTGGGTCTACCTCCAGCATCTGAACTGCAGCGGTTCAAGGAAGCATCTCCCATCACCTTCTTAAGTGTAGGTAAGGGAGGGTAACAAATATCCACGTTCCATGAGCACAATTTAAAAATAAAAGACAATTGTTAAACATCACATGCTATTGAGGCAATTAGTAGCCAAACATGATTTTGGTGATGTTAAACCTGTCAAATGGGAGATGAAACATAAATAATTGTAGGTTGTCTGTCTAGTCAATAAAGCTGAAAGCACTCATGATAGGCTTAAAACAGTCAGAGTTGCTGGAGCTAGCAAGATCCCTATCACTTTCACATCCTAGATCTACTGAACTTTCGGCTACCAACTGTAATTCGCAACACTTCATATTCAACTCCTGTAAACACTACACATGGCTGACGAGCCAGGAATCAATCTGCAGACTAACAGCACCAGTCTCACAAAGAGTGCTGTAACTCATCCAAACAATGTTTCTGCTTTGGCAGTTTGTTTTTACCCATAGTGCAATGCCTGTGGAAAACCAAACTACTTCCTTGTGTTTAAAGGGCCTAGGCCCGAAACGTCAGCTTTCGTGCTCCTGAGATGCTGCTTGGCCTGCTGTGTTCATCCAGCTCCACACTTTGTTATCTTACTTCCTTGTGTTTGTTGTTCATCAAAAAACCAGCTACCAAAATCAATCCCAATAGAAGGGTGTAACATGTGCACATAATAGCTAAATGTCAAAGTGAATGTTGCCAATGTAAAGATGAATGAAATAAAGCCAGCAAGTGCTGGACAAACTCAGCAGATCTGGCAGCATCTATGGAAAGAGAAATAGCATAAACATTTCAAATCTACAGCAACTCTTTGTCAGAATTTCTGCTATCTTCTCGGATGATGACCCTACCAGTAAACATTAAGCAGCTACTTGCAGGACTGTCACTGACTTCATCTCCTCTGAATATCTCTGCTCCATAACTTCACCTCTTATAGTCCTCCCAGAGCCAAACAGCCCATTTCTAACTCTTTCCCAAAATCCCAAAACAGGACTGCCCTGACAAACTGAGCATTTTATCCCATTTCTGCCTGCAGAACATTTGTCTTCCTGCCTTAGCTCGATCTTTTCTCCCCCATGTTCAGTCTCTTTCCATTTAGGTTCAAGATCCTTTTGAATCTTTATATCAGTTAAAAATAGTTCCAAAGAAGATTCATACAGGACTGAACTTTAACCCCATTGCTGTCTGCACAGATGGTGCCAGACTTGTTGAGTTACTCCAGAACTTCCTTTTTTGAGTCAGATTTCCAGCAACTGCAATATTTTGCTTTTATTAGAGATGGATGATCCTGAGTGCACTTTTTTTTCAGATCCAGTAACCCCGCCAGTGTAACAGTGACCACTGAATGCTTGAATGAAGACATTGTCACAGATGCAGGAGCACCTGTCAATGTCTTGGGAGATAAAACTTTCAACAAACTTTGGGGTTTCTCAATGTTCCATCAATTAAGGATGATAGAAATAATTGGAGACAAAGCACTGAAAGTTCCAGGGACTTTTGAAACGCCATTATCATTTGAAGACACCAACTACATGCCATATTCTGTCATACCTGGAGAATGTGGCATAGTAATCAGTTAGAAAACAGCAGCAGATGTGCACATGATTGCCATTAGTTGCACGATTCCTACATAAACCAGCAGCATTCTCAAATTATGTATGGACTTTTCACTGGTATTGGCGAACTGAAAGATGGTGCATGCAAGTTGTACATGGACACCAGTGTGCTCCTTGACATACATTACTTGTGATGATTGCTGTTTCACATCGAAAAACAGACTTTACCTTCAGCACTTACTTGACCTTGACATTATTAAGTAAGTTAAGGACGAGCCATAGTTTCATAGAGTCATACAGCACAGAAACAGATGCTTCAGCCCATATCGTCTATACTCTCAAACTAAATTAGTTCTACTTTCCTGTATTTGGCCCAGTCCCTCTGAATCTTTCCTGTTCATGCACCTGTCCAAATGGCTTTTACATGCTGTAATGTTACCTGCATTTGCCATTTCCTCTGGTAGTTAATTCACTGTGTAAAATGTTGTCCCTCATGTCACTTTTAAAATATTCTCCTCTCACTTTAACAATGTGCCTCCTGGTTTTGAGCTCCCCCCACCCTAGGGAAAAGAACCTGTTATTTAGCTTATTTATGCTCCTCACAATTTTATAAACCTTTCTAAACCTCAACTCTCAACCTCCTGTGCTCCAGTGGAAACATTCCAGCCTATCCAGGCTATTTTTATAATTCAAACACTCCATTCCCAGCAACATCCTGGTAAATCTCTTCTGAACCCTCTCCAATTTAACATAACAGGTCAACAAGACCTGCAATTAGTACTCCAGAAGAAACCTCAGCAAAGTCCTGTACAACCTCGACATGACATCCCAACTCCTGTACTCAAAGGTTTGAGCAATGTAGGGAAGAATGCTACATGCCTTCTTACCCGGCCTATTAATACGTGATGCAACTTTCAAAGAATTGACACCTGAAACCCTAGTTCTCTCTCTTCTACAGCACTACTCAGGGTCCTACCATTAATTGTGTAAGCCCTGCTCTTGCCTGTTTTACCAAAATGCAATACCTCGCATTTATCCAGATTGAGCTCCATCTGCCATTTTCAGCCTGTTGACTCATTTGATTAAGATGCCTTTGTAATCTTAGGAAACCTTCTTCACTATCTACAATGTCAGCAACTTTAGTATCATCTACAGACTTACTAACCTTGCCTCATATATTCTCATCCTAATCATTTACATAAATGGTAAACAGAAGTGGACCCAGTACCGATCCCTGTGGAACACTCTGGTCACAGGCTTCCAATCCAAAAAACAACCCTCCACCAGCATCTTTTTTCTCCTACCATCCAGCCAACTTTGTATCCAATTGGCAAGCTCACCCCGAATCCCATGTGATTTAATTTTACTAATCTGCAGATGACACTAAGATTGGTGGAGTAGCAGATAGTGAAGGGGACTGTCAGAGATTACAGCAGAATATAGATAGATTGGAGAGTTGGGCAGATAAATGGCAGATGGAGTTCAATCCGGGTAAATGCGAGGTGATGCATTTTGGAAGATCTAATTCAAGGGCGAACTATACAGTAAATGGAAAAGTCCTGGGGAAAATTGATGAACAGAGAGATTTGGGTGTTCAGGTTTATTGTTCCCTGAAGGTGACAAGGCCGGTCAATAGGGTGGTCAAGGAGGCGTACGGCATGCTTTACTTCATTGGGCGGGGTATTGAGTACAAGAGTTGGCAGGCCATGTTACAGTTGTACAAGACTTTGGTTCGGCCACATTTAAAGTACTGTTTACAGTTCTGGTCGCCACATTACCAAAAGGATGTGGACACTTTGGAGAGGGTGCTGAGGAGGTTCACCAGGATGTTGCCTGGTATGGAGGGTGCTAGCTATGAAGAGAGGTTGAGTAGATTAGGATTATTTTCATTAGAAAGACAGAGATTGAGGGGTGACCTGATTGAGGTCTACAAAATCATGAGGGGTATAGACAGGGTGGATAGCAAGAAGCTTTTTCCCAGAGTGGGGGACTCAGTTACTAGGGGTCATGAGTTCAAAGTGAGAGGAGGAAAGTTTAAGGGAGATATGTGTGGAAAGTTCTTTACGCAGAGGGTGGTGGGTGCCTGGAACGGGTTGCCAGCGGAGGTGGTAGACGCAGTCATGTTAGCGTCTTTTAAGATATATTTGGACAGGTACATGGATGGGCAGGGAGCAAATGGACACAGACCCTTAGAAAATAGATGACAGGTTAGACAGAGGATCTCAATCGTCGCAGGCTTAGAGGGTTGAAGGGCCTGTTCCTGTGCTGTAATTTTCTTTGTTCTTTGTTCTAATTGGTCTACCATGCAAAACCTCATCAAAGGCTTTATTAAAGTCCATGTAAACAATAGTCAAAAACAAAATTGCTGGAAAAGCTCAGCAGGTCTGGAAGCATGTGTGAAGAAAGAAACAGTGTTAACATTTTGGGTCCAGTGACCCTTCCTCAGAACTGGACCTGAAACGTTAACTCTGTTTTTTGCTTCACAGATGCTGCCAGACCTGCTGAGCTTTTCCAGCAACTTTGTCTTTGCTCCTGATTTACAGCATCCACAGTCCTTTCGATTTTAATCCACAAAAACAATATCTATCGGTCTTTCCTCAGCCATCTCTTTATTGGTTACTTCCTCAAAAATAAAATTTGTGAGACATGATTTCCCTCACACAAAGTCATGCTGACTATCCCAAATCAAACCTTGCTTCTCCAAATGCACGCAAATCCCATCTTTCAGAATCATCCCCAAAAACTTACCCACCGCCGATGTCAGGCTCGCAGGTCTAATGCTCTCAGACTTTTCTTTACAGCCTTTCTCAAATAAAGGCACAACATGAGCTACCCTCCAATCCTCTGGCACCTCACTTCTGGTTATAAATAATAGAGGTATTTCTGTCGGGGTTGTAAAAATTCTTCCATAACTTTCCACAACATCCTGGGATACACTTTAGCAGGTTTCAGAGATTTATCCACCATTATGTATTTCAAAGCCTCCAGCACTTCCTCTTCTGTAATGTGAACTGTTTTCAAAACATCAGTATTTATTTCCCCAAGTTCTCTAGCCTCTATTTCTTTCTCCACAGCAATAACTGATGCAAAATATTCATTTACTAGTAAGAACCATTTTATAAGCTGCATTGACAATGCAGTTATCAAACCAAGCCATACACTTAGCACCAGCAGTTGATGACATCATAATGAAAGTTCATGGTACTTAGCCACTTTGCTAGACTTGACCTCAATTCAGGAACCATCAAATTATACTTACAGCTGTATCAAGATATTTCACAGTATTCTCCACTTACTATGGTTTTTTTTGCTACAATTAAGGAAGGCAATGGGTTTGTCATATTATCACTTGATTATTAATCCAGAGACCCAGCTAATGTTTGAGGGACCCAGCAAGGCAGATGGTGAAATTTGAATTCAATTAAAAAAAGGAAAATCTGGATTTAAGAATCTACCGATCACCATGACATCATTGTCAATAATCGGAAAAAAAGCCATCTGATTCACTTGTCCTTCAGGGAAGGAAATCTGCCACCCTCACCTGGCCTGGCCTACACGTGACTCTAGACCAACAGCAATGTGGTCGACTCTCAATTGCCCTCTAAAATGGGCTATCAAGCCATTTAGTTGTACAAACTGCTACAAAGCCTCAAAGAAATGAAACTGGAAAGAACACCTGGCATCGACCTGGAAACTGGAAAAGACAACAGCCATAACTGCCCAGTTGATCCTACGAAGTCCCCCTCTAATGTCTGGGGGGTTAGTGCCAAAATTGGGAGAGCTGTCCCACAGACTAGTCAAGCAACAACATGACATATTCATACTCATGGAATCATAACTTACAAAAGATGTCCCAGACACCACTATCCCCATCCCTGGAATATGCCCTACCTCATTGGCAGGCCAGACCTAGCAGAGGTGGCAGCACTGTGTTATACAGTCGGGAGGGAGTTGCTCTGGGAGTCCTCAACAAGTCTCATGGGTTTAGGTTAAGCATGGGCAAGGAAAACACCTGCTGATTACAACATACCATCCTCCCACAGCTGACAAGCCGGTAAACCTCCATGTTGAACAACATTTGGACGAAGCACCGAAAATGGCAAAGGCACAAAATTAACTCTGGGTGGGGGATTTCAATATCCACCACCGACAGTGGCTCAGCAGCAGTATTACTGATCGAGCTGGTCTGAGTCTATAGGAATTGCTGCTGGACTGGAACTGCAGCAAATAGTGGGGGAACCAACAAGAGGGAAAAATATGCTTAACTTCATCCTTACCAATCTGCTGGCTGTCGATGAATCTATCCATGAAAGTTCCGGTAAGAGTGACCATCGAACATTCCTCATGGAGACTAAGTCTCAGCTTCATATAGAGAATAACCTCCAGTGCGTTGCGTGGCACTATCTCGGTGCTAAATGGGACAGACTTTGCACAGATTCAGCAACTCAAGACTGAGCATCCATAAGATGCTGAAGGCCACCTTCTGCAGCAGAATTCTACTCCAGCACACTCCCACTCAACTATTACCATCAAGCCAGGGGGCCAACCCTGGGTCAATGAAGAGTGCAAGAGGACATGCTAGGAGCAGCACCAGGCATACCTGAAGATGAAGTATAAACCTGGTGAAGCCACCAAGCAGGACTACTTGCTCACCAAACAGTGAAAGCAGCAAGTGATAGAGCTAAGCGATCCCATAACCAACGGATCAGATCTAAGCTCTGCAATCCTGCCACATTCAGTCGTGAATGGTGGTGGACAATTAAACAACTCACTGGAGGAGGAGGCTCCACAAATATCCCCATCCTCAATGACAGAAGAGCCCAGCACATCAGTGCAAAAGATAAGGCTAAAACATTTACAGCAATCTTCAGCCAGAAGTACCAAGTGGATGATCCACCTCGGCCTCCTCCAGTGGTCCCCAGCATCACAGATACCAGTTTTCAGCCAATTCAATTCACTCCACATAATGTCAAGAAATGGTTGGAGGCACTGGGTACTGCAAATACTATAGGCCCTGACAACATTCCGGCAAAAGCGCTGAAGATTTGTGCTCTAGAACTTGTTGCTCCCCGAGCTAAGATGTTGAGTATGGTTACATCACTGGTATCTACCCAGCAATGTGGAAAATTGCCCAAGTATGTCCTGTAAACAAAAAGCAGGACAAATCCAACCTGGCCAATTACCACTCCATTAGTCTCCTCTCTTTCGTCAGTAAAGTGATGGAAGGTGTCATCAACAGCACTATCAAGCAGCACCTGCTCAGGAAAAACCCACTCAGTGATCCCCAGTTTGGGTTCCACCAGAGCCACTCAGCTCCTGATCTCATGACAGCCTTGATTCAAACATGGACAAAAGAGCTGAATTCCAGAGGTGAGGTGAGACTGACAGCCCTTGACATCGAAGTTGCATTTGACTGAGTGTGCATCAGGGAGCTGTTGCAAAGCTGGAAACAATGGGTATTGGAGGCAAACTGTCTAGTGATTGGAGTCATAGCTGACACATAGGAAAATGGTGTGTTTGTTAGAAGTCAATCGTCTCAGCTCCAGGACACCTCTGCAGGAATTCCTCAGGAGAGTGCCCTCAGCCCAACCATCTTCAGCTGCTTCATTAATGACCTTCCCGCCAACACAAAGTCACGAGTAGAGATGTAAGCTGATGATTGCACAATGTTCAGCAACATTCGTGACTCCTCAGATACTGAAGCAATCCGTATTCAAATGCAACGAAAGACCTGGACAATATCCAGGCTTGGGCTGCAAGTGGCAAGTGACATTTGCACTACACAAATGCCAGGCTATAACCATTACCAGAAAGAGACAATCTAAACACTGACCCTTGACATTCAATGGTGCTACCATCACTGAATCCCCCACTATCAGCATCCTGGGAGTTATCATTGACCAGAAGCTCAACTGGACTCATCACGTAAACACAGTGGCTACAAGAGCAGGTCGGGAGCTAAGAAAACTGCAGGGCATAACTCATCTCCTGACTCCTCAAAGCCTGTCCACCATCTACAAAGTGCAGCCCCCACAATACTCAAGAAGCTTGACACCATTCAGGACAAAGTAGCCCATTTGATTGGCACTACATCCACAAACATTCACTCCCTCCAACAGCGACGCTCAGTAGCAGCAGTGTGTACTATCTACAAGATGCACTTCAGAAATTCACCAAAGATCCTCAGGTAGCACCTTCCAAACCCACAACCACTTCCATCGAGAAGGTCAAGGGTATCAGATATATGGAAACACCATCACCTTCAAGGTCCAGTCCAAGCTGCTTATCAGCCTGAGTTGGAAATGTATTGCCATTTCTTCACTGTCACTGGGTCAAAATCCTGGAATTCCATCCCTAATGGCATTGTGAGTCAACCCACAGCAGGTGGGTTACAGTGGTTCAAGAAGGCAGCTCACCACCACCTTCTCAAGGGCAACTAGGGACAGGCAATAAATGCTGGCCAGCCAGCAAGGTACACATTTCACAAAATGAATAAACAAAAAAGAAGCTCAACTTTGGAGTCAATTCAGCCGCTGAGGCATTTCAACAAATAATTGAACCGGTACTTTCAAAGCTTGCAGACATGTTGAACGTCAATGATGAGATTCTCATCGACAGACTTCCTGAAAGTGAACTCAGGACATATTAACATGCATATATCCAGCATGTTAGAGAATATACCTGCAAGTTCCAAAGAACAGCCTTATTGAAGTCTCAATGTTAACTCTACTTCTGTCTCCACAGATGCTGCTGAAATTCTCTGTACTTTCTGCTTATATTTCTGATTTTCAACATCCACAATATTTTGCTTCTGAGCCTAAATGCAGGTCAGTAATACCTGGGGTTAGAAACTCACAAGCATCCAGAGTGACACTTGTAGAGTTTTATTTAAATTAGCATAAAGCATGAAGAAAGTTCCCAGTTGTGTCCCAGCCCAGAGCTACATTACCAATCAGATCTAGCAAGATTGAATGGGAATTTCAGCCTGCAATAAGATGCTTACTCTTCCAATTACTTACTGCAGTTTCAAACTCCCAACTTCTGAGTATTCTTTAAAAGGATTATTAACTACCAACCTGCTCAATTCTCAACCTTTGATGTCACTGTCCCCGGAAAATCCTTACTATTTCTCACATTAGAGGTTATTTCGAGTATGGTGCTCTATTTGTTCCCTTGCATCTGAAAGGCACTAACTTCAATAAATCAGTGACTTATCTAACCACAGGTTGTACATATCTGCCTAAACTGCCCACTGCCCCAGGATAGCAATGGTATGTAAAAGAAGCTGGCTTCCCTTCTCCATGTCAAGTCATTCCTTAAATCCATTGTCCCGTGACACCCACAGTGGAGGGGCTCCTTCCAATTTCTTTATCATTAAATTTAACTGACTCAGTGACAGCTTTTTCCCCAAAACCCACAAAGCCAACCTTCCCTCTCAGTTTCCACTCAAAAATGCTCTAAGTCTCCTACTGGATTACCCTGATTAACAGGAAACTGCTGACTACCAGAGTCTTCTTACAGTCTCTGTGTCTTCAGATTTTGTTCACAGATCCCCCTTCAGACAATGTTTCCTAATCTTCCAAATCTGCAGTCAAAATCAACTCCCGAGAGAAACATCCTAAACTGATCTGTCTTTGTAAACTACATCCCACCCAAACTTTCCAAAAGTTGATGGTGTCCTCTAAGTCTCTGCCCATTATAGTGTAACTCCATGTTTGATTCCCTCCAATAGAGTTTTGGCTGCTGTCGCAATACTAGAACAATTTTAGTCAATTTTTTTAATATTCCTTCACAGAAGTGAGCATTGCTGGGTAAGTCAGCATTTATTACCTATCCCTGAGTGTCCTTGAGAAGGTCATAATGAGCATTTGGTTTCAACTGTTGCTGTTTGCATGAACTCCCAGAGTTCTTTTAGAGTGGGGAGTGGGAGTCACAAAATGTTGATAGTGGAGCAAGAGCAAAGCTTATGACATAGTCCATGATTGTGTTACGACATCCTTGCTCGCTTTTCTTCACTTTGCTCTAGTTGTTGTCCTTGCCCTGTTTTGATGTATCTTTTCTATCGTCCTACTGAGTGGGGCTACCTTTGTTTGGTTCTCATTGTGTTCAGGGCACCTTCAGCAATGACTTTGCTTCCTTCCTGTTACTTATTAATGTTCTATTCTACAGCAACATGATTGAAGCTATAGCATCAGTCCTCAAGTCAGTCCAGTTTGCCAAGCCCTCTCTCAAACCTTTTGTCTTTGTGTCATCAAACTAACACCTCTAACTCTGGATGTGGTGTCAGACATTTCAGGTTAGATACTGGGAATATTAAACCTGTTGGTTTCAGTTTTCATATTGAACTCCATACCCTTGCATACAAAGTCCATCATCTCTCTGTCACAGACTCAGTTGAAGGTAACCGTTCACAACTTCAGAAAATAAGGCAAATGTATATGTCAATGGCATGATGATATTTCAAGTGAAGTAACACTGAATTCAGCAGGCACATGCCATGGAGACTCTAAGAAGAGAGAATAGAATAAACTATACTCGAAAGAGCTGTGTTACATAAATTGGTATTATATGTAACAGAGAGTAAATAAACAGTTTTTTGGAACATCTGAGAGTAAGAGAATAGTCACTCACGGTAAAACACAGAACTAAATGTAGTACACTCAGAATGGAGACAGTACAGTCTAAGGGAGCAGTCTATCTGCAATGCAATGAATCCTAAAGGCATGACAGCCTAACACATGAGGACCGATCAACTGAGTGTAATATCAGTAAAGACCAATTACAGGGCAATTTCAGTGCTCATCTTGGATAACATACAATGCGTGACCATAAATGTCCATAGGGTTTACTCTCTCAGCCACTTTCACTAAGTTTAAAACTTTGTGAAAACCAAAGGACACAATGCACTCCAGCCTTTCTATTGTTCTGCAATCTCTGAACAAAATTAGATTTATTAATATTAATCACCATTGTTCTGTTGAGAATTAAATTTAGAATATTAGTGCAAAACCTTTTTATAACATAAACTCACTTCACTTTTGCAGTCCTTACGCTGGAAGTTTATATATTTTCAAACAAATACCTCCAAATAGATCGGGGCAGAATTGAATAGTTTAACACATCTTGCTTTTCTGTTTGAAGGTTTTGTAAAGAGGAGAGATGCAGGGCAATACGTTGCTTTGTTTATCTTTACTTGCAGCAAAGGCCTTGTTGCACTTACAGGCTGGATTTACTGGAAATGATGAGGGACTTGCTACATCACCACATGGGGAAGGCCCATGAAATTACATCCCATTTTGGCTGTATAGCAGTGGGCCTTCTACACAATCTAGGAGCCAAAGACAGAAGTCCCACCAGCCGAGATCTATCAGATAATCGGAGCCCATTAGCTTTATTGATTGGCAACATCACTAAAGAGAATTTGGCTGCTGCCTTTACTATACCCATAACAGGCTGAGGTGAGTCTGCTCAATATTTTAAGGACATATGATCATAGGAAATTTCCTATTTGGAATAGTAATACGAAAATAAGTATCTTCCTCTGAGTCTGAAATCTGAAATATTTTCTAATACAGCGTGTAATTTCAGATAAAAACTATGGATTTGTATTAACATTTCTGTTAATGCAAATGAATTAAAATACCTGGGTTTACGGGAACACGTGGGTGGTCTGTGGATTCTCCTGGTTCAGGCGGACTTGTCATTGAAATCATCAGCTGCTCCTGTACATGAGGCAGAGAGCGGAATTCATTAACATTGAGAAGCAAACTAGGCTCACTTGCAATCTCTCTGAGTTGCTCTGAGTCTGCATTGCTGGTTCCAACAGCAAACATTGTTACATCAGCTCTCTTCAGTGCATCCACAGATTGTTTGATATAATCCCTGGATCTTCCAGCAGTGATGAGCACCAGTGACTGAGGAACACCTTCCTCTTTTCTACTTCCTGAAGATCTGGTGAAGTGATTTCTATAAACATAGTCCAGTGCTGCTCCAATGTTTAGTGGTGCTCCACCTCTCAATCTGATTCCTTCCACATGGCGCAAAATTTCATCTTCGGAAGAGTAAGTGTTCAGATAAAATTCAGTTTCCGCATAATCACTGAACTGTACCAGACCGATTCGCACTCTGTCACTTCCAAAATCAAGATTTTCAATGAAACTTGAGAGAAAATCACGCACAAAAGGAAAGTCTGCATTTCCGACATAATCTGATCCATCGATAAGGAACACAATGTCTCGTTTGCTGACTAATTTTGGGATAACTGCAAAGGAATACAGATTTTAATCCGCCATAGATAATTTGAAACTGTAAATAAAAAATCATTGGACTCCATACAACCATAGGCAAGAAACTATGATTTTTCGAAATATTAAATAAAATTGAAAGTATGCAGCAATCTTATAAGGAAGCCTTAATCTTCAAACAAGTTTTACATAGAACATAGAACATTACAGCACAGTACAGGCCCTTCGGCCCTCGATGTTGTGCCGACCTGTCATACCGATCTCAAGCCCATCTAACCTACACTATTCCATGTACGTCCATATGCTTATCCAATGACGACTTAAATATACTTAAAGTTGGCGAATCTACTACCGTTGCAGGCAAAGCATTCCATACCCTTACTACTCTCTGAGTAAGGAAACTACCTCTGACATCTGTCCTACATCTTTCACCCCTCAATTTAAAGCTATGCTCCCTCGTGCTCGCCGTCACCATCCTAGGAAAAAGGCTCTCCCTATCTACCCTATCTAACCCTCTGATTATCTTATATGTCTCAATTAAGTCACCTCTCAACCTTCTTTTCTCTCACGAAAACAGCCTCACGTCCCTCAGCCTTTCCTCATAAGACCTTCCCTCCATACCAGGCAACATCCTAGTAAATCTCCCCTGCACCCTTTCCAAAGCTTCCACATCCTTCTTATAATGCGGTGACCAGAACTGTACGCAATACTTCAAGTGCGGCTGCACCAGAGTTTTGTACAGCTGCAGCATAACCTCATGGTTCTGGAACTCAATCCCTCTATTAATAAAAGCTAAAACACTGTATGCCTTCTTAACAACCCTGTCAACCTGGGCGGCAACTTTCAAGGAATTCAAAACATCAAAAATTTTACTCATGTTTTGAATAACGTTTCTCCCTTCCAATGTTTTTTACTGTGGATTTTGCAGACTTTTCCACTTTAAGATGTTGCCCAAATTTTCAAGAAGACAGGACTGACAGAATCTTTAATCTCATTAACAGCAAACTCAAATAATTTTGGCAGTGACATTGTGACGTATCAACATAAAGTGTGTTCATTCCCTAATGCACCCAGAATGTACACGCTACCAATGTACTATTTATGATATTGAGATGTAAGGGGTATGAAGATATTCAGCACTTTTCTATATGTATCCTGACACCCAGTCCTAACTCCCATCAACCTCTCTCAATCCTTCCGTCTCACATCAGACTGTTCATCTGACATCCAGTTCTAAATGAGCAGAAACTTGCGAATGTTCTGGAGGCCAAAGGCATTGTCTTTAGTTGCCATCACAAACATCTTTCCCTAACTACTGAATCTCTACAACCTTCTGAGGCTGAGGCAATGTGCTTATAAGATTAATGACCCAAGATGAGTTTCCCATCCAATATCCATGCCATTGCTAAGACATCGATCTCTACTTCCATAATATAACCCAACTCCAACCTTGCACCACCTCATCTACTGAAGGTTTAATTAATGTTTCTGCTATTTTGAGACTTCACTATTCCAATGTATCCAAAATCCAGAAACTTTGGATGATCTAAATCTCTGTGGACCAGTTTATTCACCAATTATCCTGTTGACATACGTTAGCTTCTGTTTATGACCATACATGGATTGTCAAAATCAAACCCTTTACAAATCCCTCCATGGCTCAATCTTCGTTATCTCTATAATTTTACGGTGTCTGGTTTTATGGGCTGGCACAATGGTTAGCACTGCTGCCTTGCAGTGCCAGGAACCCAGGTTCAATTCCACCCTTGGGTGACTGTCTGTGTGGAGTTTGCACATTCTCTCCATGTTTCCCCTGGGTGCTCCGGTTTCCGCCCACAGTCCAGAGATGTGCAGGCTAGGTGGATTGGCCATGCTAAATTACCCGTAGTGTTCACGGATGTGTAGATTAGGTAGGTTATGAGGGATGGATCTGGGTGGGATGGCCTGAGCGTTGTTGTTGACTTGTTGGGCTGAAAGGCCTGTTCCCACACTGGAGGGATTCTATGATATGATGATCTATGATCTGTCCTTTCCTAATTCCAGTCTCTTAATTATCCTCAATCTTAATTGCTGCAGCATTGACAGCCATGCCTTCTGCAACTAAGTCTCAAAGCTTAGGAATTCTATCCTCTATTCTGTATACCCCCCTTACCTAATTTAACACATGAGAAACTGTATCTATTTAATATAATACTTCCTAATATGGGTTTGTGTTGATTTTTGCTTTATGACAATCCTTTGAATAATCTTACACATGAATTTTGAAGGCAATAAGTATCGTGTACAGTTCTGGTCACCGCATTATAAGAAGGATGTGGAAGCTTTGGAAAGGGTGCAGAGGAGATTTACTAGGATGTTGCCTGGTATGGAGGGAAGGTCTTACGAGGAAAGGCTGAGGGACTTGAGGCTGTTCTCATTAGAGAGAAGAAGGTTGAGAGGTGACTTAATTGAAACATATAAAATAATCAGAGGGTTAGATAGGTTGGATAGGGAGAGCCTTTTTCCTAGGATGGTGACAGCGAGCACGAGGGGGCACAGCTTTAAATTGAGGGGTGAAAGATATAAGACAGATGTCAGAGGTAGTTTCTTTACTCAGAGAGTATTAAGAGAATGGAACACTTTGCCTGCAACGGTAGTAGATTCGTCAACTTTAGGTACATTTAAGTTGTCATTGGACAAGCATATGGACATACAAGGAATTGTGTAGGTTAGATGGGCTTGAGATCGCTATGACAGGTTGGCACAACATCAAGGGCCGAAGGGCCTGTATTGTGCTGTAATGTTCTATGTTCTATGTTCTAATATATAAATACAAACTGAGATTGTTAATGGGCTCTTCTGGCAAATGCAAAGGTTTAAGCAATGCAAGCAATTATGTGACTTCTCAAATACAAAACTCCGATCTGGTAATCTACTTTTTCTTGACACCAGTTGCCTCCAGTCTCTCCCTAATATGGCACATTCATGTATTTATTACCTTCAGAGTGCTTAGGTAAATGTAAACTGCGCCCTTGAGGCATGCATGTAGACACACTACCACTGCACCGCTGGAACACTCTCAGAATTACTTTCAGTCCAGAACTATATGGTAAGTGCCAGGCCCAGGTGTTTAAAATACCAACAATAAATGTTGTTGAACAAATAACCCGCAACTTAAATAAAAGAAGTGCAATAAATGTTTAATACACCTACTCAGTTATTCTGATGACATGAATCAACCCCGAAAATGCTGAAAATTTATTCGTTTTGATTGTTCAGCAACACGGGGATGTTCTTTATAGACTGAAGATTCCATGGAAGTATCATATCAGAGAATCATAGAATCTTAGACTCCCTACAGTGTGGAAACAGGCCCTTCTACCCAACAAGTCCACACCAAACCTCAGGCCATCCCACCCAGTCCCATCCCCCTATAACCCATCTAATCTACACATCCCTGAACACTACGGGCAATTTAGCATGGCCAATCCGCCTAACCTGCTCATCTTTGGACTGTGGGATGAAACCGGAGCACTTGGCAGAAATCCACACAGACACGGGGAGGATGTGCAAACTCCGTACAGACAGTTGCCCGAGGCTGGAATTGAACCCGGGTCCCTGGCACTGTAAAGGAGCAGTGCTAACGACAGCAAAGCAGGAACTGAGCATTAATTTCAACAATTCAAAAGTCAGATTAAGCTAACGACGAAGGCTGAGGCATTTTGCAAAAGGTACGATTGCAAGAGGAGGAACGGCTGTAAAATATACCAATAACAGAGCAAGCAAAGCGTTCCTGCAAACTGGTTCCGGAACTCAATTACAGACTGTATCTGCACAATAACATTTGTGTTTTAAACCATTACCTTTTTTAATATCCATTTGTGGGATGTGGCTATTGGTGGCTGGCCAGAATTTCTTGCCCATCCCTAATCCTTTCCAGTCAGGTAATGTCATGTGAATATGTTTAAAGTGCAATAATATTACTAACAAGGCAACAATAAGTGCATAGAGGAAATTAATTAAGATACCTTCATTAATGGTAACCATAGGCTTTTCAGTAGATTGTGGCAAGTCAGGCACTGTAGATAAATGTGTTAGCACCTGATTCTGTATATCTGATAGCAAGTGAAATTCTCTTAGATTAAAAGCCAGGTTGGGGTCACTTGAAATTTCTTTCAACTGTGTTGGGTCTGCCCTCCTGGCTCCAACAGTAAGGGTATGTACAGCTGCTCGCTTCAGAGTATCTGCCAACAGTTGAATATCATCTCTGGATCTTCCACCAGTGAATAGCATCAAGATCTGAGGAACGCCTTGCTCCTTCCTACTTCCTGCAGATTTTGTGAAGTGGTTTTTAAGCACGTAATCCAGTGCTGCCCCAGTGTTAACTATTCGACCACCTTTCATTTTAAGCCCTTTCACATGAGACAAGAGATTAGCTTTCGATGAGTAGCTGTTTAGGTAGAATTCAGTTTTCATATCATCGCTGTACTGCACCACAGCTACTTGCACTCTGTCACTTCCAATGTCTAAAGTCTCTATTAATCTTGTGATGAATTCACGGATATGTATAAAATTAATGTTTCCAACATAAACTGATCCATCAATAAGGAAGACAATGTCCCTCCTCCTCACTTCTTGTGCTACAACTGTAAGAAAATGAAAAGATTGTGATTCATTGTAGATTATATCAACTCCCTGAATATTGTAAGTTGCAGCAAAATGTCTATTCCCACCAGCATACAACTCTGTGACTATGTGTATAAACCTTCTCTCATCCTGTAACACATGCATTCCATGTTCGAAAGAGAGGATTTTGTTTTTATTAAGGTGGAGATGGCGACAAAAGTGATAAAGTAATCAGATCACTAGATCATTAGTCCTGGTTAATTCTCTGGCAAATCCCAACATGATAGATGGAAAATCTTGAATTCAGTTCATAAACTTGCAATTAAAAGCTGTACTTGTGGAGATTTGTTGATTGTTATAAAACCTATCTGGTTCACAAATGTAATTTTGGGAAAGAAATCTGCTATCCTTACCTAGTCTGATTTCCAGGTGACCCCAGAGAGCAATATGTTTTCTCTTAACTGAAGTGGGCCAGCAAACCACTCAGTTGTATCAAGCTACGAAGTCAAAGAATAGTATGAAGCTGAATGGACCAGCTGGTACCAACCTACGCACTGGAAAAGACAGTGGCAAACCCAGCTTGGTTAATTTGCCAAATCCTTCCTTATTAGCATATGGGAGCTCGTGCCAAAATTTGGAGAGCTGTCTCATAGATTGCTCAAGAAATCTGATATAGACATAATTATGGAATCATAAAACAGAAAAATGCCAAGACGCAGAACCATTAGAGGTGACAGCACAGTGTTATCTTGTCAGGAGGAACTGATGGATTCTGGACTTTATGATATTCCCATGGCATTAGGTCAAAGGAAACCTCTTGATGATTACCTCCTTCTTGACTACACCTCCATTCAGCTGAAGAATCAATTATTCTCCACGGTAAATAACAACTAAAGATGCCATGACGAGTGGTGAGGCCACAGTATATTTTCTGGTTGGAAACCTCAATATCCATCACCAAGAGTGGTTTGGTAACATGATCATTGACTGGGTTGGCTGATTTTTAAAAGAAATATTTTGAATCAGTATTCAGAAGGGAGAAGGACATGGTGGCTGGTGCTGGAAGGGTGTTTTTTTTTCTGACTGGATTTCTGGGACCAGTCTGAATTGTTTGAAGAAGAATGCAGGTGGTCTTATCAGTAAGTTTGCGGATGACATAAAATTCGGGGGAGCTGTGGATAGTGAGGAGGATTGCCAGATGATAAAGTCGGATATAGATACATTGGAGGCTTGTGTGGAGAAATAGCAGATGGAACTTCATCCAGACAAATGCCAGGTTTGGAAGGTCCGAGGCAGAAGGAAAGTATATTGTAAATGGCAGAACGCTTAGATGCATTAACATACAAAGCGATCTAGGTGTACAGGCCCATCTTTCCCTGAGAGTGGCAACACCACAAGTGGATGATGTGCTCAAGAAGGCACATAGCCTGTTTGCCTTCATTAGTCAGAACACTGAGCATAAAAAAATGGCAAGTCATGTTGGAGCTGTACAGAATTTTAGTTAGACCACATTTGGAGAATCGCATGCAATTCTGGTCACCACACTACCAGAAGGATGGTTAGGCTTTGTTTACTAGAGTGTGATCTGATTTGGAAGGTATTGGCTATGAGGAGATATTGGACAAACTTGGTTTGTTTTCACTTGATCGTTGGAGTCTGAAGGGTGATCTGATAGAAGTTTATAAAATTTTGACAGGCATGGATAGAATAGATAGTCTGGATTGAAATGTTAATTACTAGGGGATATAGGTTTCAGATAAAAGGGGGAACATTTAAAGGAGATATGAGAGGCAAGTTTTTTTTGATACAGAAGGTGGTAAGTGCCTAGATTGTGCTGCCAGAACAGGTAGTAAAAACAGACACAGTATCAATGTTTAAGAGGCATCACAACAGATATATGAATAGACAGGCTATAGAGGGATATAGACAGCATAGACACAAAAGGTTTTGGGTTAAATGGTGTCATGTGTGGTACAGGCTTGGTGTGCTGTTCCTGTGCTATACTGTTCTTTGTTCTTTGAAGTAACTGCTAGACCAAGCAGGCACCAAATGGTGAAGTAACAAACTAGAGGGGAAAACATGACATTATCCTCACCGAACAACCTGTCGCAGCTGCATCTGTTCATGGCAATATAACTACTGCACAGCCCTTGTGGAGAAGCTTACTGTTTTATTGACGATACTTCCATCATGTTGGTTGATACTGCCATCTTGTCTAATTGGATAGATTTGGATCAGATCTAGCGATTCAAAACTATACATCTGTGAGGTGCAGTGGGACACCATCAGCAGCAGATCTGCCCTCAAACAAAAGTCTATGACCTGGCATATCTCCAATTTATCATTGCCGTAAAGCTAGGGGAAAAAAATTAGCAGAATAGAAAATGTAGGGAAGGAATGTCAGGAGAAAAACTAGATGTATATAAAAAAAAATGAAATTCAGCTACAACACAGAACTATGTGCACACACGCAGCAGGACCAAGCATGCAATGGACAGGGCTAAACGACCCCACAACCAATGGATGTGGTCTAAACTTGGCAGTTTTCTGTCACATCCAGCAGCAGTCTATGTTGATCAAAAATGAAACAATAGACAGGAAAAGGAGGCTCTCCAAAGATCCACATCTTGAATGATGTGGGAGCCAGTGCAAAAGACAAGGTTGAAACATTTGGTGCAAGAAGTACTGAGTGGATGACCCAACTTGTGCTTGTCCTGCAGTCCTAGAATCTCAGCTGTCAGCCTTCAGCCAATTTGATTCTCTCCACATGATATGAAGAAAGACCTGTACGCACGAAATGTGGGGCCTCAACAACATTCCAGCAATACTACTGAAGACATGTGCTCCAGAACTAACTGCAGCCCTAACCAAGTTTTTCCAACACAAGTGCAACACTGACATCTACCTGACAAGGTGGAACATGGTCCGACACTCAAAACATCGCTTCTTGAAATTTGTTCCTCTTCAGTAATGTTCAAAATGTTTTTTTTCAACTTGGGCACTACGTGACACAAGACTTTGGACAAATGGAACCAAATGAAATTGAGTTGAACTATCGATATGGAAATGAGCATTGATCAGAAGTAGGAGAAAGAGAGTGTAGTTATAACAGATACACACTTACATAAGCAGGATGGGACTTGTGATGTGTCCCAGAGATCTGTAGTGCTGCTTCAACTTTTCACTATAATTTATAAATTAAGTGGGTACAAGCTTAGCGTCATTTATTGAAAAACCCTGATGGCAAATTAGTTTGCACAGAAGGGGAAGTGAAAATTGAAAAGTGGCATTGACAGATTAGTTGAGTGGGTCAAACTGTGGCAGTTAAGATTCAGCATGAAAGCATTCATTTTTACCTAACAAATGCAGATTAAAGTATTTTCTAAACAAAAATTTGGAACAGCAGAAAGGCTTAAGGGTTTGTAGATAAAAATTACCAAGTAATAATGCAAATGTTTAATGGAATGTTAGCTTTTAACTCAATGAGGCTGTCAGACAAAGGGATGAAAAGTCAGCCACAACCACAGAATGCTTTGGTTAGACCATGTCTGGAGTATTGTGCTCAATTCTGCGACTCATGCTTCATATCGGATTTTTTTTTGCCTTTGTATGAGACGCAGTGAGATTCAGCAGAATGATCTCAGGGCTAAGGGGATTATAATGAAGAACATTTGGCTGGATTTGGATTGCATTCCGTTGAATACAGAAGATTAAGCGGTGATTGAACTGAGATTTTTTTTTGCTGATTATAGGCAATGATCAGGCAGACAGGGTGAAGTGATTTTCTCTGGTTGGGAACTCCTGGAAAAGGGAGATTGTGGAAATTAAAGTTAAAGCTAAAGTTAAGCCAATCAGCAGTGATCTCAGGAGCACTTCTTCACAGTAGGAACAGTGGAAATATCAAATTATCTCATCAGCAAAGCAGTCAAGGCTGTAGGTCTACTGAAAATTTCAAAACTGTGATTAATAATTTTGTTAGCCAAGGATATCAACTGAAATGGATCAAAGGTGGGAAATGCAGTTGAGAAGTAGGCTGGAAATGGCAGAGCTAAGAGCTGAAAAGTCAATTCATTTTTCTAACGTCCGTGTTTATTGCCTACATCATTGCCATCTCTATCGCTACAATGTCCTTTGGTGGGAAATTCCTTCTGTTCTTCTCACCATTCCCTCCTTTAAATTCTCCAAATCACTTTCAGTATCACAGCCATTAGCCGTAACAGCTCCATCACCTAAAATGCTCTCCCTATTCTTCCCACCTTAGTACGCTTCTTCGTCTACCTCTAAATGTTTCTTCAGAACTTTCTCTTTGATATTGCCTTTAGTCACTGCCCTAATTCTTCTCTCACTTCTACTGTTCCTCCAGTTATATTCACCTTGGGAAAGGTTTAATGACATTTTATTTTAGTAGAGATTGTTTACAGATGCAAGTTTTTATTGTTGTTAATTTAGGTTAATATTAATACGTTAAATACTATTAGTGGAGTGTGAACATATTATCTAATCAGAATGGCATAATCTGCAGTGTTTTATGTTAGGAGGTTTGTACATATACAGAGATGGAATATTACTGCTTTATGTTAAATTCACCTATTTAGTATACCTCTTATTTTTATCTCTTTCAAGATTGTCTTTGATATAGAAATCTTCCAATTTTTATTCAGTACTGGGCAGTTACCAGGCTCCAGTAGAGTTAGAAAAACATGCACAGCAGATGTTCACCGCAATTCAAAGGGAGTTTTATTCAATCATTGTGCACACTGTAGTCCACATAAGCCCATGAATCTGCCTGATAATGTACCAGCATGACTCACATGTGGACACTTGACTCACCTCTCAAACATCACCATCCCAGCATAATCTATACTAAATAGAATACAAAATAATCTTTCTTTGTTAACAAGAGCAAAAGAACGCTCATATGTATGCAGATTGGGTTTGTTTTTGGTCTACATTTCTGACATTTAATTTTGCAGCTATTTAGACGTTTTAATACAATGATAATGCAGAATAAATTGACGAACAAAGTATCGTTATCAATAACTAATATTGTTCCTTTCATGTGATAAAACAGTTCCCAGATGTTCCGCATGAACTTTACAAACAAAATTTGACACCAAACCCATATAGAGATACCAGTGATAATGGGAACTGCAGATGCTGGACAATCAATGTGGACTTCACCAGCTTCAAAATCTCCCCTTCCCCCACCGCATCCCAAAACCAGCCCAGTTCATCCCCTCCCCCCATTGCACCACACAACCAGCCCAGCTCTTCCCCTACCCCCACTGCATCCCAAAACCAGTCCAACCTGTCTCTGCCTCCCTAACCTGTTCTTTCTCTCACCCATCCCTTCCTCCCACCCCAAGCCGCACCTCCATCTCCTACCTACCAACCTCATCCCACCTCCTTGACCTGTCCGTCTTCCCTGCACTGACCTATCCCCTCCCTACCTCCTCACCTATACTCTCCTCTTCACCTATCTTCTTTTCTCTCCATCTTCGGTCCGCCTCCCCCTCTCTCCCTATTTATTCCAGAACCCTCACCCCATCCCCCTCTCTGATGAAGGTTCTAGGCCTGAAACGTCAGCTTTTATGCTCCTGAGATGCTGCTGGGCCTGCTGTGTTCATCCAGCCTCACATTTTATTATCTAGAGATACCAGAACAGGTGACTCCTACAAAGCAGTTAAAAGGTAGATTTTAGTGAGCATCTCAGAGAAAGGGGGAGACTAGATGTAGGGCTATTTGGAGAGGCAATTCCAGACCTCAGGTTCTGGACAGCTGAGAGCATGGGGACTAATCAGGGATGTACAAAAGTCAGGAATGAGACCAGCGGAGATCCTGAAAGCTTGTAGAGCTAGAAGAAGTCACAGAGATTGGAAGGGCAAGGGCATGAAGGAATTGAACACAAAGATGAAAATTTTAAAATGAAAATGCCAGATCAGGAATTTATAAATTATGTTAAATATCACTTTGGAACAATAATGTCTAACAGAATAAAAATTACTGATGTAAACAGTCAAATCCTATGCTATTGTTACACTGGTGGAAATGTAGCGCAGTGGAATGGAATTGTCCATACTATAGGCCCCATCCCAAATCGTGGGAATAAGATCTTTTAAGCGATAGGCTGGTACCACATCTACTATAATTTTATTGTGGTAACCAAACCTTGAGCATATAAGTCAGAATAGTACCCTCCTGCTCAGATATGGAGAGGTAGACACTGGGAATCCCTAAACAAAACAGGAACAAGTGGGAAGGTTTTTTTTTTCTTGGCCCCTATATGTCTGGATCCCATTAACAAAGTCAATTGCTGTTGAACCGAAGATCTTAACTAAGCTCATATTGGAATCGACACTCACTCTTTTGTAACATATGAGAGTTGCTGAGAACAAAATTCTCGGGGAACTTATGAGAACATTGAAAGGCATACACCAAGAATGTTGCCATACCATCAGACATTGACAGATGAATTAAACCCCCTCTAATGTAAGGCTTTCAAGTTATGACAATCAGGGAATTTGGCAAATTAACCATCGTCACTGCTCCCCACCCCAACCCAAATCATTTTGCATCACTGTAAAATATTGTGAAAGCAATCATCTAATTTGTGGTTTGCAATGATGTGCTCGAATCTGAATGTGTGATGATCCAAGCAAATGATCAAGTGAGTTATGGATTTACTTTTCTTATTATGTGGATGGCACTAGCAATCCCCTTTTAATGCATCTGTTTCCTGCACTGAAGTTGCTGGCAATATTTAACAGTTATATCAACATCTGCCGGCAACTCCCGTCCAACTCCACTCACCAAAATAAAATGAATAAAATGCATAGAGAATATAATTAGCCCATTATGAAGTTAAAGGGCAACAACTCAGGCTTTTGTGCGTGTGGAATTAATTACAGCACAAAGCAGTCAAGTAAATCTGTCCTGTCACTTTTGATCCTAAACTTATCTAGCTTCCTCCTAAATGTACCAATAATATTTGTGCCAACTGCTTCCTGAGGTAGTGAACTTGACATTCTTACCATTCTCACATTTACACTGATATTTGTATTTTGGTGATAAATAAATCTACATACACAACTACCAGTGCAATAATAACTGCGTAAGACTGTAAATGATCAAGGTACCTTCAGTTGTAGTAACTGGTGGAACAGTCGTTGTTGGCAAAGGATTCACCATTACTGATGCTGATAACGATGTCACCACCTGATTCTCTATATCTGAAAGAGAGCGAAACTCCTTCACATTGAAAGCCAAGTTGGGGTCACTTGAAATTTCTTTCAATTGTGTTGGATCTGCCCTCCTGGCTCCAACAGTAAGGGTATGTAGAGCAGCTCGCTTCAGGGCATCTGCTGATGGTTTGATATCATCTCTGGACCTAGCACCAGTGATCAACATCAAGATCTGAGGAACGCCTTGCTCCTTCCTACTTCCCGCAGATTTTGTGAAATGGTTTTTAAGCACGTAATCCAGTGCTGCCCCAGTGTTAACTATTCGACCACCTTTCGCGTTGAGTCCTTTCACATGAGGCAAGAGATTAGCTTTCGATGAGTAGCTGTTTAGATAGAATTCTGTTTTCACATCATCACTGAACTGCACCACAGCTACTTGCACTCTGTCACTTCCAATGTCCAAGGTCTCTATCAATCTTGTGATGAATTCACGGATATGTATAAAGTTAACATTTCCAACATAAACTGATCCATCAATAAGGAAGAGAATGTCTCTCCTGTTCACGTCTTGTGGTACAACTGGAAAGAATAAAAGAATATAATTATTGAGATCATATGAAATTGCTAGGTATTCAAGAACAACAGCATTCCTGCATCATTGGAAGAGCGCACTAAGGGAATTTAATCAATTCTGCTTCTCACAGTGCTGTAGGATACACACTACGTTTCTAAAGTTAGTTTAAGAACGACTCTGAAGAAGTCATATGAGATTTAAAATGTTATGCCTTTTTCTTTCTCAGCAGATGCTGTCAAACCTGTTGAATTTCTCCAGTATTTTCTGTTCATTTTTCAGATTTCCAGCATCTACAGTATTTTGCTTTCATACATTTTTAAGTTGTTGCCCTGGAAGTTTACTTGCAGCCTTTATTATTTTTCCCCTGATAATCTATCCAGAGAGGGTATTACACATTTCTGGAGCATGTAGGACTTGAACCTGAGGTTCCCAACCACTAGCACTGTGACACAAGAAGACCTCTCCCAAGCTCAGGGCATCATCATGACTTGTTGCCTGTCAGGTGCTTTTCTGTTTTGTTGCTTCAAAACACTAGGGGGAGCATCTTCTACCAATCTGTTATTCCCTGATGTTCTGATATCACACACATCAGGAAGGAAATAATGTATTCTAGCTCCCTGTGATAAGCTAATAGTACATTACAGGCTACCAAATTCCTCTTCTGACTTTAAAGTTCACTTCTAGAACTCTAAGACAGATATATGCCTGGAGCCTGAGAAATGATACAAACAATTGCTACAGTAGTGGCCATGAAAGCTCAGCTGCAAGGTACTGTCTTATAGTACTGAATTTCCAGCCAGTAATAGAGACTGTATGGAGACGTGGTAAATAGCTGCTAGAACCCTTCCCAGGAGTCCCCAGCTTTCCCCTGTGAGGGTTAAGGATGCAGGCTGATTTGAGTTGTGAATCCGCACAGACTTCATTCCTGGCTTTGTCAGTTCTTTTGGGAAGATTCAACACAATGTGGAGCTGGAGGAACATAGCAGGTCGGGCAACATCACAGGAGCAGGAAAGTTGACGTTTCAGGTTTGGACCTTTCATCAGAACTGGGCTGATGAATTGTCCTGAGCCGAAATGTCAGCTTTCCTGCTCCTGTGATGCTGCTCAGCCTTTTGTGTTCCTCCAGGTCCACACTGTGTTAACACTGAATCCAGCATCTACAGTTCTTGCTGCCTCCTTGTAGAGATTGGCACGTCCTGGAGTCAGGCCCACTTTTAAATGATTAATTGGTTAATGATACCAGGAAATTATTAGTGGATGAGGTTACAATTTGAATGGTAAGTTCAAAAAATCTTACCGATGCCTCTGAGACATGTTTGCCACTTATCCCCCATAGACTCTCAATCATTCATTTATAGCATTCTACTTTAATAAAATATAACTTTCATAAAATAAATATATGTAGGGTGGCACGGTGGCTCAGTGGTTCACACTGCAGCCTCACAGCAGCAGGGACGCGGGTTCAGTTCCAGTCTTGGACAACTGCCTGTGTAGAGTTTGCACATTCTCACTGTGTCTGCATGATTTCCTCCAGGTGCTCCAGTTTCCTCCCACTGTCCAAAGATGGGCAGGCTAGGTGGATCGGCCATGCTAAATTGGCCATAGTGTTCAGGGGTGTGTGGGTTATGGGGGGATAGGTTTGGGTGTGATGCTCCCAAGGGCAGTGTGAACTTGTTGGGTCAAAGGACCTGTTTCCATACTGTAGGTAACCCAATCTAAATAACTCATTTCATTACAATCCAATAACAGTGTCAGTCCTCAAGCCCTTTTTAAATAGCATATCATAAACTCAAGCCTTTGAACTCTCATAGTCTTGTATTACTAAATATTATGTAAATGGCAGAGTAAATCTGAGATCCAGAGACATAAATCAAGCAATATTTTCCCTGGGGCTCAGCAATTTCAGCCCTCCATTGGATGCCCACATCGTCAGCCAAGCTTCATTATTGCATCCTAGAGGTCCCGTTTCAGAGAATGGTTTTAATTAGTTAGACTGTCAGGTTACATGCAAATGGATAAGAGCCACTAAACCTCTCCACAGACTACATTTTTGTGCATTTCTAATGCTCAAATCTCCTGGTGAGTGAATCATTTATATTTGCAAACACAGCCAAAGACAGGAGAGTTGTGCTCTACTATTGGTTGTACTCCTTTAACAAGAGAGCACCTTCTACTTACTGTGATCTGAATGATCAGTTCACAGAATTGTTATGGCCATTTGGCTCATTATGCCTACATCTATTTAACCCAGAATTGAAACCAAAATGTGCGAGGAACATATTTCAGTGCAGTAATTTGTTGTGTTGATGATACACTGTGATTAGAACATTTTTAAAATTCAGATTTGCAGTGTGAACAATCGACAAGAGGCATTGCAGTAAGTCACCCAGGTCCTTCAATGACACCTTTCAAATACATAACATCTAGCATCTAGAAGGATAAGATAGTAGATGCAAGGGAATATCACTTCCTTCAAGATCCACCCTGTCAGCCAAATGCCCTGATTGTTACTGTTCCTGCATTGTTATTTTGTCAAAATCCTGGAACTCCCTCTCCAGCATCACAATAGGAGTACTTACTCCACACAGACAGCAGCAATTCAAAGAAGCAGCTCAATACCACCTTCTTAAGAGTTTAAGGATCAACAATAAATCCTGTAAATCAGAAACAAAAACAGAAGTTGCTCGTAAAACTCAGCAATCCTGGCAGCATCTGTGAAGAAAATCATAGTTAACATTTCGGATCTGGTGACTCTTCCTCAAAACTGATGGTCGCTAGGACTATGTCAGTTTATATGTAGAAGATAGATCCTTGTTATCTCTTAGCTTGCCATTATACACTACACTATAAAATATAACACAGAAATGTGAACAGAACAGGCTTCATGGCCACTCTGGAAGCTACACTGAAAGGTAATGGACTCACAGACAAAACTCAACAAGCCATCTCACAAACTATGATCCCTAGACTGAGCTGGACGAATGAATGGGATGCCCTCAACACACACCTCATAAAGAAAAGCACTCAAAAATCTCAAGAAAGACAGGAACATCATAATCCTACCAGCGGATAAAGGGCTCATGACCGTCATTATGAACAAATTGAACTACATTGAGAAAGCACAGGCACTGCTTGCTGATGCACACACTTACCAACAGGTGGAGACAGACCAAACAATGCAACTAACAAACAGGATCACCCAAACACTGAAGAATGCAGGACAGGTAACCAAGACAAACTGCATGAAAATGAAATCAGAAGGCTTCAATACCCCCCTCTTCTACGGACTAATCAAAGTACGCAAACCAGATTTCCCCCTCACCCATTGTCTCCCTACCTAGCACACCTATACACAAACTGGTCAAGGACTTACAACAGAGACTGAAACACCTGGACAGTGATCACCCCCCTCCAACCATTCAACCTAGGAATTCCTTAACAAACTCAAGAGCATAAAAATCAATGATGACGAGATTGTGGCATTCTTTGACGGCACAGAACTATTCACACCCATTGATACATCATGAGCTAAAGCAACACTTGCCACATTACTGGTTGAAGTGGAAACGCTGACTCCAAACAGCTCCATCAGCAAGGACAACATACTCAGAATATTGGATCTATGCCTCACCGCACACTTCACCTTTAACGGCCAAATATACAAACAAATCAATGGCACGCCTTTGGGGTCACCCATCTCAGGACGTTTTACAAAGCCAGTCATGCAAAGTATGGCAAACACTACTCTCCCCCTCGTCCAGCCAAAACTGTAGATTCAACAAGTGGATGGCACGTTTGTCATTATTAAGTGCACCAAGTTAGAGAAGACACCACCATCTCATCAACAACCTTTTCACCGGGATCAAATTTACAAGAAAAGAAGAAGACAACAATCAACTTCCGTTTCTAAACGTCAGGGTGGAATGAATGACCAATGGGGTGGACCAAACCTCAGTATATAGGAAGGCAACTCACACTGACCAAATCCTCAGTTGCCACAGCAATCATCCCAACATCAAAAAACACAAAGCTGTGTTAGGACATTCTTTAAATGGGCCACAATTCACTGCAGCACACCTGAACTATGCAAGAAGCAGGAAGAGTGCCTATACAATGTCTTTGCTAACAACAGATATCCCAACAACTTCATCCGCAGGTGCCTACTAGATAAATGATGCCAACAGTACATAGCACATCGCAATACACTGGCCACACTACCCTACATCAAGAACATATTAGAACTGACAAGACTCCTATGACCACTGGGAATCACAGTAGCACACAAACCCAGAGCCACTCTATGACAAACACTCACAAGGACCAAAGACACCATACCCATGGCATGTTGGACCAATGTTGTTTACAAAATACCTTGCGATGACTGCAGCAAATATTACATTGGCAAGACTGGAAGGTAACTAGCCATCAGGATACACAAGCACCTGCCAGCATCAAAATAACATGACAAACTTTCCATTATCTCGGTGCCCTTAGACAATGAAGACCATCGATTTAACTAGGACAACATGACCACCTTAGCTCAAGCCAACCACAGACAGGCATAGGAATCTTTAGAGGCCTGGTTTTCAGCCCGTAATGCAATTAACAAACAGACCCCACATACAAGCCCATGCAGAACAAAACTGGAAATGACACAACTCAACTCAGCTGACTAGATCATGTAAATACAAAGTGGAGTAGAACAACATCACTTCATCGAAGGCCGCACTGATGATGTTCTCTAGTCTGGTGATGAAACATTTGTATGGTAACCAGCCAGCTCAGCAAGCAAGCCGACAACCTCATCCACCATCCGAACTACAAATCTTCGCAAGAACCTTAAATTATACACTAGCCATTAACGATCTCCACTAACAACTATTCACCCTCCTAGCCAAATCATTAGCTACTCCTTTGTCTGTCTAACTGCTCTTCTCTCTCTTTGGGCCCTATCCCCATCTATCATTTACTCCTTACCCCATCGGTCACCCTACCTTCTGCACATATTCCTAGTGAACATCAGTTTTTGAGAAGGGTCACAAAATCTGAAAGGTTAACTCTAACGTCTCTTCACAGATGCTGCCAGACCTGCTGAGGTTTTCCAGCAACTTCTGATTTTGTTTGTGATAGAGAAGCGGACAATTACTGGACTACACAGATTCCTTGTGCAGCAAGGTGACAAAACAATCTTAACCTCACAAGAAGCAGTGTGTGAAAAGGTCACATCTCACCAGACAAATGCCATAGATGAATTTTGTCAAGACTTGGTCTCAAATACATTCAGTCAAGCGCAACAGGAGACATTATTGTAAAGTGATCAGCACACAATACTTTTTCTTCTCTCAGGAAGTTTCAACCAGGGAACAGCAGGAATTTTTGCGCTGACTAGTATGTATTTCATTGTAGTATTACCCTGAAAAAAGATAAGATGCTTGCGTAGAGGACATCTTCCCAGAAAATCTTTGAAATGTTAAACCAGTTGACACCCTCAATGGAAATGGGTGTGTAGAGCTAATATATAATACTGCACAAAAAATTGTTTGTAATCTGAAACTTAATGCTGAATCAATATGCTTTTCCAACAATTTTTGGTTAGGTACTAATCAACTAGTCCAAAATTTTCATGTGAAAATCAGGCTTTCAAATAAGTTGGCAGTATTGGCATGGCGACCAATGTCTCTTTCTCTCTTAGCAAACTTACAACAGAAACATCTGTGCTGGCATACAGTAGTCAAAAGCAGCTTTTCTTTTTAAACAAGATCTTGGAATTCTCCATTCACAGAGTGAGAAAAAAAATTGCTCCTGTGTGGTCCTGTAAGCCCCTGTGTAATTTCATTGGCAGATAAATATGAAAGAGCACATGATACCAGCAATTGCCTATGCTGACAAGATATTAAGGAGACCAAGGTTTTGCCACCTATTCCATGTTAGGCAGTTGAGCTCATAGAGAATATTGTTACCCCTTTCAAATTGAGACATTGTCAATGTAAGTCTCCTTTCACCAACTACACCATATGAACCTCATGCAATGAATTATAGGAAAAAGAAGCACAGCAGCATCTACTTGGGTATTTGGCATGCGTTGAAATGACTTCATGTTGGTGGGGACATTCCACTAGTCTGGTGACAGGTGTAGACAGGAAAAGGCATTTTGTTTAAAATTTCACATCAGCATTGTAATTATAAAACTCTGGCTCATGACTTTCTGCTAACTGTGCCACGAAATTTAGCAAGGCCTTTCCACGACAGGAATCGGATCGTCAGATAATGTTTTAATCTTAGGATAGAATGTATTGTCCATTTCTGGTGATCATTCAATTGCCAAACAAAATCAAGAGTGGACATCATATGTTAATCTTAAGAGAAACTCAATAGTTGTTATTGGTGCAGGCAGAAAAAGATTAATGAGTGGTTAAACAGGCAATTGAAATGTGCTGAAATATGACATCCAAACCAAACGCTCTGAAAAACACACTTATAGTGCACTCATTCTTATCAGAATCATTTAGAGTATGCCATGTTGGAAGTATACTTAAGTGCACTAACATGGTATCTTGTGCATTGCTTTGTAATAGTGATGACACTCATAGTGACTATGCAATTATGTAATTTAGAATTTAGAGAGTGAAATAATTTGGTGGTATAATGGGTATGTTTTGCATTCTCAATCTTGGTGACTACAGTCTCACAATATAAAACATGTTGTTTCATTTTTAAACTGATATAATTTTGACAAAACTATAGTATATTCGACAAAAAACTATACCTTCTGTAGGAGGAATTGGTTCCTCTTCAGTAGGAAGGATCGGTTCTTCATGAGGAGGAGCGATTGGTTTCTCATCAATAGGAGGGATTGGTTTCTCGTCAATAGGAGGGATTGGTTTCTCGTCAATAGGAGGGATTGGTTTCTCATCAATAGGAGGGATTGGTTTCTCGTCAATAGGAGGGATTGGTTTCTCATCAATAGGAGGGATTGGTTTCTCATCAATAGGAGGGATTGGTTTCTCTTCAATAGGAGGGATTGGTTCCTCAACTACAGGCACAACTCCAAACATTGATAATAACCCTTGCTGAATGGTTTCCAATTCTTTGAAGTCTTTCGGTTTCAAAATAAAATTTGGCTCATATACGATCTTTTGAAGCTCTGCTGTGTCTGCATCCTTGGCTCCAATAGCAATGGGCACGATACCAGCCTGTTTCATTGTATCTGCTGCCTGTCCAACATCATCTCTGGATTTCCCAGCAGTGATGAGCACCAGGATTTGTGAAGCTCCAGCATCTCCTCTGCTCCCTGTGGATGGACTGAAGACATTCCTTGTGACATAGTCCAGTGCAGCACCAGTGTTGAGGGGTCTCCCTGTTTTCAGTCTCATCCTTTTAATTGTGTTTAAAACTGCATCTAGAGTTGAATGAGTGTTGAGGCCAAATTCAAGTCTTGGGTTAGAACTGTACTGTACCACAGCAACTTGATCTCTGTCAGGTCCAATATCGAGCTCCTGGATTATGTTATTGAGAAACTCGCGGACTTGAAGAAATGATCTGCCCATCCCAGGAGAGCCATCGATTAGGAAGACAATATCTCTCTTTCTGACTGTAGGAAGTGAATAAATTCAAAGTAGGCTCAATATACATATAGAAAAAACAGAGATGTATGTTGAGGAAATATTAAGTGAATAATAATCTGTCGTTCACCCTTATTAGAATTTCATGCTGTTACTTTGAGACCGTAACATTATATCACAGAAATATTACTTGCTTATGAGTGATTAATGTGTTGATCTGTTTATGAGATTCCTTTCTTTGATATTAATCATAATTAATAAATGGATTCATGCCCGTTTTAAAACATTGAAGAACATGAGAAATAAGAGCAGGATTCCATAACATCACGGCTGATCTTATTGTGGACTCAGCTCCACTTACCTGCCCGCTCACCATAACCCTTAATTCCTGTATTGTTCAAAAATCTATCTATCTTTACCTTAAAAATATTCAGTGAGGTAGCCTCAACTGCTTCATTGGGCGCAGAATTCCACAGATTCACAACCCTTTGGATGAAGAAGTTCCTCCCCAACTCAGTCTTATATCTGCTCCTCCTTATTTTGAGGCCATGCCCCCTAGTTCAAGTTTCACCTGCCAACAGAAACAACCTCCCTGCTTCCATGTTTTCTATTCCCTTCATAATGCTATATGTTTCTATTAGATTCCCCCCTTATTCTTCTAAATTCCAATGAATATAGTCCCAGTTTATTCAATCTCTCCTCATAAACCAACACTCTCATCTCCGAAATCAACCCAATGAAATTCCTCTGCACCCCCTCCAACACCAGGACATCCTTTCTCAGGTAAGGAGACCAAAACAGTCCACAATACTGCAAATGTGGCCTCACCAGCATCCTATACAGCTGCAGCAAAACATCCCCATTTTTAAACTCCATCCCTCTAACAATGAAGCACAATATTCCATTTGCCTTCTTAATTACCTGCTGCACCTGCAAATCAGTTTTGTTACTGACGCACAAGGACGGCAGCATACTGCAATTTTCCGCCATTTAAATAATAGTACATTTGGCTATTATTCCTACCAAAATGGATGACTTCACGTTTACCAACATTGTACTTCATCTGCCAGACCCTTGCCAACACATTTAACCCATCTATATCCCTCTGCAGACTGACAGTGTCCTCTGCACACTTCGCTCTACAAGAGAGTGATTGCCCATGAATATTATACATTCTTTAAGCTATTATTTACAAAGTAATTTCTGACGTTAGTACTTTGTAAGTGTATTTGGAAGAGTCAAACGTATATGCAATTATAGTTAGCGCGTTTTGAGAAGATTTGTAGCTCAGGTTGAGGTTCTGGATGTGAGTTTGCTCGCTGAGCTGGAAGGTTAGTTTTCAGACGTTTCATCACCATTCTAGGTAACATCATCAGTGAGCCTCTGACGAAGCGCTGGTGTTATGTCCCTCTTTCTATTTATCTGGTTAGGTTTCCTTGGGTTGGTGATGTCATTTCCAAAAAACTTCAAAAATCTGGAGAATTAAACAAGAGAGACTTCCAAAAAATGAAATCAGATGGATCCAACACACCACGCTTCTACGGACTACCAAAAATTCACAAACCATCAGCCCCCCTCAGACCCATAGAGTCGCTACCTGGAACACCAACCTACAGATTAGCCAAGGAACTACACCAAAGACTAAAACTCCTAGTAGAAGACTCCTGCCACTCCATTCGCTCCACCCAAGAATTCCTGAACACCATCAAAGACACCAAGATAGAAGAGGATGAAATAATGGTCTCCTTTGATGTAACAGCCCTGTTCACATCCATCAACATCAACCTGGCCAAAGAAACACTGACTACACTATTAGAAGAACCGAAGACACATACACCAGACACCACCAACCTCATCAGCAAGGACAACATCATCAAGCGAGTGGACCTATGCACACCACCCACTTCACTTTCAATAACAAAACCTACAGACAAACCAACGGTACACCCATGGGATCTCCGATATCAGGGTTCTTAGCAGAGGCAGTAATGCAGAGACTCGAACAAACAGCTCTGCCAATCATCCAACCCAAACTTTGGGTCCGCTGTGTGGATGACACCTTTGTCATCACTAAACAAAACAAATTAGAGGAAACCTTCAAGACCATCAATAATACCCTTTACTGGCATAACATTCACAAAAGAGGAGGAAAACAACAACAAACTGCCACTCCTAGATGTTGCAGTAGAGCGAACAGCCAATGGGGAACTTCAAACCAGCGTCTACAGGAAAACAACACATACGGACCAAATACTGAACTACAGGAGCAACCATCCCAACACCCACAAACGAAGCTGCATTAGAACATTATTCCAACGAGCCACCACACACTGCAGCACAAAGGAACTACGCAGAGCAGAGGAAAATCACCTCTACAGCGTATTCAAAAAGAATGGGTACCCTATGAACACAGTCCGCCGATTTCTCAGCAATAAACCCAAACAGACAGACAAAACGGGCTCAGAAACCATAACCACTCTCCCCTACATCAAAGACATTTCCGAAATGACTGCCAGACTGCTCGGACCTCTTGGCATCAGGGTAGCCCACTAACCCACCAACACACTAAAACAGCAGCTAATGAACTTAAAAGACCCTATACAGACAACAAGCAAAATGAACGTCATCTACAAAATACCTTGCAAGAATTGTGCCAAACACTACATTGGACAAACTGGCAGAAAGCTAGCCACCAGGATACATGAACATCAACCAGCCACAAAACGACACGACCCACTATCACTCGTATCCTTACATACAGATGAGGAAGGACACCACTTTGATTGGGACAACACATCCGTCCTAGGACAAGCCAAACAGAGACACGCACGAGAATTCCTAGAAGCATGGCATTCCAACCGGAACTCCATCAACAAACACATTGATTTGGAGCCAATCTAGCATCCACTGAGAAAAAGAACAGGAAATGACATCACCAAACACAGGAAATGACATCATCAACCCAAGGAAACCTAACCAGATAAATAGAAAGCGGGACATAACACCAGCGCTTCGTCGGAGGCTCACTGTTGATGTTACCTAGAATGGTAACGAAACATCTGGGAAAAAACCTTCAAGCTCAGTGAACCAGCTTACATCTGGAACAAAATAAAGACCCACTCTCTTGGGGACTGAGAGGAGGAGAGCGCTGTCTTGGAGGTGAAAGGAGGACGTCGGGTTGGCTGTGCACCCTTGCAACCAGTGGATCTTAATGCTGGCTTCGGCCTAACGCTGGTTCAGGGGAGCAGCCAACCTGCAACGATGGCTGCGGCAAGTGCTCGTGCCCCAGGTCAGGGGGTCCGGAACACCATCCGTGTTTCCGTAAAGAAGGTGGATGAAGGTGCACCTGTGGACCGCACCTTCTTCGTGAAGAGGGTCCTGTTGGACTGTTGTGGGTTCGCTGCTGCGGACATTTACTGCCTGCAGGATTTCCCCGGAGGAGGTTTTTACGACGTGACCTTCAGGAGTTCCAAGCTTTGCGAGCGCTTCCTGGAGGTTTTCAAGGAGAAAGGAGGTGAGGGCCCCCTCTCTGTATTGACCGCTGTCCCACTGTTTGTGATGCCAGCACAGAGGAGCCGTATGGTGACTGTACACATGTACAACCCGCATGTGCCAGCAGTTGATGTCCTGACCTTCCTCGGAAGGTACGTGAAGGTGGAAGGGGACCTAACTGACATGGTGGACCCCTTTGGCATCTGGACGAGTAAGAGACAGGTCAAGGTGACGCTGAGGATGGGCGCAGACGGGAATGTCGCACACCCACCGTCCAGCTTCGCGATCGGCGGGAGCAGGGGCTACCTGACCTATGCAGGGCAACCTAAAGTCTGCCATGCCTGTGGTAGGTCAGGTCACATGGCGGCCGACTGCAAAGTCACCATCTGCAGGAACTGCAGGGAGGAGGGACACCTTGCAAAGGATTGCCCACAAGAGAAAAGCTGCAACCTTTGCGGGGAAGCGGGCCACTTCTATAGGGCATGCCCGCGGCGGGGTACCACCTACGCCCAGGTCGCCGGCAGGGGAAATGCGGGGCCAGCCCCCCCGGAGGAGAGGAAGGCACCAGGGCCCAGCAAGGACCCCACTAATGTGCAGGAGGGCCAGGCCGTGCAGGAGGGCCCAGCCCTGCAGGATGGGCCCGAGGCCAGCAAAGCACCTCTGCAGGCTCCAATCCCCCCCGACAACCCGGAGCCAATGGAGGCGGCGACAGGCGACCCAGGGGAGTGGACTACAGTCCGGAAAGCGAGGAGGAAGGTGCGTCGACGGGCCCAGGAACCGCAACAATCAGGAGGGAAGAGACAGCTACAGGGGGGCTATAAGAGCTCCTCTGACGAGGAGGATTCGGAGAGGGCCCACCCGAAGCAGAAGTTAAAGGTCTCGAGGGGGAAGGAAAGCAGCACCCCACTTCCAGGTGACGGGAGGCGTCCTGAGGCTCACTCCGACACCCAGTCAAGTGCCGCTGGAGCACTGGAGGGCCCCCCGGAACTTCCAGGCGGGAAGGAGGAAACAGCACGTCCCCAGCCTGATCCGGAGCCGGACCCTCCTGCCTCCGCACCCCTGACGGGGGGATGCCACCCGGAAGGCAGCACAGACGGTTTCCTGAGCCCAGAGAGCGTCCAGCAGTTAGCCCGGGCAATGGGCATGAAGGGACAGATGGAGGGGCTGGACCTTGGACTTGGGGAGGGTACTGCGGTCACTGCCCACAATGGGGGTACGAATTGCGAGCATTAATGTGCGCAGCGTCAAGTCAACCGCGAGATGTGTGTCCACGTTGGCCTACCTGACCACCATCAAGGCGGACCTCCTGTTTCTGCAGGAGTGCGGGATACCGCACCTCGGCAGGTACGGGAAATGGTCCGGCGCCTGGACCTGTGGGCCTTCGATCTGGTCGGGGGGTAACGACTGTCGCTCCTCGGGCCTGGCTATTCTGCTGCGGGGGCACAACTTCACCATCTCTCAAGTTCAGGAGGTGGTGGGGGGGCGCCTCCTAGTGGCTGACATCACCTACAGGAACGCTCCCCTGAGGCTGATCAACGTGTACGCCCCAGTGGTACGGAGTGAGCGGTTGGACGTCCTGCAGCGGCTTCCACCCCTGCTGGCTACGTCCAGGCCGGTCATCCTAGGCGGAGACTTCAACTGCATCATTGATGCAGATGGAAGATCCGGCGTGGGGACAGCGGGTGGGGGGAGTCAACTGGACGTCACGTCCAGATTCCTGATGGGCACGGTGAAGGACGCCAAGCTGCTCGACGTCTTCAGCACCCCTGCAGACGGAGCGCAGCAGAGGTACACCTGGTCGCGGCCAGACGGGTCTATCCGCTCAAGGATAGACTTCCTGTTTGTGTCACGGACGTTCTCGGTCAGATCCACTGGTGTCGAGCCGGTGTTCTTCTCTGACCACTGCCTCCTGTTGGCCGACTGTCACTTACAGGACGACCAGCCGGCCGGCAAGGGGACGTGGAAGCTCAACACGACTCTGTTGACCCCAGAGAATGTCGAGGAGCTTAAGAGGGAGTACACCGGTTGGAGAACCGTGAAACCCCTCTTTGAGTCTCCAGGCGACTGGTGGGAGACGGTGAAGGAGAACATCAAGAGGTTCTTTGTCCTCAAGGGTGTTCAGAAGGCAAGAGAGAGGCGGGGAAAGCTGTCGCGACTCCAGAAAAGGGTGCAGAACCTGCTCCTTCTGCAGTTGATGGGGGTCGATGTCACGAAGGACCTCCGCGAGGTGAGGGGCCAGCAAGCCTCGCTCTTCGCCGCGGAGGCCTCCAGGATAATCTTCCGGTCCAGGGTCCGCTCTGTGGAGCAGGACGAGACGTGCTCGCGTTTCTTCTTTCAGAAGGTGCACAAAGAGAGCTCTGTGCTTAGCCGGCTGAAGGAGGACGACGGCTCGGTGACGTCGTCTCGGCCCGACGTTTTGAGGATCAGCAGATCCTTCTATGCCGGACTGTACGACACGAAGCCCACGGACAGCACGGCCTGCGAGTCGTTCCTGTCGTCTATCACGGAGGTCTTAGACGACGGCACGAGGGAGTGGCTGGACCGGCCGATATCCCTGGACGAGCTGACCAGAGCCCTCATGTCCTTGCAGAGGAATAGGACTCCCGGAAGCGATGGCTTACCAGTCGAGCTGTATTCTGCTCTGTGGGGCCTGGTCGGCCAGGACCTGCTGGAGGTGTACGATAGTGCACTTCGGGCAGGGGAAATGTGCAAGTCCATGAGGAAGGGCATCATCACCCTCATTTACAAGAGGAAGGGGGAGAGGGAAGAAATTAAGAATTGGCGTCCCATTTCACTTTTGAACGTGGACTACAAAATCCTGGCCAAGGTCATTGCCAACCGGGTCAGGTCTGTCCTGGAGTCGGTGATTCACCCTGACCAAACCTGTGCTGTGCCGGGCAGGAAGATCGCTGAGAGCCTCGCGCTCATCAGGGATACGATCGCCTACGTACAGGACAGGCGGGTGGACACCTGCCTCGTCAGCCTGGACCAGGAGAAGGCCTTCGACAGGGTCTCTCATGCTTACATGAGGGACGTCCTCTCCAAATTGGGGTTCGGGGAGGGCATCTGCAATTGGATCCGGCTGCTCTACGCCAACATCGTTAGCGCAGTCTCGATCAACGGGTGGGAATCAGACAGTTTTCCTGTTAGATCTGGAGTCAGGCAGGGCTGCCCGCTCTCTCCTGCCTTGTTCGTGTGCTGTGTGGAGCCCTTCGCCGCCTCCATCAGGAAGGACGTGAGCCTGAAGGGCGTGACTATCCCAGGCAGTGGAGGCCTTCAGGTCAAGACCTCCCTGTACATGGATGATGTCGCCGTCTTCTGCACCGATCGTCGGTCGGTGAGTAGGCTGTTGGACATCTGCGGCCAGTTTGAACTGGCCTCGGGTGCCAAAGTCAATAGGGGTAAGAGCGAGGTCATGTTCTTCGGGAACTGGGACGACCGCTCCTTCATCCCCTTCACCGTCAGGACAGACTACCTGAAGGTGCTGGGTGTTTGGTTTGGTGGAGCTGGGGCATGCACTAAGACTTGGGAGGAGCGTATCTCCAAATTTAAGCAGAAGCTGGGCAGGTGGACGCTCCGGTCCCTCTCCATCGCGGGTAAGAACCTGGTTGTCAGGTGCGAGGGGCTTTCGGTACTGTTGTATGTGGCGCAGGCCTGGCCTATTACCTGGACCTGCGCCGCTGCGGTCACCCGGGCCATCTTCCACTTCATTTGGGGGTCGAGGATGGACCGGGTCCGCAGAGATACCATGTACAAAGACCTGGGAAATGGGGGAAAGGGCGTACCGAACGCCACCCTCACCCTGACGGCTACCTTTGTGTGTGGCTGCATCAAGCTGTGCGTAGATCCTCAGTACGCAAACACCAAGTGTCACTACTTACTGAGGTTCTACCTGTCCCCGGTGTTGCGAAGGATGGGCCTGGCCTCGTTGCCGCGGAACGCTCCGAGTAGTTGGACCGTTCCGTACCACCTGTCCTTCGTGGAGAAATTTTTGAAAGGAAACACCTTTGACCACATGGCCGTCAGGCAGTGGTCAGCACGTAGTATCCTCAGGACCCTTCGGGAAAAGGAGAGGGTGGATCCCGTCGTGTGGTTCCCCACGCAGACTGCCAAAGTCGTTTGGCAGAATGCCTCATCGCCAGAACTTTCAAACAAGCACAAGGACATTGCTTGGCTGGCGGTGAGAGGGGCTCTGCCAGTGAGATCCTTTATGCATGCCCGGAATCTCTGCACCACCGCACGCTGCCCTCGAGGTGGCTGCGGGGGGGACGAGACTGTCGATCACCTCCTTCTGGAGTGTGCCTATGCGCAGGAGGTCTGGAGGGGGATGCAGTGGTATTTGTCGAGGTTCGTCCCGAGCAGCTCCGTGACGCGGGACTCCGTGCTCTACGGGCTGTTTCCGGGGACGCACACCGAGACCAACATCAACTGCGCCTGGAGGACCATCAATGCGGTGAAAGACGCTCTTTGGTCTGCCCGCAACTTGCTGGTCTGCCAGCTGAAAGAACTGACCCCGACCGAGTGTTGCAGACTGGCGCACTCCAAGGTCCAGGGCTACGTGCTGAGGGACGCGCTAAAGCTTGGGGCAGCCGCCGCCAAGGCGCGGTGGGGAAAGACCACGGTATGAACCCCCTCGTCCAGAAAAGGGAAAAGAATCCTATCTGGTAACTGGGCCCAGCTGGCGCCTTCCCCAACTGGTCAGGGGGCAAACTGGGACTGTGCGGGGTGACGACTGCCGGGGCAGTTTCTTTGCTTGGTTTCTTTTTTCTCTGTTTTGTTTTTTTTTCCCTTTAGTTGGTGTACGTACCCCCAGGTAACCCGGAGTGGCTTGCATGACTGGGTAGGTGTATAAATGTTTTATTTTTTGTACATTCTATGAATAAAGTATATTTTTTCAAATAAAAAAAAAAAAAAAAAGGTGATGAAACGTCTGAAAACTAACCTTCCAGCTCAGCGAGCAAACTCACATCCAATAATTATAGTTATATTAGCCTTAAATTCCCAATAAGTTTGTTTTGATATCTCAGTATGAGGTAGGATTTGGAACACTCAGTTCTTGGTGATATTAAAGGATAGCCGGTGTGGATTATACAATTTAACTTTTTTTTGAGGATATAATGATTTGGCACCCATAAGATTTGAATTATATAATTGTTGTACTTGATAATGTTGAACTTAAAGCAACTGGAACTTTGTACATACAAGCATGCCATAAAAAAGATGAGTGTACCCATTACACCTCTTACTCACAATCTGTTCTTACTTATAATCTGTATTTACTAATTATCTGTACTTACTAATAATCTGTGTGCCTGAGATATAGTTCAGTGCAATTGTCCCAGAAGCTCAACACCAAGGGGGACTGTTCAATGTTTCTCTGGTGAAGACATTTGGTGGAAAGTTACTGGAAAGTGTCTCACAGGACGAAAGTTTCAAATATCAGTGACTCACTGCTTCTGGGTGGTGAGTCGGTATTCAATTTCTAAACTTTATCCAACTTTCAAATTGAGTTTATCCATAATTCTGAGCACCCCAGAGTCAGGAAAGACATCACTGAGACCATACCCAACATCTTGACTCTCCAGTCTACTGTGCTACTTTTGACAGACATTGGAATAAGATTGGGAAAAATATTATAAATATTCAAATGTACAACGTTCCTAACAATTCAGCAACATACTTTTTAAAAATTCTGGTACCTTCTATAGTAGGAATGGGCTCCTCCTCAGGTTTTCTTGTTGGTTCTTCGATTATTATTGTTGGAACTGCCAGTGTGGTCAGTGGTATTATCATTTCATCCAGTAAATCTGGCAGAGACTGGAAATCATTGACATTGAAGATCAAACTTGGGTCAATTGCCATCTCTTCTAGCTGGACTGGGTCTGTGTGTTTGACTCCAACAGCGAAGGTCATTACTGCAGCTCGCTTCAATGCATCTGATGATGCTTCCACATCATCATCGGACCTTCCAATAGTAATAAGCACCAAAAACTGAGGAATGTTTTCTTTTATTCGACTTCCTGCTGAGCTAGTAAAAAAGTATTTACTGGCAAAATCCAATGCTGAACCAGTGTTGGCAGTTGTCCCACCTCGCAATCTGAGGGTCCTAATATGAGATAGAAGTTCAGCTTCTGAAGAGTAAGTGTTTAGATAGAATTCAGCTTCAGTGTCATCGCTGTACTGTGCCAGACCTACTCGCACCTGGTCACTTCCAATGGCCAAGTTCCGAACTATTCTTGTGATGAAGTCCTTGACGAAAGGTAAATTAGTGCTTCCAACATTGTCTGATCCATCAATAAGGAAGACAATGTCTCTTTCACTCATTTCCCTTCGTACAACTGGAAAAAAAATAGACACCAAGTCACACAAAATCTTTAAAGATTAAATAAAACCTGGTAAACCTGTTCTAACAAAGTTTCCCGAAGTTTACAGCAAATAGAACTTTAATAACTGATGTTTCCTCTAGGCTTCTCCTATATACTGGGGAGAGCTGTATCAAACAAAATCCATTAATCACAAAGAGAATGTGTTTTACATTAAAGACCTGAGGAAAAATAACACTACCTTTCGAAAAGGAAACCATGACTACTGTTACAGTGATAATGGGAACTGCAGATGCTGGAGAATTCCAAGATAATAAAATGTGAGGCTGGATGAACACAGCAGGCCAAGCAGCATCTCAGGAGCACAAAAGCTGACGTTTCGGGCCTAGACTCTTCATCAGAGAGGGGGATGGAGAGAGGGAACTGGAATAAATAGGGAGAGAGGGGGAGGCGGACCGAAGATGGAGAGTAAAGAAGATAGGTGGAGAGAGTATAGGTGGGGAGGTAGGGAGGGGATAGGTCAGTCCAGGGAAGACGGATAGGTCAAGGAGGTGGGATGAGGTTAGTAGGTAGATGGGGGTGCGGCTTGGGGTGGGAGGAAGGGATGGGTGAGAGGAAGAACCGGTTAGGGAGGCAGAGACAGGTTGGACTGGTTTTGGGATGCAGTGAGTGGGGGAGAAGAGCTGGGCTGGTTGCGCGGTGCATTGGGGGGAGGGGACGAACTGGGCTGGTTTAGGGATGCAGTAGGGGAAGGGGAGATTTTGAAACTGGTGAAGTCCACATTGATACCATTAGGCTGCAGGGTTCCCAGGCGGAATATGAGTTGCTGTTCCTGCAACCTTCGGGTGGCATCATTGTGGCAGTGCAGGAGGCCCATGATGGACATGTCATCCAGAGAATGGGAGGGGGCGTGGAAATGGTTTGCGACTGGGAGGTGCAGTTGTTTATTGCGAACTGAGCGGAGGTGTTCTGCAAAGCGGTCTCCAAGCCTCCACTTGGTTTCCCCAATGTAGAGGAAGCCGCACCGGGTACAATGGATGCAGTATACCACATTGGCAGATGTGCAGGTGAACCTCTGCTTAATGTGGAATGTCATCTTGGGGCCTGGGATAGGGGTGAGGGAGGAGGTGTGGGGGCAAGTGTAGCATTTCCTGCGGTTGCAGGGGAAGGTGCCGGGTGTAGTGGGGTTGGAGGGCAGTGTGGAGCGAACAAGGGAGTCACGGAGAGAGTGGTCTCTCCGGAAAGCAGACAGGGGAGGGGATGGAAAAATGTCTTGGGTGGTGGGGTCGGATTGTAAATGGCGAAAGTGTCGGAGGATGATGCGTTGTATCCGGAGGTTGGTAGGGTGGTGTGTGAGAACGAGGGGGATCCTCTTGGGGCGGTTGTGGCGGGGGCGGGGTGTGAGGGATGTGTTGCGGGAAATACGGGAGACGCGGTCAAGGGCGTTCTCGATCACTGTGGGGGGAAAGTTGCGGTCCTTAAAGAACTAAAGAAAGATGACACATTAAGCAGAGGTTCACCTGCACATCTGCCAATGTGGTATACTGCATCCACTGTACCCGGTGCGGCTTCCTCTACATTGGGGAAACCAAGTGGAGGCTTGGAGACCGCTTTGCAGAACACCTCCGCTCAGTTCGCAACAAACAACTGCACCTCCCAGTCGCAAACCATTTCCACTCCCCCTCCCATTCTCTGGATGACATGTCCATCATGGGCCTCCTGCACTGCCACAATGATGCCACCCGAAGGTTGCAGGAACAGCAACTCATATTCCGCCTGGGAACCCTGCAGCCTAATGGTATCAATGTGGACTTCACCAGTTTCAAAATCTCCCCTTCCCCTACTGCATCCCTAAACCAGCCCAGTTCGTCCCCTCCCCCCACTGCACCACACAACCAGCCCAGCTCTTCTCCCGCACCCACTGCATCCCAAAACCAGTCCAACCTGTCTCTGCCTCCCTAACCGGTTCTTCCTCTCACCCATCCCTTCCTCCCACCCCAAGCCGCACCCCCATCTACCTACTAACCTCATCCCACCTCCTTGACCTGTCCGTCTTCCCTGGGCTGACCTATCCCCTCCCTACCTCCCCACCTATACTCTCTCCACCTGTCTTCTTTACTCTCCATCTTCGGTCCGCCTCCCCCTCTCTCCCTATTTATTCCAGTTCCCTCTCTCCATCCCCCTCTCTGATGAAGGGTCTCGGCCCAAAACATCAGCTTTTGTGCTCCTGAGATGCTGCTTGGCCTGCTGTGTTCATCCAGCCTCACATTTTATTATCTACTGTTACAGTCGCAGGTTTCTGGTATATTTCCAAATGGGCCTGGTTATATCGAGAGGATGGAACTACGAGATGCAAATACGCTCAATATGAGAAACATTTTCACAGCTGTTCAAACTATAAAGCAGCCCGAGATTTTTCTGATTGTCTAAACACTGATTGTGAGTGTCCTGGCAACAGCTTCTTCTCATGCTAACTGTGTCGTATTCTTATTAGATAATGCATTTATCAAAATAGTACTTGCTAAAACAGCAGTCTACAAACCTTTTATGTCTCAGGTATAACCATCCTTTTTGCAATTTTAGGATAGTTTTAATCCTAAGAAAGATCTTAGTTTAGAAATTGGCTAAAGAGACAGGGAAGTCTGAGGTAGAATGTTTTTATTCAGTGAGTGATTATGGCTTGGAATTTTCTGATAACCAGCATGATGGAAGTGGGGGCAATCAATGGCTTCAAAATGAACTTAAAAAGCCTAGGGATTAAACAAGAGAATAAGACTGACTGGATTGCCACATGCTGAGTTGAAACACCATTGATGGCCAGATTGGTCTTCATCTGTGCAGAAATTACTCCATGGTGGGAAAAAGATTAAAAATGTTTAAAAGTAGGTGTTGAGGCAAGGACAAAGTTGAATGGCTATGTCTCACCTCTTTGTTTTAATAGGAAAGGGTTATTTTTATGGTACTCATTCCTATCAGAATTAAGAAGATGGTGCAATGTTAGGGAGTGCAGTGTATACTCCTGTATTAATGTGTTGACGTGGCAGTGGCTATGAGGTGTGTATGTTGAATTTAATGAATGAAATGACTTGATAACAAAATGGGCAGATTGCAGAACCTTAGTCTTAGTGATGTCCCTCTTACAATTTCAAAAATATTCTTTACAACCGTTTCTGCAGCTTTGAGTTTGTTTTAGTTCACTCATGGTATGTGGGTGTCTCTGGCTGGGCCATAATTTACTCCCTCTTTGTTGCCCTTGAGAAGGCGGTGATGCACTCCATGTGCTGTAGTTAGACCAACATGTTGTTAAAAAGGAACTTTTAGGATTTTGAACAGCAACACTAAAGGAACGGTGACATATTTCCAAGCTAGGGTAGAAAGTGGCTTGGAGGGGAACTTGTTGTTGGGGCTCTAGACTGAACCATTCATTGTGTGCCAAAAAAAATTACCTTCAGTTGGAGGAATTGGTTCATCAACCACAGACACTGCTCGAACTTTAAACAATAACACGTGCTGAATAGTTTCCAACTCTTTGAAGTCTTCCAGTTTCAAAACAGAGTCGGGATTAGACACTATCTGTTGTAATTCCGCTGCGTCTGCATTCTTGGCTCCAATAGCAATGGGCACAATACCAGCCTGTTTCATCGTATCTGCTGCCCGACCAACATCATCTCTGGATTTCCCAGCAGTGATGAGCACCAGGATTTGTGAAGCTCCAGCATCTCCTCTGCTCCCTGCGGATGGACTGAAGACATTCCTTGTGACATAGTCCAGAGCAGCACCAGCGTTGAGGGGTCTCCCTGTTTTCAGTCTCAACTTTTTTACTGCATCCAACATTTCACTTTTTGTTGAATGGGTGTTGAGGCCAAATTCAAGCCTTGCAGTAACACTGTACTGTACCACAGCAACTTGATCTCTGTCAGGTCCGATATCGAGCTCCTGGATTATATGACTGAGAAACTCGCGAACATGAAGAAACGATCTTCCCATTACAGGAGAGCCACCAATTAGGAAGACAATATCTCTCTTCATGATGGGTGAAGCTGAATATAAACATGAAAGTGTAAGATCAGTGGGTATCTGTAACATTGTTATGTCACGGTCAGTCCAGCAATTTCCAACAATAACATGCTGTTTTAATTTAAATGGTTAAATATGGTTTTTTATATTCCCTACTTCCTCTTCAGCTCTTACTTTCGCCATTGCCTTGCTCCTATTATAACATCAGTCCTATCAACTCCCCACTACCCTGTGACCTACTCCCTCTCATTAACTTTCATCCTTACCCTGGCCAGTTCCCTTCCTATCCCCATCTCTTCAATCTAGCCTATCAACTCAACCATTACATCCATTCCCAATATTGCTGACACTCCAATCTCCCTTGGATTTCTGTCCCTGCCAAAACATTTTGTTTCAGATAGTAGAAACAGTTAAGATTTCCTCTCATTCATGCTGTCCCGCTGCTCCCTTTATCCTTTCAGTCCCCTCCAAAGGAATTTTGCTCACAAAATAAAGCTTGTCCTTTTTTGGGAAGGAATTTAAAACAGGGCAGAGAAGTCTTCCTGTTCCATCTCTGACTCTGTTCTCACTCTTTCAGTGTCAGAGATAAGAAATATCAATAGAAGTTTACCTTTTGACAAGTAGGACAATTAGAATTGCTAAGTTTGCTTTGACAGTCAGCACTTTTAAAAAAAAATAAATTCAAATCAGGATGAGGTAAGACACTGGGTAAAGGTTTTCCAATCAGGTGAGAGCTGTTTCTGGTGCCTGTGCTATCAGAAAATCTTGGGAAATCACTCAGGTTGGGATCCCACTGTCATTCTGGCCCGCCTCTGTCTTCCCCACCAATAATTTCCAAGTACTTCACCGACCCCTGTGATTCCGGTGGGAAAGCAATTGAAGTGATTTAAGAAGCATTTTACGAAATGTTTAATCATCAACGATTTAATTCCCAACAATGCATAGCTTCCACAATGTGTGTGCTGATCAGAATCATCACTTGTGCAGCTTAAAGAGGACCTTCAGTGACACTAACAGGTTACGAAGGTCCTGACCATCTTCTCTAAAGAAACACACACATAGAACATTAGAGTAGGAGGAGGCTCATTTAGTCTTTGAGGATGTTCTGCCATTCAATATGATCATGGCTGATCATCCAACTTTATACTCTGTTCCCAATTTCTCCCAATACCTTTGATCATCTTCTTCCTCAGAACTTCCATAAAAATCTTCAATGTTTTGGCCTCAACAGTTTAAGTTCTTGCCATGACCACTTTTACAGTTATACGTTTATAGTCCAAGGATGTGCTATCATTGCTTGACAGATAATTATCACCTTTTTCTTGGAAGATCCATCAACTGCCTGGGACCTTCCTCACTTTCCCTGCTGTAAACCTTCAGCTCAGCGTTGGAGCAGTTACTGCAACTCTAACTGCTGAGGGACAGCAGCATAGACCACACCATTGTCAACAGTGTGAGGAACTGCAGCAGAGACAACACCAGTAGCTGCTGCCTTCTCTTCATTTGCAAGCCTTCAATCAGTGTGAGGGGCGAGACACTGAGTATAAGCTTAATGAAGCAAGACCCCCAACACAGGGTCTCCAGGTGGAGGATCAGCTCTGTTGAGATGTCTCAACATCAGTACCTCTGATGGCTCATGCTGATCATGACAGATCACTGCTGACATCTGCAGGTTTCTGGAAAAACAGCAGTTTCCCTCATGGACCAGCTGAACATTTAGTGGCTGTAACCGATAAAGTACCTGTGAATAGAAGACCATTTCCTGGGATCTCTGTCTCTTGCCAAATCGTGTGCTGTCTTCTCCCCAGCAGGAGAGAAAGCAGAGTGATGTGAGAAATCATCATGTTGGAGCAAAGAGGAAAAATGAACACCGTTTGTGGAGAGAGAGTTTGCAGAGCTGGATTGTGAGGAATGTATGCAAGAGGACAATTTGCTGATGGACCAGTCTGAGCATTGGCAGTTCTGAGGTGTGAGGTGCTTGCACAGACATGAATGAATAGAACTTTAGGCTGCATTGCTGCAGGAGAATGTTGGGGAAGTAAAGGAATGGGTTCTAGCCCTAAAATTGTTATACTGCTCACTGTCATACAGTGCTAAACGCCTGGGTCTAGGAGCTGTCTCCAGGTTGAATGCAGCACATTCCTTTGGCTAGATTCCTTTACAACTGCTCAGTTTGAGGGAAATGTCTTAATTTTATTTTGTTCTCTCACAGCATGTGGCCCTCCTGCCTGGGTCAGCACTTATAGCCCGCCCCTAGTTGTCCTTGAGAAGGTGATGATGATTTGCCCTTTGAATGATTGCAGGCCATGGGGGTGGGTGCACTGACAGTCCTGGAGGGAAGGGAGTTCCAGGGTTTTGATCCAGTGACATTGAACATAAAGCGTTAATATTTCACGTCAGGAAAGCATGTGACTTAGAGCGGAATCTGGAGGTGATGGTGTTTCCATACATACGCTGCTCTTGCCCTTCTTAGATGGCAGAGATTGCTGACTAAGAAGCCTTTGCACATTGTCGCTGTGCATCTTGTTGATGGTGCATACTACTGGCACGAGACAACAAGTGGTGGGGGAAGTGAATGTTTAAGGTTGCCTTCCAAGTAGTTTGCTTTGCCCTGAATGGTATCAAGTTTGTTGAATATTGTTGGAGCTGCAGCCATCTTGCAAGATGCACTGCAACATTTCACAAAAGTTCCTTTAGCAGCGACTTTTAAACCTGAAAACTCCACCAGCCAGAAGGAAAAGGGCAGCAGACACATAGGAACACCGCCACCACCTGCAAGTTCCCCTCCATGCCACTCACCACCCTGATTTTGAAATAGATCGCTGTTCCCTCAGTGTCGTTGGGTCAAAATCCTGGAATTCCCTCCCTAACAGCACTGTGGGTTTATCTACATCAGAGTAGTGTCTCCCACCCATCCTCCTCCTCTAACCAAAAAAAAAGGTTGTGTGTGCCTGATTGGTAAGGTAACAAGTTTATTTTTTATTTTTTTTTAAGTCTTGGGAATTTAGAATAATGGGAACGGAGGTCAGGGCAGAATGTTCCTCCTGCAGAATGTGGGAGGTATGGGTCACCACTAGTGTCCCTGCTGACTACATCTGCGGGAAGTGCACCCAACTCCAGCTCCTCGAAAACCACGTTAGGGAACTGCAGCTGGAGCTGGATGAACTTCGGACCATTCAGGAGGCAGAGGGGGTTATTGAGAGGAGTTACAGGGAGGTAGTCACTCCTCGGGTACAGGCAAAAGGCAGATGGGTTACGGTCAGGGGATGGAAAGGGAACCGGCAGGCAGTGCAGGGATCCCCTGTGGCCATTCCCCTCAACAATAAGTATACCGTTTTGGATACTGTTGGGGAGGGATGACTTACCAGGGGAAAGCAGTGGGGCACAGGTCTCTGGCACAGAGTCTGTCCCTGCTCCTCAGAAGGGAAGAGGGAAGGGGAGCAGAGCATTAGTCATTGGGGACTCCATAGTTAGGGGGACAGATAGGAGGTTCTGTGGGGACGAGAGAGACTCACGGTTGGTGTATTGCCTCCCAGGTGCCAGGGTGCGTGATGTCTCTGATCATGTTTTCGGGATCCTTAAGGGGGAGGGGGAGCAGCCCCATGTCATGGTCCACATTGGCGCCAATGACATAGGTGGGAAGAAAGATGGGGATTTAAGGCAGAAATTCAGGGAGCTAGGATGGAAGCTGAGAGCTAGGACGAACAGAGTTGTTGTCTCTGGTTTGTTGCCCGTGCCACGTGCTAGTGAGGCGAGGAATAGGGAGAGAGAGGAGTTGAACACGTGGCTACAGGGATGGTGCAGGAGGGAAGGTTTTGGATTCTTGGACAATTGGGGCTCTTTCTGGGGTAGGTGGGACCTCTACAAGCAAGATGGTCTTCACCTGAACCAGAGGGGTACCAATATCCTGGTGGGGGAATTTGCTAAGGCTTTTCGAGTGGGTTTAAACTAATTCAGCAGGGGGATGGGAACCAAAATTGTAGTTCAAGTATAGAAAAGGTTGAGAGTAGGGTGGTCCGAAAGAAAGTTTCAGGGACGCAAGATGGCACCGCCAAGCAAGAAGTCAGTTTGAAGTGTGTCTACTTCAATGCCAGGAGCGTCCAGAATAAGGTGGGTGAACTTGCAACATGGGTTAGTACCTGGGACTTCAATGTTGTGGCCATTTTGGAGACATGGATAGAGCAGGGGACAGGAATGGTTGTTGCAGGTTCCAGGATTTAGATGTTTCAGTAAGAACAGAGAAGATGGTAAAAGCCGGCGGGGGGAGGTGTGGCTTTGTTGGTCAAGGACAGTATTACAGTTGCAGAAAGGATGTCTGGGGACTCGTCAACTGAGGTAGTATGGGCTGAGGTTAGAAACAGTAAAGGAGAGGTCACCCTGTTGGGAGTTTTCTATAGGCCTCCAAATAGTTCCAGATATGTAGAGGAAAGGATAGCAAGGATGATTCTCGATAGGAGTGAGAGAGACAGGGTAGTTGTCATGGGGGACTTCAACTTTCCAAATATTGACTGGGAACACTATAATTCGAGTACTATAGATGGGTCAGTTTTTGTCCAATGTGTGCAGGAGGGCTTCCTGACACAGTACGTAGATAGGCCAACAAGGGGCGAAGCCACATTAGATTTGGTACTGGGTAATGAGCCTGGCCAGGTGTTAGATTTGGAAGTAGGTGAGCACTTTGGTGATAGCGATCACAATTCTGTTATGTTTACTTTAGTGATGGAAAGGGATAGGTGTATACCACTGGGCAAGAGTTATAGCTGGGGGAAAGGCAATTACGATGAGATTAGGCAAGATTTAGGGAGCATAGGATGGGGAAGGAAACTGCAGGGGATGGGCACATTAGAAATGTGGAACTTATTCAAGGAAAAGCTCCTGTGTGTCCTAGATAAGTATGTACCTGTCAGGCAGGGAGGAAGCTGTAGAGTGTGGGAGCCGTGGTTTACGAAGGAGATGGAATCTCTGGTCAAGAGGAAGAAGAAGGCTTATGTTAGGATGAGAAGTGAAGGCTCAGTTAGGGTGCTTGAGGGCTACAAGGAGCCAGGAAAGACCTAAAGAGAGAGCTCAGAAGAGCCAGGAGGAGACATGAGAAGTTGGTGGTGGATAGGATCAGGGTAAACCCTAAGGCTTTCTATAGGTATTTAAGGAATAAAAGAATGACGAAAGTAAGATTAGGCCCAATCAAGGATAGTAGTGGTAAGTTGTGTGTGGTGTCAGATGAGATAGGGGAAGCGCTAAATGAATATTTTTCAACAGTATTCACTCTCGAAAACGACAATGTTGTCGAGGAGAATACTGAGATACAGGCTACTAGACTAGGTGGGATTGAGGTTCACAAGGAAGAGGTATTAGAAATCCTTCAGAGGGTGAAGATATATAAGTCCCCTGGGCCGGATGGGATTCATCCTAGGATCCTCTGAGAAGCCATGGAGGAGATTGCCGAGCCTTTGGCATTGATTTTTAACTTGTCATTGTCTACAGGAATAGTGCCAGACGACTGGAGGATAGCAAATGTGGTTCCCCTGTTCAAGAAGGGGAGTAGAGACAACCCTGGTAATTATAGACCACTGAGCCTTACCTCAGTTGTTGGTAAAGTGTTGGAAAAGGTTATAAGGGATAGGATTTATAATCATCTAGAAAAGAATAAATTGATTAGGCATAGTCAGCACGGTTTTGTGAAGGGAAGATCGTGCCTCACAAACCTTATTGGGTTCTTTGAGAAGGTGACCAAACAGGTAGATGAGAGTACCAGAGATAATGGGAACTGCAGATGCTGGAGAATTCCAAGATAATAAAATGTGAGGCTGGATGAACACAGCAGGCCAAGCAGCATCCCAGGAGCACAAAAGCTGACGTTTCGGGCCTAGACCCTTCATCAGAGCTCTGATGAAGGGTCTAGGCCCGAAACGTCAGCTTTTGTGCTCCTGAGATGCTGCTTGGCCTGCTGTGTTCATCCAGCCTCACATTTTATTATCTTAGGTAGATGAGAGTAAACCGGTTGATGTGGTATCTCTGGATTTCAGCAAGGCGTTCGCCAAGGTTCCCCACAATATGCTATTGTACAAAATGCGGAGGAATGGCATTGTGGGAGATATAGCAGTTTGGATCGGAAATTGGCTTGCTGAAAGAAGACAGAGGGTGGTAGTTGATGGGAAATGTTCATCCTGGAGACCAGTTACTAGTGGTGTACCGCAAGGGTCGGTGTTGGGTCCACTGTTGTTTGTCATTTTTATAAATGACCTGGATGAGGGCGTAGAAGGATGGGTTAGTAAATTTGCAGACAACACTAAGGTCGGTGGAGTTGTGGATAGTGACGAAGGATGCTGTAGGTTGCAGAGAGACATAGATAAGCTGCAGAGCTGGGCTGAGAGGTGGCAAATGGAGTTTAATGCAGACATGTGTGAGGTGATGCACTTTGGTAGGAGTAACCAGAAGGCAAAATACAGGGCTGATGGTAAGATTCTTAGCAGTGTAGATGAGCAGAGAGATGTCGGTGTCCGTGTACACAGATCCTTGAAAGTTGCTACCCAGGTTGACAGGGCTGTTAAGAAGGCATACAGTGTTTTAGCTTTTATTAATAGAGGGATTGAGTTCTGGAACCAAGAGGTTATGGTGAAGCTGTACAAAACTCTGGTGCGGCCTCATTTGGAGTATTGTGTACAGTTCTGGTCACCGCTTTATAAGAAGGATATGGAAGCTTTGGAAAGGGTGCAGAGGAGATTTACTAGGATGTTGCCTGGTATGGAAGGAAGGTCTTATGAGGAAAGGCTAAAGGACTTGAGGCTGTTTTCATTAGAGAGAACGTTGAGATGTGACTTAATTGAAACGTGTAAAATAATCAGAGGGTTAGATAGGGTGGACAGGGGGAGCCTTTTTCCTAGGATGGTGATGGCGAGCACAAGGGGGCACAGCTTTAAATTGAGGGGTGAAAGATATAGGACAGATGTCAGAGGTAGTTTCTTTACTCAGAGAGTAGTAAGGGAATGGAACGCTTTGCCTGCAACGGTAGTAGATTCGCCAACTTTAGGTACATTCAAGTCGTCATTGGATAAGTATATGGACGTACATGGAATAGTGTAGGTTAGATGGGCTTGAGATCGGTATGACAGGTCGGCACAACATCGAGGGCCGAAGGGCCTGTACTGTGCTGTAATGTTCTATGTTCTATATTCTAGATTGTTAAAGAACGTAACCCACCATTAACCTCTCAAAGCCAATTAAAGATAGGCGATAAATGCTGGCCTAGCCAGGGATGTACACGATCTGTTAACAAATTAAAAACAAACAAAACCAACCCATTAGCAACGGATAATAAGATCTATCGATGATGGAGTCAGAGATAACACAGTGTGGAGCTGGAGGAAAACAGCAAGCCAGGCAGCATCTGAGGAACAGGAAAGTTCATGTTTCAGGGGGAGATGGGTTCCTGTCCAAAAACATAGTGGGACCATTACAGCAGGGACTCAGTGATCAAGATTCCAACCATTGTTTCTGTAAGACTACTGAACATTCACACGTTTCCAGAGATGTATAAATGTGTAATCAGTGTGGAATCCAGAGCACTAGCATTTCTCTCCCTCCCTCTCTCTCTTACACACTTTAATGACCAAAAGTAACAACACAGGTCAAACGTTACCTTCTTTGGCTAAGCGTGAGTTGCATCAAGTGTTGTGGAGTGATTTTCAGGCCTAGTGAATTTCCTTGCTGAATTTTACCAAATACACCTCACTAACTACCTGCTCAACACCTATGCTTCCTCTCAAACCCGATTCCATCTCCCTCTTACCATGCACCAACACCGGAACAACTTGCCACTGTTGGGATATCCCGGAATTACACAGTATCCCTGGCACCATTGCCACCTTTAAAATGCCATTGTGCACCCAGAAGTATGGTTAGTCTGGAGCTGCCCTGTAAAGCTCCTGAAATTGCCTCAGGCATGCAAACAATGAAAATTATGTGCCCCACTTTGCTCACAGGGACTTGACAGTCCTACTGGATGCGGTAATGCAGAGGACAGGCTTCCTCTTTCCAGCCCAGTCCAAGGGTCAGCACAGTCACAGCCATCTGGTAAAATGCATAACAGTGTAGGAAGAAGGTCAAAAACCTTTTCCACTTCACTACAGTAAGTGTCACCAACTCCTATCTGATACTTTGCACTCACTTTATCCCCACCTCCCTACCAACCTTCAACCAAGGCTCGTCACCTATCACTGTCATGACTGTCTACAACATCATCCCTCACTTACTGTCACCTACTCAACCTCTGACACCACTAATGCTGTGTGTGCTCTGCACTGGCACAGATTCAAGGCACCACCCTACCTATGTCTGTGCCACCCATATCCATCTCCCATAATTCCAACCAATCCTTCCTATACCAGGCAGAAATAGTCAGGATAGGTGGTGTGCAGCCCAATATTTGACTCCTTATCCCTACAGGAGAACATCCTGATTGCAGTTGCTCAAAGCAACTTACTGACTATTTTCAAACCCCTGCACCGTTAATGAAATATGCCCTTGACATATTGAATAGAGCCATCCGACCAAAGGCTTTCTAGCTTGACTGGACGGAAGACTGCTAATAACGCTGATAAATTTCCTGGCTTTATGTCTGTGCTAAACGGCCAGGCAAGACAGCAATATTTTGAGCCTGACATTTCTAGCTGAGGGGGCAAAGTACAAAAAGGCAAGGCAGGGCAGGAATGCCATGTGCATCCAGGTAGGTCCAGAGGGAGTGAACACTATGACAGTAAGCCCAAGCAGTGCCCTTGCATCAGCATTACAATGATAGCTGCAGCCTGAAACGTAGCATTGAAATGCAGAAACATACTGTAATTGGATCAGAGATGCACCACGCCAGGTGCCGAGGATTGTGTGTACGGCCGGTGCCCTGGGATGTCGCTGAAATTGCCAGGTACTGGCTCTGACTTCCACATCGTCAGCATGTTTAGTAAAGTAGGAAGTTGAATATTAATGAGGAGGATCATGTCATTAATAATGTACTTAACAGGATATAATTCCCTTCAATTGGCAATTCACCAGCGTCGAACAAGGAACACGCCTTGGACCCACCCACCCACCCCACCTGGAAAATGCATAAAATATGCAGCAAGTAGTTCCCAATGTCACAATAAGCCTTGATGTGATTTTTGCCCAATTCTGTTATGTTAAACAAGCAAGGTTCCACTCACACTTACTGTTCCCTAGCTTTTCTTCAATTAATCTTTGGCAATACTGAGCAGAATTACTTGAACTGCAGAGGGATATTCTAATGCGTGGCTGACTGAAATGGCTAATTAGATTCCCTACAGTGTGGAAACAGGCCCTTCGGCCCAACAAGTCCACACCACCCCTTGAAGCATCCCACCCAGACCCATCCCCCTATAACCCACACACCCCTGAACACTACGGGCAATTTAGCACGGCCAATCCACCCAGTATGCACATCTTTGGACAGTGGGAGGAAACCGGAGCACCCGGATGAAACCCATGCAGACACGGGGAGAATGTGCAAAATCCAGACAGACAGTTGCCCGAGGCAGGAATCGAACCCGAGTCCCTGGCACTGTGAGGCTGTAGTGCTAACAACTGAGCCACCGTGCCGCCCTATGCAATAATTGATTAGATGACGTATGTTCAGGCTCTCCATTTGCCAGCTCCTTCTCAGCTTTGACAGTTGACAGTAAACAGTTGACCTAATTAAGCAAAGCTTTTGTGAAGTCAAAGTTCCTGAAGTCAGAGGATGGGGACAGCAGAAACAGACCTTTAATGTCTGTGAGGAGTAGCCCCACATGAAGCCCACAGTGAGTTCTCATGTAAATGGTTGTACAAGAGGGCATGGCCCATTGAATCTATATCTAATGGCTCTTCTTCCTCATTTGTAAAACGGCTGCTGTGTAAACACCCCCAACTGCTGTCTTAGGAGAACTAATTAGGTCTAGGTCAAAATTACCCTGTCCACAGTTCTATTTCGTTCTGCGCCTCATTTGGTGTTTGAAAAAAAAAACATTGTTTTCTTCCTTTCAGGCCTTAAGTGGCAGAAACTTCCCCAAAATATGGATTTCCACCCCCCACCGATTCCCACCTTCCCTCCCTTCCCTCTTACCCCATCTTTTCTGCAAATCTTATCCTTTGCCATATCTTCTCAATATCTGTGATAATGGGAACTGCAGATGCTGAAGAATCCAAGATAATAAAATGTGAGGCTGGATGAACACAGCAGGCCAAGCAGCATCTCAGGAGCACAAAAGCTGACGTTTCGGGCCTAGACCCTTCATCATGAAACGTCAGCTTTTGTGCTCCTGAGATGCTGCTGGGCCTGCTGTGTTCATCCAGCCTCACATTTTATTGTCTTCTCAATATCTTCTTCTTTGGGACACTCCGTGTTCCAGTCCTCCAATGGAACTCTTCCTCATCAGTTTTCTGGTACATTGATGGTTAACAGCAGATGATTATCATCTTGACTATACTTTACGTCTGATTTTTACACACATTCAGCTGTTCCATTTCTGACTTTTCCCTTTCCATCTTTGTCTCCATTTCTGAACATAGATTGCAGCAATATTCCCTATATGCCTGCAAACTCCCGTAGCTACATTGCTGACACTTCTCCACACTCTATTTCTGAGAAGGACTCTTATTCTATTCTCCTCCTATTATTTATTCATTCATGGGATGAGGGTTGTCACTGTCTAGCCCAGCATTTATTGCCTATCCCTACTTGGCCGGAGGGCAGTTAAGAGTCAATCACATTGCTGTGGCTCTGGAATCACATGTTGGCCATGCCAAGTAAGAACGGCAGTACCCTTCTCTAAAGGACATTATTGAACCAGATGTTTTTCTCCAACAATTGACAATGGATTCATGGTTGTCATTGGAATATTAATCCTAGATTCTTTATTGAATTCAAATTCCACTATCTACCATGGCAGGATTCAAACCGGGTCCCCAGAACATTACCTAGGTCTCTGATTAACAGCCCAGTGATGACACCTCTAGATGATCATGTCAAAAATCAATCAGATTTTGCAGCCTGTTTGTCCCAATGCTTACAATGTGTCTTCCTTTGATCCTCAACACATACCAGTAATTTTCTCCCCTGAATATAATTGACAAAACTTTCCAGCATGAATAACCTATTTCATGCACTTTTGCTCACATCCCTTTCCTTCTCTCACAGAACACAGATAGGATTCCTCTCACTCTCACCCTTCAGTCCTCCAGCCAAGGTAATCCTGCACCAATTCCACAGCTTTTACTCTGACATGGTGCCGCCAACAAACAAATTCTTCCTTTCCCTTTCCTTTTCAGCACATCAAAGAGACTGTTGCCGCTTGATCTCGCTCCCACTTGGACCCCTCTGTCCTCGGTCTGCTGGAATGTTCCAGTGAAGCTCACTGAATGCATGAGGAACAGGACCTCACCATTCATCTTCAGACTCTATACTGCAGTGGTTCCTGAATAGAATTGTGAAAACGTCCTCCTTCAAATAGGCAGCAAGGTCTAGAAAGCATCCTGCCCTATGCTTGCCTTCCTCATTTTGCTATCATGGGATTTCTTTTATTCTTCTCAAGCCCATTTGAAAATGGTTGCTCACCAACTTGAACTCAGGCTGACACTTACAGAGCTGCTGCGCCATCCTGTTCGCTGACCTAGTATGCTGTTGGCGGTGGGGAGACAGATTGATTACAGTGTTACAGAAGAGAGACTGATTACAGTGCATTTGGATCAGTGGCAGATTACAGAGGGACTGATTGCAGTGTGTGAACAATGGGAAGAAAGGCTGATTACACTGTGTTAGGGGAAGGTGGATTACAGCGTGTGTTGGGGGGAGGGCTTGATTAAAGTGTATGTCGAGTTCGGGTGGAAAGGCTGATTAGAATGTGTAGGTCATCAATGGTTTTCAAAAGCATTCCACTTAGCTCATAAAACCCAGTCTGACAGTCAGAGGAGCACAGCTTCACAATCATGGGATTTAATTTTATTTCTCTTCACACTTTGATGAAGTGGGCATCAGTGACGAGGCCAGCATTTGTTGCTCATCCATTACTTGGAGAACTCTGGTGTGATATTGGTGTATATCTAAATGTGGAATGCTAAAATGACATTCAGTATCGCCTGCTGCTTCTTAGATAAGATTCATGAGCAGAGGTGTCTCAGTAATGGACAGTGGAATACATCAAATATAAAAATGTTAGTTGAACTATAATTTGTATGCATTAGTCATTACATATTAAATGTTACAATGCTGCTTTATGGCTGCCTTATGTTTATTGGCATCTGTGTTCATGAATAAATTCCAAACATTAAAAAGCAGTCACATTAGGAAATAATTTGGGAAATATTGGTCCACAGCCTTCTGGACTCAATGGTGAATGCAGCAATTTGAGATCATAATCTCTGCCTCGAACTTGTGCCATTTTCTGATGGCTTGTTCCCTGCCATTTCTCTTTTTATTCTTTCACTTTGCGGCTATCCAGTCATTTGCATCTCATCTGAACACATCTTTTTGCTTTAAGTTTGACTATTAACCCCAAACCTTTCCTTATCTAATCTCAGAGATAATGGGAACTGCAGATGCTGGAGAATCCAAGATAATACAATGTGAGGCTGGATGAACACAACAGGCCCAGCAGCATCTCAGGAGCACAAAAGCTGACGTTTCGGGCCTAGACCCTTCATCAGAGGAAGGGTCTAGGCCCGAAACGTCAGCTTTTGTGCTCCTGAGATGCTGCTTGGCCTGCTGTGCTCATCCAGCCTCACATTGTATTATCTTATCTAATCTCATCTGTGTTTTTATCCCATCACAGATCTATCATTTCTTTCTTTATAGTATTCCCTTTCCAATTCCTGAAAAGCTATCGCAATTCTGTTTCTCTCAGTTCTGATGAAGAGACACCATCAAATTCAAATTGTAATATTGTTTTTCTTTACAAATGCTGCCTGGCATTTCCAGCACTTTGTTTTTTTTTGCAGTGAGAAATGTTCGAATAGAACACAAGTTCTACAGACAAAATGAAGCCTTGCAAAGTATTCTTTTCTGTCTCATTTGAATGTCTTATCGTAACGGAGTGCTGGGGAACAAAGGGAATATAATTTGTATATTATTAAAAGAAAATATGGTGTGTAGTTAGAAATGGAGGGAAATTATTTTGAAACTGAAAAGGTGTTTAAAAATAGACTGAAATTACACATTACAATTTTCTATACACCGACATATTTATTTAAAAAAGGAATGGAAGTTAAAATAAATTAATGATACTCCAGAAAGTGACAATATTAGGATATGTTTCTTCATATGTTGTGTATGTGAAGGATTTTCATACCATAACGAGAATGAAGTATTTTGATTTGTGTTGTTTGTCTATTACTGAAAAGAACCAGAAGGTGGAGGAGACATTGTATTCTCCAAGTGTTAGATTATGTTCTAAGGAAAGGCTGCTGATATCAGACAGTGGGTACAACTAGAGACGAGAGGTGGGACACAGGGAGAGATCTCACAGTTAATGCTCTGCACGTTAATATTCATTCAACAGGAAGAGTGAGTAGAATATTGAACTTGCAACCAAAGTTAAGTGAAGGACTTCCACTTCAAAAATTACTCATCGGACATGCTTGAGATTCAAATTGCACTGTATACGAAGATCTGTGCTGAGAAAAAGAATCTACATCATGAAATCTTTCCCTTTGTCCTCAGATGGTTAGTCATAGAGTCATTGAGACTCATAGTCAACTCACCCATGCCGTCCAGATATCCTAAATAAATCTAGTCCCATTTGACAGCATTTGGTCTATATCCCTCTAAACCCTCCCTATTCATATACCTGTCCAGGCGTATTTTAAATGTTGTAATTGTACCCATTTCCACCACTTCATCTTCCAGCTCATTCCATATACACACCACCTTCTGCATGAAAAAGTCGCTCCTTAGCTGCCTTTTAAATATTTCTCCCCTCAACTTAAACCTATGCCCTCTAATTTTGGGCTCCACTCTCCTTGGGAAAAGACCTTGCATGTTCACCCTATCCATGACCTTCATGATTTTATAAACTTTTATATGGTCACCTCTCAGCGTCTGTTGCTCCAGGGAAAATAGTCCCAGCCTATTCAGCCTCTCCCTATCACTCACGCACGCCAGCTGTGCAAATCTTTTCTGGACCTTTTCAAGTTTCACAGCATCCTTCCATCAGCAGGGAGACCAAAATTGAATGCAGTATTCCAAAAGTGCCCTAGCCAATGTCCAGTGCAGTTGCAACATGACTCCCCAACTCCTATACTCGATGCATTGACTAATGAAGGCAAGCATACCAAACACCTTCTTCACTAGTTCAGAGGAAGGGTCACCGGAAAAGAAACTTTAGATCTGTTTTTCATTCACAGATGCTGCCAGACCTTTTCCAGCAACTTTGTTTTTGTACTTTCTTAGCTAACTTGTCCACCCGTGACTCAACTTTCAAAGAGCTATGAATATGCACTCCAAGTTCTCTTTGTTCAGCAACACACCATGGGACCCAGGATTCGTGAGTTATTGTGAAGTGGCCAAGGATGTGTAATCTGAAAGTGAATATTACAGTGAATGTCTGGCTATCAGACAGTCAGGGACAATTTAGGGAATCCAATACATACAGTCCCCTGGTATCAGCAGTGATGTGTGATATTATTAGTTGGTACTGGAGTAATTCGACACTTGTGCAGTAGTTTCTTACAAATAAATGACAATGAGCAGTACTACAGTGAAAAGAAAAGAACACAAACTCAATTCAGGTACCTTTTGTTGCAGGAATGGGTTCCATTGGTTTTATTGTTGGTTCTTCGATTATTATTGTTGGAACTGCCAGTGTGGTCAGTGGTATTATCATCTCATCCAGTAAATCTGGCAGAGACTGGAAATCATTGACACCGAAGATCAAACTTGGGTCAATTGCCATCTCTTCTAGCTCAGCTGGGTCTGTGTGCTTGACTCCAACAGCGAAGGTCATTACCGCAGCTCGCTTCAATGCATCTGATGATGCTTCCACATCATCATCGGACCTTCCACTAGTAATAAGCACCAAAAACTGAGGAATATTTTCTTTTATTCGACTTCCTGCAGCCCTGGAAAAAAAATATTTACTGGCAAAATCCAAAGCTGAACCCGTGTTGACCGTTGTCCCACCTCGCAATATGATAGTCCTGATATGAGATAGAAGTTCAGCTTCTGAAGAGTAAGTGTTTAGATAGAATTCAGCTTCAATGTCATCACTGTACTGTGCCAGACCTACTCGCACCTGGTCACTTCCAATCGCCAAGTTCCGAACTATTCTTGTGATGAAGTCCTTGACGAAAGGTAAATTGGTGTTTCCAACATTGTCTGATCCATCGATAAGGAAGACAATGTCTCTCTCACTCATTTCCCTTCGTACAACTGGAAAAAAATAGACACCAAGTCAGACAAAATCCCTAAAGATTAAATAAAACCTGGTAACACTGTTATCAAATCATAGAGTCATACAGCATGGAAACAGACCCTTTGGTCCGACTGGTCCATGCCGACCATGTTCCTAAACTAAACTAGTTCCACCTGCCTGCAGGTCCCGACCCGAAACGTCAAGCTTTCCTGCATTTCTGATGCTGCTTGGCCCGCTGCGTTCATCCAGCTTCACACCGTGTTATCTCCACCTGCCTACACTTGGCCCATATCCCTCCAAACCTTTCTTATTCACAAACTTGTCCAAATGTCTTTTAAATGTTGTAACCGTATCTGACGTCCATCACTTTTTGCGGCAGTTCATTCCGTGCACTAACCACCCTCTGTTCCAGACCCGAAACATCAGCTTTTTTGTTCCTAAAATACTGCCTGCTTGCTATGTTCATCCAGCTCCTCACCTTGTTCTCTCTGTAAAAAAATTGCCCTAATATTATTTTCTCTCCTTAAAGAAAATACCCTCCAATTTTGAACTCCCCCACCTAGGGAAAGGCCCATGTCACTCACCTGATCCATGCCCCTCATGATTTAATAAACATCAATAAGATCACCCCTCAACCTTCTATGATCCAATGAAAAAAGTCCCAGCCTTTCCAGTCTATTTTGATATGTCAAACCCTCCATTCCCAGCAACAACTTGTTAAATATTTTCTGAACACAGTCCAGTTTAATAATATCTTCCCTGCAAGAGTGACCAGAACTGCACACAGTACTCCAGAAGAAGCCTCCAATGTCATGTATATTCTTAACATGGTGTACCAACATCTAGTGAGCTAAAGACCCACTTAACCACTCTGTCAATACATGATCTAACAAAGTTTGCTGAATTCTACAACAAATAGAATTTCAATAATTGATGTTTGCTGTAGGCTCCATTAATCACAAAGAGAATGTGCTTTAATTTACAGACCTGAGGAAAACATACACTAGATTTTGAAAAGGAAACCATGATTAATCCCATAGTGATGCTTTTCTGGCTCTGGCAGTATTCATATTAAATAGGCACCACACAGAATGGTATTTTGGGGTCAGTTAGCTTAGTTGGCTGAACTGCAATGCAGAATGATGCCAACTGTGTGGATTCAATTCCTGTCCTGACTGCAGTTACCAAGAAGGTCCCTCCATTCCAATCTTTCCCCTTGAGCAAGGTGTGATAACCCCCATGTTGACCAAATGCCAGTTGCCTCTCTCTAATGAGGGCTGATGCTTTGTGACTTTGCTTTCTAAGGTCACTGTGTGACACTCACAAGTCTTAAGGGTTTTCCGCCTCTCGGGCATAGCTATCCTTAATTTTTCCATTCTAATGGTAATTTAATTCATTGGTTGGTTATGGCCAAGAGAGAAAATGCCTGGGGGTTGCAAGGAAAAATAATTTCACGCAACAAGTGGTCATGATCCTGAACTCACAGCCCATTAGAGTGATGGAAGTGAATGATTACTGAAGGAACATGATGGAGAAAATCCTGCAGTGATACACAGGCAGAAAAGGAAAATTGGACAGACTTGATTGTCCCATCACGTCCCAGCAAAGACTGAACAATGCCAAATTGGCTTCCTTTTTGCCTCAAGTGAGTCAATGACAATTTTATCTTTAAAGCGGGCGAGTTTTCTGGTCAGAAACCTTTAGCCTTCAAACATGAGAAGGTATGCGGGACCATCCAGCGATCAGGCAGTTGATTGGTTGTCATTGGGCTTTCTGCCAGAAATAGGACTCCTGGCCAGTTCTGCAGACAAGACAGACATCAGTAGCTCCAGTCCCCGCCAGAGATGTGATGGCAGCGATGACTGTTGCTGAGACAATACGGCCCCAGACTCCCAGAATGAAGGATTGTCCTCAGAAAAGATTATAGTTGTTTGGTGGAGTCTCATGGGGTGGACATCATGAGGAGAGGATGGAACAGTGGGATCAGGCAAGAGTGGACTTTCAGTTGGCTTTGGACCAGTCTGTCCACCATGCCCAGATTAATGCAGACCAATCTATTTAAAACCGATAGTGCAGTCACATTGGTTAATGTCAAGTAGGTGAATCTTCCTCAAGCCTCCTGGAGCTGGATCTCAAGCATTTCAAGCAGAATGACACCCCTAAAGTCAGCATTAGTTGATCCTATAAGGACTTCAATTGGCAATGGGGTCGGAAGGCGGAAGGAGTGTTTCCTATAAGGAAGGTAATTTGAGCAGTAACAAAGGTTGTGCTATTTCTGAGCCCAGAGCATTCAGGTTATTAACTTTATGATCATGGGAAAGATTTAAAAATCAATTAAGCGAAGTGTCAAATCTAAGCCAGAACTGAACAGTTACATCTCACCCCCATTTACTATAAGGCAGAGATAACATATTTTTACGCTATTCATTTCTACCAGAATCAGCCACATCACAGCATGTTCGAGTATGTTGTGCATGACTGTCTTACAATGCTGACAGCGGCTATGGAGTAAATATTTAGAATTTAGTCAGTTAAATAACTCAGTGGTAAAATGTACATATTGTGCAATCTCAGTCTTGGTGAAATCACTCTTGCAATATCAAAAGCAATCTTTTATTTTCTCTTACATAATTTTGACAAAACCTTGCTATACTTAGCCAACAATTCTACCTTCAGTCGGAGGGATTGGTTCCTCGACCACAGACACTGCTGTAACTTTAGTCAGGAACTCTTCTTGAATGTTTTGCAATTCGTTGAATTCTCCCAGTTTCAAAACAGAGTCGGGATTAGACACTATCTGTTGTAATTCCGCTGTGACTGCCTTCTTGGCTCCAATAGCAATGGGCACAATACCAGCCTGTTTCATCGTATCTGCTGCCCCACCAACATTGTCAAAGGATTTCCCAGCAGTGATGAGCACCAGGATTTGTAAAGCTCCAATGCCTGCTCTGCTTCCTGCAGATGGGTTGAAGACATTCCTTGTGACATAGTCCAATGCAGCACCAGTGTTGAGGGGTCTCCCTGTTTTCAGTCTCATCCTTTTAATTGTGTTTAAAACTGCATCTCGAGTTGAATGAGTGTTGAGGCCAAATTCAAGTCTTGGGTTAGAACTGTACTGTACCACAGCAACTTGATCTCTGTCAGGTCCAATATCAAGCTCCTGGATTATGTTATTGAGAAACTCGCGGACTTGAATAAACGATCTTCCCATCCCAGGAGAGCCATCGATTAGGAAGACAATGTCTCTCTTCCTTGATGCAGAAACTATAAAAAGCATAAATGATAGAAAGTTAGCAATAAATTTGTTTAAAACCAAATATAGAATTTAGAAATCCATCAAGCATAATTTATCTTTTATTCTTCATTCCTACACTGTCTCAGCAGTGATTCTACACCATGATTTGCCACAGCAGCTAAAGCTGATGCTACAATATTAAATTGCCAAATTGAGTCATACTAAAGCAACATAGCACTATACACACATTATTAAGAAATGGACTAAAAACATTTAATCTAATCTCATGGTGAAAATTTGAACCACAGTCTTTTAGTCCATCTGTCTCAGCTGGAATTACAACCCATCCTTAAGGTACATCTAGATATATTTTCTTAACAAATTTTCTAATGTGACAGTATGACATAAATTTAATTTTCAGTGCCTCAACAATATCAATCTGCCTGTGTGAGGCTGTTTCTTCAGTTACCCACGGTCCATCCTCTGAGCTTCCTTGCCATATTGGCCCCAGGCTGACTGTTTAAGCTCCAGCTGCTGATTTAATGCGCTGCCAAATGGCAGCTGACCTCAATCAGTCTACCCAGCATCCCCTTCCCCTCCACCATCCTCGCACTTCTGATATGGCATAGTCAATGCACTTGCTATTGGATCTGCCCATTCTCCTGCTCTTGATGATGTGTGTGGTACCATAGTGATTTGTGCTTGGGCTCCAGCTATTCACATAGACATCAGCAATTTGAATAATGGAATCAAATGTAACATTATAATAAAATGTGAGGCTGGATGAACACAGCAGGCCCAGCAGCATCTCAGGAGCACAAAAGCTGACGTTTCGGGCCTAGACCTTTCATCAGAGAGGGGGATGGGGTGAGGGTTCTGGAATAAATAGGGAGAGAGGGGGAGGCGGACTGAAGATGGAGAGAAAAGAAGATAGGTGGAGAGGAGAGTATAGGTGGGGAGGTAGGGAGGGGATAGGTCAGTCCAGGGAAGACGGACAGTTCAAGGAGGTGGGATGAGGTTAGTAGGTAGGAGATGGAGGTGCGGCTTGGGGTGGGAGGAAGGGATGGGTGAGAGGAAGAACAGGTTAGGGAGGCAGAGACAGGCTGGGCTGGTTTTGGGATGCAGTGGGTGGAGGGGAAGAGCTGGGCTGAATGTGTGGTGCAGTGGGGGGAGGGGACGAACTGGGCTGGTTTAGGGATGCGGTGATGGAAGGGGAGATTTTGAAGCTGGTGAAGTCCACATTGATACCATTGGGCTGCAGGGTTCCCAAGCGGAATATGAGTTGCTGTTCCTGCAACCTTCGAGTGGCATCATTGTGGCACTGCAGGAGACCCATGATGGACATGTCATCTAAAGAATGGGAGGGGGAGTGGAAATGGTTTGCGACTGGGAGGTGCAGTTGTTTATTGCGAACCGAGCGGAGGTGTTCTGCAAAGCGGTCCCCAAGCCTCCGCTTGGTTTCCCCAATGTAGAGGAAGTCACACCGGGTACAATGGTTACAGTATACCACATTGGCAGATGTGCAGGTGAACCTCTGCTTAATGTGGAAAGTCATCTTGGGGCCTGGGATAGGGGTGAGGGAGGGGGTGTGGGGGCAAGTGTAGCATTTCCTTCGGTTGCAGGGGAAGGTGCCGGGTGTGGTGGGGTTGGAGGGCAGTGTGGAGCGAACAAGGGAATCACAGAGAGAGTGGTCTCTCCGGAAAGCAGACAGGCGTGGGGATGGAAAAAATGTCTTGGGTGGTGGGGTCGGATTGTAGATGGCGGAAGTGTCGGAGCATTCCTGACTTTACAAAATGAGGTGGCATTGTGAGTGACAACGAAGATGTAAAATGGCTTCTCAGTCTCTTTGGAGAAGTTAACTGATGTGAAGAAATGCATGGCAGAGCTGCATAATGTGCTTACAAATGAAGTTGACCAATTGAGAAGGGAAATCAGAATGGTAGGATGTTATGGCGATAGAGTCAGGCAATTTATAGTCATAGAGTCATTCGGCACAGAAACCGAGCCTTCAGTCCAACCAATCCGACCATAATCCCAAGCTAAACTAGTCCCACCTGCCCTGTGCTTGGTCATATCCCTCCAAACATTTCTTATTCATATACCTATCTGTTAATGTCTTTTAAACATTGTAACTGTACCTGCATCCATTACTTCCTCTGGCAGTTCATTCCACATACAGGCCACACTGCATTAAAAAATTGCCTCTCGTGCCCTTTTTAAATCTTTCTCCTCTCACCTTAAAAATGTGCCCCCTAGTCATCAAGTCCCCCACCCTAGGCAAAGGACACCTGCCATTTACCTTATCTTTACCCCTCAGGAATTTTTAAACCTCTATTAGGTTGTCCCTCAAACCCGTACACTCCAGTGAATAAAGACCCAGCTTATCCAGGATGTCCTCACAACTCAAACCATGCATTCCTGTCAACATCCTGGTAAATCTTTTCTGAACCCTCTCTTGCTTAATTATTTTCTTCCTATAACAGGACTGGGCATGTCACTCCAGAAGGATTGCACAAAGTGACTTGGATCTCCTTGTACAAAACTTACTAAAAGCTAGAATGTAAGCATATCAAGCAGTGAGAAAGACAAATTGCATCCCTTCCTAGATAACAAAGTGTGGAGCTGGATGAACACAGCAGGCCAAGCAGCATCTTAGGAGGACAAAAGCTGACATTTCGGGCCTAGACCCTTCATCAGAAAAGGGGGATGGGGAGAGGGTTCTGACATAAATAGAGAGTGAGGGGGAGGCGGATCGAAGATGGATAGAGGAGAAAATAGGTAGAGAGGAGAACAAGAGAGTTGCAGTGGGAGAGAGATTCCCTGACGTTTGTCCGGAGGGAGGAGAGTAACTTCTTCAGGTTAGGCATCCCTGGAAGAAGCTTCGCAGTGAGGTTAAAATTGTATCAGAGATAATGGGAAATGCAGATGCTGGAGAATCTGAGATAACAAAGTGTGGAGCTGAATGAACACTGCAGGCTGGACTTTGGTGAGACAATTCCTGATTTATTTTATGCAGTTTTGGTTACCTCACCTAAGAAAAGATATACTTAGCACAGAGGGAGAGCAGCGAATGTTCACCAGACTGATTTTTTGATGTCAAGCTTGTTGTACATGGGGAAATTGATCAATTGGAGCTGTTCTCACTGGAGTTTAGAAGAATTAAAGGTCTTCACTGAAACATATAAAATTCTGTCAAGGCTGGACAGAATGTATACACCGTTGATGTTTCTCCTAGCATGTAATCCAGAGAGAGAGGTGCATTCTAGGGCTGCACAATGGACTATTTTGCACTGGGATGATGAGAAATTGTTGATCAGAGGCTAGTGCACCTGCAAAATTCTCTACCGCAAAAGGCAGTGCAGACCAACTCATTGAATTTAAATAGAGTTTTAAGAGACTGGAGTGTTAAAGGAGCATAGGGAAAGAGTGGAAGTATAGCATTGATGTAAAGGACCAACCATGATCATGTTGAATTGTGGAATAGCTCAGTGGGCTGAATGACCTATTCCCATTCCTATTTTCTATGTTTCTTCGTTTTTACCCCATTTATATTGCAGGTCTGTGCTGTCGTGTTTCTTTTCACAGTCTCTTCAGCAATTGTCTCTGTAAAACATAAAGGACTATTTCTCCAACTGACTCCCTCGGACATAAGCTCTTTTTTACTGATTGTGGTACAGAGGCAAAGTTCTAAATCTGTAAATCAGAAGGCTGGGGACTCAAGACCCACTGCAAAACTACCATACACAGTCTTTCAGTTGAGACTGTAAATAAGCATTACGTTCCTCTCAGGTGGATGGGATCCCATTTCAGTGTTTGGAAAAGATAAATCCCAAAGTCACATTCAGTATTTATCTCTAGATCAGTACTAGGAAGATAGGAAGACTTTCAACACATTACAGCCGTGTACATTTCAAAGCATCTGTGAAGTTTATAAGGATATCGTATAGACATGAAAAGTGCTATCAAGTCATTTTTGTCTCACTGAACTGATGCATCAGATAATATTGGGAATTCAAATCTACCACATGAGTGTGGCTTTATCTTAACAATAATTATTAAGTTTTACCTGATGTGTAACCTTATAGCTGCCCGGAATGAACTCTATTTGCCACTTGCTGCCCACTTGAATAGTCCATTTATAGCTTACTGCTGCATAACAGCATTCTCTTCATTGTCAAAACATGGCAAATGTTGTATGATCAGCAAACTTCTTCATCATACCTTCTACATTTAAGTGTAATTGAAAGCCGAGGTACGAAGCCTTTGAATCACATAACTGCCAGTAGTCACAATACGCATCATTGACCACTTTGTTTCTATGTGCTGACCTACTTGCCCTCGAATCCCATCTGTTTTCACTTAAATAGCTAATCTGCCACACGGGGCCATGGCAAAGGCTTTGCTAAAAATCGTGCAGACTATAAAATATGTGTTACCCTCACTGAATCTCCTTGTTACCTCTTCAAAACTTCATTCAAGGTGGTCAAACGTGAATTTCTTTTAATAAATCCATATTGACTGTACTTGATCAATCCATGCTTTTATAACTTCTATCCTTTTACAATAGTTTGTTTATCCCCGAGGTTAGGCTTAATAGCTAGTCATTATTCAATCCATTTCCTTCTGCCTTTCCAAGTGACGGTACCTTGTCAGTCCTCCAGCCCTCTGCCACTGGGTCCACAGCCAGAGAACATTGAAAAGTATTGATTGATGCCTCTTCTGTTTCCTAGCTTATTCCTTTTAACAGCGCAGGAAATCTATCATTTGGGGCCAGTGATTAATTTACTTTCTAAGTTGCTAAATCCGATAATACTTCCTGTCTCAAAACGTTAATACTGCCTAATATCTCATGCTGCTGCTACTTAACTACAATTTATGCATTGCCCATCTATACTTCTGCTCTGAAACACCTCAGAACAACTCCTACATTTGAAACACTCCAGAAATACAAATTATTACTGATGATTAAAATGATGTGCTTGCCTATACAATATCCTTTAAATCTGAGCAGTCTCAGGAGAGACAGAATTTCATCTTTCCTTGACTAGGTACTTAGACAAATCTCAGTTTCAGAATTATCACTGTACAGTACCAACCCAATTGTCACTTCCAATGCCCATGCTCTCAATTATTCTTTTGATAAAGTGACACACATGGGAAATTTGAATTCCCAATACTACCTGATTCATCAAACAGAAACACAATATCTCTCCTGCTCTCAGTTTCAGATGTAAGTAGAAAGAAATGCACATACAAAGACACACTGGGTAAGCTAAAAATCATAGAAATTGCATAAAAATATTTCCATTGTATTGATAGTTGTTCCAATGATGAGAATGTATGTCAAACATCTGTGATTTATAATTTTCTAATGCATGTTGCAACTGGGCTCCTATTACACCTCCAACTGTACAGTAAATAAGTTTGGGGAGTTACAGGGAGATTGCAAGTAGAACTATAATGTTGTGGTGATAACAGAGACCTGACCCGAGGAAGTGCGGGACTGGGTGTTAAATATTCCTGGATACAAGGCATTCAGAAAAGATCAAGAGGAAAGGAGGAGGAGTAGCTGCATTGGATAAAGAGGGCATTGCTTTGCTGGAGAGAGGTAATGTCCCTGAGGTTTCAAGGACAGAATCAATTTGGCTACAGCTAAGAACAAAAAGATGTAATTAGTGTAGCCTGTAGTCCAGAGTTTTTCAACTGCTATATGGTAGTACACTGGGCGGCTGCAGCAGGTGACAAGTGTGCCATGAAAGCCTTGGGAAGCAAACCTGTTTTCCCCATGCGCACGGAGATTTGGCAACACACACATGGTCATCTGTCCCCGTGCATGGATGGTAGAAAATCCACTTGTTATGCAGCCGTCCGTCTTGCCGATACATAGGCCCAAACATCCCTTCTGAGCATGCACACAATGACCAAGGACAATGTCTTCAGGATGCAAAGAAACTGCACACGTGCAGTCAAGAAGCAAGCAATAATTGAATGACTTTTGAAAGACTTTATTTCCATAAAATGGAAATAAAAAATAAAGGACAGCAAAGTAAAGGGGAATTCAAAAGTCTACTGTAGGCTTAAATAGTAAAATAGTTGAAAACAAAGAGAAGACTGATTAGGGGCCAAAAAATAAATTTGCAGACAAAGGCAGTGGTATTGGTTAAGGTATTAAATGAATGCATTGTCCATCCATGGTGATAGAGGAAGAAATTCTGTCAGTCGAAGGGTTCAAAATTGTTAAAGAAAGGTTGGACTGTGGTTGGTTCACTCACTGAGCTGGTTCATTAGTTTGAAGGCGTTTCCTTACCCTGCTGGGTAATATCATCAGTGCAGGCTCCAATAAAGCGTTGTTATATTTTCCCACTTGCTGTCTAAACTCTAGGGTCCATTGGACCAACACTTACTCGTCTCCATCCATACAGACAAGGAGGGCCATCAGTTCGATTGGGACAATGTCAGGATCCTAGGACAAGCCAAGCAGAGACAGGCATGGGAATTCTTGGAGGCCTAGTTCTCCACCAAGAAGACCATCAATAAACACATAGAATTAGACCCTATATATACACCACTGCAAAGAAAAACCAGAAATGAGGCAATTAACTAACACAGACCCCAGAGTTTAAACAGCAAGTGGGGAAATAGAACAACACTTCATTGGAGGCTGCATTGATGATGTTACCCAGCAGGTTAATGAAATATCTGCAAACTAATGAACCAGCTCAGTGAGCGAACCATCCACAGTATCCACAACCCGAGCTACAAATTTACTCAAGAATGTTAAGTGTTGGACTATTAGTACTTAAAATTGATGAGACACCAGGACTCAATGAAATGCATCCCGTGATATTGAAGAAAATGAGTGAAAGTTGCAAGAACACTAGCCATAATTTTTCAGTCCTCCCTACACATAAGAAGGTGTCAGAAAACTGGAGAATTGTGAATATGCCAGCCTTGCTCAAAAATGTTAGGATAAGTCGAGCAATTACAAATCAGTCTGTATGCCTTCAGTCATTGGAAAGCTTCTAGAAACTATTATTCAGGATAGAATTAACAATCACATGGAATAAAGGTGGCTTGATATGAGAAGTCAGCATGGAATTCCAAAAGGGAAATCACGTTCATCTAACTTGTTGGATTTTTTTGAAGAGGTAACAGAGAGGGTCAGTGATGGTAGTTGATATGCTGTACATAAGCTTTGAGAAAGCGTTTGATACAGGGCTACACAACAGACTTGTAAGAAAAGTTATAACTCGTGGAATAGAAAGGACTGTTGCAACATTATACACAATCAGCTGAGTGGTAGGAAACTGAACGTGGTGATCAATGGATATTTTTTGGACTTGAGGAAAATTTGTGATAGAGTTCCACAAGTGTTGCTACTAGGATCTTGTTTTTCTGATGTATATTAATGATCTAGATCTTGGTGTGCAGGAGACAAAGCCAGAGTTTGCAGATGATATAAAACTTGGGAGTGGTATAAAATATGAGGGGGACAGGGTAAAACTTGAAAGCGGCATAAAAATTGCTTGAGAATGCAGATAGGTGGCAGATAAATTTCTATGCAGAGAAGTGTAACATGATACATTTTGGTAGGAAGAACATGGGCAAGCAATATAATATAAAGGGTGAAATTCAAAAGGAAGGGGAAGTCCAGAAAGACCAGGATGTACATGCACACAGATCAATGAATGTGGCTAGACAGGTGAAAGGAGAAATTAATAAAACATGCAGTATTCTGGACATTATTAGTTGATGCATGGAGTACAAGTGCAAGGAGGTGGTTTTGAATTTATATAAGATACTAGTTATATCTCGGCTGAATTATTAGTTCTAAGTGTCATGATATAGGAAGGATATGAATGCATTGGTGAGTGTAGATTTAAAGTGATTTACAGAAGGAAATAATGTCCATAAGTATGTGAAAATGCAGGAGAATGTCACTAAGTCACAACACTCATATTGATTGGTCTAGACACAATGAGCCAGATGGTTTCATCCATTCTGTGACACAGGATGTTATCCAGCGGCATGTCAAGAAGATCATCCCAGACCCCAGCCTATCACTTGATGCCAGCACCACATTGAATTGGCCCTGAGGCAAGTCATGGAATCATAAATATCACAGAACTCCTACAATGTAGAAGCAGGCCATTTCGCCCATCAGGTCAACACCAACCCTCGGAAGAGCTTCCCACCCAGACTTACCCTTAATCACTGTAACCCTGCATCCACCATAGCCAGCCCTCCCGACCGACTCATACCTGGACACTATGGGCAACTTAGCATGGCCAATCCACCTGACATGCACGTCTCTTGACTGGAGAATCCAAAGAAAACCCACGCAGACACGAGGAGAATGTGCAAATTCTACACACACAGTGGAATCGAAGCCAGGTCCCAAGCACTGTGAGTCAGCAGCACTAACTACTGAGACATCATGTTGCCCTGCATGCACTGCCCAATAACACAACTAATGATCACAGCAACATATCTGAGCCTCCCACCCTGTATATCTGCCAATCCAATTATTAGGAAGGATAATCTCCCAGCACATATACGTTTACTAATGATTACTAAGAACTACCTGAGTTAATCATTCGGGGATAGTCTTTTATAAGTATCTCATGACTTGAATTTCATATGATGTAAAAGAAAATATTCAGGATATCAACCTATTTTCACCTTTTTTTCAATTCTGACAATATACAGCTAGCCCTCCCAGCTGCATGCTGCTCCAGGAGCAGAGAACTAGCATTTATAGCCACACAAGTTTACAGAGATATTAAACTAAATTCAAAATGCAAAATCCAGATGCAGAGGAAGGCGCAGCCAAAGCAGGTAGTAAAATATTAACGATCTGAATGCTGACCCTAGCCCACCTTTAACCTATCTGATTCTGGTAAAAGGGCTGGGCACCCAACCTGCACCCAAGAGGCAAGTTAACAGCTCAAACTCCTTACAAAGGACGTCATTCTCTGATTTAAGCTGATTTGCAGTTCTTGCAACCAGTGACATAACTGGTTCTACTTGACCCTCAAAGGTTCTGGCCACTTGTTCCCCCATAAAAACTATAAACCGACCCCACACCATCCCCAGCCCTGTCAAACAAAATATCCACTCTTACAATCCAACTCCAGGACAGGGCAACAGGGCAGCTCAGACACCACGGGATCAGCGACAACCTTCTCTCACGGGGATCGGACCCCTGGCCCAGCTTGTAGATCAAATCTACCTACGCCTGTGGCCTCTCCCAGATTACTTAGAAAAACCCCGTGCCTAACTGCAGGCTTGTTAGGGATGGTGAAAGCATATGGCCAAAGATAGAAATGCCACAGCATGCAGGCAAACATCATTTTTCATTTGAACTAATATTACTAGCATTTTTTGTCAATATCCATGACTACACTTCCTAATCTATTATCATTTAAAATCCAACAGATGTCTTACTGGTTTTGTGCACACTGTACGAGTAAATTAGACAGACTTTTACCTTCAGTAGGAGGGATTGGTTCATCAACTACAATCATTGCTCTAACTTTAGACAATAACTCTTGTTGAATAGTTTTCAATTCATGGAAGTCTCCCAGTTTCAAAACAGATTCCGGATTAGACACTATCTGTTGTAATTCCGTTGCATCTGCATCCTTGGCTCCAATAGCAATGGGCACGATACCAGCCTGTTTCATCGTATCTGCTGCCCGACCAACGTCGTCGAAGGATTTCCCAGCAGTGATGAGCACCAGGATTTGTGAAGCTCCAGCATCTCCTCTGCTCCCTGCGGATGGACTGAAGACGTTCCTCGTGACATAGTCCAGTGCAGCACCAGTGTTGAGGGGTCTCCCTGTTTTCAGTCTCAGCTTTTTAATTGTGTTTAAAACTGCATCTCGAGTTGAATGAGTGTTGAGGCCAAATTCAAGTCTTGGGTTAGAACTGTACTGCACCACAGCCACTTGATCTCTGTCAGGCCCAATATCAAGCTCCTGGATTATGTTATTAAGAAAATTACGAACATGAAGAAATGACCTTCCCATCCCAGGAGAGCCATCGATTAGGAAGACAATGTCTCTCTTCTTGGCTGCAGAAATTCAACATTAAATACGTCTCAATAAGATAAGGTGCTCATTAAGAAAACTATCTTAAACATTTTGAAGAACAGTAGACTCTGAATAGACAAATTCAACTTATGCTTATTTACAAACATTTTCATTCACTAAGGTTTTCAAGTAGATTTGTAGCTCGGGTTGTGGACGTTATGGTTGGTTGGCCCCCCGAGCTGGTTCATTGTTTCGCAGACGTTTCAATACCCTACTGGGTAACATCATCAGTGCAGCATCCGGTGAAGCGCTGTTGTGTTTTCCTGCCTGGTATTTAAACTCTGGGGCCTATTAAGTTTGATTACTCACTTCCTGTTTTCCTTTGCAATGGAGTATATATAGGAACTTTCTCTATGTGTTTGTTCATGGCCTTCTTAGTGGAGAACCGGGCCTCTAGGGATTCTTGTGCTTATCTGTGTTTCACCTTTTCTAGGATCCTGGTGTTGTCCCAATCGAACTAGTGGTTTTCCTTATCCATGTAGATGGAGATGAGTGAGTACTGGTCGTGTCTTTTTGTTGCTAGCTGGTGTTCATATACTCTAATGGCCAATTTTCTTCCTGTCTGTCCAACGTAATGTCTGTCACATTCTTTGCAAGGAATTTTGTATGTATTGTTGGTTCTGTCCACAGTGGGTAGTGGGTCTTGGTTCGGATTAGCAGTTGGCATTGAGTTGATATGGGTTTGTGTGCTACTCTGATGCCCAGTGGTCATAGGAGCCAAACCCAATGCCAACTGCCAACCCAAACCAAAGACCCCTTAAGCACGATGGACAGAACCAATATTACATGTAAAATTCCTTGCAAAGACTGTGACAGACATTATATTGGACAGACAGAAAGAAAATTGGCCACAAGGGCGGCACAGTGGCTCAGTGGTTAATACTGTTGCCTCACAGTGCCAGGGACCTAGGTTCGATTTCACCCTCTGGCGACTGTCTGTGTGGAGCTTGTACATTCTCCTCGTGTCTGAGTTGGCTTCCTCCGGGTGCTCTGGTTTCCTCCCCCAAGTCCGAAGATGTGCACGTTAGGTGGATTGGCCATGCTAAATTGCTTGTAGAGTTCAGGGATGTGTAGATTAGATGGGGTATAGGGGGATGGGTCTGGGTGGGATGTTCTTTGTGTTGGTGTGGACTTGTCGGGCCGAAGGGCTTGTTTCCACAGTCTAGGAATTCTATGATTGAAGGGTACATGAACACCAATTAGCAAGGGAAAGGCATGACCGATACCCACTCATGTCCATCCACATGGATAAGGGAAATCACCAGTTCAATAGGGACAACACTAGGATCCTGGGACAGGCCAAATATAGACAAGCACAGGAATTCCTAGAGGCCTGGTTCTCCACTAAGAAGGCTATCAATAAACACATAGAGATAGACCCTGAAGATATGCCACTGCAAAGGAAAGACAGAAGTGAGTATTCAATCTCAATGGACACCTGAGTTTAAATACCAAGCAGGAAAACACAACAGCGCTTCATCAGAGGCTGCACTGATGGTGTTACCCAGCAGGGTAATGAAATGTCTGCTGAACAATGATCCAGCTCGGCGAGCCAACCAAACACAACATTTTCATTCAGTTTATATAATAACATTTTCATCTCCACCACTGTAGCTTTGGAGAGTAGAGAGCATCACTTGCAGAGTTTAACAGTTGAAAATCTAACGAAAATTTGCTGGGGAGGAGAAAGAAAGCATTGATTTCTGTCGCCAATAACTTCCGAGAAGATATTTCGTTTCATTTATGAAGATCTTAAAGTAGATCAAGCAATTAGCTACAAAAACTAAGTCAAGTTGGTTATATACATAAACTGATTATAAAAGGGTTATATAAGAATGGCATGCAACGATTGTTTCACGACTCCAGCAAGTCTGAACTTCTGGAGAAATGTCTTCATTCAACATATCCTAGTCTTTAGAATTCTCTCTCTTGGGGAGCTTTAGCTGCTTGGTCATTAAGTAAACTCAAAACAAATATCAACTGATTTTTGGATGTAAAATGATTCAAGAGATATGGGAATGGTGTTGGAAGGTAGAGCTGGGAGTGAATGGTTAGCTATAATCTTATTAAATGGCAATTCAAACTCAAAGACTTAAATGTATCTAATTCTGCATCCATTTCTTATATTTATATACTTGCAGCCTGTACAGAGTTTGACCTTATTTCATCAAAACATCTCTAATGTAACTGCTCAACCACAGCATCTCCTCCATTGTCAATCATAGCATCTCTCATCCTGGTTGACCTGTCGGGCAGAACCTTTATCTCTATTCCCTTAAGTCTACAGGACATGGACTTATTGTGGATAATGGATTTAATTATTTGATCACCATCTCTGACTCAAACGCAAAAAGAACTAGATGGTCCTGCTCACTACTTCGACATTACACTGGACTGCAGGAAGAACTTCCAGCTTCCCCTCTCCACAGCAAATCATTTTTGACATCCTTTTTTCTTGATTCTTCTTTCTTCACATCCGAGTAAACAAAGGTCACAGATTTCTTGCTAGGATTGAGATCATCGAATCAGCTTTCTATCACATTCTGTTACAGTGACAAAGTAAAACTATCGGTCATTCTCCTTCTCAAACTGCAATGTCTGATACAGTTGACCACGCCATTCTCCTGAAATGCATATCCACTGTCGTCAATGTGAATGCAATTACATGTAACTGGTTCTATTATTAACTATCTAAACATTGCGGTAAAATTATCTTTCAATTGCTATTCTTTTACTCCTGGACTATTACCACTGGTGTCCCCAGTGGTGTGTCCTAGTACCTCTTGTATATCTCATCTACCTACTGGAGTAACAAGTTTGGAAAGACAGCATTAGTTTTCACAACTGAACTGACATCACCCATATTTACCATGCCACCATGTCAAAGAACTCCACAGCTATTTCTATATTGTCATTGCTCATCTGATATTGAGGCCAGATGGTCTGAAAGTTCCCTCAAATAAGTATTAATAAGATGAAAGTCATTGGGCAAAATTTGCTCATATTGAGTTAGAGTTGGTATTTAGCCGAGTGGGATTCAGGGTGTGACAGTTCAGAGTGATTTTTCTCATCCAGTCTTCTGCTTGTCACCTCATTTATTAGGTAACTGGGAACTTGGGCACCCTTACCGTAGAACCATGTGGCCAGTGGGGTACAGGTTCACTCTTGCCTAGGCCTCCTGGTATTCTAGTACCTTGCTAAAGGCCCACCACCTCAGATACTGTAAGCCAGGAAATAGCACTCACAGTCTGGCGCTCGACCTAATCACTGAGGACACTAAACACTGGCCTACAAGCAAGGCCTCTGCTCTGTCAACATCTCTGGACACCATTGTGGACAGAGTGGTGAACAGGTGGGGACAGTCCTTTCACCTGTGGAATACCACAGAAGGGTTCATCATCAGACCAAGACTGCCCGGACACTGGTTTCAGCCCAGGTCACCGCTGCATCCTGGATGAAGCTCTTGGTCTCCAAAAGAATAAGTACCAACATCTTCTTCCTGCTACCTCACAGTCATGAGCCACCCACTCCCTCTAACACTGTACACTCCTCTTACCAAGGCTTATGGACTCAGCTCTCACTATTGCATGTAACACATGCTGCCAGTGACTCTCATCCTCCTCCTGCCCCCTGTGCTTCTGACTACGTCAGTGGGGACATCACTACCTCTCTTGTTTTTACATGATTACTGACTGGATCCTCCATCCAATTCTACCACACTCAATCCCTCCCTTTGTCTCATTGCAAGAAATATTGGCCCTCAGCACTTTGACTGTTACACCTGGAAATCCACAGGCTGTTTATGTTTGACCTACAGCACTGGTGTTGGTCAAGTCCCCAGACCGCAAGGACATGGGTTCCCAGACTCTATCAGGGTCAAGTGCCTGAATCGCCATGGCCATATCCCTGGAATGGAATAAGGTGAGCCCCCCAACTGACTGTGGCAGCACTCAATGAGTGACTGTAATCCCCCTTCACCCCACGAAGGATTATTACTTTCTGATTGTCATGCGTGCTTGTTTGGAATGCTTGCAGTATTTTCTGCAGAGGCTGCCTTACAAGCTGCATTTGTAACATTGATGTACACAGGGCAACATTCCCCCTTGACTGAGTTCTGAAGAAGGATCACTGGATCTGAAACGTTAACTCTGATTTCTCTTCATAGGCCTACTGAGTTTCTCAGCAGTTTCTGTTTTTGATGCCTCCTTGACTGCTCTCCACGCTGATAGACCTTTTTGTCTGTGCTAAAAAAGGCAACGGAAGCTGCAGAGGCTGACAAGTCATAACTAAACACTGAAGACCCTGAGTACTAGGAAAGCAATGTGACCCATACAGAATGTGGCAGCCTGTAGGGTGGTGCTAAAGTCAGTAAGTGTGTGCTATGAAAGGAATGATAAGTATACAGGGGCTGGCAGTCTCCAAGTAAGTGCAACATCAGTGAGCACTAAGAAATCAAGGTAGGAGCCATAAAATGCTTCCTCTGAAGATGGAAGAGATGTGTACCTCTGTGTGCAGGGTGATATGGCAGAAGCATGCAAGACATAGTCATAGTCCCTAAACACCAAAGTTATGAAAGTCTGGTGCTGGGGTTGGTCTGTGAGCAAGCATTACAATGCAATGATTTGCCAATGAAGGGCTGAAGAGGATGGTGGCAATGGAGCATGCAGGGACGTTGTTCTGAAAGTAGAATTGTATTATGGTCTGGACCAACATTCGGTGAGCAGGTGAGCAGGCAGCAAAGTGGGGAGGTAGAACACTTATTGAATAATCAGGACCCGGCAGTCTAATATTAAATTTCAAGTTTTCCATTCCCATCCACCCACTAGCTTCAGGATAGATGTCACTGTGGAGCCATGTTACAACTTAGTCAGAATGTCCTGATTGCTGGATGTTGCAGTCTGCAGCTATCGATAGTGAGGGCAATGAAAAATATGAGCATTTTGATTTTAAATAATCACCTGTTGTTGACAGGCCATGCTTAAAATGCTAATTAAATAAATATACATTTTTTCCCTTTATTTTGCAATTACAAGTAAGTTTTAAGTGTATGATTTAAAAATGAAATGTCTTTTTTACATTAACACAATTACATTCATCAGTTCATTTAATTTTGTTATGTCCTTTAAAAGGTTAATCTTTGGATTTGCTTCAAGACTGTGTCTGAGGACAAAGATACTGTACTGTGGCTGTGTGATTTTTTTTCACAATCCAGCTGTCAAGTTCAAACCCCAACGTGGCTTCTACTGGAAACATTTGCATGAAAGCTGTGGAATTTTTCTAAAAATTGACACCCTTACCCAGCCCGTCCCATCTATAACTCTAAGGGCTGCCTCACTAAAACCAGGGAAGGACAATAAACTTTGTGTTTCAGAGTCACTCACATTCCAAACAAGAACAAAGAATAGTGCGGCCAAGCATTTTATTCTACAGCATTTGAAAAGAAGTTTAAGCTATTGTTGAGAGTTCTGAGTATTTGCAGTTTGCAATCTGAGCCTGTGGATTTTAAAGAATCCCCAAGCAGCACCACATGCGTTAACTGGAAAATGAGTGGAAGGCTGTTTTTTCATGTTGTGAGGACTTAGAAGTTTCCAAGAAGTGAAATGTTGGATCTTCCAAAGATTATTATCAGACTTTCTGCTCCTTTTATGTACTTTTGGCAAGTCTAAAAAGGACTTATATTTATGAACAAATATTTTTAAGTAAAATGATGTACCCAAATCAATACAATTTAAGTCGTTGAAAAATCTGATCTTAAATCATTTGTTGACAATTAGAGAAATATTCAGATTATTTTTAGAAACTGGATTACTTGCTGTTGTAAATTCAATTAAATAAATATATACAAAATGAACTCTTCAGCCCAGTATATCTGTTCTGGCTCTTTGAAAGCACTATTCAATGAATCCAATTCCCCTGTTCTTTCTCCATTGCACTGTTAACTTTTATTTTCAGTATCTATTTCTTTGTTGAAATGTATTTTTGAATCTGTACCCACCAGCTTTTAACATGTGGCATTCCAGATCTTTGCAACTCACTGCGTAAAACAAATGCTCTCAATTCTCTTCTGATTCACTTTTCTGTTGCACTGAATCTATGCCATCCAGGTACTGGCAATTCTATTACTGGAAGCAGTTTCTGTCTTTTTAATAATTACAACAATTTATGGCCTTCAATACCTCAATTCTCATCTGTACCTTCTCAACTTCGAGGAGAACATCCAACTTCTACTTTTCTCCAGCTCTCAGAGTGAACAGAACTTCTGATATGCCTGAAATCTCTTATCATAACATTCTAGTAAATCTCTTCTTCACCCTCCCCTGAACCTTGACATCCTTCTTGAAATGTGGGGTCAGCAACAAACAGTGCAGCAGTACCTCCCCTTCTCAAGAGGTAGTAGGGCAGGTAGCAAGACAGTAATCGGGTGGGTTGGTACCAGGGAGAAACCTACTCCTTTCTGGCCACTAGAGAAAGTAACTTCTGTGCAGGAAAGCCCATGATTGGCTTCGCGACGTGTCACCAGTGACATGCCTTTCTAACTGGCAATGTTGTGGGAATCACCTTATGGGAAGGTGATAGCCTAATGGTACTATCACTGGAATTTTAACCCAGACACTCAGGTAATGTTCTGAGGACCTGGGAGCAAATCCCACTATGGCAGAAGATGGAATTTGAATTCAATAAATAAAAACCGGGAAATAAGAGTCTAATGGTGACCATGAAACCATTGTCAGAAAACCACATCTGGTTCACTAATGTCTTTTTGGGAAAGAAGCTGTCATCCCGGCCTGGTCTGGCCCACATCCGACTCCAGGCGCACAGCAATGTACTTGACCCTTAACTGCCCCCTGGGCAAATGGGGGTGGGCAATAAATGCTGCCTAGCCAGCGATATCCACATCCTGTGAATGAGTAAAACAAAACAAGGTTGAGTAGTAACATTATGGTATTCTGGGGTGTGGGGCCTGGTGGTATTGTGGGCTTTGAGACCTGAAGATAAGGTGAGGCTGGAGCCTGGTGATTTAAATAACTCCACAGAGGCTTGTATCCCATCATCCAATCACCCTTTATTTACACGTGATTAGTACTTGATACTGGCACTACTTCCTCAGAGCCAGCTCTCAGAGTGAACAGAACTTCTGATTCGCCTGTTTATATCTGTCAGCCAGGGCTCCCTGATTGGACCAGGGAATCAGGGAGCTCGTATTCTATGAGGTTCACCTAGCTGACCTCATTACACTCACTACAGTGGTGTTGTGGGATTTAGGGCCTGGTGATGTTGTGGGGAGAAAAGGCAAGTAGTGGAGTTTGAAACCAAACTAAGTAGAAGCATGAAATAGCACCTTTTGGTTAAGGTAGCTGTGGGGCCTCAAACATGGAAGATCGTCAATCTGACACTGAGATTCAGAGGTATTCAGATAGAAGCATTTACCTTTTGAATCCACAAAAAGAAACTACCAGAACTTCCACATTTGTGAAATTTTGAAAGCAGAAGGACAATGGGGTACGCAGTTGCAATCCACCTCCTCGAATTGGATTGTCACCCAGCTCAATATGCGGCTTCATTTGAACCAGAGTTGGACAGATCAGAGACACGTTCGGGTTGGGAATCCTAAGTGCCCTAAACTTGTCTGCCCTTATTGGTTAAAAATTTAGCCCAATGTCTGTGAAACTGTGTCCCACAGTGGGCAGTTGTGATTTGCTATTCACATCTCTGCCTTTAATATTACCTCTTACCTTGCTGAAGGGAATCACCGACAAAGAATGAAAGGATTAGACCAAAGATGGCCAGCGGGGGCATTGTGCGGTACATTTTCGTTGTTGGGTCAAACCATTGGTTGCACCACCTGGAATCAAAGAAAATTTTGGTCACATTGAAAAACCTTGCACAGACCATCTTATGCTCAGCTTTAAAATTGACAATTTTATTTATTTAATCAATTAAGGTTCCCGCTGTTTTGAAATGAAGATTCAACCCATCATTTCAGACCCCGAGTGGTTCTTTCCCAGCATCTGCAATACTCGGCACTGCCTTGTCTGACTTCCTTCCAAAAAACAGAAATCGTTTAGGAGCCAACTGGAACTTTGTGTCTCAAACCCTACACCCTCCAAAGGAGGCAGCTAGCCCATAAAATAAGGCACCATGCCGTTAATGGTTTGTTGGCCGCTGGGCTGCCCACCACTTGCTCAAATTTAATAGGATGGTGGGGGAAGAGAGGACTGCATCCAACTTACATTTTAGCAGGTTGCTCCTTCCAGAGCTGCAAGGAATTGGTTTATCCTTTTCTAGGACTCTTTGCCCACCTGGCCAAGGTCTGCCTGAGATCTCCAAAGATCCATTGTTGAGCCCAGCCCAGCAGTAGGCACTGATCCTGGTCATACTGCTGGTGATGCTGCCAGCATCTGGTCAACGGCTTTCTGAAGCATCACTTTCTCCTGAAGGGGGTGACAGTCTCACCTCAGAACAACTGAAAACTGGCCAGCTGAAAAAATTAAAGCTGGGAAGGTGGTCAGGAGATGATTCGGGCTCTGGGTTGATATAAATGTCTGTCTTAGTCTGCCAAAATCATGTGATCTCTCCCTTGAGGCACACACCCTGTAAGCAGCCATCTTAAGCTTCACTTCAGTGAAGCCCGTGCATTAAACACAGTTCTGTGGAAGGGTCACTGCATCTGATACTTTAACCCTGGTTTCTCTTCACAGATGCTTCCAGACCTGCTGAGGTTATTCAGCAATTTCTGTTTTTGTTTCTGATTTCCAGCATCTGCACTCTGTTTTTGTTTTGTTAAACACAGTGCTGCTCATTTCACTCAAAAAAAGTCTCGTTTCACAAGACCACAAGATATAGGAGCATAATTAGGCCATTTGGCCCATTGAGACTGATCTGCCATTCAATCCTGGCTAATATGCTTCTTAGCCTCATTCTCCTGCATTCTCCCCTTTACCCATGATCTCCTTACTAATGAAGAACCTGCCTACCTCTGTCTTAAAGACACCCAATCATTTAACCTCAGTAACCTTCTACAATATTAAGATCCACAGTTGCATCATGTTCTAGCCGAAGAAATCTCTCCTCACCTCATTTCTAAAGTGCCAACCCTTCTTTCTGAGGTTGTGCCTTTGGACGCTTGTCTCTCCTACTTGTGGAAACATCTTCTCCATATCCACTCTATCCAGGCCACTTAGTATTCTGCTGTCTGACTGTTTCCATTATGAGTAGCAGTCACACCCTCAGCGTTTAATTTAGCCCATTATTTTTTGATTAACTTACACGGTCAGAAACATTTCAAGGCCAGTGGTGCATCAAAATACACCCTGACCATTCACTTATGTTGGGAGGTGATTGTAAATAATTGTTCAAACTAGGTTTAATTTGATCTAGCAAAATGTTTATGATTGAAGGCATCTGCATGTTGAAATATCATCGCAAAAACCCAACAATCCTTCCAAAGTTACTTGTTCATACAATGTTAGCTACAATATATCATGAGATTAAAAAGAACTGATTTATTTGTTCTACAGCAGAGATAATTGCAATCATAGCAAGAAAATCTTATCTTGACCTCAGAAGAGATTGTATGGATGCTCATAGGTCTGGTTTCTGGAATGACTTCCCAGAGTCTGGTTCTGCTACAGTATTCAGCAAATCCAATTTCTCTCTTGTATATTTTCTTATCAACTATAGTACTCAATCTGCTGCCACATTGTTAATCATTCATGGGCAACACAAGCTATATTTAATTACAGCTCTTTCAAAGCAAGTTCTTGGTCCATTGTCGGTTGCTTTTAAGCAGATCCATACAGCTCTCCTTAATATTTGAATTTCTCTCCAACTCGCAAAAATTCTTTTCTTACTCAACAATCAATATTAACTGAGTGAACATTCGTCCATGCATTTCCATAGATTACTTTGAGATATGAGCAGCTGTGGATTTTGTATCGTATTGTGGTATTATAGGATAACAAAAGTGCACAGATAAACATGGACATCCTGGCATAGCTGAAAAAAATAGCCAAATAGGTACAACCAAGTCCATATTAGCCTTCAACAATAAAACATATAATTGAACGTCCTTCTTTGCTCATGGATGTCTTCTGGAAACTTAAGAAAGTTGCAATGCAGCAGTTTGGTACAACATTTAGAAGGCATCGGGATGTGTACATGAGTAAAGGGTTTAGAAGGATGTGGACCAAATGCTGGCATATGTGACCAGATTAATATAGGATACCTGATTAGCATGGATGATTTGGACCAAAGGATCTGTTTCTGTGCAGTACAACCCTATGACTCTATACTGAGTGGCATTCTCAGCCATCTCAGAGGACAATTACGCATCAATGGGGTGGCACGGTGGCTTAGTGGTTAGCATTGCTGCCTCATGGTGCCAGTAACCTGGGTTCAATTCCAGCCTCAGGCAACAGCCTGTGTGGAGTTTGCACATTCTCCCCGTGTGTGCATGGGTTTCCTCCAGGTGCTCCGGTTTCCAACCACATTCCAAATTTGTGCTGAGTAGGTGGCTTGGCCATGCTAAATTGCCCATAGTGCCCAGGGATGCATAGATTAGGTGGGTTAGACATGAGGAAATGCAGGGGTAGGGGAATGGGTCAGGGTGGATGGTCTTCAGAGGGGCAGTGTGGACTTGTTGGACCAAATGGCTTGTTTCCATACAGTAGGGATCCCATGATTCCATGATATGACAGAAGCTCGAAGACACATGTCAGTCAGACTGTGTAAGGGGAATAAGGAAAACTAGTGAACCAGATTTTTTTTATGTCAATCCAGTGGTTTCATGATTACCATTACTGGGAGCACAGTTTTATTCCAAATTTATTAATTAATTGCATTTAAATTCCTTCCAATGCTGCATTGCGATTTAAACTCATGTTGTTAGAGCGTTAGTCAAGAATTCTGGATTACTGTTCCAACGAGTTAACCATTATGCCATCATTTCACTGATGGACATAACTTGAACACAGATGTGTTCGGAACCTATGGAGATTATTTGAAGGTCACTGAATGTGGAGTGCCACCTTGCTCTGTCCAACTTTATAAGTATAAATACCATCTTGACAATAATCGTAAATCAGGATGTGGAAGGGAGAGAGGAACTTGGCAAAATTACAATCCTGTGGGAAATGTTACTGAGCAAAGCAGCAGTAGCTGCGTTGGTGTTAATATTTTGAAATTCCCAAGACTCAGAAAAGGTTCATGGATATTTATGCAGATTAGGTCTTCTTATTTAATGAGGACTGTAAATGCATCAGAAGCAGTGCAACAGAGGGTTGCTAGATTGATATCTGGAATCGACAGATTGTCTCATGAGGACATAGATTGGACAGAACACCTCCGCTCGGTTCGCAATAAACAACTGCACCTCCCAGTCGCAAACCATTTCCACTCCCCCTCCCATTCTTTAGATGACATCTCCATCATGGGCCTCCTGCAGTGCCACAATGATGCCACCCGAAGGTTGCAGGAACAGCAACTCATATTCCACTTGGGAACCCTGCAGCCCAATGGTATCAATGTGGACTTCACCAGCTTCAAAATCTCCCCTTCTCCAACTGCATCCCAAAACCAGCCCAGTTCATCCCCTCCCCCCACTGCACCACACAACCAGCCCAGCTCTTCCCCTACCCCCACTGCATCCCAAAACCAGTCCAACCTGTCCCTGCCTCCCTAACCTGTTCTCCCTCTCACCCATCCCTTCCTCCCACCCCAAGCCGCACCTCCATCTCCTACCTACTAACCTCATCCCACCTCCTTGACCTGTCCGTCTTCCCTCGACTGACCTATCCCCTCCCTACCTCCCCACCTATACTCTCCTCTCCACCTATCTTCTTTACTCTCCATCTTCGGTCCACCTCCCCCTCTCTCCCTATTTATTCCAGAACCCTCACCGCATCCCCCTCTCTGATGAAGGGTCTAGGCCCGGAACGTCAGCTTTTGTGCTCCTGAGATGCTGCTTGGCCTGCTGTGTTCATCCAGCCTCACATTTTATTATCTTGGATTCTCCAGCATCTGCAGTTTCCATTATCACTGAATAGATTGGACAGGCTGGATTTGTTTCCTCTGGAGTTTAGATAAGAAAGGGATGATTTGATTGAAGTGTATAAGATCCTGAATGACAGTGTAGACAAGGAGAGGATGTTTCCTTTCGTGGGTGAGTCCAGAATGAGAAGTTTTAAAATTTGGGGTCATTATTTCAGAGCAGAGATGGGATGTCTTTATTTCTCTCTCAGACAGGGTTGTGTGACTTTGGAACTCAGCTTCAGAAGGCAGTGGAGGTAGTGTGATGAGATATTTTTAAGATTTCTGATGAAGGGTCTAGGCCTGAAATGTCAGTTTTCCTGCTCTTAAGATGCTGTTTGGCCTGCTATGCTCATCCAGCACCACACCTTATTATCTCGGATTCTCCAGCATCTGCAGTTCCCATTATCTCTGATTTTTTAAAGATAGGTTCTTTGTAGGCAAGAGAATCAAGGGTTATTGCGTTAGATGGGAATGTAAAACTTAAAACACCAACAGACTAGCTCTGGCGTAATTGACTGGAGGAGCAGGCTCAAGGGGCCAAATGCACCATTTCCACTCCTATTTCACATGTTTATATGTTTGTAATGTGACTGACCACCTCTCTCAGCCCTGTACCTACCAACGTTCTAACCACTCATGTCCTTTCAAAACTTTCCCCTGTCCGATAGCCCCGCATCTTCCCACTTGACCCATCAGTCAACTGCACCCTGACCTCACTACCCAGCGCTGATTAAATTGTACCACCCATCACCCCTCCTGACCTGCTGACCACCCCACCCCTCCTTCACCACTCACCCAACCCCACCCAAATTCCAACCTCTATTTTGATTTTCCTTCCTGAATCCCCTGTTCATTAATAATGCTAACGGCTCTTTCCTCAGATTCTGTCTCTTCAAGTCTACAGCCTTGAATTAAAAGAAACCCAACACATGACACTATCATCCTTGCAGACTACCAGCACATCTCCAACTTCCCTTTCCACTCAAACTGACTGTGCAGGTTGTTGCCTCAGAAGTTCATAATACCTTCTGCAGAGCTCCATCTTTGAACCCTAACAATTAGATTTCTGTCAAGATCACAGTGCTGAATTGGTGTTTGCCAAAGTCACAAATGTTATCCTATACAATTGTGTTAAAGGCAGGTAATCCTACATTAATGGTTTCTGGCCTTTCCAGTGATCCTCGTATCGCCGGAACAAATAACGTGCTGGATTTTCACAAATTTAATCCAGTTAACTACTGGGAAGAAGCCATTAGTCCAGATTGTATGGACTCTGGATGATGGAAGACTGAGAGGATGACCTTCAATGCCTAGTAGAACACTCTGGGAGTTCTGACACACTGAGCAAATCTCTCAGTGTCCTGGGACTGAGACACTGAGTTAGGTTCATGGACTTTGGACAATTCCAATTTCATACCTGAATAGATACTCAGAAAACTTTTGAACTAGTTCTGGTTTACATCTTGGGTAATTATAAACTCACATCCTTTCAAATCTCCCCGACCAACAGTCCCCAACATACTCAAACTCTGCATCTCGCGTTCCCACTCGACCCATCACTCAACTGCACCGTGATCCCACTACCCTGCCCAGATTAAATGGTACCACCCAACATTCTCCCTGATCAAGATAATAAAATGTGAGGCTGGATGAACACAGCAGGCCAAGCAGCATCTCAGGAGCACAAAAGCTGACGTTTCGGGCCTAGACCCTTCATCAGAGAGGGGGATGGGGAGAGAGAACTGGAATAAATAGGGAGAGAGGGGGAGGCGGACCGAAGATGGAGAGTAAAGAAGATAGGTGGAGAGAGTGTAGGTGGGGAGGTAGGGAGGGGATAGGTCAGTCCAGGGAAGACGGACAGGTCAAGGAGGTGGGATGAGGTTAGTAGGTAGCTGGGGGTGCGGCTTGGGGTGGGAGGAAGGGATGGGTGAGAGGAAGAACCGGTTAGGGAGGCAGAGACAGGTTGGACTGGTTTTGGGATGCAGTGGGTGGGGGGGAGGAGCTGGGCTGGTTGTGTGGTGCAGTGGGGGGAGGGGACGAACTGGGCTGGTTTAGGGATGCAGTAGGGGAAGGGGAGATTTTGAAACTGGTGAAGTCCACATTGATACCATATGGCTGCAGGGTTCCCAGGCGGAATACGAGTTGCTGTTCCTGCAACCTTCGGGTGGCATCATTGTGGCACTGCAGGAGGCCCATGATGGACATGTCATCTAGAGAATGGGAGGGGGAGTGAAAATGGTTTGCGACTGGGAGGTGCAGTTGTTTGTTGCGAACTGAGCGGAGGTGTTCTGCAAAGCGGTCTCCAAGCCTCCGCTTGGTTTCCCCAATGTAGAGGAAGCCGCACTGGGTACAGTGGATGCAGTATACCACATTGGCAGATGTGCAGGTGAACCTCTGCTTAATGTGGAATGTCATCTTGGGGCCTGGGATGGGGGTGAGGGAGGAGGTGTGGGGACAAGTGTAGCATTTCCTGCGGTTGCAGGGGAAGGTGCCGGGTGTGGTGGGGTTGGAGGGCAGTGTGGAGCGAACAAGGGAGTCATGGAGAGAGTGGTCTCTCCGGAAAGCTGACAGGGGAGGGGATGGAAAAATGTCTTGGGTGGTGGGGTCGGATTGTAAATGGCGGAAGTGTCGGAGGATAATGCGTTGTGTCCGGAGGTTGGTAGGGTGGTGTGTGAGAACGAGGGGGATCCTCTTGGGGCGGTTGTGGCGGGGGCGGGGTGTGAGGGATGTGTTGCGGGAAATACGGGAGACGCGGTCAAGGGCGTTCTCGATCACTGTGGGGGGAATGTTGCGGTCCTTGAAGAACTAGGACATCTGGGATGTGCGGGAGTGGAATGTCTTATCGTGGGAGCAGATGCGGCGGAGGCGGAGGAATTGGGAATAGGGGATGGAATTTTTGCAGGAGGGTGGGTGGGAGGAGGTGTATTCTAGGTAGCTGTGGGAGTCGGTGGGCTTGAAATGGACATCAGTTACAAGCTGGTTGCCTGAGATGGAGACTGAGAGGTCCAGGAAGGTGAGGGATGTGCTGGAGATGGCCCAGGTGAACTGAAGGTTGGGGTGGAAGGTGTTGGTGAAGTGGATGAACTGTTCGAGCTCCTCTGGGGAGCAAGAGGCGGCGCCGATACAGTCATCAATGTACCGGAGGAAGAGGTGGGGTTTGGGGCCTGTGTAGGTGCGGAAGGGGGACTGTTCCACGTGACCTACAAAGAGGCAGGCATAGCTGGGGCCCATGCGGGTGCCCATGGCCACCCCCTTAGTCTGTAGGAAGTGGGAGGAGTCAAAAGAGAAGTTGTTGAGTGTGAGGACGAGTTCAGCTAGGCGGATGAGAGTGTCGGTGGAGGGGGACTGGTCGGGCCTGCGGGACAGGAAGAAGCGGAGGGCCTTGAGGCCATCTCCATGCGGAATGCAGGTGTACAGGGACTGGACGTCCATGGTGAATATGAGGTGTTGGGGGCCAGGGAATTGGAAGTCCTGGAGGAGGTGGAGGGCGTGGGTGGTGTCACGGACGTAGGTGGGGAGTTCCTGGACCAAAGGGGAGAAAATGGAGTCCAGATAGGTGGAGATGAGTTCGGTGGGGCAGGAGCAGGCTGAGACGATGGGTCGACCAGGGCAGGCAGGTTTGTGGATTTTGGGAAGGAGATAGAAACGGGCCGTGCGGGGTTGGGGAACAATGAGGTTGGAGGCTGTGGGTGGGAGGTCCCCTGTGGTGCTGAGGTCGTGAATGGTGTTGGAGATGATGGTTTGGTGCTCGGGTGTGGGGTCATGATTGAGGAGGCGGTAGGAGGTGGTGTCGGAGAGTTGGCGTCTGGCCTCGGCGATGTAGAGGTCAGTGCGCCATACTACCACTGCGCCACCCTTGTCTGCGGGTTTGATGGTGAGGTTGGGGTTGGAGCGGAGGGAGCGGAGGGCTGCCCGTTCTGCGGGGGAGAGGTTGGAGTGGGTGAGAGGGGTGGAGAGGTTGAGGCGTGTTATTGTCTCGACGGCAGTTGGAGATGAAGAGGTCGATCTCGACGGCAGTTGGAGATGAAGAGGTCGATCTCGACGGCAGTTGGAGATGAAGAGGTCGATCTCGACCTGATCTGCTAACCAACCCGCTCCCCCAAATTCTGTCCTCAATTTTGATTTACTCCCTGTAGCTCCACTCCATCGGTTTGTTCCCTGCAAAGCTGACCCATGTTCTGCTTTTTAACTTGCTTCTCCCACCACCATCCTCACTTAACAATAGCACAATTATGATTCTGTCCAGAAGCCTGCTTCTGTTCTGAAAAAGGGTCATATTGGACTTGAAATATGAACTCTATTTCTATCTTCACAGATGCTACCAGACATGCTGAGTTTCTCCAGCATTTACTGCTTTTTTTAAAATTTCAAATCTCCAACATCGATGGTCTTTTACTTTTAACCCAATCCCTGAAATTCCTTCCTTGAAATTTCCCTCCTCGCTATCTTTCTTTGCACATTTATGGTACTATTTACACGTAAATTATTTTGATCTTCTGCCTGAGTTTTGTTCATGTGGTTTGCTTCAGTATTTTATATTTAAAGTCCCTGTGAAGCACTTTGCGATGTTTTATTGCACATGAAAGGACTACGTATATTTTATTTGGAATATAAATTGGAAAATGGAAGCTTGTACTGCAGAAAAAAAAGTTTTTCTTTTGCAAATCAGAGCAAAAATGAAACAGTATGTTTTCACTCATTGGTTACTAAACAGCATATAACTTTTGCAGAAATTGGCGTTGATACTTCTGAAAACTAGCTGGCACCAGGTATCTTTGGGATACAAGAAGAAAACAGTTTAGCAGCAGCTATTGGATTGATTGTAAGTGGCAATTTATCATGGAAATGAGGTAAGAGCAGTGGGCACATATATCTCTGAAGTGCCTGCAAATGACTGAGAGATCTCCCTTCCTTTCAGAGTGGAAAATAAATAATACTCAAGCACTCTACTAAAAGGAGGAACTTCTATTTATTGAAGTAAGGATAATCAGAGTTACGGGAACTACTCAAACTCTTTTGCTGGACAAGGACATGTTTCTTTTTTCCAGCCAATATGTTGAAAGCTGAAGTTTTGATAAAGGTAACAAATGGAGAGCACAAAACTGTTCCTTTTTACAAAGTGTGCTTAGATTGAGATTTGGAATCTGAACTGTGGCAGTCAGAGTTGTTCATAAATAAGTTCTGAATGGTGTTGACTTACTCCTGGCATAATGATTTGATTTGAGTGAAAATCATCATTTGACTTATAATCACAGAAAGTCCAAATGAGGTTAAATAGTTTATAGGGACAACTTCCAGGCATTTTCTCCATATTTGTGGTCGCCATTGAAGAAGCAAAGTCAATCAACAGAGGTTAAACTAATACCACAGTAAATATCAGGCCGGCTGAAACATTCTTTAAATATGGGAATGATTCAGAAGATGTGTTTAGTATGTCTTCCTTAAATAAGGTTCACAAAGTAGATCTGTAATTAAGCAAGTTAACAGACAGTTCATGTTGAAGCTGTGTCTGAAGGACTTCTGGTGCACTATTATGGTACAAACAAAGTAGTGATGAGGAAGTGGAGACATTCTCATAGACCTATGCGTGTGGCGTGGATGGTTGTTCATCAGATAGTGGTATCATCCAGATATTCTAAAGAGGTATCACAAGTGGAACATGAAATTTCTATGACAAAACTGTAGATTTCAGGAAAACTCAAACATCGATAACCAGGTATTTCACTTGGGCAAAACTTCGTGAGGATTAAATGCAGTTCTGTGAAATGTTCCACATTTGTCCGCAAGTGGAAAAAGCTCACCTTGTAATCAAACTGACGTCCTTAATGTTTACACCAGTTTTTGAAGAATCATTCAGTAATGTGTAAGGAGATTGTGTCTGACCATTAATGAAGACAAAAACAGGACACAATATGTCCTTACAGTCATGGATATGACAACCAGGTTTCCAGAAGCTATTCCGTTGAGGACAGTTAAAGCCAAAGTAGTTGTGCAAAAACGAATTTAATTGTTTACTTGTTACGGACTACATTCTACCCAAGGTTCCAACTTTATGTCTAAAACTTTTTAGAATATATTAAGTGATTTCGGTATCAAGCAATTTCACTGCCTATCATTCACAGACATGAGGGGTTTTGGAGAAACTCCATTAGACTTTCAATACATTGACAAATGTTGAATACACCAATGATTTTCTTTTGTTAATTGCTACCAGAAATTCCCCAATACTGTCTCTAGTCCATTAAAATTGATCCATGGTCATGAACTGAATGGTTCACTGAATTTGATCAAGGGAAAGTTTTAAAGACAAGAAGATGAATCCTCAATATTGGATTGTGTGTCTGTGTTTCTAGAGAGTCTCATAGGAGCATGCATTGTAGCACAGAAGTATTTAAAAACTTCACAGGCAAACATACTATCACTCGAATATTTCAACCAGAAGTTATTCCCTTAATGATGGAAACTCTGAAAGTGAGATTCAATGATCCAAGAAATTAAGAGGGTAATAAGGTGAATTACTTGGTATATACTTCAGATCACAGGAAGAAAAATAGGTTATGTCACAGAAATGTTTTCAAGTGATATCTTTGTAGACCTTGTAAGGTTACATAGGAATTTCAAGGAAATCTGTAGGGATACATCAAGGTGTACATCATTAGTCAGGCATGATTTGGAAATGGAGGAATTAGCACCAATCCTTATAGGCTAAGCCTGGGAAAAGAAGTTCAGCTGGAACGGAAATTCAATACGTACTGGAAAATTACTTGATTAAATCTAGATATCTAAAAATCTATTATAAAATCAGGTCGAGGTAATATAGTCGAAATAGTGTCAAACCACCTTTGAGAAGCAGAAGGAATCTCAATGCATGAACCAGTGTTGGTTCTCACTGACTTCACAAAAGCTTTTAAAATAACAATTGATTCTGGTAACTTAGGAGTGTGTGTGATCTTAATGCAAGATGATAAATCAGGAATAAAGAAGCCAGTGTTGTACTTTTCTAAGAACTAGTTTCAAGAGAAGTTTTTACAGTGGAATAGGAGACACTGGGATTGTTATTGGCTCTTAAAAATTGTGGAGTTTATTTCCAACACAACCACAAAAAACCAGACCCCGTTAGCTTTTTTAGAAAACAAAATGTGAGATCATTTCGGTGGAGCATCTGAATTCAGCCCTTTAACAGAAGAAGTATTCATATTGCTTCAAAGGATATTGCAATTAGAGGCACACGTCATCAAAAATGTAAAGATGCTGGAATAGTCTTAAAATTTAAGAAGAAAAGATAATAAGAAATTGTAAATTTCCTACATAAGGACTGATTGAAGCGAAATACTTTTGCGTGTTTTCTTGTATACATGTTTACTTCGTGAGGAAACAGGTTTAAAATTATGTTTCTTCTCTCCAAGGGTAGAGGCTTATCTTGTTTGAAATATAAAATGGAAATTGGGTTTTTACAGAGAAAGAACCAATTCTTCTTTAACTCAAAGTAAAAATGGAACTGCATGGTACTCGCTCATTGCTTACACGGGAACATGTAACTTCTGCTGAAACAAGATTTGATGCTTCTGTGAGATTTTATGTTGAAAAGAGAAACTGCCCAGGAACAGCATTGCATCGAGTGCAAGAGATAATGTTGCCACAGAACTGGAAGAAGAGAACAGTGGGCATTCAAACCTCCAAATATCTGCAACAAGCTAGATCAGTCTCTCTCCCTCTGTGAGCATGAAAGAGACAACACTCGCAGACTTTGCAAATAGGAGAAACTTTTAACTCAAACCAAGCCATGACTTCAACTAACCAACTGCTGAACTGAGGATTGCTGCAGTTGACAGCAATGTGATACTAATACCAAAACACAATATGCACTGTAAGAAAACCATTTCATTTCGTATTGTGACTTGAAGTCTTCATGCATAGATTTTGTTCCTTTTTGCTTATATTTTTGTCCCAAGATGTTCCTAAAATTCTGGTTGTCTCAATTGTCTTGTCTGAATAAAAGTGTAAGTGTTTGGTTTTATAGATGGTATGGTTTAAGATACATGCTCATAATTAATAGTCTGTTTTTCCAAATGTTAGTGGCCAAGTTTATTACAATTAATAAGATTTTGTTTCCAAATTCATTGATGAAACAAAGTGTGTTTTTTATTTAGTCTTTGATCATAATCACGATCGAAGAGATTCAATTGGTCAGAATTTATATTTGAGACGACTCATAGAATCATGAGGCGAGCTTCCCATCTGGGTCATGATAAATTAAACATGCTTTATAAATTTGGTTGTTCTGGAAGATGTGTCCAGAGTCCCAGTGGCTAAATTGTTCTGCTTGTTGAACAAAGCTGGAAAGTATTTGGAAGCCGATTAGCATCCTTGTAATTTTAATTGAAAATGATTTATGTTTGTTGCATGAGGAATAATGAATTTATGAACAGAGTTCTTCAAAATTGACATTAACATCTACCATTGGTCTCAGCATTAATAACGTTAATACAAAAGTCAGTGCAAATTCTGCTAAAGATACATGTAAGTAAGAAGGATGCCCAATGACCATTTTTTGGTTTGTGTCCTTTTGTCTTTGGTCAAAATGTATTTTTTCACATCTAATCTAATCTTGAATATAAATGGCAATTTGGCGGAGAAGTGGTTTCTGAAAAAAATGTATTCATATGGCCCTCATTTATCTTGTGTGATCTGTCCTTTTGTGGTGCTAAAATGGCACATGGTTTGGATTGTACCATTTCATGAATATGTTGATACTATTTATCATACCTAGGAAATTATTAAAAACGTATGTTGGAAAAATGCTGATTCCACATAATGAAGTGATCTAACCACACTGACCAGACTTAGCCTCAAAACAATTTTGCTCACTCAATTGGATTTAAAATCATTTGTTCTAGACCTTTTTTAATGGAATATTGTCCAATATATTGCACCACAATTGTAATGCTCCCCTTTAGAAAAGATCAGTTCTAAGTCACAGACTGGGTTATCTTTCCCTCTTTTGAAGAGAAAATGTCATTACTGAAAATAACAAAGAAGTTAGCCTTTATGGAATAATGTCCCTATCAAATTCCTCAAGAAACAAAATCACTGTTTAATTGCACACTTAAACTGCTGTATCTCAGAATTCACATATATAATGGATCAATAGGAGAAGGGAAATTTAGAAGCAAAAGTAGTAGGTATAGATCTTTCCAACACCTCACATCTGCTCTACGATTCTACATCATGAATGATCATCTGCCTAATTACCACTTGCTGTGGTATCCCCTTATCCATTCATTTCATTAGCCTTATAAATCTATTGAGCTCTGACTCAAACATACTCAAAACCCAGCTTCTACCACCTTGTGAGGTAGAGTCTTCTAAACATTTTTGTGGTTCTTTGGTTGTAGACTCATCTGCCTCTGTATCTACTCTGCCTATTCTTTTAGGAATATTGGTTCAGATATTCCGATGACCAGAAAGCCACTGCTGTGGCGTGGATCGAACTTGTCCATCAGCACTGTACAGAATCCCACTTGCATCTGACTATGTGGCAATTGCCCAGAAAAAACAAGATTCTTGTAGGCAATTCCTCTAAACTAGAAGTCCTCCTAAAGGATACATCAAGTTTAGGGAATTTGGAGGGTTCTAACACAGTTAAGCTAATAGTCACCGAGGAAAAGTAAAGGATTAAAAGCCTACTCAGAATCTCAGGTACCTCTTAAACTGAATACCAGACTCCTACAACATCATCCCAACATCATACACTCCTTGGACCCCTGAGCACCAAATCCCTCTCTCTAATAGTCCCCACCTCTAACACAATTTCACACACCTCCAGGGTCTGTTGCACATGACCGCTAGCTTTTTCCTAACCTCCCAGGCCAGACGGTCACTAGCTGCAAGTTGGAACACCCAAATCTGACAACTACCCCCATGCTGAAGCCGACACTCCAAACCCTCATAAAGCCGAAGTACAAAGGGATCTGGGAGTGCTAGTCCAGGATTCTCTGAACTTGTAGACTGAGTCCGTGATTAAGAAAGCGAATGTAATGTTGTCATTTATCTCAAGAGGGTTGTAATATAAAAGCAGCGATGTGCTTCTGAGGCTTTATAAAGCTCTAGTTAGGTCCCATTTAGAATACTGTGTCCAATTTTGGGTCCTACACCTCAGGAAGGACATACTGGCTCTGGAGCATGTCCAGTGGAGATTCGCAAGGATGATCCCTGGAATGGTAGGCCTAACATATGATGAATGGCTGAAGATTCTGGGATTGTATTCATTCGAGTTTAGAAGGTTGAGGGGAGATCTAATAGAAACTTACAAGATAATGCATGGCTTAAAAAGGGTGGACGCTGGGAAGTTGTTTCCATCAGGCAATAGAGGGGGTCAAATTAGAACGGAAATGAGATGACATTTCTTCAGCCAGAGAGTGGTGGGCCTGTGGAATTCATTGCCATGGAGCGCAGTGGAGGCCGGGATGTTAAATGTCTTCAAGGCAGAGATTGATAAATTCTTGATCTGGCAAGGAATTAAGGGCTACGGCGAGAGTACGGGTAAGTGGAGCTGAAATGCCCATCAGCCATGATCAAATGGTGGAATGGATTCGATGGGCCGAATGGCCTTACTTCCACGCCTATGCCTTATGGTCTTATGGTCTTAAAACTGACGGCCTATAGATACTCACACTCACCTCAGATCTGACAACTCTCCATACAAAAGCAACACCTCCCCTCAACTCGCAATATCCATTTCTCTCAAGTTGCTTTTTAAACATTAGAAAAAGGGGGAAAAACAGAAACATTGTAGGCTATGGTGTCACTTTGCAATGATTGATACATTGGAATACAAAGATAATGAGCTGTTGTTTCTTCTTTAAAAAACTGTTTTCTCATTTACCTGACCAGAGATATTTTCACACGCCTGTGGAACACGTAGGACTTGAACGTGAGCCTCCTGGCGCAGAGGTGTGCCACTACACCACAAGAGCCCAAAGAAACTTCTTCTAAGTTTGGAGCTGAACATGTCAGATGGCAATAACATATTATGCCCAATGCTATGGCAACTCAGCCTATCTGTCATCTGCCTATCAGCTCATTAAGTACTGACAGGCACCATGAAGTGAGTATCTTGTCCTATTAGATGCTTTGGTACTGGTGTGGCTGGTTACTAGAAACTGTGAGCCAGTCAAAGGCCAGCACTTTTTGGGTCCTGGGGATCTCTGATTAAGGCTCGCTCTGGAAGAGATCCAGTAAATAGAAAGTAAGTGTTTTTTTTTCCGTCTTGTCATAGGGTTTGCAGAAACATTCGCAGGCAAAGGGTACCAGGTGGGGCTTTCAGAAGCTATCCCTTTGCCTGCCATCCATATATCCGGTTTCTCCCAGATTTGGGCATTTGGAGGCAACCCCCTATACTTTGCAAGCAGGTCCCCTTGTTTCTCTGCCAGAACTGGACACCCTGTTCACCTGCCAGACAAGTAGATAATTTTGGTGATGGTGATTTGAGGCCTTTGTGCGGTGATTAACTGACCACTCGAAGGCCTTATTACAGTTTCCTTTTACAGTAAACCCACCCAATTATTTCTGTCTGCAATGTATATAATAACTAGCATACGGAAAGGGATAATCAGTCATGAAGTTTGTTAGTTCCGATTTCTCTTAATGCTGTAGTATTATTAATCTTTTCCCTTTGCCTTATTGTGCAATATACGTTCTTACTACTTTGAATGTTTTTCTAGTTATGCCAGGCAGCTCCTACAACTAGAATGAGCTTCCCCTTTAAGAGGTGCAGATTGTTTTTAAGTAGAGCAGATTAGCTCTAATTGGTATATGAACCTGGGTCCTGTTATAACTCAATAACATGTTTAGGTGAGACCCACTTTGCCTTCTTGTGGAGATGCACAAGGTCCCATGACATTACTTTGAAGAATAGCAATGTACAAAAGCCACGTCACTGACAAAGAAGCAGAACATTGAGTCATCATTGCATTGCTTTCTGTGGGGCCTTGCAGCACACAAAATTGTAATTGTAGATCCGAACTTGGATAATATGTACATGCCAAATGTAATGACTTACATTTTTGCTCAAGTTTACCCTCTAGAAAAAAGTGCAAAGTCCTGACATAGCTTTCCATGTAGAAACAAGTTCTCAGGAAAACAAGCCAGCCATCACCTGCGGTATGCATTGCTGCATTAGAGATAGACTGGTTTGGCATGAATTCTCAAAGGTTGGATATATAGATGTATAAAGTTGCCAGCCTATGATCACCCTTACAGCCTTAGCTCAGTCTTCAACATTAACCCTGCCGAAAGATCAACTCACCTATTCTGACATAGGATAAGTCTGCTTGCTACTCCTCTGTGAAACTAATCAGAGATAAAATAGTCTGAGCTCAAATTAACATTTGACCAAGCAGTGCTGAAACCCTTAGCTCCTGATTTCATTTTCACCTGTATGATCCATTTCATACAACGAAGATGAAAGACATCATGCATAATCATCAGACTTGCAAAGAAGGAACTTGGACACTGGAATATACAAACCAGATGTATTCAGGGAACTGTTTTTGGCAGAAAAGAAGGGAGAAATTTATAACTGGAACCAGCTGGTTAACGTTTTCTTTCTTTCAATGTCTCAAGAAGGAAGGCTGCCTGGTGATGAGACTGATTAAAAAGAATTAATGGGACACTAAGCGCTCAACGGACAACAGAAATGTTTGCTTCAGAGATAGCAGGAACTGCAGATGCTGGAGAATCTGAGATAACGAGGTGTAGAGCTGGATGTAGACAGCAGGCCAAGCAGCATCATAGGAGCAGGAAAGCAGACGTTTCGGGCCTAGACCATTCTTCAGACATGGGGGAGGGGGGGTGTTCTGAAATAAATAGGGAGAGAGGGGGAGATGGATAGAAGATGGATAAAGGAGAAGATAGGTGGAGAGGAGACAGACTGGTCAAAGAGGCAGGGATGGAGCCAGTAAAGGTGAGTGTAGGTGGGGAGGCAGGGAGGAGATAGGTCAGTCTAGGGAGGAAGGACATGTCAAGGGGGCAGGATGAGGTTAGTAGGCAGGAGATGGGGGTGGGGCTTGAGGTGGGAGGAGGGCATAGGTGGGAGGAAGGGCAGGTTAGGGAGTCGGGGACGAGCTGGGCTGGTTTTGAGATGCGGTAAGGGGAGGGGAGATTTTGAAGCTTGTGAAGTCCATATTGATACCATTAGGCTGCAGGGTTCCCAAGCGGAATATGAGTTGCTGTTCCTGCAACCTTTAGGTAGCACCTAGAATACACCTCTTCCCGCCCGCCTTCCTGCAAAAATGCCATTCCCCATTCCCAGTTCCTTCACTTCCGCCGCATCTGCTCCCAGAATGAAGCATTCCACTCCTGTACATCTCAGATGTCCTCATTTTTTCAAGGACCGCAACTTCCCTCCCCCCGCAATCAGTGGTCGAGAATGTCCTCAACAGTGTCACCCGCATTTCCCGCAACTCATCCAGATACTGACTGGGAACACTATAGTTTGAGTACTATAGATGGGTCAGTTTTTGTCCAGAGTGTGCAGGAGGGCTTCCTGACACAGTATGTAGACAGGCCAACAAGGGGCGAAGCCACATTAGATTTGGTACTGGGTAATGAGCCCGGCCAGGTGTTAGATTTGGAAGTAGGTGAGCACTTTGGTGATAGCGATTACAATTCTGTTATGTTTACTTTAGTGATGGAAAGCGATAGGTGTATTCCACTGGGCAAGAGTTGTAGCTGGGGGAAAGGCAATTATGATGAGATTAGGCAAGATTTAGGGAGCATAGAATGGGGAAGGAAGCTGCAGGGGATGGGCACATTAGAAATGTGGAGCTTATTCAAGGAAAAGCTCCTGTGTGTCCTAGATAAATATGTACCTCTCAGGCAGGGAGGAAGCTGTAGAGTGTGGGAGCCGTGGTTTACGAAGGAGGTGGAATCTCTGGTCAAGAGGAAGAAGAAGGCTTCTGTTAGGATGAGATGTGAAGACTCAGTTAGGGCACTTGATGGCTACGAGGTAGCCAGGAAAGACCTAAAGAGAGAGCTCAGAAGAGCCAGGAGGAGACATGAGAAGTTGTTGGCGGATAGGATCAGGGTAAACCCTAAGGCTTTCTATAGGTATTTAAGGAATAAAAGAATGACGAAAGTAAGATTAGGCCCAATCAAGGATAGCAGTGGTAAGTTGTGCGTGGAGTCAGATGAGATAGGGGAAGCGCTAAATGAATATTTTTCAACAGTATTCATTCTAGAAAATGACAATGTTGTCGAGAATACTGAGATACAGGCTACTAGACTAGGTGGGATTGAGGTTCACACGGAAGAGGTATTAGAAATCCTTCAGAAGGTGAAAATAGATAAGGCCCCTGGGCCGGATATTTATCCTCGGATCCTCTGGGAAGCCAGGGAGGAGATTGCCGAGCCTTTGGCATTGATCTTTAACCCATCATTGTCTACAGGAATAGTGCCAGACGACTGGAGGATAGCGAATGTGGTTCCCCTGTTCAAGAAGGGGAGTAGAGACAACCCTGGTAATTATAGACCACTGAGCCTTACCTCAGTTGTTGGTAAAGTGTTGGAAAAGGTTATAAGGGGTAGGATTTATAATCATCTAGAAAAGAATAAATTGATTAGGGATAGTCAGCACGGTTTTGTGAAGGGAAGGTCGTGCCTCACAAACCTTATTGAGTTCTTTGAGAAGGTGACCAAACAGGTAGATGAGAGTAAACCGGTTGATGTGGTGTATATGGATTTCAGCAAGGCGTTCGATAAGGTTCCCCACAATAGGCTATTGTACAAAATGTGGAGGAATGGCATTGTGGGAGATATTGCAGTTTGGATCGGAAATTGGCTTGCTGAAAGAAGACAGAGGGTGGTAGTTGATGGGAAATGTTCATCCTGGAGACCAGTTACTAGTGGTGTACAGCAAGGGTCGGTGTTGGGTCCACTGTTGTTTGTCATTTTTATAAATGACCTGGATGAGGGCGTAGAAGGATGGGTTAGTAAATTTGCAGACAACACTAAGGTCGGTGGAGTTGTGGATAGTGACGAAGGATGCTGTAGGTTGCAGAGGGACATAGATAAGCTGCAGAGCTGGGCTGAGAGGTGGCAAATGGAGTTTAATACAGACAAGTGTGAGGTGATGCACTTCGGTAGGAGTAACCGGAAGGCAAAGTACAGGGCTAATGGTAAGATTCTTAGCAGTGTAGATGAGCAGAGAGATCTCGGTGTCCATGTACACAGATCCTTGAAAGTTGCCACCCAGGTTGACAGGGCTGTTAAGAGGGCATACAGTGTTTTAGCTTTTATTAATAGAGGGATCAAGTTCCGGAACCAAGAGTTTATGCTGCAGCTGTACAAAACTCTGGTGCGGCCGCACTTGGAGTATTTTGTACAGTTCTGGTCACCGCATTATAAGAAGGATGTGGAAGCTTTGGAAAGGGTGCAGAGGAGATTTACTAGGATGTTGCCTGGTATGGAGGGAAGGTCTTACGAGGAAAGGCTGAGGGACTTGAGGCTGTTTTCATTAGAGAGAAGAAGGTTGAGAGGTCACTTAATTGAAACATATAAAATAATCAGAGGGCTAGATAGCGTGGATAGGGAGACCCTTTTTCCTAGGCTGGTGACGGCGAGCACGAGGGGGCATAGCTTTAAATTGAGGGGTGAAAGATATAGGACAGATGTCAGAGGTAGTTTCTTTACTCAGAGAGTAGTAAGGGAATGGAACGCTTTGCCTGCAAAGGTAGTAGATTCGCCAACTTTAGCTACATTTAAGTCGTCATTGGACAAGCATATGGACGTACATGGAATAGTGTAGGTTAGATGGGCTTGAGATCGGTATGACAGGTCGGCACAACATCGAGGGCCGAAGGACCTGTACTGTGCTGTAATGTTCTATGTTCTATGTTCTATGTTCATCCCTCACACCACCTCCCTGCAATAACAACCAAAACACAATCCCCCTCATCCTCATGTACCACCCTACCAACCTCCAGATCCAACGCATCATCCTCTGACAATTCCGCCATCTGCGATCCGACCCCACCACCCAAGACATTTTTCCCACCCAACTCTCATCTGCTTTCTGGAGGGACCACTCTCTCCATGAGACCCCGTCTGCTCCACACTTCCTTCTAGCCCCACCACACCCAGCACTTTTCCCTACAACTGCAGGAAGTGATACACCTGCCCCTACACCTCACCCCTCACCCCCATCCCAGGCCCCGAGAAGACTTTCCACATCAAGCAGATGTTCACCTGCACATCTGCTAATGTGGTATAGTGCATCCATCGTTCCCGTTGTGGCCTCCTCTACATCAGGGAAACCAAGCGGAGGCTTGGGGACCACTTTGCAGAACACCTCCGCTCGGTTCGCACTAAACAACTGCACCTCCCATTTGCAGACCATTTCAACTCCTCCTCCCATTCCTTAGACGACATGTCCATCCTGGGCCTTCTGCAGTGCCACAATAAGGCCATCCGAAGGTTGCAGGAACAGCAATTCATATTCTGCTTGGGAACCCTGCAGCCCAATGGTATCAATGTGGACTTCACAAGCTTCAAAATCTCCCCTTCCCCTATTGTATCCCAAAACCAGCCCAGCTTGTCCCCGCCTCCCTAACCTGTTCTTCCTCTCACCTATCCCCTCCTCCTACCTCAAACCCCACCCCACCTCCTACTTACTAACTTCATCCCGCCCCCTTGACATGTCCGTCCTCCCTAGACTGACCTATCTCCTCCCTACCTCCCCACCTACACTCACCTTTACTGGATCCATCCCTGCCTCTTTGACCAGTCTGTCTCCTCTCCACCTATCTTCTCCTCTATCCATCTTCTATCCACCTCCCCCTCTCTCCCTATTTATTTCAGATCCCCTTCCCCTGCCCCAATTCTGAAGAAGTGTCTCGGCCCAAAACATCAGCCTTCCTGCTCCTCTGGTGCTGCTTGGCCTGCTGTGTTCATCCAGCTCTACACCTTGTTTTCTCAGAAATATTTGCTATTTGCTGAAGATGCAAGAGATTGATTAAACAACAATGGTCTCAAGTTAAAATCCTTACACCTCAAAAGCACATCAAGGACTTTATACTGTAAATTATCTTTATCTACCTTTTGGTTCAGAAATTGCCCCTTTTTAACTTTATATACTTGTATGTTGGACATTGTATCTTCGAGTTTCCTCCAGTTAGCAGACAATAAAACTGTTTTCTTCCATTCAAGAAAACCTTGGAATTGACTCCTTACTGATGCTTTAGACCTTGAATAACTACATTTTTATTGGAGAGAAGTAAAGCCTCACACTAAAAAGCATATCAGCCTTTGTTGTGACTCCCTGAGAATGTTGAAACATAAGGGGCCATTTTATGCCTACTCACCTGTTCGCAGCAATACTCTTTATATCGAACATATTATCCTTTACAAGGAAATTGGCAAATTTGCAGTTTTTTCTGTATTGTTGTCATCAAACCCAAGCTTTAACACCAAAATGCAGGAGAAAGGCAATAAATGAGGAATAAATTGCACTAATTAAATTAATGCTTAATAATGTCTATTAGCTTAGGATCTGTACTTTATCACATTTGAGTTATCAGATGAGTATGGACAGCAGTAATCAGGCTGTTGACTTAACTTGAACTAATGTACTCCAATCTTTTTCATCAACTTGACCAAAAGAATGAACATTGGTTATGACTGATTGAAAACAAACAGAAGAAAAAATGCACCAACCACTAACTACAAAGCTAAAATTTCCGTTCAGATTTTTGCAAAAGCACAGCTCCTCCTTAAGGGAGGAAAAGATTGGCATCAGCTCAGGACACATAAGTGATGAGTAAGTCAAATTGCTGAGTAAACTCAAAGCAAATATCAAAGGCAGAAAGTTAATATATATATGAAACAAGATTAGAAAATACTGGAATTGACCAATAAGATAGTCAGTAACTTAAAGAGGAAAGATATGTTAAAACATACGTTAATATATGAAAGACCCATCTTCAACAGAGTAAGCTGAATGAATCTTCTGAGTGGAAAAAAAGCAACAAGTATAGTGCAAGTGTGCCAATTAATTTGTCAATGAATTCTTGTTTTCTCACCAGTTGTATATTTCTGTTTAATTTCAGCAATTCATTCACACCATTACTAACCCAAATTACTTCTTGAACATAGAACATAGAACTATACAGCACAGTACAGGCCCTTCAGCCATGATGATGTGCTGAACTTTTACATGAAACCTAAGGTGTATCTAACCTCCACCGCTACCTTATATTATCATCCATACGCCTATCTAATAGCCACTTAAATGCCCCTAATGAGACCGACTCTACTACCCTCTTCGGCAATGCATTCCACACCCCTACCACTCTCTGAGTAAAGAACCTACCTCTGAAGTCTCCCCGATATCGACCTCCTTTCACTTTAAAACTATGCCCCCACGTAAAAGCTACCTCCACCCTCGGAAAAAGTCTCTGGCTATCTGCTCTATCTAAACCTCAGATCATTTTGTACACCTCTATCAAGTCACCTCTCATCCTTCGTCACTCTAAAGAGAAAAGCCCTAGCTCTCTCAACCTTTCCTCGTAAGACGTTCCCTCCATTCCAGGCGACATCCTGATAAATCTCCTCTGCATCTTTTCCAACGCTTCCACATCCTTCCTGTAATGAGATGGCCAGAACTGGGCACAATACTTCAGACATGGCCGAACCAGGCTTTTGTACAGCTGGAGAGTAACTTCACGGCTCTTGAACTCAATCCCTCTATTAATGAAAGCTAACACACCGTATACCTTCTTAACAACTCTATTCACCTGGGTGGCAGCTTTCAGGGAACTGTGAACATGAACCCCGAGATCCCTCTGCTTCTCCACACTGCCAAGAATCTTTCCGTCAACCTTGTATTCTGCTTTCACGTTTGTCCTTCCAAAATGATTCACCTCACACTTTTCAGGGTTAAACTCCATCTGCCAATTCTCAGCCCAGCTCTGCATCCTATCAATTTCCCTTTGTAACCTAGAACAGCTCTCCACACGGTCCACAACGTGTCCCACCTTCGTATCGTCCGCGAACTTGCTAGCCCACCCCTTCCACTCCTTCATCAAGTCATTTACAAAAATCACAAATAGAAGAGGACCAAGAACAGACCCTTGTGGTTCACCACTCGTGACTGAGCACCATGTTGCATATTTTCCATCCACTACCACCCTTTGTCTTCTAAGGGTCAGCCAATTCTGAATCCACTTCTGCCTGCATCTAGATTTCTATTCGCACATAATTGACATAGATGGCACAGAAAGTTCTGAGAAATTGCAGAGCTTTAATCAGATGGAGGTAGTATAACTTTTTAGCCACTTTATTATGCTTGTCATTGGGGAAAATCATTAATTATAATATAGCCCACGTTTTGGACACATAATGGCTCCATCATTCAAATGTTGCAATAAGATTAGAGATGTTATCTTATGGATGAGACCTGAAGGCATGCATTTGATTCTTCAGGTGGATGTACAACACCCCATGACGCTACTTGAACAAGACTAAGCAGTTTTTTTTTCAAGATCCATCCATTTTCACTCAATCAAAACATGGGCATTCATGTTGCTTGCAATTCATATGAGCGCGCTGAGCCCTGACTGCTCTCTGCAGCATAACAATGAGTACATCTCAGAAGAAATCATTTCCGTTTTTAAAAAAAATGAACAAATGTTTTCCCTTCACAAGGAGTGTAAGGACATAAAGGAAACACAGAAAAGATTTATGAGACACTTCCCTGGAATGAGAAGTTTCAGTGATATAGATAGGTTGGAGAAGCTGGGCTGTTCTCCTTGGTGAGAGAGAAAAAAAATGGGACATTCGATAGAGGTGTTCAAAATAGTGAGGAAGTGTCAACAACCAGAGAACACTGATTTAATGCGATTGGTAAAGAAGTAACAGCAACATGAAGAATATATTTGTAATGTAGCGAATGGTTGAAATCTACAATTTTGTTACTGCCTGAGAGTATGTTTGAGAAAAGAGAACTGGGTAATTATCCAAAAAATAACATTTGCATGGCCACCGGAAAAGATAAGGAAATGGTATGTTGCTGCAAAGAGTCAGATTGGACACAATGGAATGAATGGCCTCTTTTTGTTTGCAGCCATTTTATGATTCAATATATATTGCAAATGTGCTTTCAATTAAATTCTTCATAGCTTCCATCCTCTGTGACAACATGATTCTGACTATGGGTGGTTCCACAAGAAGCTGTAACCCTCAGGGATCTTGTCCTAAACAGTGCCAATCCGAAGATGACTGTGTGAATCTTTAAGACATTCAACCATGGATTGCATCACATTGCACAATTCTATGTTAGGACAGCATCAGCATTTGTGGTTTCCAGGATCAATGGAAATCAGACGTCAGAAATATGCCTGACATCTTCTGTTTAGCCTCGGATTGTTTCTGCCAAACGTATGCAGTCCTCACCGAATTTGCCTAAATCAGCACAGAACATAGTCTGCATGACACAAAGCACAAGAGCAGGAAAGAGTTCTCTTTTTTGCTGGATGTAATGAAATGTATTTACACTTCTGTTGCAAATAGCATGCAGAGGAAACCACTAGCCTCTGGGTGGTATCCTACCCCAGAACAGCTTTGTGAAATATGGTTTTAGGTTTAAATTCTGCACACTGTTGTCCAATCTTTTCTTTTTTTAACGCAAATTCTAAAGAGACGAGTACTCAGAATCCATTGAAGGGCTCAAATCTCCTGACACGTATAAAACCTGAAGTTTAATCAGTTTTTTTTTAAGAAATGAAAATGAAGTTATCTAAATGCAAATTATTAACAAGCTGTTATTTTCTTAACTTTACTTGGTGGAATTAAGAAGTACTAGTTGCAGTGGAACACACTAACAAATTTTGGAATAAATGCCACAAAAAAAGTTTCAAAACAAATGCTATAATTCTCATGAATTATTTCCAAGAGAACTAAATTCTTGCTGCCTAATCAAAGATATGAAGTGATCACTTACAGCTGAGGAAGCGCCTGCAGATTGGAACTGTCCGTATCATGTACAGAATGTGTTCTCATGCAACGTTTCTTCTGTACAGTGTACTATTCATTCCTCTTCATGCTTACAGAGGAGACAAGTAATGAGTTCGAGGATCAGCCTACTCATTGGACGATATTGCTACAAGCAAATGTAGTTCTTCTGTTAAATGACAGATGAAATTCCATTTCATTGAGCTCGCCCATGCCCCTCCCCTTGAATCACTCTTTCCAAGGACTGCATAAATGTCAATTATGCTGTTGCCAGTACCTGATCTAAAGACTCAGTCTATGGCATGAAATAAATAATGGAGATGTTATTGTTGGAATTTTTATGTCCAAATCTACTGGGGGCTAACAGACTACACAAAGTGACTTACATAGCCAAATCAAGCTGCATTGCAGTTCTGTTGGTTCCATTTGTATAAGATTCACATTTTCAAATACTTTAAGGTATGATTATTTCACATCGCTATATCTTGGAACCGCACTCAATTCCAAACGATACCTGTGGGCTGACAGTAAAACAGAAGGTAAATACACCTCATTTTGCTTTTCCCACTTGCTCTCATTTTCAGTTCCCTAGCCCCACTCTCACTTTTGTTTGGATTTCAATTTGATCACATTCACCTCTATGTTGCAAGACAGAATCTCCAAGAAGAATGAATCAAACTGTCTCCCTTTGATATTAAAACACATTACCTTCACTGAATCAGCACCAATCTTTTGATGGTTATCATCGGTCAGAAACTAAACTGGATCTGCCAGAGTAGGTTAGAGTCTAGGAGATTTCTGCAAGGAATTTACCTCCTGACTACCCAAAGACTCTTCTGCCTCCAAGCTGTAATTCAGCCGTGTGATGGAACACTTTTCACTCTCTGGGATGAGTGCAAATCCGTCAGCATTCAAGAAGTTTGACACTGCGCTTGGTGAAGCAGCCTGTTGTATGATCATCCTATCCATCACTTTCACAACAAACACTCAGAGTCTAGGCCCGAAACATCAGCTTTCCTGATCGGCCTGCTGTGTTCACCCAGCTCTACACCTTGTTAAACACTCTTTGCAGCAGTTTGTTCCATCTGCAAGATGGACTGCAGCAACTTGCCGAGCCTCCTTCAACAGTACTTTACCAATACTCAAAGCTCTATCATTGAGAAGGACAAGATGAGTGGAATCATGCAAGTTCAACTCCAAGCCACACGCCCTTCTGATTTAGAGCTACATTGTCATTCTTTCACTGTCACTGCATAAAAATTCTGGAACCTCTATCCTAACTGCATTATAAGCATACCTGTAAAGATCTTTCAAGAAGAATTGTTCACCATCTCAAAGATATTTAGGGATGGGCAACAAATTGTTGGCCTTGTCAGTGATGCCCATATCACATGAAAGAACAAATAGAACTCAACCTGTTATGTTCCATGAATTACTGCAAGTATGTTGTACACAGGCAACAGTTCTCCTGACTTGGTGCCAAGTTGTTTATGTTAGTGCTAATTTGGTTTGACCAGTCCTTTTAACACAAAGGCTCAGTACCAATAACTGGGAATATTGCCAAATGAGGATGGATTGAGAATCCTAGGTGGCATGGGGTTGTGGGGGAGCTGGCAGGGGTTCATATAGCAAGTATGGTTTGGAAAAAACTGATAATTTTCTTGATCCAGGATTATCATCTTGGAGTTTGTGAGTTCAAAGTTATGTTTGTCATTTATAATTTAAGTCAATGCAAGAGAGAGATAACCACAGGCAGGGTGATTCATATAGCTGGACTTCATGTCATATTTAAATGAAGGGTTGATGGGGAATGTATACCTACCAATGTCAGCTACCACGCAGCGGGTCAGTGAAGGAAGAACAGGTTGGCTGTTGTGACAGCAAGACTAGGCAGGAAAGGCATACCCAGTACAATGGGTTAGTCCACAGAGGGTGGTGGAAAGACCAATGATTAATTCTATGATCAGAATCCACTAGCAGCAGATCATGAAATTCTGCCCTATGAAAGTTACTGCAATGCCTTCAAACACAATTGGTTCAGTATTGCCCTAGAAGACAAAAAAAACTAATCAAATTCTAGTCCATGCCATCAAATCAAGAAAGTGCCAGTACATTTCCACGACAAAAGAGATGAATAATATGTTACAACTCTTAACAGAAAGTGTTTTTTGCGAAAAAATGTACTGCTAAGTTTAGTTTTTAAAAGTTTGTGAGGTTTATATAAGAAGAACAGCTTGAAGCAGAGAATCTATATTGGTTACAGTGCTGAAGGTGGCCATTTATCCCATTGTGACCTTGCTGACTCTCTGCAAGAACATCTCAGTTCATTCCACTGCTTCACCTTTACCCAGTAGCCTTACCACTTTTTTCGCTTTGAGTGTTAAAGCAATTATTTTCTGAAAGCAATCATTGAATCTTCCTACACAACATATTCAGGTGGTGCAAGCCAAATTCTAACTATGCACAGCATAAAAAAAATTTTTCCTCACTTCCTATTTACCACTCATTTTAGATTAACATCCTATAGTTGTCAGCCCTTTTGCTAATAGGAACTGTTTCTTTTTTTATCTCACTGTTTAAACCATTCATGATTTTGAGCTCATCTACCAAATCGCCTCCTGCCATCTTCTTCCTCACGACAACAATTATAGATTCTCAAGTCCATGCATGTAACCAAAATCTCTTATGTCTGGAAAAAATTCTCATAAACCTTTACAACACCCTCTCTTAAACAATCATTCCTGAAGTGTAATGTTCAGATCTTGACAAAATATTCGACGTAAGTGTGAATCAGTTCAGGGTCACCATACCTTCCATGCTGCATGAGAGTCAAAGAGTTTTTGTAAAATTGAAAGAAGCACTTTGGCCTATTATATCCACCCCCATCATCAAACAGCCATTTTTCTAATTTTTTTTTCAGCACTTAGTCCATAGTCTTGTATATTATGGTGTTTCAGATTTTCATCTAAATATTTCTGATATGTTTTGAGAGTCGCTGCCTCTGCCATCATTTTAGGCAGTCAGTTCCAGTAACACAAAGCCCTCTGGGTGAAATTATTTTTCTTCCTTCTAAATCCCTCGCTCCTTACCTTAAAACTGTGCCCCCTAGTTATAGACTCCTCTATTAAGGGAACAAGTTTCTGTCTTTTGAGTCTATCTGTACCCCTTAGATCTTTATACACCTCAATCAGACTCCTCCTCAGCTTTCTCTGCTCTCAAGAAATAACCTCAGCTTATCAAGTCTCCTTTCATAACTTAATCACTCCAGCCCATGTAACAACCTGATGAATCTCCTCTGAGAGGCTCTCTGATGAAGGGTCTAGGCCCGAAACATCAGCTTTTGTGCTCCTGAGATGCTGCTTGGCCTGCTGTGTTCATCCAGCTTCACACTTTGTTAACTTGTAATCTCCTCTGCTCCCTTTTTAGTGCAGTCACATCCTTCCTATAGTGTGGCAACCAGAATTGCTCACAATGCTCCAGCTGTGGCCTAATTAATACCATATACAGCTCCCTGCTCTTACACTCATAGACTCCCGGCTCTTGTATTCAGTGCCTTGACTAATAAAGGCAAGTATCCCACATTCCTTCTTTACCACCTTATCTACCTGTCGTGCTGCTTTCAAGGATCTGTGGATATGTACACCAAGGTCTGACTGATCTTTTGCACTTCTTAGCATCTTACCATTAATCATGTCTACACACTTGCCTTATTAGCTCAAAATATATCACCTCACACTTTTTGGATTAAATTACATTTGCCACAGTTCAGCCCATCTGACCAGTCTGTCTATGTCATCCTATCGTCAAAAGCTTTCCTTCTCACTACTTATGACACCACTAATTTTCATGTCGCCTGTGAACTGACTGCTCATACCTTGTACATTCATGCCATTGTGTACATCATTAATATACACTACAAGCATTAAGTGACCTAGCACAGGCCTCCATGGTACACCTCTGGACATAGGTATCCAGGCACAAAACTAACTCCCAACCATCACCCTCCACTTTCTGACACTAATTTTGCACTCAATTTACTAAGTTGCCCTGAACTTTGTAACCAACGTGAGATCTTTTTAAAAGCTGAATTCCATGTAGATGACATCAAATGCACTACCCTCACCTGCACACCCTCTCACCTCTGCGAAAATTCAATAAAATTTGCTCAACATGATCTCCCCTTACCAAGCCATGATGACTACACTTGATTTGTCCTTATCTCTCCAAGTGGAAATTAATTCTGTCCCATGGGCATTTTTTTCAATAGTGTCCTTACCACAGATATTAGATTCACTGTTCACTGGTTTATCCCTACAAACCTTTTTCATTCAATGGTACCATATTAGCTGCTCTCCAGTCTACTGGACTCATTGTGTTGCTAGGAAGAATTTGAAAATTAATGCTGGAGTCCCTGCAATCTCCTCCTCAGCCTCCCACAGCAATGTAGGCAACAGCTCATCTGGCACTGGGTATTTATCCAATTTTAAGCCGGCTAAAACCTCTTTTATATCCTTTCTCTCAATGCTAACTTGTTCAAGAATATCACAATTCCCACTCTTTGATTTACATACTGATCTTATTCTTCCCTACAGTGAACATGGAGCTAAAATTTTAAAATTCATTTAAAGACCTCAGTCATATTATTTTGGCTGCCCGCACGGATTACCTCTTTGGTCTTGGCTTTTATCTGCCGTCAGTACATGTTGGAAGGATTTACAAGTTGATTCTGACCCTGCTTGGCCACATTAAAAGGGCATCTTTCTTGGCTGCAAAGCATTGGCTGAGACTTGAAGCTAGAACTTCTTGCTTAGGGATGCTACCTCGGACAAGAACTCTTCAAGGTTACAAATACAGATTAATAAAAACAACAGTCTCCAGTCCATGAGAGGTCAGTAACGTTTCAAAAGAATGAATTTGTGTTCTTCTAAAGGTAATATGAATTATTTACAACATCCTGAGCATAATTTTGTTCAAAAATAATGAGGAAATACAATCTTTCTTGTCCGAGAATTAAACACACTTTGGCAAGTATTGACAATGCTTGAAATTCCTCATTACTTTGACTGGTTACCTTCTCTAAATATTTGCTTTCATAAGGATTAGAATGACATAACAAATGATGACTATTTATTCCCTGTACGATTGTCAGGTCAACCTATAGCTAATTTCCCTCCTCTCCATGACCGCTAACTCAGGTTGAACAAAATTGTTTTCAACATCAATGTACCATTTCACACCAAACAAAGTTTCTATTTGTAGATCTTCTGTCTTACAAAGACCTCCTGCTTGCACCTCTCTAACAACCCCAGTTCCCATTTAAGAGATAGCAAGAACTGCAGAAGTTGGAAGTCAGAGTCGATACAGTGTGGAGCTGGAGGAACGCAGCAGGTCAGGCAGCATCAAAAGAGCAGGAAAGTCAATCTTTCAGGTCTGGACCCTTCACCAAATCCCAGTCCTGCTGAAGGGTCCCAACTCGAAACACTGACTTCCCTGCTCCTCTGATGCTGTCTGACCTGCTGTGTTCCTCCGACTCCACACTGTGTCAACTCCAAGACCCCTTTCATGCATCTTTTATTAACAGACTTAATTAATCTAAGTTTCTGGCCAGTTTTCTGTTCTCCACTCTTCATCCTGAAAATAGTTTTGCTCACCCGAAACTGCATTGCCTGTAGCCAATCTACACGTTGCTTCTCTGCTCAGTAAGATATACTCACTTCACAGTTCGACTCAGAACTCTCATGCATTGAATTTACTGATTAATCTCACTGAAACTCAGCAGAAAAGTTATTGCTTGTGGATTATGGCTCCATTTCAGTGGCACGATAACATGTAAAAATTGGCAAATAAAATTCTTTGGCATTGAAATATACTTTAATAAACGTGAATTCTCATAAACGAATATGGGATGAGGGCGTCATTGGCTAGGCCAATATTTATTACCCATCCCTAATTGCCCAGAGGGCAGTTAAGAGTCAACCACATTGTTATGAGTCTAGGGTCACATGTAGGCCAGACCAGGTATGGATGGCAGTTTCCTTCCCTGAAGGATATTAGTGAGCCAGATGGGTTTTTCCCCAACAATGGATTCATCGTCATCATTAGATTCTTAATTCTCGATATTAATTGAATCCAGATTCCACCGTCTGCCGTGGCGAGATTCAAACCCAGGTGTCCAAAATATTGTCTGGGTGTCTGGACTAGCCATCCAGCAATAACACCACTAGGCCATCACCTCTCTGTTAAGAGGTTTAAAAAACAAATACTTTTACCCTCAGTCTTCTTTCCATCTCTTTTAATCTGCCCCTCTATTCCACTTCGTATGCATGATTTGTCAGTAAAATTCCTGATTTTTTAGTTCCAATTTTGCATGTAGAATTTAATGTAGGGGATGATGGTTTTAGAGGCTGCTGAAGTGCCTGTGAGGAGCTTGTATCACCTACTTTCTTGTTAATTGCCAATTAGGCAGCAAATGGATCTTCCCCTGAATCAGTTTGAGCTGCTGGCTATTCACAGATTGAGAGCTGTGCAGTATCAGCACAGGGCATGTGGAGGATGCTTCCTGTGGTACATTCACTGTGGCCTAGAGATCACTGAGGAGTTAAGATACCGGATAAGTGATTGCAAACAGGAGGTCACAGGTTATGTGTCTTGGGGGAAGGGAGTTGGGCAGTGACCTGGGTGGGGGGGCAGCGCGGTGATAAATGTGATTGACAATAATAGTAGCAGCAGAGATGTAACTCCCACTTCCAGAAGCTTTGTTCCTCAACAAGGCACTTAGCATCTTTGAATGAGCAAAACATCTTGGAAGCCTACACAATAATCTGATGGTTTCCAGCTTGATTCTTGATCTGCTGCTGGGTGAATATTAGGAGTGGTGGCATGAGGCGCTTGAGTGGGCATTAATTGTGCAAATAAGTGTTTCAATTGATGTCTCAATGGGAAGGCCATCCTTAACTTAATTGGGCAAAGGTGGGGGAGGTATCAAGTCCTCAGCCACTTTCATCCACATGATTGAATATACCTCTGCCAATAGCTTATATCGAAAGAGGCATTAAAATCTGATCTGCATGTCTCATCGACAAATGATGAATTTATCACTACACAAACAAAGTTGCTGTAAAAGCTCAGCAGGTCTGGTAGCATCTGTGAAGGATAAAACAGAGTTAACATTTTGGGACCAGTGACCCAGTTCTGAGGAAGGGTCACCAGACCTTAAACGTTAACTGTTTTATCTTTCACAGACGCTGCCAGACCTGCTGAGTCTTTCCAGCAACTTTGTTTTTGTTCCTGATTTACAGCATCCACGGTTCTTTTGGTTTCTATTTAAGGTGGTACACAGTTGCTTAGCCTGTTCATAAAGGACAGCTTTGCTGCAGATGGGGTCTGCACCAAAACAACATTCTAATTGTCTATGGGAATGCACAATGGTAATAGATTATGCCAAATCCCGCCTAAAATATAAATGCACATTATTGTTGTGTTCAAAAATGATCAACAATCAAACATAACTCATTCCTCAATAAGCTAATTTTTTGGCATTAATATTCACCTTAGTCCGTGGAGATGTTGGATGAGAATGAAGGGAGAAGAGGATATATTAAAATGGGAAACTTGAAAACATAGGGTAACTAAAATCAATGGCAAGCAATTATTACATTTTGACAACAGGTTTCCCATCCACTGCTGCCAGACTGACAGGTCACCCCTACATGCTGGGCATGAATGTAACTATTCAGCTGGGTTTAACGTTATAGCAGAATATTGGTGGAACATTACAAGAGGAGTCACACTTTACAATGAAACGCAATGCCGCAAGGGAGTGGAAGATAATGAAGGAGTCGGATATCATGAAAGAGTGAGACAGGATGAGGCAATGGGACATAGTAAGGTAGCAGGACATTGTAAGGGATGGTGACATGGTAAAGAAGTAAGACAAATTGAAGGAGAGCGACATCACAAGAAAATGAGACATTACGATCGAGCTATACTTTGCACAGAGAGTCATTGATCACAAGAGCATAAGAAATAGGAGCAGGAGTAGATCATCTAGTCCATCAAGCCTCCTCCGCCATTTAATAAGAGCATGGAAGATCTTTTCATGCACTCAGCTCTACTTATTCGCCTGCTCACCGTAACCCCCAATTCTGTTATTGTTTAAAAATCTACCTTTGCCTTAAAAACATGCAATGAGGTCACCTCAATTTCTTCATTGGGCAAAGAATTTCACTGTTTCACAACCCTTTGGGTGAAGAAGTTCATCCTCAAATTGGTCCTAAATCTGCTCCCCCTAATTTTGAGGCTATGCCCCTAATTCTAGTTTTACCTACCAGTGGGGTAATGGAACATGTGCTACAGGGTACAGTGAATTAGGTATCATTGTCCACATGGTTCTCCTGGGGTAGCTTGTTGACCACAGAGTCCTGATCATGAGCACGTAGCCTTGTTGGGGCTGCAGGGATCGGCCTTGCTTCTCCTTCCTACCAGCAATAATCAAGGCACTTAATTCAAGAATGTGGCCCATCCCTCCTTTTACCTGCTGATGTCCTGGATTTTCAACATTCATTAAATTCAAAATAAAAGTACTTCTATTGTGAATGCTTGCAATGATTGCATTTTGAGGGTGAATTGGTTACCTACCCTTGACCTGTCTCCTGTAAAGCAAGAGCGAGCAGGCTGGAAGCTGGCATTTGAGAGTTTTAAATTTAAACCTTCACCTCCCAACCATCCAGTATTGGATTGAAATGCCTCAAGTCTCTGCAACCGCGTATTGCATTTTTTGAAATAAAATTGCAACCATCATATGTTAATCTATTCATTTGACTTTCCAGATTGCTGGGAATGCTAGTAGTGAATTCCACCAGGGAGTATCAGTTACATTTTGAACATCTTGAGAAAGAGTCCTGTTTCAATGGATGGAAAAATTACAACCTATATGCCCATGGATTCCTGCAGTTTCCCACTGGAAATATAGATTGCAGAATCACCTCCTCTACAGAACAAGATATCCACATTAAGATGCTCATTTCTAAATACTGGAAACATTAAAAAAAAGATGGCAGGCTTGGAAATAATTGTGACAGTTGGGAACAATTATTTAGTGGGAAGATCAGAAAGACAATTACTGAAGACAGAGAATGCCAATTACTTCCATATTGAGGGATTGAGTACAGAAAGGGAACTAAGGATAGAAAATATTTGAAATGAAGTTCCAAATAAGCTGAAGGTCATACACAGAATTAGGGGAGGTGACAGCCTATTCGTGTTATCGCTGGACTGTTGATCCAGAGAGCCAGGGAATTTTCTGGTGACCCATGGCAGATGGTAGAATTGGATTTCAATACAAATCTGGAATTAAGAGTCTAATGATGACCATGAAATTATTGTTGATTGTCAGAAAAACCCACCTGGTTTACCAATGTCCTTTTAAGGAAGAAAACTGCCATCCTTACCTGGTCTGGACTACATGTGACTTGAACCCCACAGTAATGTAGTTGACGCTTTAGAATAGGCAATAAATGTTGGCCTAGCCAGGAATGCCTTATTCACATGAATGAATACAAAAACATATTGAATTTTCAGCACAGTAAAAGGTCTTTTGGCTCAACTAGTCTATGCCAGCATTTATGTTCCACACATGATTCATTCAGTTCTCTTTTATGCCACACTGTCCACATAATCTTCTATTCCGTTCTTTTTGGTGTACATGCCTAATTTTCCTTTAAGTATATCTATAGTCGTCTTCCACATGTGTGAATTCCACATTCAATGCCAGAGATGTGGGTAATCCATTATCATTTTTCAACTGGTGAGATCATGCAAATGCCCTGTTTGGGGATTTGTTGGGATGGGATGATTGGGAATGGAGGTCCACGGTTTTGATCACAACTGAAGCAATTGGCAGAGTGGAGGCTGAAGTTCTCATTGAGGGGCTACCTAAACATTCCTGCTTCGTCTCACCCGCAAAGTCTCATTAGAAATGGTTTGCCTCTGCTGGAAGTGACAGCTCACACCTCCATTTCACAGCCAGATTTCGCAGGCATTTGAGGAACAATTCAATTCAAGTCAGGCTCCCAAATGCACATTTTAAGATGTTAAGGAAAATCCAGTCTCTTTGTACAAAAGGCAACAGGAACATTCATATTGGGTTGTGATGATTATTTTATGTGCACTAAGAGATAACCTTCAAACTCCTTCATTTTGTGGTATTAACCAGCAAGCTTTGCATTCAGATAATCAAAGCAAACTGGTGACACTGGGACCAACCTAGAAGCGACAGTGGAATCAAAGGAAGGAAGCTAAAAATGACTGGAAGAGCTAACAATTGTGAATGAATGAAATAACTCAAAAATCGGAAATGTACCGTATTGCACAAGGCAAGTGTGGCATGGGAATCATGCTATACTCAGACTATAAGCTCTGACTCTGAGAAGGAGCAGGGTACACCTCAAGAGCATTCTCTGACCATCCCACAAATTGCCAGGGTATTCTGTTCACTGGTTGCCTGGCAGCAGGTGATGATGGTAGAAAGGGGCAGCAAAAAGAAAGGAAATGAGCAGCTCTATGGACCCCTTCAGTGCAGGGAGCAGTGTGTTTGGCAGATCCTCTGAGAACCTGGAGACACCAGTTGTGATCAGGATAGCAAAGTGACCTGGTTTGCATGGTTAAGGAAAATTATCAAAAGATGCACCACGAGTGGGCCACTGCGTATTTGCTTTTTGAGAACAATTTTCAGCCGAAGTTCATTTTACAAGTATGGGAAAGGGGATAAAGGGACAATACATTGAGGATCATGACCCATACCTCTGCGGAACTCACATCCTATGGGTTCCCATTGCTTACAATCAAACTGCTGATTGAAGGAGTTGAGATCTGAAAGGTTTTTATTTGTTTTATACAGTGGTGAGCAATGGTCATCCATTGTAAGTAGGTTTTTTTAATGATAAGTTAGCAAGGGAATACATAGGGTAAATGGGGAGAAATGTTTCCCCTTAATAGAAGGGTTAATAACCAGGGCCATAGTTTTAAATTAAGGTATAGGAGTTTCAGAAGAGAGTTGAAGGAACATTTTTTTCACCCAAAAGGGTGGTGTGTATCTGGAACTCACTGCCTGAAAGAGTGGTAGAGAAAGGAACCTTCATGACATAAAAGCAACATTATGATGAGCACTTGAAATGTTAAAGTATGCAGGTATACAGTATGCTGGGATTTCACTTAACTTCTTACCCCTTGTATATTTCCAATGTGTAGACGGTAGGCTTGTTATATTTGAACCTGCAACAACATAAAAGAATTTCCTTAGATGTCTTAATGGGCACCACCCTGCACTATCTTTGAGATGTAATAGTCCAATGAGTTTCCTGCTTATCATGTCTCACTTGGGAAAATGGCCAGGGGTTTCTCTATTACTATGAACAGCAATGCTACCTTCATTGGTCAAAGTATGCATTGAGCTCATCACACAAGCTTGAAGATGCAATAGGACACATCAAAGCCATCCGGTTGAATAATAGTTACCTTGATCAGATAATTTTTCACTGTATATCATGAACAGGCCTAAGACTATCAGTTTTGATCTTAAAATGTACTCAGTCTATCTCAAATTACTTTGAAATGAAAGGGTGAACCTATCGGTTGCATACTGCTATCATGCAAAAGCAAAACAAATGGTGTTCATCGCTAACAGGATGCTGTTGTCAAGTTAAACATATGTTTTTACCTATTTCATAAATAGCAATGTAATATATGAATTTCAGTTCTGGAGTGATGTCAGGTATGAGACCCATACAGCACAAAGATGGGGCAGATCATATCAACATCACATACCCTTGTCTATTTGTAATAAGAAGGTATTACCCACATCCAGAGATAGTAAGAAGTGCTGATGCTGGAGTCAGAGATAACACAGTGTGGAGCTGGATGAACACAGCAGGGCAGACAGCATGAGAGGAGCAGGGAAGCTGACGTTTCAGGTCAGGGCCTTTCTTAAGAAATGGGTGAAGGGAAGCGAGCTCTGAAATAAATATTTGCAAAGCACACAACAGCATCCAACATTAGAGGTGATTCCGTGATTGGACAGCATTTGTTAATTAATCCTGAATGTGTAAAGAATTATGTTAACAATCAGTTTAGTGTTGTTTGTTGGGTTCATAGGCTGGTACAGTAGTTGTACTAGAAGTTACATATATCATGCAGGCCCTGTTTATTTTCAGGCTGAATGAATACATGCATAAAATGCACCTATACAACTCAAAGTATCTGGTACATGTTCTCTATTTCATTTCTCAGGTCTTGACTAAATCTGCCTGGTTTAAAATTTTAGCAAAGCTTGAAGTTGACTGCCAATCATCATTAACTGGTGCATTCTCCATGGCAATGCCGCTATCAATCAAAGGTTTCTTGACAACAAAATCAGTGCTCAATATATTTTTTAAACAATGCTAAAATAACTAAAGATAAATTGAAACAGACTTATAGACATTGGTACATGTGAACCATGTCAAGCAATTCAAATAGATAGTTGAAACAGCAGAATACAAATGTGAACAAGTTGTAATCAAACTGTACAGTGTTCAGTCAGATTTCACCCTGAATTATGTCTAATTCTGATCAACATGAAACAAGGGAAGAATTCAATCACTAGATGGAGTGCAAAGGAGAGGTAAGGGCCTGATCCCTCATGTCAAGAATTTGAGTTATGAGGATGAGAGCAAATAAACTCACATTTTTCAAGCTGGAAAGAAGCTTTGAAGAAATGTGTTGTGTAGTCAGTGGTGAGTGAGAACTGAATGAGGGACTCTGAGATGATCAGGGTAGATGGGAATGCACAATTGAAGCCACAAGCACTTCAACCATGGTCCTGCTGAACAGCAAAGTGGGCTCAAAGGGCTGAGTGGCCCACTGTTGGCTTTAATTTGGTTACTCAAATGTTGTCAAAAAGGCTCATTTGGAATATGACTTTAAGTTAAACTGTGAGCATAAAAACAATGATAAAAAGGTAAGAATATAATACAGTTTCAAATTAGCAAAATCTAACTTTGGGCCTGGTATCAGGAAACCCTTGAATAATCAACATGTGAAATGGATCACCAGAATAAGTAGAAAGGAATAAATCTGAGAAAAAAAATACTAAGAAACTAAAAGATCTGACAATGGAAGTCTTTCAGTTTATTCCAGATAGATAGATGTGGATTACACTTAAACTTAGTCAATCTCCCCCTATACGTCAGATCCGCCATCCCTGGAATCAGCCTGATAAATCTTCGCTGCGCTCCGTTGACTAAGTTCGGATTGTTTTCGCTAGAGTTCAGCCAAATGATGGAGGATCTCATAGAGATTTACAAAATGCTAACAGGACTGGACAGGGTGGATGCTGTTCCCTTAGAGGATGTTCCCTTGAGAGCAAAAGCATCCTTCCTCAGGAAAGGAGGTCAAAATTGCACATAATATTCCAGGTGTGGTCTCACCAAGACTCTGTACAACTGCAACAACACATCCCTGCTCCAAAAGTCAAAATCGATTGCAATGAAGGCCAACATACCATTTGCCTTCCTTATTGCCTGCTGCACCTGCATGCTTACCTTCAGCAACTGGCGCGCAAAGACACCCAGGTCCTACTGCACACTCCCTTCTACTAGTTTACTGCCATTCATGTAGTAATATGCCTTCTTGTGTTTGCTTCCAAGGCGAACAACCTCACATTACATGGGAGGGTGAGGGTTAAACTCCCTTTAATGTTCATTCCCTCTTCACAGTTTAGAAACGGCCAACTGTTTATCTTGACACAATAAACACTCACAGTCTCTGTACACCTGTTTACCCCTCATGGAGGGCTCTCCACTTCTTCCCCTCCCATAGGCCCAACCAGACCCCTCCACTGACATTTTCATTCAATTGGCCAATCTGATCCTCACTCTCAACAATTTCTCCTTTGATTCCTCCCACTTCCTACAAACCAAAGGGCTGGCCGCAGGCACCTATGTGGGCCTGAGCTATGCCTGCCTCTTTGAGGGATTTATGGAACAGTTAATCTTTAACAACTGTGCCGACACCATTCCTCACCTCTTTCGTGGCTATATTGATGAGTGCATCGGTGCGGCCTTGTGCTCCCATGAGGAGGGCAAGCAGTTCATCAACTTCGCCAACACCTTTTACCCTGCTGTCAAACTCACCTGGACTATTTATGACACCTCCTTCACCTTCCTGGACCTCTCTGTCTCCATCTGTGTCACCGCCAATGACCATTCCAAATCCACTGACTCCCACAACTACCTTAGCCACACGTCCTGCAAAAATCCTGTCCCATACTCCCAATTCCTCCACCTCTATCACATTTGTGCCTAAGATGAGGCATTCTACTCCATGGTATCCTCCTACTTTAGGGACCATAACTTCCCCTCTTTCCCTCTTAAGGATGCCCTCAAATGCATCTCCTCCATTTCCTGCACTTCTGCCCTCAAACCCCCTGTACCCTACAGCAATATGGATAGACTGCCCTTAGTCCTCACATACCATCCCACCAACCTCCAAATCCAACACAGTATCCTCTCACATTTCCACCATCTACATTCAGGCTCCGCCACCAAAAAGATATTTCCCTCCCCACCCCGTCCGCTTTCTACAGGGACTGCACATTCTGTGACTCCCTTGTCACTTCCACTCTCCCCACCAATTCCTCCACCTCACCTGGCACCTTTCCCTATAACGGTAGGAGATGCTACACCTGCCCCTACACCTTCCCTCTCACCTCCATCAAAGGCCCCCAACAATCCTTCCGAATCCGGCCAAGATTCACCTCTACTTCATCCTACCTGATCTGTTGCATCCGTTGCTCCCAATGTGGTCTCCTCTCTCATGGGGAGAACAATTGCAGACTCGGGGATCGGTTTGCAGAGCATCTGCACTCTGCACGCATCGACCAACCTGACCTTCCAGTTGACATCATTTTCATTTCCCCTCCTACTCCTTTGACAACAGGTCCAACCTTGGGCTCCTCCACTGTCAATGTGAGGCCAAAGGTAAACTGGAGGAACAACACCTGTTATTTGCCTTGACAGGTTACAGCCCAATGGCCTGAACATTGACTTTGCCAGCTTCAAAATCCCTCCATCCCCATCCTTATCCCAGGTCTAGCCCTCCGTCTCCTAACCTGACCTAACCTCTCCATCTTCCTACTCACCTGTCCATTCCACCCTTCACATGGACCAATCACAATAGCTCCCTACCTGCATCTACCTACCACCACCTCTCCTACCTTTCCTCCAGTCCCATCCCCTTACCTTATTTATTTCTGGACATCGCTCCCTTTCCCCAGTCCTTCCCCAGGGCTTCAGCCCAAAACGTTGACTTTCCTGCTCCTTTGATGCTATTTGACCTGCTGTGCTTTTTCAGCCTCATACCTTAAGACTCCAGAATGCCTAGTTCAAGTAAGTAATTAACCCTTCAGCATCCCTCAAGGAATTTTCAACATTTCAATCAGATCTCTTCTTTCTTTCCTAATTACCAGGAAAAAATTGGCATGTACTGTTATATGTATATATGTATACTGTATGTGAATTGTGTTCAATTATCTGTTGGTGATGAAGACTTACTAACTGGGGATTTACATATGTCACCTTATTTAGGTGGATTGAAACACTCTTGCTTGAATTTGGATGTCCGTTCTTGTAATGTGGAATTGTAAATAAATGCTTATAAAAGTGTATAAAGATTGAGTCTATTTCTGTGCTTCTGGGAGAAAAGTTCTGGTACAGCACATATATTTTTCAATTTCTTTTCAGAGGACTTCCATCTCATTGTAGGGAATCAATCAAATGAACACTCCACTCTAAGGCAAGTATATCCTTCATTCCAAAGGAAAGCAAAACTGTGGATAGTCTTCCAGATGTGGTTTCAACAAAGGCGTCGTAAATAATAATTACTGAATTATTGCTGAAAAAGGCTTATGTTGACAAATCTTTCTGTCAGTTCACATGAATACCAATTCGGGGGGAAAACTAATATGTAGACTGTATGAAAGGAAAATGCTGATTGATTGGCAAATGGACTCTGATTGATGGAGTCATTGTCATGGAGAATGCACCAATGAATGAAGATTGGCAGTTAACTGCCAAGCTCTGATGCAATCTGGCTGCTTTTCAGGACAAAGAATGACTGTCTTTGGGTCTTCCTTGAGCATGTGCAGCATATAGCAAGGAGTGATCTGATTTAGGGTAGTTATTATCCCACAGAATCACTTTAATGCATTAGATACCACAGATTACACTGTAGATATTTCAAAAATTTGAATAACAGGTGAAGCTCACCGTTTCAAACTGTTACTATGAAGTAGCAACACAATTCATGTTCTCTACTAACAAGATACTGCCACAAGCCGAAAAGATGTTCTATCTATCAAACAAGTGAATTATATACAAAGAAAGAACAAAGAAAATTACAGCACAGGAACAGGCCCTTCGGCCCTCCAAGCCTGCGCTGATCAAGATCCTCTGTCTAACCTGTCATATATTTTCTAATGGCCTGTGTCCATTTGCTCCCTGCCCATCCATGTACCTGTCCAAATATGTCTTAAAAGACACTAAGGTGTCTGTGTCTACTGCCTCCGCTGGCAACGCATTCCAGGCACTCACCACCCTCTGTGTAAAGAACTTTCCACACATAACTCCTCAAACTTTCCTCCTTTCATTTTGAACTCATGACCCCTAGTAATTGAGTCCCCCACTCTGGGAAAAAGCTTTTTGCTATCCACCCTGTCTATACCCCTCATGATTTTGTAGACCTCAATCAGGTCCCCCCTCAATCTCCGTCTTTCTAATGAAAATAATCCTAACCTACTCAACCTCTCTTCATAGCTAGCACCCTCCATACCAGGCAACATCCTGGTGAACTTCTGCACCCTCTCCAGAGCATCCACATCCTTTTGGTAATGTGGTGACCAGAACTGTACACTGTACTCCAAATGTGGCCGAACCAAAGTCTTGTACAACTGCAACATGACCTGCCAACTCTTGTACTCAATACCCCGCCCAATGAAGGAAAGCATACCATATGCCTTCTTGACCACCCTATTGACCTGCGTTGTCACCTTCAGGGAACAATGCACCTGAACACCCAGATCTCTCTGTTCATCAATTTTCCCTAGGACTTTTCCATTTACTGTGTAGTTCACCCTTGAATTAGATCTTCCAAAATGCATCACCTCGCATTTGCCCGGATTGAACTCCATCTGCCATTTATCTGCTCAACTCTCCAGTCTATCTATATTCTGCTGTAATCTCCAACAGTCCCCTTCACCATCTGCTACTCCACCAATCTTAGTGTCATCTGAAAACTGGCTGATCAGACCACCTACACCTTCCTCCAAATCATTTACATATATCACAAACAACAGTGGTCCCAGCACAGATCCCTGTGGGACATCACTGGTCACAGGTCTCCAATTTGAGAAACTCCCTTCTACTAGTACTCTCTGTCTCCTGTTGCCTAGCCAGTTTTTTTATCCATCTAGCTAGCACACCCTGGACCCCATGTGACTTCACTTTCTCCATCAGCCTGCCATGGGGAACCTTATCAAATGCCTTACTGAAGTCCGTGTATATGACACCTGCAGCCTTTCCCTCATCAAGCAACTTTGTCATGTCCTCAAAGAATTCTAATAAGTTGGTAAGACATGACCTTCCCTGCACAAAACCATGTTGCCTATCACTGATAAGCCCATTTTCTTCCAAATGGGAATAGATCCTATCCCTCAGCATCTTCTCCAGCAGCTTCCCTACCACTGACATCAGGCTTACTGGTTGATAATTACCTGGATTATCCCTGCTACCCTTCTTAAACAAGGGGACAACACTAGCAAGTCTCCAGTCCTCCAGGACCTCACCCGTGTTTAAGGATGCTGCAAAGATATCTGTCAAGGCCCCGGCTATTTCCTCTCTCGCATCCCTCAATGACCTGGGATAGATCCCATCCGGACCTGGGGACTTGTCCACCTTAATGTCTTTTATGATTTATTAACTTCAGTGCCAATGTGCTTCTAGGTTTTTAGGTTATATCAAAAAACTACACCTCACAGTCATGAACCATTTCAACTCCTTCTCCCACTCCTTGGACGACATGTCCATCGTGGGCCTCCTGCAGTGCCACAACGATGCCACCCGAAGGTTACAGGAACACACCTCATATTTCGCTTGGGAACCCTGCAGCCCAATGTTATCAATGTGGACTTCACAAGCTTCAAAACTTCCCATCCCCCAACCACATCCCAAAACCAGCCCAGCTAGTGCCCTCCTCCCTAAACATTTCTCCCACCTCAAGCCTCACCCCCATCTCCTACCCACCAACGTCATCCTGCCCCCTTGACCTGTCCGTCCTGCCTGAACCAACCTATCCCCTCCCTAACACCCCACCTACATTCATCTTCACTGGCTCCAACCCCACCTCTTTGACCTGTCTATCTCCCCTCCACCTAGCTTCTCCCTTATCCATCTTCTATCTGCCCACCCACCCCCCTTTTTATTTCAGAATCCCCTTCCCCTCCCCCATTTCTGAAGAAGGGTCTAGACCCGAAACGTCAGCCTTCCTGCTCCTCTAATGCTGCTTGGCCTGCTGTGTCCAGCCAGCTGTAAGCCATGCTACCTCAGATTCTCCAGCATCGGCAGTTCCTACTATCTCTGCAGCATATCTCTTCAGCTGGTCACAACAAGCAAGAGACTGACTGCCCTCAACCTGACTGTGCATGTAAAAATCACAACACAATGCCCAACATTGAAAGTGGTTTGACAATTGAACACCAATTAGAGTCAACAAGCATCATCTAAAACGTAAATGAAGCCTGCAATTAAACATCCATCACCATCAATTACTACATTCTCCATGGCAATATCTGTCCCAATCAGAGTTCACTTGTCAACTAATCAGCATTCCTCTTTCATACAGGATAAGTGTTTATTTTTTCTTGAATTGGTATCCTCGTGAATTGTCCTGATGAGTGCAAGACAAAATGTTTTGACAACATGTATCTTTTCGCAACAATTCCCATACCCACCAGATAACTACTTGATTAATCTTATACTCCCAGCTCCTAGCTATAAAGGCTAAAATATTATTTGCCTTCCGAATTGCTTATTAAACTTGATTCACATACAAGGACTCTAACTGACGACACTTGCCTATCACACAATTTTGAAAATATTCCGCTTTTCCATTCTTCCTAACAAAGTGGATGATTACAGATTATATCCTTCTTTTTAACTACATAGCATCATCACCAGCTTGTCAAATTACTTTGCCCTCGTTTCACGTTCTTGCTTTTCTCCTCAGATCTTACTCTCACTTCGAGCTTTGTATCATAATAAGTCCTAATATCTAAATTATTGATATTGGTTGGAATTGATTGAACAGCAATCTATGAACATTCTAACACCCCATGAGCTGCAATCTTCTGCAACATCTTGAAAGGAACTGTGTGAGGGAGGTAGAGAAGCATCAAGGATGAAGGAATCCAGAGCCTACGTCGTTGGCAACTGAACGTTACCAATGATAGAGCTGTTAAAAATAGAGATACCCAGAGGGATAAAGATATTCTGAAGGGTTCTGAGCTGAGGAGATTAAAAAGGAAAGAAGGTAAAAGGCCATGGATTTGAAAGCAAGAACAAGAATCCTAAAGTTGATCATGAAGAAATGCTGAAAATAACAGGCTTAATCATGTTTTCCAGGCTTTACTTGTTGATATTTAAAGTCTTTGTTTTTTTTTCATTTCTCTCATACCTTTGATGAGCAAGTACAGAGTTTGGTTTTATTACTGCATACTCCTCAGGTTCGGGTGCAGACTTAAATATGTCAGATTATCCTTCACTATCTAACTCTAGCCAAAGTTATGTCATCAAAATGTCAACAGGAATCTATAACATTCACATGCTTGCTATGTTAATTCATGTTCTTGCACGCCGTCCCATAGGCAGTAACATAGCAAACTGCTCTAAAACTGTTATGCCCACAGCGAGCAACATTAGAAACATGAGAATGAGGTTTGCGAACAGATCATAGTTTGCTCAATGTGTAACTGCCAATGTCAGTGATCTACGCTGCTAGGTCCAGGATTCCTAACATAGTTGGTCAATTTCGAGGCACAGGAATAACATTCTGGACAGTGAAGAGTTGGGAGCAGACATGTTGGTGTTTTAAGATTACATTCTCAGTCATGTGTGCGTGATTGTTAAGGAATTCAACTAAAGAACAAAACTTAGGAGCTGGCACTTCTACAGACAGGAAGTCTGTTCAAAGAAGACCCACAGTCTAGCAGTAGTGTAAACCATAATGGCCACTGTTATGCCATTTTTCTATTTCAATTGCCATCTACACAGATATGAAATGAGTGATGAGCATCTTATTTGCAGTAGCAAATTGCTTTATCTCTTTCCCTGTGGACCTTGGAGGCAGTAAAATAGGGATCTGAAATTCAAAGCAATTACAGTTTTCCTTGACAGTAGGAACTGCAAATGCTGGAGAATCTCAGATTCCAAGGTGTAGAGCTGGATGAACACAGCAGGCCAAGCAGCATCAGAGGAGCAGGAAAGCAACCTTCTTCAGAAAAGGTCTAGGCCTGAAACATCAACATTCCTGCTCCTCTGATGCTGCTTGGCCTGCTGTGTTCATCCAGCTCCACACCTTGTTATCTCAGATTCTCCAGCAGATGCAGTTCCTACTGTATCTGAAACAGTTTTCTTTTACATTTAAGGACATGAAGATTGCTTGTATGTGGTCTTTTGTGTCCCTGGCCTCAATGATGTAGCTTTAATGAATGTTAAGACATTCCATTCTTTTCAGTCTGCAGTTAATTTGGGATTGTTTTCAACAGATCCTGATGGCCCAAGTACATGCTTGGAAAACTCAACGATGACACTTTTATCTTCTGCCAGTGGCCCATTCTGCCATTGTTTCACTCTTGATAATAAGCCTAAACCTGGCTTCAAATAAACTGTTACTGTAATGATGTATCCCAAGGGTGCAGTAGCTATGCAACCTGCTATGTTTCCCAAAAGCTAGTTTTAAAGTATTCTGGAATTTTTCATTCCCTGTTAACTGGATGAGTCTGGAAGCCTAATGCACAATATCTAGACTGGCGTGACATCCAAGAGATTCCAATATTTTCTGTCTCTCTCTTTTGCTTAATGTGAGCCTCCTTATTTTAATTCCATTATTAGTATACGTGTAAATTATTTCATTGAATTTGGGAAATTCTGTGTCTGATTTGTAATTTAGCCATTCCATTTTATCCAAAAATTTGAAACCAGAAAGCTAACAGAACATGGATAAGTAAATGACCTTTGGCTAAACTTGTAATTAGGCATTTGCGGGGAGTGAAACTTGTATGTTGTTTTTCTTTCTCCCTAACAGTTTTTTGGGCATGGTTTAAAAGCCGAGTGAATTACCTCATTTCCAGATCTCTAATCTTCCAGCAGAACACAGCAATATTATTCCACTCAGTTATGTGTGAGTGAGAGGACCTTTGACTCCTTGCTAATGCATTTCAGATGTTTTAACTATTTTGAGAGGAGTGTGGAATCAACAGAAAGTCAGCCTTATATTTGTAATAAATTTTACTTCACATTGGCTACATAACGACCCGTCAGGCCGGGATATACATTAATAAATCTGCAGATGGGTGCACTGAAGTTTAGGGACTATAAGAGAAATTGTGACAAGGGGTAAAGCATGCATTTCATTCATGCCTTTCATACCATAACAAGATGTGACAAAGTAGTTCACAGTTTTGAAGTGTAACCACTGTCACAATGAAGGAATCTCAGCAAGTCTGCACAGCAAGTTACACAAACAGTAATGAGAAAATGCCCAGATTATATATTTTTTGTGAAATGGATCATAAGTACGGTCCAAGGGGATAACTCCTTCATGCTTCTTCAAAATAGTACCATGGGAGTTTTCGCAGTCATCTGAGAAAGTCACAGGGTGTTGCTTATTGCAGGCTTGCCCAACAGACAGCTCCGAGCACTCACAGCCTGTTGGGGGTGGGGGTTGAGGGGGGGGGGGGGGGTGGTGCGTCATCTTTAGCTCTGCTGAATCATTGCCTGAAGTACAGGTCAGTGCTGAGTTTGAAATTTTGGAAGGATCCTCTCCTCCAATCAGAGCCTAGTTCTTTTCCGTGTTTCCTGCCAATAGGTTTACTGGAGAGCCTATCAGCAGCAATTGTTGCAAAGGGCGAATCTGTCACAGGAGGAGCTAAATCCACATGAGTGCTTTTGGTTAGCTCAAAGGCTGGTTTTGAGATGATGAGTCATTGGATTGGGGATTGGGGGATACACTAGTTTGGGGTTTGAGAGTGTGAGTTGAGCCACTGTGGCCTGGCTGACATGTTTTATTGAAGTGGGGGTGGGGGGTTGGTAGTGGTGAAGAGATAAGATCCCGAATGAAAGTCAAAACTGTGTCTCAGCAAACCACTGTTAGTCAAAACGTGACACCTATTTGATCATCCATCGACAGGGAAAATTTTCTTGAGCCATGCAAGAGAATTTGGCCAATGGTGGGACAAGTTTTGAACATGACTCCTGCTGCACAGCAATGAGTTGAAACATTCAGATCCCATACTAAATGGGACAGCTCCAGGCTGTTAGTGTTTTGCCAACAGCAGACCGATCCTCCCAGAGGTGAGGAGCAACCTTCCAGATGCAGCCTTAAGTACTGTTATTTTTAATTCAAAGAGGGGACTGTAAGTATGAAAGGTAAGCCTCATGGCTCCAAAAGTGACCAGAGAGAGAAGGAGGAGGCCTGGTGAGGAGAGCAGGGATTTCATTAGGGGCAGCAGTAGCTCAGCTAGGATGTCAGCCTGGGAAAGGAAAAGCTCATGTTAAGTGTATTTTTAATCAACCTGTTCAGACATGCTGTTTCATATTGCGGTGATACATGGGATTTTAAATGGGGCCTTCTGCATGACCACTGCACTTCAAGATTCCCCTTCTTGGCTATCCCATTCTTCTCCTCAACAATATTAATAGCCAAGCTTCCCAGGCATGTGTATGTGGGTGACTGGCTTTCATCTGAATCCCACCAATATCGCTGAATACTGGTGATTGAGACTTGAAGTCTAGATGTTTTTCTAAGCTTTTTAATCAAGAAGCTTTAATCAGTTGGCCATTACAGATGCTTTATTTTAAATGCCAGGTTTATTAAACTCAAATTCCACAGTTTTTAGTAGATTAGCATTCGAACCTACGACCCAAAGCTAAGTTACGAGCTCATTCCCACAACACTGCCATCTCCCTACTGCTCTGCTACTTGGTACTTATTAGTGGTCATTTAATTAATTGCTCATTTAAATTTATCAATATTGATGTTGTCTTACTTGTTCTGTATTTTATTTCCCTGAAATTCATGTTTACTGTTGTGGAAAGCATTGTTTCAATATAATGGGCTCACTGGCCCCAATGGTGTAGCACTCTGTCGAGCAGTGGAATGTTAGCTTAGATTTTGTACTAAAGTGAGGTTGGAACCCATAGTCTAGCAAGTGCAGAAATGCATTTAGTTGGACACATGTACAGATAGCTAATAAGCTTTTTAAACAAATGAATAAAGAGCAGAAATTTGATCACTGATACAGAAGTCCTGGATGAAGTAGTATCAAGACCATTGCAATTCCTCTGCATCTTCTTGTGACTTGTATGCTGAGTTGACCTTGCCCAATTCAGCAAGTTCAGCTTAAAAGCATTGTTACAAAATATTCCTTTTGTTCACATATATATCACGTACATTGTTGTCAATAAGAGAATAAGGAAATGATGATCATATGTTGTTTACATTTAGGAGATCTTTAGTGATCTGCATCTTGCCATCTTGATATTTTTTCTCAGCTCTAAGATTGACCAAACTCTTGGGAACAACTACCTGCTGACAGAAATCATGTTCCTGGGCCAGTGACTTTTAAAATTTAGTTTATTCAATTTAATTTTTGACTGCAGTAGAATTGAATCTTATTGGCTGTATTTCTGTTTGTGAAAATGTATTCCTTCAGATGTCTTTCTTGCAAAATAAAGCTTCTTTCAGCCATTCAGAAATTTAATTTATTTCTGTTTCTCTTTTGGAAGAATATATAAATAGATGCACATGATTTGTGACATTTGTGACAACTGTTTACAATATGTATTAATGAGTTGGAAGAAAGAAGTGAATGCACTGCAGCCAAATTTGCGGTCAACACAAAAATAGATGGAAAGGCATTTTGTGAGAGGGATGCAAGCAGCGTACAGAGAGATATTGATAGTAAATAAGCAGACAAAACAATGGAAAATGGCAAATTATAATAAGGGAAAATGTGAAGTTGTTCATTTTGGAAGGGAGAACAAAAGAATAGAGTATTATTTAAATGGAGAAAAACTGTAAAAAGCTGCATCACAAAGAGTCTTGGGATACTTGTGCACAAAAAACAGAAAGTTGACAGATAGGTGCAATAGGTAGTCAGGAGGCTAGTGGAATGTTGGCCCTTATTTCGGGGGTGTTTGAGTATGCTGCAATTATATAAGGTGCTAGAGTGATTACATCTGGAGTACCGTGAGCAGTTTTGTTCTCCTTATTTAGGGAAAGATTGGAGGTAATACAAAACAGGTTAATTAGGATGATCCCTAGTGTGTAGGGATTATTTAATGAGCAAAGATCAAGCAGATTGGAGTTTAGAAAAATGAGAGGTGATCTCATTGAAATATACAGTATTCTTAAGGATAGATAAACAAGAGGCTGGAAGAACACAGCAAGCCTGGAGGAAAGGAGCAGTCAACGTTTCGGTTTAACTCTTCTTCAGGACTGGATGTGGGGGTAGAGAGAGCTGCAGATTAAGGGGGGGTGGGTGGGGGAGTGGAGGCAGAATGGTGGTGAGAGGTGAACACCGGTGGTAGATATGACCTAGTTGGTCGATGGGAGGGATGAATCTGGTTGTTGGCTGGAAGAGGGGGTCAGAAGGTGGAATGGAAAGGAGGAGGAGAGACTGGAAGGGAAGCCAGGGGGATGGGTGGGAAGGTTATTTGGAATTGGAGAGCTTGATGTTGAGTCTTCCAGGCTTTAGGGTGCCAAGGCGGAAGATAAGGTGTTGTTCTTCAAATTTGCGTTCTGAGTCACTGCAACTTTGGAGGAGGCCAAGGACAGACCTGTCAAAGGGGGAGTGGGGCATGGAGTCGAACTGTGTGGTGACCATGAGGTTAGATTGACCATTACAGACCAGGCAAAAATGCTCAGTGAAATGCTCACTTAGTCTATGTTTAGTCTCACCGATGTAGAGAAGACCACATCGGGAGCACTGGATGCAATAGACTAGATTGGAGGAAATTCAGGTGAAGCTCTGTCTCACTTGGAAGGACGGTTTAGGGCCTTGAACGGAGATGAAGGAGGTGGTGTGCAGGTAGGTGTTGCATCTTTTATGGTTACAGGGGAAGGTACCAGGCAGTTTGGAGCAGTTGGTGATGAATGTGGCAAGACCTAAGGAGTGACGAAGGGAATGGTCCTTGCAGAAGGCAGAGAGGGGTGGGGAGTGGAAGATGTCCTGGGTGGTGTGGTCTAATTGGAGATGGTGGAATTGTTTGAGGATGATACGGTGAATGTGGAGGCTGGTGGGGTGGAAAGTGAGGACAAGGGGCACCCTATCTTTATTATGTTTGGGAGGCGTGGTTTAAAGCTGTGGAGTGGTGAACAGAGGAGGCACAGTGGAGGGCTGTCTGAATGACAGAGGGAGGAAACGAGCTTTGTTTGAAAAAGGTGGACATTTGGGATGCTTGGGAGTGGAATGTCTCCTCGTCAGAGCAGATGTGACAGAAACAGAAGAATTGGGAAAATGGGACAGAGTTTTTGCAGGATACATGGTGGGAGGAGGTGTAGTCTAGGTAGCTATGGGAGTCTGTGGGTTTATAGTAAATGTCATAAGCTGTCACCAGAAATGGAAATGGAGATGCCTAGAAAGGGGAGGGAGGTGTCTGAGATAGACTGAGTGTAAGGTAGGGCAAAATTACCCATCATTTGTTGGACATACCCTGGACTTAAAAACCCTCTGAAAGCAGAAGTTGTGGGAATTTTATCGGATTAAAGTTACAGAACTCCAGAACCCTTGGGCTGCAACTGGGCAAGGAAGAGCCTGGCTTGGACAGGCTGGGAAATATACAAACCCAGGGGCAGATGTCTGGAGCAGGGATTAGCTAACTGAAGCTAAAGGAAGACCCCCATTCATGTCTCAGCTAAAACAATGCGAGCCAGTCTCAGGAAACAAGCAACTTCAACAACTTCAGACCCTTTGGAGCCGACACAGGTCTAACCCCCTTCAATTCCAAATCAGAGCTCAGGCACAAAGTTACTGAACATTCCACATCATTGTGCTACATGCAAACCTGTTTCACTTTGGATGTTAAAAAAACACCCTTTATACTGCTATGCCAGCTGAACAGATACCCATCCAAGAGAAACACTAGACATTTCAAACCCATCAAAACCACACACCTAAATCGAAAACCCATTCACACCTACTCCAGTGCTCAGGAAGCCCATTCAGCCCCTTCAAGAGGAACAATAGCTCAACAGATTTGGGAGGTGATAATGGAGCACACAGTCTGTATAACTGCTGGCTCTGATGTGGGAAAGAAAGAGAGAGAGAGCCATCCCCATGGCTACCAACAGAAGAGGGATCCCAGGCAGCTACTCTCCCTGAGAACTGTCTGCACAGCTATCTCCCTGAAACCTACCGACAAAGGGCTGTTCCATACCAGGGGAACCAACGGCAACTGATCAGGACCAGTATATCTGACCACCGAGACCTCCAAAAATGACAGACATGACTGACAAGGCCTCAGATACATCTTGAAGGGAAAACTGGCTCATAAAATCACCACAAAGTAAGAAAACCCGAGTTCTCAAGCCAGACTGAACACTGTCCAAATTCTTCAATGAAGCACCGGCTACAGCAAGTGGGAACGGCCAGCTGTATTTCAAAATTGTGTTTATCCCCAGGGTTGTGTCTATTTCCTCAAGATCCAGAATACCCAACCTAACCAGCAGGGAGGGTAAGGTCAGTTGGTGACAGTGATGGGCACCCCAAGGGCAGGAAGTCTGATTAAAGTGTCCGTGTTCCAAACTACTATTTATTTTCTAATGGTAATTATCCCGATTCTGTCAGCATCACTGTTTTGAATTTGCCTTTTTAACTCTTGTATTTTTATTCACCTTTGTTTTATTTCCCTGTCTATTACTTCTGCTTTTTTATTTCTTGTGATATGCTTATCTTTGCATTTAATAAACGCAGAGGTTCTATGCCCTGAAACACCTGTCTGCTGCCTTTTTCACTTCACTTTCCTAAATTAAGTCCAGTGTCAGAACCTGGGACCTGAGGGTAGCTCGAACCACCTAAAAATCAGCAGATTACTAATCACAAACCAGATTCCCTACTCAAGTGAATTTGAAGGCAGCGTGGAAGTTGTTAGTGAAGTCGATGAAGTCAGGAGGGTATTAGTGTGGGTGGGGGGGGGGGGGTTGCTGGATGGCTCTGTCAAAGAGGAAAAAAACTGAGGGCCTGTAGGCCATCCTTGTGGGGTATGGGCATGTATAGGGATTGGACGTCCATAGTAAAGAAGAAATACTGGGGCTCAGGGAACTTGAAGTTATCAAAGAGGTGGAGGGCATAGTTTCAGAATGAGGAAGTGGAAATTTAAGTCTGAGATAAGGAGAAACGTCTTCTCTCAGAGGGTTGAGAGTCTTTGGAACTCCTTGCCACAGGGAGCTGGGGAGGCAGAGTCCTACACATTGATGATGCCATGCTAGTCACTCACATGGAGACTCAGCTCCAAGGGCCATCGATTGACTATAAATTGTCTCCCCAACAAAAAGCATACAAAAAAATGCAGTTATGGGGCAGGTGTTACACACCCTTCCTTGATTACACTAAATAAGACTCCTGTGGATGATTTAGCAAATCCTGCTATATGAGGCCGAAACTGTGGGCAATATGTCCCCTGATGCCGAACTTTATACACATATCAGAGAAAGAAGTTACCCGCTCCAGCTGACTCCTGAAAAGTGCATGGAATAACAGCTGACACTTCATACTGAGATGCTGGTCTATGAGCCCTCGCTTCTCAACAACTTGCTGTATGGTTGTGAAAGATGGGCAACTTACAAATATCAAGACAAGGCTTCCAGCAACATTAATCTTCTCTGCAATACTTTCTGAACATCACATGAAAGGCCAAAATCACAAAATTGGCAGGCAGACTGAAGGTAAATCTCAGGTTTGTTAGCACTCTTCAAGGACTCTGTTGGCTTTGGCACAATCACAGCATGAAAAATATTCAAATTACCAAAGACTCTCTGTATCGTGAGGTAGCCAGATCCAGAAGTCAAGTATGAAGCTCTAAGTTCTGTTTCAATGCTATTTGCAATTGTGACTATTTTTCATTCCCTTCATGGGACGTGTCATTCTGAGCTGTGGCCTTAAATCCCTGCAGTCTTTAAGGTGTAGGTAGACCCACCATGCGGATAAGAAGGGAATTCTAGGATTTTGAGTCCGGCAACAATAAAGGAATGGCGATATAGTTCCATGTCAGGATGACGTGTGGCTTCAAGGTAAACTGGTGATATTCTCAAGCATCTGCTGCTCCTGTCCTTTTAGGTGGTATAAGTCATGAGCTTGGAAGATGCTGTTGGATGACCTTTGGTGAGTTACTGCAGTGTACCCTGTTCATGGTGCACCGTGCTGCCACTGTGCATCAGCGGGTGTTGAGAGTGGGTGTTGACTGTGGTGGATGAACTCCTTTGTCCACAATGAGGTTGAACTTCTTGCATGTTGATGGAATGACATTTATCCCGGAAAGTGGAGAAGGTATTCCATCACACTCCTGATTTTTGCTTTGCTAATGGTGGACCGGCTTTGGGTGTCAGAAGGTGATCAACTTGGTACAATAGCCACAATATAAGATTCGCCACAATAGCTACCGTATTTATATGTTTGGCTTAGCTCTGTTTCTGATTATTAGCAAGCCCCAGGATAGGAATGTCTTTGAATGTCAAGGTATGATAGATAGATGCTCTCTTATTGGTTATGATCATTACCTGGCACTTGTGTAGCACAAATGTTCCTTGCTACATGTCTGCCCATGCCTGGATACGATCCATGTCTTGCTGCATGTAGATGCAGTATTGATGTAGATGTAGATTCAGTATCTTAGGCATTGCAACTGGTGCTAAACATTGTGCAATTGTCAGCAGGCATCCCGACTTCTGACCTTATGATGGAGCAAAGCTCATTGATGAAGTAGCTGAGAATGTTTGGGCCTAGAACATTACTTTAAGGAACTCCTGCAGAGATGTCCTGGAGCTAAGATGATTGCCCTCCTACAACCGCAACCCTCTTCTTTTGCGCTACATATGATTCCAACTACTGGAGAATTTTGCACCTGATACCCACTGATGCCAGTTTTGCTGGGGCCCCTTGATGCCACACTCAATTAAATGAATCCTTGATGTCAAGGGCTGTCACTCTCACCTCACTTCTGAAATTCAGCTTTTTTTTTTCCAATTTAGATCAAGGCCAGAACCATGCATTTTTTAAATTGATTATAGGAGATGGATGTTACTGGTACTTATTGCCCATCCCTAATTACACAGTGGGCAGTTGAGAGTGAACCATGTAAAAGCAACATACTGTGGATGCCAGAAACCTGAAATAAACACAGAAAATGCCGGAGAAACTGGGCAGATCTGGCAGCAACTATGGAGAGATAAACAAAGTTTATCAAGTGAATCTGATGTGACTTTTTCTGTTGCAGTGGATCTGGAATAACGTAGAGGCCAGACCAGGTTAGGAAGGTAAATTTCCTTTAACAAATGGGCACTCATGAACCAGATGGATTTTCACAACAAACAATGGTGGTTACATGGTCACCATTCAACTGTAGGATCATAAAATTCCTACAGCGTGGAAACAGGCCATTCAGCCCAGTGAGTCCACATTGACCCAAACTCACCCTGTTAATCTATCCCTGTAACCCCATATTTACCATGGCCAATCCACCGAACCTGCACATCTTTGTACTGTGGGAGGAAACCCACGCAGACACAGGGAGAGACATAGTAGGAACTGCAGATGCTGGAGAATCTGAGATAACAAGGTGTAGAGCTGGATGAACACAGTAGGCCAAGCAGCATCAGAGGAGCAGGAAGGCTGATGTTTCAGGCCTAGGCGCTTCTTCAGAAATTTCTGAAGAAAATGTCTAGGCCTGAAACCTCAGTCTTCTTGCTCCTCTGATGCAGCTTGGCCTGCGGTGCTCATCCAGCTCTACACCTTGTTATCTCAGACACAGGGAGAATGTGCAAACTCCCCTGAGGGTGGAATTGAACCCAGGTTCCTGGCGCTATGAGGAAGCATTGTTAACCACTGAGCCACTAAGCTAATTAGTTCATTTTAAAATCACAGATATTATTGTATTCCAATTTTATCTTTTGCCATGATAAGATTCAAGCTCACTTTTCTGGAACATTAGCCTGAGCTTCTGGATTACTACATCAATGTTGTTACCACTATGGCTCCAGCTCCCCTTCAGTGAATTAGCCCGATTGGAGCATAAACTATCAGTAAGTGAGTTATTCCTTTGCAAGTGCTGCATGATAACACTGTCAAAGAACCCTTCCATTATTTTGCTGATGCCTGAGAACTGACAGTTTGCTTGGAAATTGGCTGGCGCAGATATGGCCTGCTTTTCATGCCCAAGAAATAACTGGATAATTTTCCACATTATGGAGAAGATGCCAATGTTGTAGTTGTGTGGAATAATTTGACTAAGGCTGCAGCTAGTTCTGGAACATGAGACTTCAGTGCTATTGCTGGAATTTTGTCAGGGACCATAATCTATGCTGTACCCATGCGAACAGCCATTTCTTCATATCTTGTGGAATGAATTAAATTAGCTAAAGCCTGGGGACCTCAGAAGGGGACCGTCCATTCAGCACTTCAGGCTGAAGATGGATGCAAATACTTCAGTCTTATCTTATGCACTCATATGCTGAGCTTCTCCATAATGGAGCATGGGGATACCAGTGGAAACTCGTTCTCATGCTTGTTGATTAATTGTCAACCACCACCTATGACTGGAAGGTGAAGGACTGCAGAGCTTAGATAGGATCTGTTGTTTGAGAAATCACTTGTTCCATCAATTGCATGATGTTGATGCTGTTTGAACGCTAGCTGTCCTGCGTTGTAGCTTCACCAAGTTGGCACCTCATTTTTATGGATGCCTGGTGGTGCTCCTGGTATGCAGCCCTGCGCTCTTCATTGAACTATTGTTGATCCCCTGATTGATGGTAATGGTAAAGTAGACAGTATGCCAAGCCAGGCGGTTACAAATTGTGGTTAAATATTAATTCTGCTGCTGCTGTTGGCCCGCAATCCCCAGTTATGCCTAGTTTTGAGTTTTCAGATCCCTTCAAAGTCTATACCTTTTACCATAGTTGCCGGGCCACAAAACACGCTGGAGGGTATCCTTAACATAAAGACAGAACTTGACCTCCTCAAAACCTATGGAGTAGTCACTCCAATTGATAGCATCACAGACAGATACATCTATGACAAATAGATTGGTGAGGATGTGCTCAAGTAGATTTATTCCTCTGGTTGGTTCCCTCTGGCTGTAGACTCAGTGTATCAGTTATGTGCCTTTTGGAGTCAGCCAGCTAAGTCAGTAGTGATGTTACTGAGCCACTCTTGGTGATGAAGATTCCCACTCAGAGTATATTTTGTGCCTTTGCCACCAACATTGTTCCTCCCGATGATGTTCCATATGGAGGAGAACTGATTCATCACCCAGGAGGTGGTGGAGTGGAGAACTGTCAGTAGATGGGTAACTAGAAGGATGTTTCCCTTCCGAGGTTTGATTTGATTCATGGGATCTGGGTTCATTGAGGACTCCTCCGCAAATCCCTCCTGACTGTCTACTCCTAGGTTATCACCTCTGGTGAATGTGTTTAGCCAGTGGGGAAGAACATTCGAAGGAATATTGATGATGCTGTCTGAAATATTGTCTGTAAGGTATGTTTCCTTGGGTATGACTATACCAGACTGTCGCTTGGCTTGTTTGTTGAACAGATTTTCCAGTTTTGACACTAGCCCTGAGATGTTAAAAAGGAGGACTTTGCAAGGCTTACATATGCAGCCTCAATACCAATTTTCATATCTAAGAAACAGTACTTGATGACAGAGGGAAGTGGTGATACGACTGAGGGCTACCGTGTACCCTATGGTGACGAGTGGCTTAAGTGCCTTGGGAACAGCATTAAAGCAGAAACCAAAACCACATAACAATGACTGGTAACAACTTAATTTGTGGCACTTGTGGCAGGACATTCTTCTCACGGATTTGTCTCTGGCCATCAACAAAAGCGTGCCATTTGAATTTACACTCACCCTAGCAGACGTGTTTTTTTTTTGCTCATTTTGGGATGTGGGCATCGCTGGCTGGGCCAGCATTTCTTGCCTATCCCTAGTTGCCCTTGACAAGGTGGTGGTGGTGAGCTGCCTTCTTGAACCGCTGCAGTTCTCCTGGTGTAAGGTTACCCATAATGCTATTAGGGAGGGAATTCCAGGATTTTGACCCAATGAAGGAATGGCGATACATTTCCAAATCAGGATGATCAGTATCTTGGAGGGGAACTTGAAGGTGGTGGTGTTCCCATATGTCTGCTGCCCTTGTCCTTCTAGATGGAAGTGGTCATGAGTTTGGAAGGTGCTGTCTGAGAATGTTTAGTGAATTTCTGCAGTGCATCTTGTAGATAGTACACACTGCTGCTACTGGTGGTGGTGGGAGTGGGTGCTTGTGGATGTAATGCCAATCACATGGGCTGCTTTGTCCTGGATGGTGTCTCGAGTGTTCTTGGGGCTGCACCCATCCAGGCAAGTGGGGAGTATTCCAGCACACTCCTTGCTTTGTAAATGATGGACAGACTTTGAAGGGTCAGGAGGTGAGTAGCTTGCCGCAGTATTCCCAGCTTCTGGCCTGGTCTTGTCGCACTCTGTTATTTGGTGAGTCCAGCTGAGTTTCTGGTCAATGATAACCCCCAGGATGTTGATAGTGGTGGGCTCAGTGATGGTAACACCATCGAATGTCAAGGGGTGGTGGTTAGATTGTCTCTTATTGGTGATGGTCATAGCCTGGCATTTGTGTGGCATGAATGTCACTTGCCACCTGTCAGCCCAAGATTGGATATTGTCCAGATCTTGTTGCATTTGAACATGGATTGCTTCAGCATCTGAGGAATCATGATTGGTGCTGAACATTGTGCAATCATCGGTGAACGTTCCACTTCTGACCTTACGATGAAGGGAAGGACATTGATGAAGCAGTTGAGGATGGTTGGGCCGAGGACACTACCCTGAGGAACTCCATCAGAGATGTCCCGGAGCTGAGGCGATTGACCTCCAACAACCACAACCATCTTCCTAAGCGTCAGATATGACTCCAACCAACAGAGAATTTTCCCCCGATACCCATTGATTCCAGTTTTGCCAGGTTCCTCGATGCCTCACTCAGTCAAATGACTTACTACGCGTCCAGCTTCTTATTTAGATGTAAAGATGCCAACAACAAGGTATTAATGTTGTCTCACCTCATTGTCACCTTGTTCCAAGCTGCATCATTTCACACTTGCTGGCATGTGATTTCATCGGCCTATTTGTCTGTTGACACATGGTGACTCTCCAATTAAATCAGATGTCGGTTATCTGTCTCTTTGATGAGAGATTAGACTTTGGTGACTTCCACGCTCAATGAGAAAACAAAAAGTGGAAACATGTTCCCTCCCCTCTGAGCATTCATCACTATTCAATGCAGTCTGTCCCTTAACCAATATCGTGCCCTTGCTTTCACTGGCTCTCTAATTTCATGGGCTCCAATACTACTAGCCATTTCATCGTGTTGTAAATTTTTAAACATCTTTTGAAATTCCAGTCGATAGCGTATCTAGGCTAGGTCGAATGACTGGCAAAAATATGGCAGATGGAGCTTAGTGAAAGAGAGAGTAAAATCATGTACTTTAGTAGGAAGATTTAAAAGGCAAATTATTATTTGAATGGACAGACATTGCAAAAATGTTGCAAGGCAGTGTGCATGAAACATAATATTAGCATGCTGGTACAGCGGGTGATTAAGAAGGCAAGTGGAGTTTTGGCCATTATTGCTTGGGGTTTGGGTTTTAAAAACAGAGAAATCCTGTTACAGGTGTTACTACACAGGGTGTTGGTGAGGCTGCATCTGGAGTACTGTGTATGCTTTTGGTCCAGATTTTTTTTAGTTATACTAGTATTGGAGGCTGTTCGAAAGAGATTCACTGGGATGGTTCCTGGGATGAAGAGGTTGATTTATCAGGAATGGCTAAACAGGTTTGGCTTTTATTCAGTAGCAGTTTGAAGAACGAGGTGTGATCTTATTGAAATATAAAAGATTCTGAGATGGCTTGACAGGGAAGACGTTGAGAAGATGTTTCCATTAGCAGGGGATTCTTGAACTAGGAGACAGTGTTTCTGAATAAGGGGATGTTCAATCATAACTGAGGTGCAATGGAATTTCTTCCCACAGACGGTGATGAATGTCTGGAGCTCTGTTGAAGAGAGCTGATGAGGTTATATCACAGAATGTATTCAAAGATGATATATATATTTAGAGATAGTGGGAACTCCAGATGCTGCAGAATCCGAGGTAACAAGGTATAGAGCTGGATGAACACAGCAGACCCAGCAGCATCAGAGGAGCAGGAAGGCTGATGTTTTGGGCCTAGATTTTAGCAAGATTTAGAGTTGACCATTATTTTGAGCTGGCACAGAAGATGAAATTTAAGCCTTAATTTTCTTGAATGGCAGGGCAGGCTTGAGGGAGTTATTCCTATTTCTTAGGTTGTCATATCAAACGTTTGAAAACTGGTATCTGAATAGCTTTTTTACCCCAGTGTCAAATAAGAAGACTGTAACTGGAATCCAGGGTTGAACATTGGACACCTCTCTTTTTACTTCAAGCCCAATCCTGGTGCACTGATATGGCGGATATTATGCCATTCTCTTCTTAATTTGTTTTGCCCGAAAAACCAGAATAATTTCATTGTTTCTTCAATTGCTGAATTTGCAGCAGAACCTCCCAACTCATAATTCTCAATTACATCTGCTTTGGGACTCCCAAACTATCCGCAATGAGACTACAGTGTACTGAAACAGATGATACTATTACATACTGCAACAAAGTATGTGGCTTGGGTCTTCTGGGGTAAGTACTAAAAGCTGTTCTGGTTTTTTAAGAATGATTAGTTATTTCCTTCAGATGCGGAATATTCTAGCTGTTACTTCTAACAAATCCAATTAAAGAACTTGTAACGGACCCATGGCATCTAATTTCCTGCAAACGAGGAGTTTATATGCTCTGTATGTAGGTGTGTGATGTTTCTGGTGTGAATGAGGTTTAACACCAAAAAGATTACAAAAAGTGCAAAACCTTTGTACTTGACAGACCACCAAACTGATGCAGAGATTTGCAAGAAGTCTTAATGTTGAAAACACTGGGGACCTAGGCTAACAGCTAAAAATACAGTAAATCTTCATTTCCAAGTCTTACAGTTCAAACTGGTCTACTTCCCATTGTGAGTTCTGAATTTTTATAAATACAAAATTACAGAACGGACAATAGGGAAAGATCACTTTGTTCATCAATCACACCATATCTAAAAATACTGCAACCATGTACCGCAGTGATCAGTCACCTGGAACTGCCGATTTAGGAAAAATTTAAAATTGTTTTTCAATTCTGTAAGCTAGTGCTTCCTAAACTGTTCCCCACAATGCCCCTATTCTGAGGCTTGTAAATTGCTGTGACCCCGCAGTGCACACGGGGAGATGGAGCACCAACAATGTGTTGGCAAAGAGAAAGGTGTGCGTGTGTTATGGGTAACAACACAATGAATCTGCAAGGATTTTTTTTTTAAAAAAGGCTATGCCCATCATTCAAAGCCCAAGTGAGTGATAAAACAGGAATGTGCAACTTTTAGTATTCAGTCAGAGCTTCACAGCATCCGTTGCTGACACTGTCCTCACAAGCTCGTTATCTGGACTCACAACCCTACTGTGGGTTACTCAGTAGCAATCCTGATTATTTTTCACAATTGTGATTATTTGCAACTTCCTCTCTGGAAACAGAAATGTCCACTTCAAAGCTAAATTCTAGTTAAAAGGTTGTAGTGTATCCAAATCAACTAATTCCATTAAGTCATCATTTCTCGAAACAACTTTAATCCTTGAATTGTACTTTCATTACTAAAAGCTCTTAGGTTGTATTCTGCTCACCAACTCTACTCATTGTCCAGAGTCTTAATAAACCTCGCCTGAATGTGTACAAGGCACTGTGCAAATGTATCAAAGCTTACATGACCATGGTATAGTAGTCTTTGTTACATACTTATTGCTTTTATGTCTACAGCATAAAAGCTGGTTTTGTTTTTCTATGGTAATCTGTCACACATAAACAATAACAATTAATTTTGTTCTAGATCCTTGACCAGTTAACTTTAATTGGTGACTTTGCATGGTCTAAGGGGAAATGGAATTTCCAAAGAACGACTTGAATTTGTATATTATCTTTCATGACCACAGGATGGCACTTTGCAAGTAACGCAGCCCATTTTGAAGTGTTATCATCATTGAACTGTGCAAAACCTAGGATTGGATTTTCATGGAGTTATCACAACTTTGGAGATCTTTGAATTGATAAGCAGGTCTCAGATTTGGATGTCTCACACCACTTTCTGACAGATCACTGTTTATTTTTGTGGGCAGGTGAAGGGGGATTGGAAGTAAATTATAAAGACGAGAAACCTGAATTCTAAAGAGTCATTTGAAATTGGTGCTAAGTTCAAAGAAACTTCATTTTGGCTGTTGCAAGAACCTTAAATCGTAGAATCGGCGTCATAAATTTCTTCAGTAGATGTAAATGCTTTCAAAGGGCAGTTAAGAACCATTTAACTGTCAAGGTCTAAGGTTAGTTAAATCATCAGATTTTTAAAAATTAAGAAAAATAACCTGGTCGCAGCCTTAGGTTAATTGCTGAGTTAAAAGACTAATCCTCTGCACTTTATCAATTGGCAGATCCTCTGGTGTGTTTTAGATTTTAAAAAAAGTTTCTAAAGAATTAATTGCTGACATATAATTCCCCAGAGGTGCTATCACTGATTTGGTCAACATGAATGTAGAGTTGACTTTCAATCACTCCGAAACATTTATATCTTAACTGGGATTGGGGTGGGGAAGCACAGCTGAGTTCACATCTTGATCGACTGTTTCAATTTAGCTATTAAATTGTTAGACGTCGTTGATGTGGTTACTGAAATAAAGGGTTCAAAAACAGAGTGACCACGAAAGGTGATTTAAAAGAATGAGAGATTTTCTATTTCTGTAATATGTATGAGCATGTATGTATACATTCAATATTTTTTATCTCCATGTGATCAGAATATAGTCGAAACTGAGAGAGTGGCAATGGAGGTGTGACTCAGAATGAAGTGACACAGGGTTATTAACGCCCATAGCAAAGTAGGTTTGAGGAGTGAGGTCCAAAGGGACTGACAGCTTTTAAAACAACTGAGACCAAGCCCCAGAGAAGCAACGTGGGTCTTCTAACTGATGTGCTTCCAGGTTTGGCAATCCAGAATCAATCACATTTCCTCTCCCCAGTGTGAGAATTGCTTGTGATAGGTCCCCTTATAAATTTTTAATAAATTCATAGATTGTGGGTATTACATGCCAGTATTCATTACTCATCCCTAATTGCTCAGAAGGTAGTTGAGAATCACCACATTGCCATATGCCTGGAGTCACATATAATTCAGATCAGGAAAAGAGGGTTGACTTCCTTCCCTGACGGACTTTAATGAACTAGATTGTTGTGTAAAAGAAAAAATCAGCAATGGCTTTGCATGGTAAGCATTAAACAAGCTTTAGGCTCAAGATAACTTAGCGTGGAGCTGGAGGTATGCAGCAGGCAAGGCAGCATCAGAGGAGCAGGAAAGCTGACGTTTTGCCTCAGGATCCTTCTTCAGAAATAGGGGAGTAGGAAGGGAGCTCCGAAACAAATAGAGAGAGAAGGGGTGGGGTTGGGAATGTTAGGTGGGATGGTGATAGGTTAGTACAGGTAGGGATTGGTGGGGATTGGTCAGCGAGGTAGGAGTGGCAGATAGGTGGGATAGAAGATGGGCCGGTTGTATCAGGTCAAGGAGGCGGGGATAATGGTTAGTCCACATTGAGACCATTGGGTTGTAGGCTCCCAAGATGGAGTCTGAGGTGTTGATCCTCCAGTTTATGGGTGGTGTCATTGTGACTCAGGAGGAGGCCCAGGATGGACATGTCACCCAGGGAGTGGGAGGAGGAGTTGAAGTGGTTCACAACTGGAAGGTGTGGTCGTTGTCACAAACAGAGTGCAGGTGCTTTACAAAGCGGTCTCCGAGCCTCCACTTGATCTCACCAGTATAGAGGAAGCCACATCGGGAGCAGCGGATGCAGTAGCCCGCAGTGACGGATGTGCAGGTGAACCTCTGTCTGATGTGAAAGGTTTGATTGGTTCCTTGGATGGAGGTCAGGAGGGAGGTGCAGCGACAGGCGTAGCAACTCCTGCAGTTGCAGGGAAAAGTGCCTGGTGCGGTGGGGCTGGAGGGGAGTGTGGAGCAGGCAAGGGAGTCATGGAGAGCGTGCTATGGAAGGCAGATAGGGGTGGGGAGGGAAATATATCCTTGGTTGTGAGGTCAGATTGTAGGTGGCAGAAGTGGTAGAGAATGATACGTTGAATCCAGAGGTTAGTGGGTGATACATGAGGACAAGACGGATTCTGTCTTTGTTTTTTTTAGCGGGGAGGGTGAGGGCAGAGGTGCGGGAAACGCAAGAGATGCAATCAAGAGCATTTTCGACAACTGAAGGGGGGAAGTCGCGATCCTTGAAATAAGAGGACATCTGGGATATTTGGGAGTGGAGTGCCACATCTTGGGAGTAGATACAGCGGAGGTGGAGGACTTGGGAGTAGGGGATCGCATTCTTGTAGGAAGGTGGGTGAGAGGAGGTGTAACCTAGGTAGCTGTTGGAGTCGGTGGGCTTGAAATGGATATCAGTTTCTAGGTGGTCACCAGAGTTGGACACAGAGAGGTCCAGGAAGGAGAGAGAGGTATCAGAGATGGTCCAGGTGAACTTAAGGTTGGGGTGAAAGGTGTTAGTAAAGTTGATGAACTGTTCAAGCTCCTCGTGGGAGCACGAGGCGGCGCCGATACAGTCATCAATGTAATTGAGGAAGAGGTAGGGGTAGTGCCAGTGTAGGTATGGAAGAGGTATCCTACAAAGAGGCAGGCATAGCTTGAGGCCTTGCTCCCATGGCCACCCCCTTAGTCTGTAGGAAGTGGGAGGAGTTGAAGGAGAGGTTGTTAAGGGTGAGGACAAGTTTGGTTAGCTAAATGAGGGTTTTGGTGGAAGGGGCTTGTTGGGCCTGTGAGAGAGGAGGAAGCAGATGGCTTTTCAGCCATCTGCATGAGTGTAACAAGTGTACAGGGCCTAGACATCCATAGTTAAGATGATGTGTTAGGCACCAGGGCATTGGAAGTCTTGGAGGAGGTGGCTGGGATGGGTAGTGTCCCAGACATAGGTGGGGAGTTCCTGGATCGGGGGGAGAAAACAGAGTCGAGGTAAGCAGAGATAAGTGCTGGGGCAGGAGCAGGCATAAACAATGGGTTGGCCAGGGCAGTCAGGTGTATGGATTTTGGGCAGGTGATAGAAGCGGACAGTGCGCAGTTGGGGAACAATGAAGTTGGAGGCTGTGGGTGGGAAGTCACCTGAGATAATGGGGTTATGGATGGCCTGGGAGATGATGTTTTGGTGTTCGGGGTGGTTATGATCGAGGGGGAAGTAGGAGGAGGTGTCGGAGAGTTGGCACCTGGCCTCAGCGATGTAAAGGTCAGTGCGCCATTCCACAACTGTGCCTCCCTTGTCAGTTGGTTTGATGGTGATGTTAGGGTTGGAGTAGGGGGCTGCATGTTGTGTGGGGAAAAGTTTGGAGTAACTGAGAGGGTTGGAGAGGTTGAGGCGATCGATGTTGCAATGGCAGTTGGAAATAAAGAGGTCGAGGGAGGGTACGAGGCTTTGGGATGGAGTCCAGAAGGATGGGATGTGTTGGAGGTGGGAGAAGGGATCTGCTGGGAGGTGGGGGGTGGGTGGGTTAGACTCCCAGTTAAAGAAATAGGCACCAAGGGGGAGGCTGTGGAAAAACAGTTCAACATCCAAGCGTGAGCAGTATTCATTGATGTGTGGGTGGAGGGAGATGAAGATGAGTCCTTTACTCAGGACTGGCCATTTGTCCTCAGTGAGGGGGAGTTCTGGAAGGATGGTGAAGGCCTGGCAGGGCTTGGGGCTGGGGTTGGCTGTAGAGCTGGTGGCTGTGGGGGTGGGGCAACATCAGCAGGGGGTGGAGCCACCCCGGCAGGGGTGGGGCAGTTTCAGCAGGGTCCTTGATGCAGTCTTAAGATCTTGTGTTGGAGTGACTTTTTATCATCATCTGCTATGGTAGGATTTGAACCCATGGTGCAGAGCATTAGTCTGGGGTTCTGAATTGCTCTTCTAGTGACATTACTACCATACTACACTCTCCCCAAAGCTGGATCTGCCAAGTCAGGAAATTTCCCAATTCAAGCAAGCCACCCTAGTAACAGGAATCTGGCACATGATACACAATTTGTGCATGGAAATGCCAGGAAAAAAGCAAAGTGGTCATTAATATTTTTTTGACATGTTAACCAAAGGGCAAACATTTGCAAGAACTTAGGGGATTACTAACACAGAATCTTTTACATCAATCTGATAGGGTTGTTGGGCCCTTAGATAGGATGGCCAGATTTTCAAAAGCCAAAACTGAAGTGACAATGAATCTTTGCGCCAAACGCTCCCCATTGTAACGCTCCCTCACCACACGAACGGATTCCCCTTTGCAGCTCTTCAGGTTCGGTGCCAGCTCTGTTGTTACCATGGTATCACTGAAGAGAAATAAAGTTGCCACAAGTTAGTGTTTTCCTTCTTTTCAAAATCAAAACCCTGTCAAATTCCCAGAAAAAGCCACACTCTACGGTTGTGAACAACTTGGACACGTTCCTCACACCTCCCTGCTGCCCATTCTCTGCCCGCTTCATCAGTTTTCCTTGTGTTACCTTGAAAAAGAATGTTGCACTGCAGGACAAAACTGCAGTGTTCGGAACTCAAACTCATTAGCTTTCATAGAACGAACGGGAAACCTGAAAACCCGGAGTTTTGAACAATTTTGAGGCGAGGGGACATTCATGAAAACACGGGACTACTCTGGCAAGTGAAGATCGTCTGGTCACTCTCGCCTTGGACTAACACTTCATCTGAAAGGCAGCACGCCCAACAATGCAGCACTCCCTCACACAGCACCAGGACATCAGCCTTGATTTATAGACCCAAGGAGTGGAAAGGAGCTTGAATGCGCAACTTTCTGACTCACAAATGGGAGTGCTGCCATCTGAGTCACAGCTGACAATCAAAATTATCTACCACACATGGCCTGAAAAAATGTGCTTTGGGTCTGTTTTCAATTTTTAACTTGTACTTTGCATTACTGGAAAGAACATGTAAGAGATTAACAGCAAAGATCACACAACGTATCGGTCAATAAAACCCAACAATTCAAACCAGTGGGAATGGCTGCAGGGAATGAATTAGCTGAGGTGTTTACTGTTGAAATCTTTCACACATTTGTCTTTGACAAAGGTTATTGTACATTTAATCAATATCTGACAGTTACATGTAATCACTGGGGATCTGTAGACATTTATCGCACACTCCGTCACAGCGAAATTAGTCCAATGGGAATGCAAGCAAGGACTAATTCATTTCTGGGGATTCATATGATATCTGAAATATCAATTGCGTTGCCTCAGGTTTTCTGATCTGGGTTGAAATTTGTACTTTAGACGCAGGTCAGACAAAAATGTTACACTATACCTGTAGTGTTTTGGATCTATCTGTCGATGGAGGAGGCTGCTCAATTCTGTAAATGAGGATATCTTTGTAGAGAAGTCCACAGGGATTAGATGCACCGGCTTTATGACACTTAGCTGTACTCTGGGAAGTAAGCAAAGTATAACGTTCTACCAACTCTTTGAAAGGCTGTGGAGAGAAGATAACTGTGCGAGAAAGTAGAGTGGCCAATGGGTGAGGAGAGAGGGTGGCAACTGGATAAGACGGTAGGGTGGTGAGGATTGGCAAAGGGGCAGCATATCAGGTGGGTAAGGGGCAACATGGCAGACGGGTAAGCCAGTGGTAGAAAGGTGAGATAAGGGGCAAGACAGCTGCCATAAATCCATGTTGACTTGTTCTAATCACACCATAGTTTTCCCGAGTGCATTGTTAAGAGTTTCCTTAATAATACATTCTGGCACTTTCCTGATAACAGAAATCTGAGTAACTGATCTGTTTCCTTGCTTTGTCCTGTCTAGTATAGCGGTTTGTAAACCTCTTAATCTGTTGTTACTGTTCCAAAGTCAAAGGAATTTTAGAAAACCATAATCAGTGCACTCACTATGTCTGCAGCAATCTCTTTTAGTATCCTTGGCTGTAGACAATCATGTCCTGGAGATCAAAAATGTGGAGCTGGATGAACACAGCAGGCCAAGCAGCATCTTAGGAGCACAAAAGCTGACGTATCGAGCCCCTAGAAAGGATCTAGACCCAAAACGTCAGCTTTTGTGCTCCTGAGATGCTGTTTGGCCTGCTGTGTTCATCCAGCTTCACACTTTGTTATCTCGGATTCTCCAGCATCTGCGGTTTTCATTATCTCAGGTCCTGGAGATCCATTGGATTTTAGTCCCACTGGAGTTGGTCTTTTAACACTGTGGTATCTCTGACCTCTCGGGCAGAAGTTTTAGGTTCAACCACATGAGGGTTTATTAGTCATGGATTTTGTTTTTCATAATGTGTTCAGACAGGTCAATTATCAGCCTGTGAGCCTTTCCAAATGCTTGATGGCTGGTGGTAAGAAGTGGAGGCTCGCCTGCTCATCTATTCCACAGAGGAATAATGACAAACCATAGCTCTACTTTGGCCATAAGTGTGGACCATCCAGTGCCTATCTTGGCCCAGCCCTTGGAAATGGACACTGGAGAAAAGGCAGACAGATAGATAGATGGCCCTGCACACTTTGTGCATACTTTTTCTCCCCTGATATTAATGTCCTTAATTTTCTCACCCTTCCTAACTCCTAGGTTATCCACCATCGCTAGTATCCATGACTTGTGTTTTCTGTCATTGATCACAGATTTTAAATCATTGGTAATCGGTCTAGACTGGAGATAGGCAGAGTCTTGTACAGACAAAGAATTGTTCAGATGTAGAATGGAAGTGGAGGGTGATTCCATAACTAATGTTAAGATCATTTTGGACTGATACACAAGCATGAAAAACTCAAAAGAGTAACAACACAATGTAGCGAGGTGGAATGAAGCATAACTGCAGTTTCTGAAAGTCATCACCAATATGATAGGACAAATGGTCTCAGTCTTTGGCTATACATTTCTAGGATACAAAGAATTAATTATTACCTCAAGCCAGCTAAGGCAGCTAATAAATATATTTAAACAGACCATAACTTTGCACAGCTAAACTGAAACAATTTAGCAGACAGGAGGAGATGACAGATTTTTAATTAGTAGTGGGTTGAAAGTTGTGGAGAGTGAGCTGGAAAGTGGAGTTGATGCCAAGATGAGATCAGCTATGATCGTATCAAATGGCAGAGCAGACTTGAGGGGCTAAATTGCCTACTCCTGCTCCTAGTTCTTGTTCTTATGAAAAACAAATGGCATTCTTTATATTCTGTTTTTTTTTTCTTAATTTATGTATCAAGCAGGTTACTGATATGTATGCTTCATCATTATTGCCCATTTGTCTACCTTACAATGAATCACACAATGTAGAAGAAGCATTCACCCATCATTGTAGGATTAACCCTGAAAGAGCTGTTAACTTGGGCACCTCCTTAAAGCTTTCTTTATAGCCTTACAAATATCTTATTTTTAAATATAGTGCCATAGAGTGATAATCATAGAATTATAGACGCCTACAGTACAGGAAAAGGCTCTTTAGCTCATCGAGTATGTGCCAATCAAAAACATGCACCAAACTATCCTAATCCCATTCTCCATCATTTGACCCATAGCCTCTTATGCATTGGCATTGCATTTGAACATCTAAATACTTAAATGTTACGTATTACAGAAATAAGATGCAATCTTTTATTCACAACAATGCCCCTTCTGTTCTTTTTTGTCAATTACCTTATGAGCTGGTCACCAGCCTTCCAGTTGTTGGAAACAATCTACCCCCAATCACTCTTTCAAAACCACTATGGACCTTTCATAACACATGTGTCTTGGCCTTGACTTCCCCAAAGAGACCAATCTGAGTGTCACTAGTTCTTTCTACGGGAGTAAAATTCCTCACCCTAGCCATTACATTCCTTCCAAGATCTTGACGTCTGTCCGAAACAGCAATGTCTAGAATTGGACATGAAAAAGGAAATTTATACCCAGGAATGAATGAGATGGAATTAATCAAAGTGTTATAAAATATGAATCCTGACTGCCAAGCTGCCCCCAAACCACCTATTGCTGATTTTAATGGAGCGATGAGAGGAATGGTCACTATTCACTCACCAGAGATGAGGTTAGCAATTTAAGTATTATAATAAAGCTGAATGTTCATGTTTCTGCACCATTTTAAGGTTATCTCTGGACAGGAACTACAAAGAGATGGAAACTTTTCAATCAAAAGTATATGTACCTTCACGCTTACCTGCTGGATCCAATGTACCTGCTTCAACAACCACCTGCAATTGGACATCAAGTCCATCTCTTCTGATTCTTCTCCTCCCTGTCATTTCATGGGATGTAGTCATTTCTGGCAAAGTTTGCATTTGTTGCTCATCCGTAATCATTTTTGAATTAAAGGCTTGCTAGGTAATTTCGGAATAATCTACTTAATGGCCTTCCTTAAAGGGCATTAATATACCAAATAGAATTTTGCAAAAGTTGGCGTTAGTTACATAGTCCATACTGTGACTAAATTTTAATGCCGAAGTGGGATTTGAATTCATATCCGGAGAGAATTAGACTGATTTCAATGTTACGAGTCCAATGATGTTGTTGCCATGGCACTGCTTTCCCCTTCCCAAGGTCTTCAACAGTCCAATTCTAACCTCTTATCCCTGAATCCTCACTCACATTGTCAGTTTAGGATCTCATCTCCTCTTACGCACTGCCCCCACACTCTGGATTTAACCCAACAGCAAGCCAGGCTCACGATACAGGGCCACCCACTCCCATTGGTTTGAATTCCCTCAATGTAATAGTTTGAATTGGATGCAATACTTGTAATGGTAACTAGAAACAAAACATAAATCGTAGTTGATGGAAGGAATGAGTCAACCATTTTGGATCAATGCTGGAAAAGATAGGAATCTTCCATTCCAATTTCCTTCTGAACTTACAGACCATAAATACGATTCTAATCAAATAAATTCACAAACATGGATACTTACATAGAATAACATTGAACTGGAATGCTATTAAGTGACTTTTTCCAATTGAGATATAAACATAACCAAACTCTAATCTGTTTTTTGGCATAGTATGTCATTTTTATCATGATCTGTTTAGTAGCATCTGCCGACACAGCGATCCATTTTATTTACTCCACAAAGTTGGACTTTGTAATATCAAATGAAATGGAAACAATTATGATGTTTTCTTAAGCAAAACAAATTACAGCGAGGTCAAGCATCTGAGACCAATAAAGACGTCTTTAGTTAAATGCTTTGGCCTATGCTTATGCAACATGGATGTTTCCAAGTTAAATTTTCCAGATGCCAATATCTATGCTTCACTGGCTTGTATGCTCATTTGAAATATCCGTTAGTGCTAAATCTGGTGGAAAGGATAGGTGGGTAGACTGACTCAGTGCTTAGCTCTTTTATCACTGCAAACTGTATTAGACTTTAGGTTAAGATTGGTAAAGCTAAGGATTCCTTCTCAGGTGCTAATAAGGGGGTTACATAGTTTAAGTCTGGATTTGTCTTGAACAATACAGATGAGTCCTTAGCACAAAAACTGCCTATAATTTGGAATGGCAAGTAGATAATTACCTTCTCGCTCAAACCATCGAAAGATTAGGGTGGGAAATGAACAGTTCTATCATGCCTCATTGGGATAGAGTGATGGTAATCAAGCCCATCATGCCCAGAGTTGACCAAAAGTTAAAGATATTTAAAAGACATACATAAAATCCCCAAAATACATGATTTTCAGTACAAGTTGATAGAACATGGATCAAGTTTCTGTACTTAACAAGTGTACTTATTTATTAGTGGTTTTTAGATTCAAGTTACAGGTAAACAATGAAACTAAATTAAGTAAACTGTCCAGATTTTGGGTAGTTTGTGAGTGCTCTTTCACCTTTATTTTTCTGCATGCTTCCACTCGTTTACAAGAGGCACAGACTGACTGGTTAACTTATGAAAGGTCTCTGATTTATCCTATTTAAAGCCACTACGTGCAGCATCTGCTAAAGGAAAGGTTTTTCTTCAGATGTAAAGTGGCCAACTGCAGAGAACTGGGAGAGGACGATTTTGGCTGCTGCAGACCTGCTGTTTCTCTTCTGGTCAGACAAGCTTCTTTCTTGTTCATGGCCCACACTGCTCAGCTAATTGACAACAATCACCTTACTGTTGGCAGACAGAGAACCTTTGTCACTGTTAAATGGTCCCCAGATCACAAACAAATCAGCTGCGCTTGTAAAAGAACTTCTGACTCCATTCCATGTACACATTGCTAGAATCCACAACCACACAAACAGGGCTCACGAAAAGTATCAAATCGCTCACTTTCGAAACATTCAGTCATCCAAGTGAATCTTTGGGTTTCAGTCTGTTCTTTCTTATTTCAGTTCACAGTTCACACAAAAATATAAAGATATGGTTTTTACAGTTCACATTGATGCAATAAGAGTGCAGACCTGTACATTTGCTTGAAGAATGCTCAGGACAGTTTAGACAATATTTTAGTCAGCAGTTAACTTGAACTGGACAGAGCACACAGGTGTATGATGCTATGGAATAAGATGAGTTTTATTCTTCATCCAACACAAATCGTGTTTGTCTTGTAAACACTGAATTATGTAATGGTGCAATTTCTTAAAATAAACTATCCATTTCAATTTTCACAGAATTCTTGTCTCTTGCTTTAACATATTCTATTCCTTCTGTTCAATGCTGTGTCTTTAAGGGGTTATTTTGTCCTTTTTTTAACAGAGGTTTTAAGGCAGAGGCAAATGAGCAGTCTACTAGAATCACTAGAGTAAACTGCTTGTGAGGCTTGGGTGCTTTTTAAGTTGGCCTGAATGGGTGTGGTCAAACTCCTACTGAATCAGGATCTTTAATATAGCTTTCAGCAGTTGCTGTTTGGGTCTTGAATGAGTGGAAGCTATTTTTTCCCTCTCTCAGTTACAGCCAAAAGCTGGGAGTCCTCTGCTTGCTGCGGGAGTTGCATGTCAGGCAATGTGTTTTCTGAATTTGCCTTTTTCCAAAGGTGTGTTTATGGGATGTTACTATATTTAATACTTAAGTAGTAATTGGTATCTATTATTCTGTCTTTCTTTTGTTGTATTTTAACTATAGTGGATAATTAAGGTGTGTTTTGCTTTAAATTCAGCACTTTGACCTTTCGAATTGCATCTGGAATACAACACCTTACATTTACTTTTAAACTAAGAAAAAGTTAGGGTTGAGACTTTCTTCTCAATATTTTGAGGGGTTTTGTCTTGTCATAACACTTTCCATCATTACATTTTTTTTGTTTATCTTTTAAAGGCAGTACAGTGGTCATCCAGAGAATTGGATAAGTAATTAGTAGCAATATGAATATAAAAGACAGGTGCAGAAGATGAATAAAAGAGTTGTGACAGTGGCAACAGCAACAAGAACATTTATGGTGGTGTTAAGGTGTCCAAGAGCACTTCAGAGAAGTGTTACAAATCAAAATGTAACTCTTGGTCCATGTGAGGGTAGGTGAACTCAAGTTTAAACAAAGTGATAAATTTTAAGAAACATCTTAAATGCACAAAATGTTAGAGAAAGTGTACGCTTTTATTCCTGGTTTCCCTTGAAAGTCAGGTTTAATCTGGATATCAATAACTGAGGCTGCCCTAACAGTAGGATGTCCCCAAATTTTCTTTACTAAAGTGAGATACACTTCAAAATACTCCAACAATAATAATAGATCGCAAGCTTACAATGCTTACAATCACAAGTGATCCAGTTTACATGGACTGGTCCAAGGATCAGACCAAAACAGGTGAGCAGCCTGCTCTGCCCCAAACTCCAGTTGATCAGATGACTCCTGTTCCTGGGCATTTTAACTATTACCCTGTGACATGTTCTCTTATACCTTTTTCCATGCATGTTGCCTGTGTGATCCTTGACATTGTCCACTCCTCAGCGATTGATGGATTAACCGGTGGCAAATATCACAAGTGTGTCACATCTATCATGATTGGTTGATCTTTTACATTAAGATATCTCCTTGTTTTCCATGGAAAGAGGGTTATCTCTTGAATTGAACAGACTTGGGCCCCTGGCCAGCCTGCTCACACAGCTTTTATAGCTTATTTCCTTGCAAACTTTTAGTTGTCCTGTCAACCATCTGACACTTGTACAGTACAACATTGCTGTTAATTACACTTTGTTTTGCTGAGAAATAGTCAATTGTTACATCTGGTGTTCTGACTTTGGTTTTAACAGGACTAGCTCTAACCCACACCCAGATATACTGTCTCAATAGTTCAGCACACCAGCTACCGAGGTTTACAATTCTTAATTTAAGCATGCACATCACATCAAAAAATACTGAAGTCACCATCCAGCTAAATGATCTCTCAATAGGATAGGTTCTAAGACAACAAGGTGTGGAGCTGGATGAACAAAGCAGGCCAAGCAGTATCAGAGGAGCAGGAAGGCTGACATTTCAGGCCTAGACCCTGCTTCAGAAATTCTAATGTTTTTTTCCCTCATTTCAGCCGACCCAGAAAATTTATGACAGCTCCTACTTGAGGGAGGCAGAATCTTGGAGCTTTGTCAGCTGGGAAACAATGCTCAAGAGGCCAGAATTAAAACAGCATAGATATCCCAGAGGGTTTGCATGAGAGAGTGGAGTATAGAGATAGGCGTTGACAAGGCCTGGAAGAATTTAAAACGAGGATGAGAATCTTAAAATCAAGGTATGTATTTGACCAGCATCCAAAGTAGGCCATGAGCACAGGGATAATATGTAGGCTGTACTTAGTACAAATTAGACATAGATAGCAGAGCTTAGTCAGGCAACATGCTTACAGAAAATGCTGGACACTAATAAAGAGTGTATTGACATAGTCAAATCTAAACAGCAGTTGACAAAAGGCAGCCATATCACTGCGTGGTATTGCGAAGCTAGAACTAGGCTTTAGTGATGATATGGATATGTGGTCAGAAGGTCAGGATTCAACATGACACCAATGCCACACGCTATCTGGTTTAACTGCAGACGGTTGCCAAGGAGAGGGTTGGTGTAGGTGGATATGAAATTAAGTTTGTAGCATAAAAATGAAGCTTATGGATGAGAACAGCCAATTAAACTGATTAAGATAACAAGCAGGAGGAATTTTGTATCCTCCCAAATTCTTGTAAACTAAGAAGCAGACGCGGCCCACCCATTTGCACCCACTTCCATCAACCGCTGGCTTGTATTTCATATGTAGAACTCCTAAAGTGTGGAAACATGCCATTCAGCCCAGTAAGTCCACATCGTGCCTCCGAAGCGACCATTCTCCTACTTTTCCCATGTCTAACCTACCTAACCTAAACATCCCTACGGGCAATTTAGCATGGTTAATGGATCTAGCCTGCAAATCTTTGGACCATGGTAGGAAATCAGAGCACCCAGAGGAAACCCACACAGACACAGGGACAATGTGCAATCTCCACACAGACAGTCACCTGAGGGGGAAATTGAACCCGGGTCCCTGAAGTTGTGAGGCAGTAGTGCTAACCACTGAGCCACCATGCTGCCGAAAGGCTATCACCTCATTGAAGGTGGTTTTCTTTTGGCAGACTCAGAGTTCTTCGAGCCAGAAGCTCTTTACTTCATTGACAGAGCTATGAACATGAAAGGACAGGGCCATGATCACACCTGATCCAGATGGGAGATTTTTCTTCTGTTCCTGTCTATCTGCCAACTAGATCCTGTTTGTTTGATTATTGCTGTACCTCAACGGAGTTAGGGCACTCATTTTTTTTCTCTGCCAGAACTGAACTGAGAAGAAAATATAGTTTTATATATCTATTGATGGGATCTGAGCATTTCTGCTTGGTCAACACTTATTGCCAATCCCTAACCGCCATTAAGAAATGATAGCGAGTATCCTTCTCGAATTGCTGCAGTCCAAGATGTGTACATACATCTAAAGTGCTGTTAGAATGGGAGCTCTAGGACTTTGCATGCTGGTTGTGAAAAAGCAGTGATAACGATGATAAGTCAGTATGGGGTGTGACTGGGAGGGGGAGTGCAAGTGATGATGCTTCTGAGCATCTGCCACGTTTGTCCAGATAGGTGGTATAGGTCCTGTGTTCGGAAGGTGCACTCTAAGGAGCATGGGCATGAGGTTGTGATGCATCTTGTTCAATTTGGGGCCACTGCACATCAGTGGTGCTGGGAGTGAATATTAAGGTGGGACATGGGGTGTCAATCACATGGGCTGCTTTGTCCTGGATTGTGATGAGTTTCTTGAGTGGAATTGGAGCTGCACAAATCCAGACAAGTGCAAGCAACTCCATGCCATTCTTAAATTGTGCCTTGTTGCTGGAATAGTCCTTGGGGAGATAGGAAGTGAAATACTTGCTGTGGAGTTCCTAGCCTCTTACCTGCTCTTGTAGCCATTGTATTTTTATGACTGTCCTAATTTAGTGTCTGGTTAAATTTAACCCACAGGATGCCGATAGTGATGAATTCAGCAATGGTAATCGCATTAAGTGTCAAAAGTGAGATAATTATATTCTCATTTATTGATAATGTTCATTGCTTGGCACTTGTGTGGTGCAAATACTACTTGCCAGGTGTTGTATGTGGACATAGACTGCTTCAGGAGCTAAGGAGTCATGTATGATATTGAACATTGTGCAACCATCAATAAACATCCCATTTGTGACTTTCTGATGAAGGGAAGGTCATTGATGATGCAGCGGAAGATGGTTAGGCTTTGGACCCTACCATGAGGAACTCCTGCAGAGATGTCCTGGGACTGAGAAGATCAGACTCCAGCAACTACAATCATCTTCATTTGTGTTAGGTATAACTCCAGCCAGCAGAGAATATTCCTCCTGTTAGTCAGTGAAGTAAGTTTTGATATGCTGTCCTTCATGGATGCTGTCTTTCATCAAATACTACCTTGAGGCCAGTCACTTTCCCCTCACTTCTGAAGTTGTGTTCTTTTGCCAATGCTTGGAACAATGTTGTAATGAAGTCAGGATCTGAACAGGACTGATGAAATCTAAACTGAGCGTCTGTCAGATGGTTACTACTGAGTAAGCTCCAGTTGATGGCATTTTCAATGATCCCTTTCATCACTTTTCCTACTTCAAGGAGTAGACTGATAGAGCATTAATTGAATTTTTTGTGCACATGACATTACTGGGCAATTTTTTACATTGGTACATAGCTTACAGCATTGTATTTGTATTGGAATAGTTTGTTTGGGGTGCAGCAGGCATGCGAACACGCCTAGAGTACTCTTGCTGAAATTTTGGGAAAGGATATGGAGTGTGACACAAGGAAGTGACCAGAAATAACCTTATCTTAGTGATGCAAGCTTTGGAAGTTTAAGCCAGGTAGGATTTCTCCGTTTAGCAGAATGTGTCACTACTCAGGTTTCTGGCAATTCAATGATGTGAATGCAATAATCCTCAACAATCTCAGGGATGGCAGGGGCCATGTTCATAAGCGAGTGGATATTCTGAAGGGAAACACAGAGAGCAGCAGTTTCAGGTGATCCCCTGACAGAGCCCATGGAATTGGCAGTGAGAGTGGAAGGCGCATAACCGAGCAGGAAGGTCAAGATGAGCTTCCAGCAGTCACACTGTCATAGATATCAGCATAATATTAGGATGAAGCACATTGTTTTGTTGTTCACAATGATGCAGCACTGAATGCTTTCATTGGCCCTTCGGAAGATAGCAAGAAAAGGATAAAATAAACTATGAGTTATCTTATGAAGGAGCCATTTTAAAGGTTACAACGCAGCTCATTGTATTACAGGTAACTTTTTGGCAGGAGTGTATGACTGGCTGCCACACTTGGGGTGGCATGGTGGCTCAGTGGTTAGCACTGCAGCCTCACAGCACCAGAGACCCAGGTTCGATTCCAGCCTCGGGCAACTGCCTGTGCAGAGTTTGCACATTCTCTTTGTGTCTGCATGGGCTTCCTCCGGGAGATTCAGTTTCCTCCCACAGTCCAAAGACGTGCAGGCTAGGTGAATTGGCCATGCTACATTGCCTGTAGTGTCCAGGGGTGTGTGGGTTATAGGGGTTGGGAATGGGTCTGGGTGGGATGCTTCAAGGGGCAGTATGGACTTGTTGGGCCGAAGGGCCTGTTTCCACACTGTAGAGAATCGAAACTCTAAAAAGCAGTTTAGGCTGAACCAAATGAATTGTAGCTAAGTATGCTGATGGGAAAGGAAGTTGTGAAGAGAATAAGAAGGGCATAATCTTACAGGGGTCTCAGTCATAATGGGAACTGCAGATGCTGGAGAATCCAAGATAATAAAATGTGAGGCTGGATGAACACAGCAGGACCAGCAACATCTCAGGAGCACAAAAGCTGACATTTTGGGCCTAGACCTTTCATCAGAGAGGGGGATGGGGTGATGGTTCTGGAATAAATAGGGAGACAGGGGGAGGCGGACCGAAGATGGAGAGAAAAGAAGATAGGTAGAGAGGAGAGTATAGGTGGGGAGGTAGGGAGGGGATAAGTCAGTCCAGGGAAGACGGACAGGTCAAGGAGGTGGGATGAGGTTAGTAGGTAGGAGATGGAGGTGCGGCTTGGGATGGGAGGAAGGGATGGGTGAGAGGAAGAACAGGTTAGGGAGGCAGACACAAGTTGGACTGGTTTTGGGATGCAGTGGGTGGAGGGGAAGAGCTGGGCTGGTTGTGTGGTGCAGTGGGGGGAGGGGACGAACTGGACTGGGTTTGGGATGCGGTGGGGAAGGGGAGATTTTGAAGCTGGTGAAGTCCCCTCCCCCCACTGCACCACACAACCAGCCCAGCTCTTCCCCTCCACCCACTGCATCCCAAAACCAGTCCAACCTGTCTCTGCCTCCCTAACCTGTTCTTCCTCTCACCCATCCCTTCCTCCCACCCCAAGCCGCACCTCCATCTCCTACCTACTAACCTCATCCCACCTCCTTGACCTGTCCGTCTTCCCTGGACTGACCTATCCCCTCCCTACCTGCCCACCTATACTCTCCTCTCCACCTATCTTCTTTCCTCTCCATCTTCGGTCCGCCTCCCCCTCTCTCCCTATTTATTCCAGAACCCTCACCCCATCCCCCTCTCTGATGAAAGGTCTAGGCCCGAAACGTCAGCTTTTGTGCTCCTGAGATGCTGCTGGGCCTGCTGTGTTCATCCAGCCTCACATTTTATTATCTTGGGGTCTCAGTCACATGGGTTATAAGATTTGTGGCAGGTTCGGATGGACTATCTGACAACCCCATCTGCCATACTTTTCAAAAAGAATGTGGTGGGTTTCTCACTAGGCAGCGGTGAGATGACAATAGAGGGGACTTATTAAATGCTCAAGTGACTCAATTATTGCTCAACTATCTATCTTAGCAAACTCATCAAACAAGCTACATATTGACAAAATTAACATGGACACCAGAGTAGGTACCTAGCGAATTTGGCTCCTCACTAGCACTGAATGATCTTGCACATAACCAAATCTCAGGGCTCAATCCTCGGGCACCAGTCAAGTGCAACCCCTTGTCCATGGAAATTGACATTTGAAATGTGACAATCCCTCGTTTCTACCATGGCGCCTGTCCAATACAACTGCAGGCCTGTTCAGAAACATGAGCATGTATTGCAAGGTGTACTGAAACTGACATTGAAAGATGACAGCTAGGACACATTGCGCCCACAGAGAGGGATTCCAGCTCATGGAATGGACGAGAATGCAACTCAAGGCTGCTCACTTGCTTTTGCAGTCCTTGTCTGTTAGCTCATACATCCATGCTTACATTGCCATGCTGTGTCATGCTGTTAGTATGTTAGCACTTCAGCCAGAACCAAAGGCTCTAAGTACTGTTATATAGACATGCTGATTTGTGCAACACACGGAACACAGGCTATTTTTCATTTACACAGTGCCCTATCAAAAATGGCTTGGGCACAAGTGATGCCAGTCTTTTGGCAGTTATCTTCTGAGTGGCAAATTGTTCTGGGAATAGCACATTGTAAGATGGAGCTAGAATTGGGTATGATGGATGCCATAGTGGTAGGGTAGGTGGTTGGTGTAGCCAGCTCAGCCAGACATGGTGATAAAATGTGACAGACATTGCTGCTGAAATCTTTCCAAACAACTCAATGAATGTCGGAATTAGCCAATTAAACATAAGATTCAGCTTAAAGCATCTAGAAAGAGATGTCAATAGATTGATGAGTAGGCAGATATTTGGCAGATGGAGTACATTGTGCACTTTGGCCGGAATTACAGAAAATAAATATGTCAGTTAAATGGAGAGAAACTGCTAACTCTAAGATGGAGGGAAATCTAGGTGCTCTCATATACAAATCAGAAATAAAGCATAAGTCTGCAGGTAAAGCAAGTTGATATTTATTGTAAGGTGGATGAATATGAAAGTGGAGGTACATATTTGCAGCTGTAAGCAGCTTGGATGCGACCGCATTTGGGAAATTATGTACAGTGTTGTTCCTCTTTTTGAACACAGCTCAACAATTAGGGTTTTCTCATTTAAAATTGAGATGAGATTTGTTTTCTTGGAGACTTGTTACTTTGTGGCATACTCTTCCTCAGAGTCAAGTCAAGACATAGCCGTCGTCTATTTTTAAAGCTGAGTTCAATAGGTTCCTGATTGATAAAGGAGTCAAAGGGCATGAGGATAGAGGAGAAACTGGAGTTGAGGCCACAGTCAGATTTGCCATGATCTTGTCGAATGGTGGAGCAGACTGAAGGGTTAAATGTTCCACTTCTACTCTTGATTCTTGCATTTTTATAAATCAATTCCAGCATGGCAGCAGGAAAGGATTGAAAAATGCTGAAAGCAACACTGCTACACCTTGAAGGCATGAGTGAAGGCATGATGATAAGTACAAGACATTTAGCAAGACACAAATAAAAGAAAATCGAGAGAAGGAAATCAAAGTGATGAGCTTAGATCAGCACATCTGGCAGCATCTGTGAAGAACAAAATCCAAGTTAACATTCCTTGATGAACGGTCAGAGGACCTGAAACATTAACTCTAATTTTTTTCTTCACAGACACTGCCAGACTTGCTGAGCTTTTCCAGAAATTTTATTCTAGTCCCTGATTTACAGCGTCCGCAGTTCTTTCAGTTTGTATTTGTTGAGTTTAGATACTGAGCAGGAGCTACTTCTAGCACAAAAATGGACATACAAAAAAAAAATCTCGTCATTCAGGCCTGGTTATGTAGCAATTTTTGGGATATAAAGAACCCAGCAGTAAGTGGATGGACAGATGGGGTGTGGTTAACTAGATTTATGTCAGAATAATATTCACTGGGGTCCTGGATTACTGTTGGAAATAAACTTGCAAGTAGTTTGCTGCTTTCATGGAAAGCGTCAGCAGAGGGAGTTAGAGGAGCATAAAAATATAAGATGTAAAATGAACAAAGTGTGTTTACCATTAACTTTTAAAGATTATACATAATAGAGGGGACCAAGAATTCTGCGTTCAGGTCCTACATATTCCAGAGATAAGTAATAACATTTCTGAATGGGTTGACTAAAAAATATCTATAAATAATAGCCCCTATTCCTTTGGTGCTTCATCCCTAGTTTTCTCTTCACTATGTTCTCTAACCTTCCTTCCTACTATCCTTTTTGGAGCACACCATTTTTCAAAATATAAGGATCTCATTTGTTGGAATTCTGGTCTATTGTGATAAAATGGAATACTTTTATAGCAGTTTTATTTTTTGCTATAATAATTTTATTTCCCATGTCAGTAGGAGGTATATATTGCTTCACAGGCACAGATGACCTTTCACTAATTCACCAAATGGCTTACTTGAACTAGACTAATAATGTGGTCCTGGCGTCACATAAGCTGCCAATCATTAAAATTCTCCAAGAAATAATAACAATAATAATGAGAGCTTGTGATCATTGATATGATGCGTGGTCACAATATGTACTTAGAGTGTCTTGAGCATCCTAACATCTTGATGTTCAAGACCCAGTCTGTGTACCTTAACTGGCAGAAATCAGTATTGAATACTGTAATATTATACATAAACTATAATGATCAATAAAAGGGAAGTTTCTGTTTGGTATAGCTTACACTGATGAAGGGAAATAAGCTTGTACTCTTGGGTGATGGGCTGTCTTGAGATAAAGCTTTATTTGTCTTGGGGATTTGGTGTATATCAAGAGGATCTCAAATTATTTCGTTCTCCTATATCAGTGAAAATGTTATCCCCCTGCCAAATGTCATGTTCTGAGTTGACCACTTTTCTAAATGCATTCTCCACTGTCCTCCAACTGTGTGGGCCTGACTTTGGATGTTTCTTTTCTATTATGCTTACAATGGTTGCAATTTCTAATCCATTACCCTCTAGTGTTCTCCAAGGACCTTCCTGTGGTCTGCTCCTGTTTCTCAGCACCACGTTGCCCCTCAGAGAGATTATCAGAAAGCCTGTAGTTAATATGTGCACGTAGACTGCTGGCACCCAATGCCTACCTCATTGACTTACAGAGTCAAAGATTGACCACCATCTGAATTACTTATCCATATCTTTGTTACCTCTTGACATGACTATTCAATGCTCTCCTGACATTCATCCCATCTTCCATCATTCATAAATTTGAAATCTTTGGCTGCCATGACTAACATGCATTAAGTAATTTCTTCCAATATCTCTGTGTTCGCTAGCCAACACTTCCTTCATTAAACATGCCTCACTTTCAAAATTAGCATCCCTGTTTACAAATTTCTCCATGGCCCTAACTCTATAACCCCATGAGATTTGTACCATTTTGTTCTTCATTCTTGGGACATAGGCGTCTCTGGTTGGCCATTTGTGGCCAAGCTTTCAGCTACCTGGGCCCTAGGTTCTAAATTCCCTTTCTAAACCCCTGCACCTGATTCCATCCTTAATTTACTTATTTCAACCATCTCTTTGAACCAAACTTTTTCTTATAAATCATATAGTTGTGTCAAATTTAATTTGAGAATATGCCAGTGAAGAATCTTGGGACATTTTACTCTATTAAATGCTATTAAATAGATATTATTGTGAGCAATCTACATAATATTTAAGAGGCAAATTTGTTAAGGACCATAAATCCTACAGACTATCAATCCTGGTATTTTCATTGTAAAATATTAGCCATGATGTTGAAGCAAAGCGGACTTGATGGGCCGAATGGCCTAATTCTGCAGTTGTGTCCTGTGGTCTTATGGTTGATGGCCATCACTCACAAGAAATCTCAGCTGTACTTCAATCCAAGCTTCCAGGAAATCCAACAAAATCCGCCAGCTTCAGGGTTTGCAGGGTTTCAGTTCAGAAAGAATATTAATGTGCTTCCCATCTTCTCCTTAAGAATGGGAACCATAAACTTTGGATTTAGCTTTTTCCCATCAGGAATCTGAATTGTAGCCTGGACCTCAGGTGTGTTGGATTTCACCTTTTGACCACCACAGCTAAATAAGAATCTGATCATTGAATTTGTGGTGTTTCACCACAAGATTCAGCAGAGGAGTATGCCATCCCCTGCTTATGACTAATCACCAGGGCAAGAGTGATATTGCCACAGGAAATTACACCAGAACGTCTGACCACAACGTGAGGAACAAAACAACACAGCAATTAACTCCTATAGGAGTTTCAATTAATCATCTTGATTTCCTTGTTTTATTCATGATTTTTTTGATTCTCAGACTGAGGTGCCTGGGGTGAAACAAAACAAGAAGACAGAGCTCATTTTATCAAGGGTTGCTCACTCTGGGAAGAGGAATACTTCCTCATTTCATAGGCACTGTGGCAAATTCCTCTATTCTGTCCTGACAAAGTGAAGTTACCCCAGTTTCAGGAACCCACCTGCCAATGCAGTCATGTGCCATTTCCATTTTTCACGCCACCTATTCCCTCACTAGGAGAAGATGAACTATCCCAGCCACACCAACCCTCTGAAGGGCATCCGACCCAGACACAACCTCAAGGCCAGCAGAGCAAAAAGTTTATGGATATTTTAATCAACTTATTCAAAATTGCCATGATACACCTCTGACATTGATGGTGCTTGAATCCAGGCTTTTGGCCGAAAGGTAGAGTCACTTCCACCGTACACAAAGCTGTCTAAGCTTGATATAAACCCAGGGACCATAGGAAAATGGTGCAGGCATGCCAATTTATTCCAACTGTGTTCCTTGACACTGTTAGCCTTAGATCCCCAGTGAGCTAATTCTTTAAATAATATCAGGACTCCTTTTCAAACAAAAATACTTCAGATAAGATGTGCCACTGAGAAAGAAATAAATACACACACACACATATATATTTAAGAGGTTTTCTTTCCAACATCCATTGTAACTTGTGTTTCACTTTCTGTATTTAAGTAACCAACGAGAATGTTCATTAACAATTATACATGAACAAAAGCAGAATGCCTAATCACTCAGAATGGGATTAACTGTAGCACAGAATATGATTATGTTTCTACTGAAACCATTTAGTATCATGCAACGCAAGTCATGCACACCAATGTTTTTAATAAGTGTACATGGTTGAATAAGATAAACTGCAAATCATGCCATAGTTTTACAATAACTACAGTAGTCACTCAGAGTTATCAAAGTGGTGGCTAAAAGTAAAGATAATCCTGTTGCTTGATTTCCTGTTTGAATCATCAATTAATTCTGTACTTCTGAAACTTTTTCTATTGCTGGAGTTACAAGAAGAGTTCAGAGTTTGAAGATTACAAAGCAATAAATCCACAGGCACGATCTGTCTGCAATGTTAGTTAGTTATCTGTGGAAGAAAGAAAAGGAATTAGTGCATTTATAAAGTACTAACTAGCAGCGCGGGAATCTATTTTTAAAGTGATATATGTTTTACTGCCCAGCCATTGTTCAGCCCACAGCATTTTTACCAACGCAATAAACAGAGGTGGGGTATGGTGTTGAACATGTAATAAGAAATGACAAATGCAGGAAATTTAACAAAACACAGAATGTGTAGGAAATACAAAGTAGACTACTAATTTCTGGAAAGGGATAAAACACATTTTGATGTTTTGAGTGCAACTCTTGATGAGAGCACGAAATCTGCTGAAAAGTACACCCTTGAAAAATCAATGCAGTTCTGGTGCCCTGCTTCTAGCATGTTTTCTTAACTGGGGGTGTGAAAGAGGAAGAGAAAACACAGGGAGTCCAACAAAAGCAGGGTCTCTTGGCTATTTTCTTCAGTAATGCATGGTATGCTTACAACAATCAAAAGTTACCTAAATCTAATATGTCACATATATGTCTAATCTGTCACTTCCAGCAGTGGCAGTTTAGGCTTCTCATCCTGCATTCCAAACTCATACAGAATTCAGTGAGAGGATTGGCAACACAGCCTGGGATCCTGTCAAAGAAACAGAGCTGAGCAGGATGTTGGCTGAAAATTTCAGACTGACACAGCTCATACATAATAGCCATTCATTCCCCATAGTTGTTAATGTTGAACATTGCGGAGATCTTAAGAAATAAAATGCCCTTAACCGAAACCGGGGCAAAGGAAATGCCTGCATTTAATCTGATACAATTCAATTAACATTCATTTGTTTCTCCTACAGTTTTAATGCCAATAGAATCATGCAGGCTTACACTAGAATATGATTCATTTGGCATGAAGAGCACAATTGTCCATCGTCAAAGTTTTATTTTTAGCATTTACATGTAAGTGCATTACTCATTAGATTGTAACTTTTACGAAGTTTCAATCAACCCAGTGCATCTGCGACAAAACCATCCTTTTAACATTTTCATATTCCGAACCTTTTAGTTCTAACTTAGTTTTGGTTAATTATATTTAAAAAATCATTGCTACATCTTGCAGCTTTCTTTTTCAATCATTATATAGGTTTAACTCAGCTCACAACACTTTTTTTTCAGATTGAGGTGTTAATATGATAAACTACAGAACACAACTAATGGCTTATAATGTCCTAAAGGTTGATGAGAATGAAATTAAATACAAGTAAAAAAGAGTCAAGGTAGATTGTAGATTACAGACTGGGTGTAGCAAGGGTTAGGGATGCTTTTGAAATTTTTACTTTGATCATTGGAGAGTGATTAGGGGAAACCATAGGCCCTTTTGTTTTCAGTTGCTAATTCAGAGATCCTGAAACCATTAGTACTAATATAACTGAGGCCACATCTAGAAGTTGGATCTCCTTAGGTCTAACCTGGACACTAAGCAAAACAGCTCAAACATTAGTCAAGGTGACTATTTTTCCTTTACCTTGCCTTCTGCCAATTGAACAATTCTACCCTATTGTCAGTCAGAAAAAAGTGTTACATAAATACCTTTGACAGGCGTCTCAACAATTTGCACTGCCACCGTTTTCACTATCTGCTGGAGTCGATCTTGAATGTTAAGCAAACCTTGGAAGTTCTTCACAGGAAATGCCAAGCTGTCAGTATATGCCATCGGTTCTAGCACTGATTGATCAGCATCCCTCAAGCCAATCGCAAAAAGCACGATTCCCAGTTTCCTCAGTTTCTTTGCCTGCTGTGAAATATCATCGTGGGACTCTCCCGAAGTAAGAAGCAATAGAATCTGTGGAACAGCATTGTCCATTCTGCTTCCTGCTGAGCTTATGAACACATTCTCTATAACATGGTCCAATGCACGGCCAATGTTGATTTTTTTGCCACGTTTTAGCTTGAGTTTCTTAATCGCAGCCAGAACTTGCTTTTTGGTTGTGTGGGTATTTAGATAGAACTCAGTTCTTGGGCTTTCACTGAACTGTACAGCAGCAAATTGAACTTTCTCTGCTCCAGCATCAAAATTATCTACCATTTTCATCATAAATTTGCGAACATTTGGAAATCCTTTTCCAATCTTAGCAGAACCATCGAGGAGGAAGACAATATCTCTTTTATCACCATCTGGAACAAGTAAATGGAATCATCCTCTAAAGATTTTTGTGCAATGATAGCAAAACAAAATACATAAAAATGTTGGAGAGGCTTCTTTTGTTCTTGTTTTTTCTTACCTCAGCCAAACAGACTCTGATTCAACAAGTGATTAAAGGGATAGATGAATAGGGAAGATGAATATATGGTTGGAGACACTGAGTGGAAGGAAGGACTTTAGATTCATAAGGCACTAGGATGAGTTCTGGGGGTAATAGACCAAGGCAGACAACTTACACTTGAATAATACCAAGACGAATGATCTCACGGGGTAGTTGCTCAGTGTTCTTGTGGAGGGTTTGGCAAGGTGAATCAAATCCATGATGTACCAGGAAAAATAAACAAGGCACATAAAAGATTTGTGATCAGAAGATGGAACTAACATAAAAGATAATGTCTACATTTAAGGCTGAGATAGATCAATAGATTTTTGATCAGGAGGGTAATGGGGAAAATGCAGGATCGTAGACGTGTGGAATGTCAGATTGAAGACACAGCAAGCTCACAGGGTGGACTGGCATATTCCTGCTCCTATTTCTGAAGGTCATACCAGTAAGGTATTAGGTGAGGCCAGTGCAAGAGAGAATATAGTCTAAATTAGACTTAAACTGCAAATATGTAAGAATATGGAGGGTCGTAAATAGAATTAGTAAGTTACAGGTACACTTGAGGATAAGTAGTATGGTAATAGTAGAGACTTGTCCCAAAAGTGAGCAGGACTGTGTGTGAAATATCCCTTGATACAAGGGCTTGGATGCAGGTTGGGTACACAGAATTGGAAGAATTCTGGGCTTCATCTACCCTACTTTTAAAAATGGCTACTTGGTCACTAGTTTTCAGTCCAGGCTGGAGAATGGGGGAGCACTATTGGAACTTGGGCCAGACAATCATGGACCAACAGTGGGTGATGTTGGGTATGGGCTCATCTATGTATCCCAGCACTAAATTGAAGTTTTAGAAATAAAGAACCTATAACAATTAGGAGTGATTAATCGAGCTATGAAATGGCAGATAACTTAATGTAATAGTAGATGATCATGAAATAAATTATGCAACAATAATCCAATAATGAAACATCAGGCTTATGTCAACAGATATAATGAAATACTAAGCAATCTATTTTCAACATGTCAGATATTTTCAAAAGATTTAAAGGGGGTGGCTTTTATTTACTTTGACAGGTCCTTTTAACAGTTATTTTTGAGAGGTCCTCTTGACACTGTGGCAGGTCCCTCTGAACACTTTTGATACCTCCAATGAATTAGATGATTAATGGGTTGATGCACTTTTTATGACTATTTAAGTCTACTTCTAACCATTCGATAAGGTACTGTACCTCCCCTAAAATGACCTGACACCCTACCTTCCAGAGGTATCCTGGAACCATGTCCAAAGAAATATGCAGTCTTTTCTAAGGGGTAAACTGGCTATCTAAAACAATGCACCTGCTTTTATAACATCTGTTCTGTGCATTTCAGGTTTCACAGTGCTGGACTATCAAAATCTCACTTGATTTAAATCATTGGCTGCTTCTGCGAATGACACGTGTAAATCTTGCCTCATTCCCATTCCCACCCCTGAGAGAATGGGAAATACCATATTGGGGATGTGACTTGCCAATTGTAGGCTCATCGAACAATTTAGACAGAATGAAGAAGCACTTCCTCGTGGTGAAAATGCATATCAATGTATTTAGTAAAGGCAACGAAAGAAAGAATAAGGGAAGATGGTTGGACTGCCCAAGGAGAACATTACAATGCTGCAAAGAGAGGACAGTCTAGAAGAGTCAAGGAATAACCTACCAGTTTACAGTAAAGGAACAACATAATTATTAATGCACTGTTGGATGTATTTTGCAGGCCACAAACTGGTAGAAAGATATAAAGAAGTATATATCCAGGGAAGTTTCAAAGAGGTGCTGGAATTATAGGGCAGTGATCATGTTGTGTTTCAACTATGCTGATTTAGACTAACTGAAATAGTATCGGAAGCATTAGAGGTTCGGAAATGTGTTCAGATGAATTTTCTTAATCAATATGTTTCTGCTCTAATGAAGTAAGGAGACATTGCTGGGACTAGTTCTAAATAACGAGCTGTGCCAGATGTCAATTCAAAAATATTCAGGGAAAAGTGATCCATAAGGATTAAGTTAGCAGTAGAAAAATTAGAAGAGCACAGGAAAGTAAAATTACCAAGTTTGAGGACAACTAAATTCATTGAGGTGAGAATGGGATGCCAAGTAAGCTAGAATCAAAGATTGGCAGGCAAAACTAACTGAATGATAGACTTTAAAGAAAAGATAGTTATGCAAGTTAGATTTCTTCATGGGGAAAAGTAGGATAAACAATTTTCAAAATCCCGGGATGAAGAAAGAGATGTAGAGAAAGATGAAGCAGAAAGAGGATAAATTTTAGGTTGATAATATCATTGACAATGAGGCCCTGTATAAAAATTTCATAGGAGAGTTGTAAAATAAATAACAGATACAAAAAGAGCATATGAGAAGGAGCCTAGCAGGTAATTTAAAAGGGAATAGAAAGGGCTTCTGTGTAAATATTGCATGTATGGTGGTAAAAGCCAGAGCTGAAATGTTCAATAAGTACTTTTCCTCCTTAATCACAAAGTTACTCCTCCCCCCCAACAATATTTAAGTGGAGGTGATGGCCTTGTGGTATTATCACTAGTCCATTGATCCAGAGATCAAGGTAATGCTCTGAGGACCCATGTTTGAAATCCACTATGGCAAATGGTGGAATTTTAATTAAATTTTAAAAATCTGGGACTAAGGAGTTAATGAAGACCATGAAACAGTTGTTGATTGTCAGAAATGCCTGTCTGGTTCACTAATGTCATTTCCAGAGGGAAACTTACCCATCTGCCCTCTATGTGACTCCAGACCCACAGCAATATGTTAGACTCTTAACTGTCCTTTCAGAGATTTGGGATGGACAACTTGGAATGGACAATAAATGCTGGCCCAACCAGCAACACCCGCTTCCCATGAATTAATACAAAAACTATGCCTGACTCAGAGCAGGTCACTCATGTTTCAAATTCAACATCCCTGCCGGTTTAATGGGCCATGAAGCATTACTGTGGCTAGTTTGATTCAAGCGGAAGCTGCTTCTTGTTTGGTGCCCCAATACCACTGCACATTGTTAGTAATGAGCTTGAGTAGAGTTTCACACTGGATACCATGTTAAGTGAGAACAATCCCAATAATTCATTGTAATGCTTTTAACATCCATTGTTCGCTCCATTTCTGCTGTAGCTTTCACCTTGTCAGAATCAGAGCAAAGTCCTTTCACTGCCAATACATGACATAAAATAAATCTTCAGATTTCTTCAAATGCCTCTTTTTTCTTCTAGTTCTGTTTTATTTTCTTATGCTTTTATTTCTCCCATTCCTCAGTGACTGTTTCCTACACATTCACATGCTTGTCATCAGCCAACAGCTCCTCAATGAACAACTACTGGCCTGCTTATCTTTCTTTCCTTTCTTCAGGACTGCTGAATTAGTGAGGCCCCTCTGAACCTTTATCTTGTTTTTCCAGCTGAATGTGAGGGTAGATAAAACTCTCCTCAGCAGATAGTAAGCTCATCTCACATATCATTGGGATCATAATCATTATGAAGGAATTCAATACCTCTAAAAACTTCTTTGTAATCCTGTCATATCCATTCACCTGTTAATGATTTAGGAAAATGTGAGATGCTGAAAATTTCTTCTAGCACATGTAATGTCAGCAATCATCATCAACTTTAAATATACACAGGTACTCGGTCCCCACAGCTCTCTGTGTCAAGGACTTTCAAAGACTCACAACCCTTTGAGAGAAGAAATTCCTCTTCGTTTCAGCCTTAAATTGGCACCCCCTCTTTTTCTGAGATATGCCCTCCAGTCTGAGACCCTCCAACAAGGAGAAACATTGCCCTCAGCATTTACCCTGTCAAGCCCATTAAGAATCCTATATGTGTGAATTTCATTTGTTCAGGCTACTTAATTACTTCTGTAGTAAATTCATAGTTTTGCCACAGAAATGGGAAGAAATTCCAAGTATGTTTCATATTGTCTTTCATTTCGTTTCCACAGTAGTAATGAATGGAAAATTTGCAGGCATTCTGACTCACACTGGTGAATCAAAGTCCCAGGTTGTTGTTCCATCTCTTTCTTCTGCTTCTTCTTCTAGCAGCTGGCACTCTTACTGCTCTGAAAATCCGCTCAACTTCAGTGGGCCACATCTCATATTTCGTTTGATGTGACAAATTTTAATCCCTGCTACTTGTAAATGAGTTACGGCAGAATTCCTATGACTATAGTAAGCCATAAGTGTACATTGCACAAAATTAATTTCTCTAGAAAAGGATATAACCTAAAAAATTAGATCGAATTAAATTAGGAAACACTGCTACATGCAAGGGATGGGATGCTGGAAGTTTAGAGCTCTCTTCCGCAAGCAGCAGCCAATGCTGGTTCATGGTTTGTTTTAAATCTGAGATTGATAGATTCCAAATAACCACAGGTATTAAGAAATTTTGGCAAAGGGTATGATGCAGAGTTAAGCCACAAATTAATTATTTTCCCATTGGATGACAGAACACAATGGGAGACTAAATGGCCTTCTCTTTATCCCCATATCATGGACATGTTTGGCCAAATATCCTGCTTACAGACTGTGAATGTTGCGTAATACAGTGCAATATTCTTATTATTCATGAATTGTACCCTTCTTTATCTCTCCTGTTAACTCTTATATATGTTTTACCACCGCTTACTGATACCAACAAAAGAGGATCTTTATTTTAAAAATCACTAGATTTCTGTGATATGGCAGCACTTAGCTGTCAATTTATGTAATCTATGCTGTGGAGAGGGGGTAAAATTGAGAATGCCATCAACAATTTGGAATAAGACTGCATTTGTAGTTGCAATTGTAAATTGTGTTTTGACCCATTACATGAAAACTGAAATTGCTGGCTTCGACAGAGAGACAGAGCTCATAAAAATGGCTGCAACCAAGCACATTATCCCATTAATGCTCTAAAGTTCCCTTCAAAGAAAGTATTGCCTTTGCCTTGCTGCGAAGCAATATTCGCCCAAAACTGATAACAGCTGCTAAGGAGACAGCCACACTGAGCCCTGCTGTATCTTCAACATCCCCCCAGACCTCCCCCTGACTGAGGATGAATGGTCAGTCCTCAGCAAGGGGCTCACCTTTGTCCCCCTCCACCCACACATCAACAAATACCAGTCACGTCTGGACATTGAGCGGTTTTTCCGCTACCTTCGTCTCCACGCTTACTTCTTTAGCCGTGAGCCTAACCCTCCCTCTACTGACCCCTTCTCCGGCCTCCAATGCAAGCCCTCCTCCTGGACACCACCCCAAGACCTCTTACCCTCCCTCGACCTCTTCATCTCCAACTGCCGTCATGACATCAATCACCTCAACCTCTCCACCCCTCTCACCCACTCCAACCTCTCTCTCGCAAAGTGTGAACCCCCCCCCGTCTCCCTCTGCACCAATCCCAACCTCACCATCAAACACGTGGATAAGGGAGGCGCAGTTGTAGTATGGCGCACTGATCTCGACATCGCTGAAGCAAGATGCCAACTCTCTGGCACCTCCTCCTACTGCCCCCTGGATCATGACCCCACCCCCAGGCACCAAACCATCATCTCCCAAACCATCCACAATCTCATCACCTCAAGTGACCTCCCACCTACAGCGTCCAACCTCATCGTTCCCCAAACCCGCACCACCTGCTTCTATCTCCTTCCCAAACCTGCCTGACCTGGTCGACGCATTGTCTCCACCTGCTTCAGCCTCAACGAACTCATCTCCACCTATCTGGCCTCTACTTTCTCTCCCTTGGTCCAGGAACTCCCTACCTACGTCCGTGACATCACCCATGCCCTCCACCTCCTCCAGAACTTCCAATTCCCCAGTCCCCAACACCTCATTTTTACTATGGATGTTCAGACCCTATACACCTGCATTCCCCATGCAGATGGCCTAAAGGCCCTCCACTTCTTCCCATCCCACAGGCCCAACCAGTCCCCCTTCACCAACACCCTCATCCGCCTAGTCGAACTCGTCCTCACCCTCAACAACTTCTCTTTTGAATTCTCACACTTCCTACAGACAAAGGGGGTGGGCCGTGGGTACCACAATGGCCCAAGCTATGCCTGCCTCCTTGTAGGGTACATGGAATAATCGCTCTTCCGCACCACACACTGACCCAAAACACCACCTCTTCCTCCGTTACATTGATAACTGTATCAGCACCACCTCATGCTCCCACTAGGAGCTCAAACCATTCATCCACATCACCAACACTTTCCACCCCAACCTCAAGTTCACCTGGACTATCTCTAACACCTCCCTCTCCTTCCTAGACCTTCTCTGTCTCCATCTCAGGCAACCACCTAGAAACCGATATCCATTTCAAGCCCACCGACTCCCACAGCTACCTAGAATATACCTCCTCCCACCCACCCTCCTGCAAAAATGCCATCCCCTATTCCCAAATCCTTTGCCTCCGCCGCATCTGCTCCCAGGATGAGGCATTCCACTCCCATACATCTCAGATGTCCTCCTTTTTTCAAGGACCACAACCTCCCCCCTCAACAGTGGTCGAGAATGGCCTCAACTGTGTCCCCTGCATTTCCTGCACATCATCCCTCACACCCTGTCCCCGCAATAACCACCAAAAGAGAATCCCCCTTGACCTCACGTACCACCCCACCAACCTCCGGATCCAATGCATCATCCTCCGACACTTCTGCCATCTGTAATCCAACCTCACCACCAAAGACATATTTCACAAGCTTCAAAATCTCCCCTCCCACTACTGCATCCCAAAACCAGCCCAGCTTGTCCCGCCTCCCTAACCTGTTCTTCCTCTCACCTATCCCCTCCTCCCACCTCAAGCCGTACTCCCATTTCCTACCTACTAACTTCTTCCCACCCCCTTGACCTGTCCATCCTTCCCGGGCTGACCTGTCCCCTCCCTACCTCCCCACCTACACTCACCTCTACGGGCTCCATCCCAACCTCTTTAACTTGTCTGTCTCCTCTCCACCTATCTTCTCCTCTATCCATCTTCGGTCCACCTCCCCTTCTCTCCCTATTTATTTCAGAACCCTCTCCCCCCTCCCCCTTTTCTGATGGAGGGTCTTGGCCCGAAATGTCAGCTTTTGTGCTCCTAAGATGCTGCTTGCCCTGCTGTGTTCATACAGCTTCATACTTTGTTATCTTGGATTTTCCAGCATCTGCAGTTCCCATTATCTCTCACAGCTAGTTTGTAATCCTGGTTCTATTAGCCAAAACTAAGTAATAAATGTGGTTGTTTACCTGGGCTGGTAATAGGTGGTATTGGGACACTCTCAACATTCTTTGAAATGCTGAGCAGGTGCAAGTCCAGATCTGAAAGACCCCAGTAGTCATCCACCTGAAAAACCAAGCTGGGAGAATATGCAATTTGATGTAGTTCTTGTCTGTCTACATTCCCGATGCCAATAACGAATGGCACAACTCCAGCCTGCTTCAGCTCCTCTGTTGGCTGCTTCACATCATCCAGTGACTTTCCAGAAGTAATGAGCACTAGGATTTGGGAAATCCCTAAATGGTGCCTGCCCCCACCAGATCTACTGAAGACATTCCTCCTGACAAAGTCTAGAGCAGAACCTGTCTTGAGTCTTCTTCCTCCTTTAAGCCGAAGCTCCCTGGTTTTTGCCAAAATCAGTTCTTTGTTTGTGTAAGCATTTAATGGAAACTCAATCCTTGCATCATCACTGTACTGTACCACTGAAATTTGATCTTTGTCTTTTGCAATGTTAAAGTTAGGAATTAAGTTAATAATCAAGTCCCGAATTAAATAAAAGAAAGTTCCCACGTTGTAAGAGCCATCGACTAGGAACACAACATCTCTCTTGTTACCTGTAATAAATAAGGAAGAATAATTATCACCAGAATTATTTAGTTAACACTATAAATACCTGTGCATTTTCTGTGATGTTAATTATCCTGTTTAATAATGTTGACCAATTAGGGTGCAAATGTATTTCTCTCATTAGTTGCCAGACAGCAAAGAGATTCCTGTAATCTCATTCTTTTTCATTTTTCCATTTTCATAAGAATCAAAGAGTTATACACTATGGAAACTTGGGTCCAACCTATCCATGCCAACTAGGTTTCCCAAACTAAGCTAGTCCCGATCGCCTGCATTTGGCCCATATCCCGCACAACCTTTCCTTTTCACACATCTGTCCAAATATCTTTTAAATATTGTCACTGTACCTATATCTACCACTTCCTCCAGCAGTTCATCCACATATGAACCACCCTCTGTGTGAAACTGTTGCCCCACAGGTCCCTTTCAAATCTTTCTCCTCTCACTTTAAAAAAAATGCCCTGTAGTTTTGGACTCTCCCACCCTAGGTAAAAGAATTTTGCATTCACTTTGCCTATGCCCCTCATGATTTTATAATCTTCTATAAGTTCAGCCCTCAACCTCCTCCACTCCAGTGAAAGAAGTCCAGCCTATCCAGCCTCTCCTTATAACTCAAGCCTTCCAGTTCCTGCAATGTTCTGGCTAATCCTTTCTGAACCCTCTACAATTTAATAACATCCTTCCTTTATCTGGGTGACTAGAATTGCACACCATTCTCCAAATGCGACCTCACCAACATCCTGTACAACCTCAACATGGAGTCCCAACTCCTACAAATTATTTTTATATATTTAAAGTTGACATTTAAAGTAATATTCCAGTGTAGCCTTAAAACTATTGGTTTTATAAAGCTACATTAGAAAATTTCTCAGACAGTTCAATAAGTCTCACAACTTTATGCCGCCAGTTTCTTTCCCTTCCTTCATTCATTGTTTTCCTCATCTTCACTCTTTCATCTTGTATCTCACTCTGTTACTCAATATCGGTTTACTTTCTTTGCACAGTTTACTTATTGTTCTCTTATTCATTGTCATTTTGCCTGTCGTGTGCAGTATTTCCCAGTGTTATGTTCAATCATTTTTCTCACTTCTGATGATACTTACTGTTTCCTTCCTTTTCTGCCCCTTCCTGAGCATTTACCATTCTTTCTCCATGAGGTTTACTCATTTATTCCTTGATGTTTTAATTGAATATTTCTTCTCTCTCCTATAGTATTCTGTTCTCATTCATTCTCAGTAATTTCTGCAATCTCTCAATATTTATCTCAGCAATTACTTTCATTCTTTCCATCTCAGGGACTTGATGCTAAGAGTTTTTATCAAATCTTTCTGAACCCTCTGTTTGCTTGCGTTGGTTCGGATGCATCTCGCTAACCGAGGTCTTAACAAAAGGCTGAAGTGAGAGCCAGTCTAAATCTGCGGCATTCTGCTGTGTCCCTTGAGACCTTGTCCATATAGTACTACGCCCCACATTCTGCAGCGTTGAAGAAGGCACCTCTCAAGGACAAGTTTGTGATATAATAAATGTTCACTTAGCCAGCAATGCCCACATCCCATGAATAATAAACAATAAACAATTAACCATAATAATAAATAAAAAGGCCATACTTAATATGTGAGCTGAGACTATGAAATTCTATTTTCCGTGAATGACACTATCCATGAACTGTTTGGGACAACAATTAGAGCGAGAACACTCGTTTCTCTCGTATCCTTCACTGGCTGCGAGCTACTGACCCAAACCTGCAACCTTCCTGCTCTATAGGTTCTAACCTACAAAGTGCAACACACTGACTGAGTCCTCAACTATTACTTCAGTCACCTCTCACACTTAGCACTGGAAGCTACAAAAACGCGTGCGGAACATCATTCAAGCCCGAGTACCTTCAGTGACAGTAGATGGCATTTTAATAACTTCAACAATCAGTGTTTTTAGGGGCTGTAGCAGCTGGTTCTGTATGTCTGGAAGAGACTGGAAGTCGTGAACAGCGAACAGTAAATTAGAGGAATATGCGATCTCGTGTGTCTCTTTGCCATCTGCATCCATGGCCCCAATAACAAACGCCACTATAGCGGCTCTTTTTAATGCCCCTGCTGCCTCTTTAACACTGTCACTCGACTTTCCAGAAATGAGAAGCACCAGAAGCTGCGGCACATTAGCGTCTCGCCGACTCCCTGCTGCTGTTGTGAAGACATTCCTGATGACATAGTTCAATGCAGCCCCAGTGTTCAGCATCCTTCCGCCCATAGGCTCCAGCGTGCCCACTGCATCCAGAACGTCAGCTTTATTTGAATAGGTGTTCAAAAGAAATTCAACTTTTGGGTCCTTGCTGTACTGTACTACTGCAACGCGATTCCTGTTCAACCCAACATTCAGCTGTTCAATTACGCCTTTGAGGAATTCTCGCACTGAACGAAATGATGAACCAGCTCTAGTTGAGCTGTCAATCAAGAACACAATATCTCTCTCCTGGTCATTAGTCATATCTATCGAAACAACAGCCAGAAGTTTGCAATTAGCAATATTTTTCAAAAGGCGATGCTGAAACTAATACGTTCAGTGTTTACCTATCCAATTGTTTCCTTCCTCTCCTAAATTTGCATTCATGCATTTTGAAGTGTCACCACTAAAATTCTATACACAATGTTAATTAGACTTTAAAATTGGACAGAAAATCCTTCAAAATGCTTCTCGGAAACTACACATGCAGATTGAACTGGTGGTTAGGACTGTGATGGACCTTTCTCGGGAAGAATTCAAAAGAAACCTTTCATAAATTCAATGAAATTTCCAAGGGAACACAGAAATTCCCTGACAATGGATCCACTAGATGTGCAAATGGCTTGTCCTAGCTGTTGCAACATGACACATCGAAACGAATAGCTGTGACATTTATAAATTAAATACTTTTGACTAAATAACAGTGGGTGAGTCTGTGAGTTAATATGGGTGCACATTGCAACAGCTTTGGGGTAGTAGCAAACTTAAGTCTGGATTTGTATTAGGCAGCCTCTGCCAGTGACAGAACTCCCACAGGACCTTTTAGCTGATCACTGTATCACATTTCACGTAGGTATGTTCAACACTAGTCATGTGATAAACTAACCTGATCTTTTTGAAGACTAAAGCTTTGCTGTGGATAATTTTTAAATTGGAAAATAAAAGTGGTGTTAAACAAGTCAGGCAGTTCACAGGCCTTGTATGGTCATAACAACTTAATGGATTTTCATTTTGATTGCGTGCCTCAGTGATGGGCAAAATGCCACACTGAAACAAAAGCAAAGCTAATAGCCCTTGGATAGAATCACAGAGAGGATATGGGACAGTATGTGCTGGCTACAAATGAAACAAAAACTAGCTGTCTATTCTGATCCCACCTTCCAGAACTTTGCTGTAGCCTTTCTTCTTACAGGATTTCAGCTGCAAACACAGGTCTTTCTAAATGAGTGCGCGTTTCCAGCTTAACCATCAAACCAGGCAATGAATTCCAGACATCCTCTGTAATCTATTTTCTAATCACCCTGAATCTGTGCACTACCCACCCCGGTAAGTGACTCTGTGCTAAGAGAAACAGGTCTTCCCTGTCCATTCTATCAAAAATTTGGATGATATCAAAAGTATCAGCCAACATTGCTTCAAACTAGACAAACCTGGCATTGGCTTCGATTCATAACAATGGTTTCTTAATGTTCTCGAGGGAAGGAACCTGCTGTCCTGACTCCAGACCCACAGCAATATGATTTTCTCTTAACTGCCCTCTGGGCAATTAGGACTGGGCAATACATGTTAGCCTAGCCAGTGATACCTTCATCTCATGCATGAATTTTAAAAAATTATCCACTGATACACATATACCATTGTGGGAGTAAAGGTGTGAGATCAAGCTACCTATGAGTTTTGGGTGGGGAGAGTGGGTGAAAAATTGGTGCTTGTGAAGCTGCAGAGATACCAGGCCCATAACAGGGGCATCAAAGGGGGTGGAAACAGCCTAGTGGCATTATTGCAGGACTGTTAAGCCAGAGACTCATACAACATTCTGAGAGCCTGGCTTCAAAACCTGCCACAGCAGATGGTGGAATTTGAATTCAATAAAATATCTGGAATTAAGAATCTAATGATGCCATGAATCCATTGTAAATTATTTGAAAAACCCATCTGTTTCACTAATGTCCTTTAGGGAAGAAAACTGCCATCCTTACCTGGCCTGGATTACATGTGATTCTGGACTCACAGCAATGTGGTTGACTCTTAACTGCCCTGTGGGCAGTTAGTGATATGCAATAGCGATGCCTTCATCACGAAAATGAATAAAAGAAAATCTGAGAAATATCTCAAGTACAGCTGATCGTAAGTAAGGTAACAGCTGGAGATGAGAACAAGCTAGATAGAGATAAGCTCCAGTTGCAATGAGGATTAATATCGCCAGCACCAGGGCATGGGGAAGGCAGAAGAGAGGAACAGTGGGCAGGAATGTAATGAAGGCTATTGTCTCAGCATCACATGTACCACCAAAGAAGAAGAAACATTGATAAATCAGTGACACAGAGGATAGTAGCTGTCTAGGTGGATGGTGCCTTCATTGAGAAACAGCTCCATCCTCAGACTTACTCAACTTCCCCTACCAGTAGCCAAGTAAGTCACTGTGGCTTTGAACTTCTGGGAACTGGCAGCAGATCTGAATTGTCTTAATCTCCAGGGAGAGTTTTCAGTAAGGTAGCTATCCACTTCAGCCTGGTCTATGACCATAGCGAGTGTGTTCTATATCTGTGTGCATGCCACCCTGGCAGCTATCATGGTGCCTTCATTCTGCAACGGCCACAAGTATTGGATTTTTTCATGTCACCAGAAACTCTGTGGCTGGCTTCTTGAGGCTAAGGGTTATTATGTGAAGATATTTGTTTTCGGGAGGAGTGAGAGAGAGAGAGAGAGCGAGCACCAGGAGGCTGCCGGGAAGGTAAGTTTTTCCCACTTTAAAAAGCTTACCTCGAGCGGGAGTGACCTTCATTTATTTGGGCAGCGGTTGAACCCGAGACACTACATGGGTAGTGTCTCCCACCTGCACTCCTCCTCTAACCAAAAATAAAGGGCTCGGCGGTGTGTAGATAAGGCAAGGCTTTTTCTATTTCATTTTTTTTATCGTGTAATTGGTAAAAACATGTTTCGTTCCTTTTTCATTTATCTAAGTTTAGTTTAAGATTAAAAATGGCAGGAGATCTCAGACCCGTGTTATGCTCCTCTTGCTCAATGTGAGAGCTCAGGGACATGTTTGGTGTCCCTGACTCCTACACGTGTAGTAAGTGTGTCTAGCTTCAGCTCTTGTTAGACCACATGACGGCTCTGGAGCTGCGGAGAGACTCACTTTAGAGCTTCCGCGATGCTGAGGGGCTCGTGGATAGCACGTTCAGCAAATTGGTCACACCGCAGATTAGGGTTGCTGAGGGAGAAAAGGAATGTGTGACCGAAAGGCAGAGAAAGAGCAGGAAGGCTGTGCAGGGGTCCGTGCGGTCATCTCCCTCCAAAACAGGTATACCGTTTTGGATACTGTTGGGGGTGTGTCTCACCTGGGGAAGGCAGCAGTAGCCAGGTTCATGGCAGCATGGCTGGCTCTGCTGTACAGAAGGGCGGGAAGAAGAGTGGAAGGGCTATTGTCATTGGGGATTCAATTGTAAGGGGAGTAGATAGGTGGTTCTGTGGACGAAAATGAGACTCCCGAATGGTACATTGCCTCTCAGGTGCACGGGTCAGGAATGTCTCAGATTGACTGCAGGACATTCTGAAGGGGGAGGGCGAACAGCCAGTTGTCGTGTGCACATAGGCACCAATTATGTAGGTAGAAAATGGGATGAGGTCCTACGAGCAGAATTTAGGGAGTTAGGAGCCAAGTTAAAAAGTAGGACCTCGAAGGTAATAATTTCAGGATTGCTACCGGTGCCACATGCTAGTCAGAGCAGAAATGAAAGAATAGCAAGGATGAATGTGTGGCTTGAGGGATGGTGCTGGAGGGAGGGGTTCAGACATTTGAGACATTGGGACCAGTTCTGGGGAAGGTGGGACTATTACAAATTGGGCGGTTCACACCTGGGCCGGACTGGAACCAATGTCCTTGGGGGTGCTTTTGCTAACTCTGTTGGAGAGGGTTTGAACTAATGTGGCAGGGGGCTGGGAACCAAATATTGGACAGGTTATTGGACAGAAAAGAAATAGTAACTAAAACCTGTAGGGAACTAGATAATCATGTCAGCGTGACTAAAGGGAAGAGTAGGCAGGGAGCAGATGATGAACACAAAGGGACAGGTGGTCTGAGGTGCATGTGTTTTAATGCAAGATGTGTAGTGGATAAGGCAGATGAACTTGGGTCTTGGATCAGTACCTGGGAGTATGATGGTATTCCTATTACTGAGACTTGGTTGAGGGAAGGGCAGGATTGGCAACTAGATGTCCCAGGATATCGATGATTCAGGCAGGATAGAGAGGGAGGTAAAAGGGGCGGAGGAGTTGTACAGCTGTGCTGATGGAGGGTACTATGGAGGACTCAAGCAGTGAGGCAATATGGGCAGAACTCAGAAATACGAAGGGTGCAGTAACAATGCTGGGGCTGTACTACAGGCCTCCCAATAGCGAGCGTGAGATAGAGGTACAAATATGTAAACAGATAATGGAAAGGTGTAGGAGAAACAGGATGGTGGTGATGGCAGATTTTAATTTTCCCAACATTAACTGGGATTCACTCAGTGCTAGGGGTCAAGATGGAGCAGAATTTGTCAGGAATATCAGGAGGGATTTCTAGAGCAGTATGTATGCAGTCCAACTCAGGAAGGGGCCATACTGGGCCTGGTGTTGGGGAATGAACCCGGCCAGGTGTTTGATATTACAGTAGGGGACTACTTTGGAAATAGTGACCACAATTCGATAAGTTTTACAATACTCATGGACAAAGATGAGAGTGGTCCTAAAGGAAGAGTTCTAAACTGGAGGAAGGCCAACTCTACCATAATTCGGCAGGATCTGGGGAATGTAGATTGGGAGAAACTGTTTGAAGGTAAATCCACATTTGATATGTGGGAGGCCTTTAAAGAGAGGTTGATGAGCGTGCAGGAGAGACATGTTCCTGTGAAAACGAGGGATAGAAAGGGCAAGACTAGGGAACCACAGATGACAGGTGAAATTGTGAGACTACCTAAGAGGAAAAAGGAAGCATACATAAGGTCTAGGCGACTGAAGACAGAAGAAGCTTTGGAAGAATATCGGGAATTTGGGCGAATTTGAAACGAGGAATTAAGAGGGCTAAGAGAGGACATGAGATATCTTTAGCAAACATGGTTAAGGAAAATCCCAAAGCCTTTTATTCATATATAAGAGCAAGAGGGTAACTAGAGAAAGAATTAGCCCACTAAGGACAAAGAAGGAAAGTTATGTGCCAAGTCAGAGAAAAAGATGACATTCTTAATGAGTACTTTGCATCAGTATTCACCAAGGAGAGGGACATGACGGATATTGAGGATAGGGATGGATGTTTGATTACTCTAGGTAAAGTCCTCATAAGGAGGGAGGAAGTGTTGGGTATCCTAAAAGGCATTAAGGTGGACAAGTCGTCCAAGGAGTGGGAGAAGGAGTTGAAATGGTTCATGACTGTGAGGTGTAGTTGTTTGATATAACCTAAAAACCTAGAAACACATTGGCACTGAAGTTAATAAATCATAAAAGACATTAAGGTGGACAAGTCCCCAGGTCCGGATGGGATCTATCCCAGGTCTTGAGGGATGCGAGAGAGGAAATAGCCGGGGCCTTGACAGATATCTTTGCAGCATCCTTAAACACGGGTGAGTCCTGGAGGACTGGAGAATTGCTAGTGTTGTCCCCTCGTTTAAGAAGGGTAGCAGGGATAATCCAGGTAATTATCAACCAGTAAGCCTGATGTCAGTGGTAGGGAAGCTGCTGGAGAAGATGTTGAGGGATAGGATCTATTCCCATTTGGAAGAAAATGGGCTTATCAGTGATAGGCAACATGGTTTTGTGCAGGGAAGGTCATGTCTTACCAACTTAGTAGAATTCTTTGAGGATGTGACAAAGTTGATTGATGAGGGAAAGTCTATGGATGTCATATACATGGACTTTAGTAAGCTGTTTGATAAGGTTCCCCCTGGCAGGCTGATGGAGAAAGTGAAATCGCATGGGGTCCAGGGTGTGCTAGCTAGATGGATTAAAAAAATACTGGTGAGGCAACAGGAGACAGAGAGTAGTAGTGGAAAGGGGTTTCTCAAATTGGCGACCCATGACAAGTGGGTTCCACAGGGACCTGTGCTGGGACCACTGCTGTTTGTGATAACCGTAAATGATTCGGAGGAAGGTGTAGGTGGTCTGGTTAGCATGTTTGCAGATGACACTAAGATTGGTGGAATCGCACATAGTGAAGGGGACTGTCAGAGATTACAGCAGAATATAGATAGATTGGAGAGTTGGGCAGAGAAATGGCAGATGGAGTTCAATCCGGGCAAATGCAAGGTGATGCATTTTGTAAGATCTAATTCATGAGCAAGCTGTACAGTAAATGGAATAGTCCTGGGGAAAATTGATGTACAGAGAGGTCCATTGTTCCCTGAAGGTGGCAATGCAGGTCATTAGGGTGGTCAAGAAGGCATACGGCATGCTTTCCTTCATCGGACGGGGTATTGAGTAAGAGTTGGCAGGTCATGTTTAGGTTGTATAAGACTTTGCCACATTTAGAACACTGCGTACAGTTCCTGTCACCACATTACCAAAAGGATGTGGATTCTTTCGAGAGGGTGCAGAGGAGGTTCACCAGGATGTTGCCTGGTATGGAGGGCACTAGCTATGAAGAGAGTTTGAGTAGATTAGGATTATTTTCATTAGAAAGACGGAGATTGAAGGGGGACCTGATTGAGGTCTGCAAAATCATGAGGGGTATAGACAAGGTGGATAGCAAGAAGCTTTTTTCCCAGAGTGGAGGACTCAATTACTCTGGGTCATGAGTTCAAAGTGAGAGGTGTGCATAGAAAGTTCCTTACGCAGAGGGTGGTGGGTGCCTGGAATGCGTTGCCAGCAGAGGTGGTAAACGCAGACACAATAGTGTCTTTTAAGGTGTATCTGGACTGGTACATTGATGGGCAGGGAGCAATGGGATACAGACCCTTAGAAAATAGATGAGAGGTTTAGACAGTGGATGTCAATCAGTGCAGGCTTGGAGGGCCGAAGGGCCTGTTCCTGCTGTAATTTTCTTTGTTCTTATTACTAATGACACGTTAAAATGCCCCTGCAACAGCAGAACGTGGGTTCAATCAAAGCCGATTCTCACGGGAATGATTGTGAGGCAGGTCATTGGATCTGAAGCTACAGTTCTGGTGATAGCCTGTTGTATTCTGCATCATAAAGAAGAAAAGTGGATTCAGCAGCTCTTTATGAGCTACTGCTGTCTGGATTTCTCCCAAACATCACAGCTTTGAATTGTGAAAACATGCAGAAATAACTTCACAATGTGTTTTCTCCATGAGTAGAGAATCTTCCCACAGTCCACTGATCGTATGGAGAAACTCACTGTCGCTCAATCAGCCTGACCACCTGCAATGCTGAAGAGAAGAACACTAAGCAGGTTTAATAAACAACTGCGATGTAAAAGCCCCAATCAATGACATTTGTAATTTGTCTTTTTTGTGCAGTTTCACAAAGACCATGATGTGAGACTATGTTTGGTTTTCAAGGCCCTCTTAATAACCTTTCCAAAATTAGACATATTTTGTGGGTAGGTGAGTGAAATAATATTGTTGTTGGGAGCTAAGGAGACATTGGGAACCTAAAGGTTCCTATCAAGTCATAGTATTGCAAAGCTTTTTCATCAAACTGCAAAAGTTAAAACGCAGATACCTTTGATAGTCTTCATTGTCGGTAATTCAGAAATCATCTTCACACCAGCTAGAGTTGACAGCGGTAACAGAACATCCTGTTGGATCTTTGGGAGAGAGGGAAATTCATCCACTGTATAAACCAAGCTGCGGTCCAAAGCAATTTGTTGTAGCTGCTGCTCTATGGCATTCTCAGCTCCAACAACTATAGTCATCACACCAGATCGAAGTAGGGCATCTGCTGGTCTTTTGATGTCATCTCTCGATCTTCCACCAGTGAGAAGTATCAGGAACTGAGGAACACCTTCCTGTTTCCTGCTTCCTGAATATTTGGTAAAAATATACCTGTGGACGTAATCCAATGCTGCTCCGGTGTTGAGCACAGTGCCACCTCTCAGTGTGAGTCTGTTTATCTCAGAGAGAATTTCATCTTTTGATGAATAAGTACTTAGAAGGAACAGAGGTTCTGCAATATCACTGTACTGTACTAGACCCACTCGCACACGATCACTTCCAATATCAAGGGTCTCGATTATTCTTGAGATGAAGTCACGAATAGCTGGCAAATTTGTGTCTCCAACATGAAAAGATCCATCAATTAAGAACACAATATCTTTTTTGTCTGCTTCTGTTGCAAATAAACAGAAAATAGACACATATATTTAATTTCTGTAAATCAAGTACACAACTTGATTATTAAGTGATTTGATTATTAAAGTAGCATCTTTCTTGAAGTCAAGATGTTACATGCGTATCTCAACAGTTACGCGCCTTCCAACAGATAAACAAAGCCTTTCAATTGTTCTCAATTCTTATTGTCAGTGGAACTAGGCAGCATCTGGGGCAAGCTTTGGCTGCAATTGTCTGAGAAACTGCTGCTGCTGCACACAACCTCACCCGTTTTGTTCTAGTTTTGGCCCACTGCAGATTTCAAAGGCCTGCGTACCAAGAGTGCACAATTGCTGCTGCGCAACCCATGACAGGGCTTGCTGTCCTGCCAATGATCCTGCCATACATTAAACTGCAGTGAAAGTCCTTTGAGGCAGAAAGTGTAAATTGGTGCACAATTGGTACTTTGGAAGAAAATAATCATTAACAGAAACACAGGCAGGTGTTCGAATTGGAGTAACCTGTGAAAAATGATAACTGTATTCTTCTCTTTTTGACTGAATGATCATTAGTTAGCAGGTCTCCCTCCCAAAGATATGTTTTCTTTTCTTCCAGTTATAGAAGAAGCAACTTTTCTGTAAGGGATGTGATTCTTTTTCTTGGGGTGGGTGGCTTTGGAGAAGCAAATAAAGTTGGCCTGTTTTTGTTCAGATGTTTCATCGCCATGCTAGTGACATCATCACTGGAGCGTCCGATGAAGCGATGTTGCCATAGTCCGCTGGGAACTTATACTGTCCAGTTCGTTGTGGTGAGTAGTGTCATTTCCGGTATAGATCTGTACGGGTTTGTATATGGGACAATTGGGACAAAGTAACCATAGTGGCCCAAGCCAAACATAGACTCGCACAGGAATTCCTAAAGGCATGGTTCTCCACCCGTAATGCAATTAACAAGCATATAGAATTGGACCCCATATAGGAACCCATACAGATCAAAACCTGAAATAACAGTACTCATCATAGCAGACCATATAGTATAAATTCCAAGTGGAGTCGAATACCTTCGCTTCATCGGAGGCTTCACCGATGATGTCACCTAGCATGGTGACAAAATGTCTGAACAAAAACAAGCCAGCTCGGCAAGCAAGTCAGCAACCTTAACTGTATTTCTGGTTAGGAAATAAAAGCTAAGTAACAGACACAATCATTGAGCGGAGACAATGGGAACTGCAGATGCTGGAGAATCCAAGATAACAAAGTGTAGAGCTGGATGAACACAGCAGGCCAAGCAGCATCTCAGGAGCACAAAAGCTGACGTTTCAGGCCTAGACCCCTCTCTGATGAAGGTTCTAGGCCCGAAACGTCAGCTTTTGTGCTCCTGAGATGCTGCTTGGCCTGCTGTGTTCATCCAGCTCCACACTTTGTTATCTCAGCCATTGAGCATGTGATTTCAATGATCATTTACACAAGACGTGCAGGTCAAGTTTAACTTTTTTGTAGTTTTGTTAGCAAAATGTGTAAGACGTAAAGAAGATTGATTTAATAAATTTTGATCATCGTGAGGACTTCACTTTCTTGATTATTGAATGCTGGTACATGTTTGTTAAATGATATATATACAATCAATGTATGTTTAATGTGATTATGCAAATACATCCAGAATGTATTTACACTAAAATTTGTGCATGTGCCTAAGTTGGTAACAGGGTACCAAGTTTTAGGTCATCAACAATCTACATTGGAAAACATTGCACTACACTGCACTACACTCTAGATTATACAATTGAAACAGCAAATTCAATGGCTTCACTTGTATCCTTTCTTCAAAACAATTTGTGAATGAAATTTATGAAACACAAGACAGTTTATTAGAAAGACATCATATATTATCAATCCCTGAAATAGGAACAAGGCTACTGTCGGAGAGTCCAAATGGATGGCTCTGAAATTGTCCCGATTTATCATTATCAAACTTTTTTTATCAATTCCAATGGCTTCCATTCCAATTGGACAGCGTGGTGGCTCAGTGGTTAGCACTGCTACCTCACAACAGCAGGGGCCCAGGTGTGATTCCATCTCCAGGTGACTGTCCATGTGTAGTTTGCATATTCATCCTGTGCCAGCAAGGTATTTCCTCCCAAAGTCCAAAGAGCTTCAGTTTAGTTGAATTAGCCATGCTAAATTGCCTACAGTGTCCAGGGATTATGTAAGTTAGGTGGATTAGCCATGGGAATTACAGTGTTACAAGGATAGGGTAGGGGGTTTTGTCTGGGTCAGATGCTCTTTGGATAGTCAGTGTGATTCAATGGACTGCATGGCCTGCTTCCATACTGCAGGAATTCTACAACTCAATGATTATATGCATCACATGGGATAGTATTGAAACTCAAGGCTCAAGATAATTTTTATACCTTATTTTTTAATAGGATATGGAATTTCTTGTTGGACTGATATGGATTACACCTCAAATGGACCATGAGAAAGTGGTTGTGAGCCACTTTCTTGAATGGCAGCAATCCCTGTGTAGAATTTGATCTGACCTGTCTTGAATTAATTGGCCTTAGCCAATACAATAATGGCTCCCTAGAACTGACCTCAGCACTGCCAGGTTAGAGCTGAGATAAAGCAATCTTGAGTCCTCCTCCGGATTTCTGTGGAGTATCTTGTAATACGATGTACGCCTACATGAGGAACCAATGGCAAAAAGGAGTGGGCTGTGCTTTGATACTTTCAGCAGTTATACAGCCTTCTGGCAGTGACTATCCAAACTCACAGCTGACTCATGGCTTCATAATAGTATACCACAGGACAGACAAAAGCTCAGCAAGACCTTGCAGGAGTAGTTTTGACCTTGCGTGCTTGTGTGAAATGGGTGATAGCAAATCATGGAATAGACTGCTCTCATTGGAAATATTAATCAGATGACAGGTAAAAACAATTCTCTGTCACCTATTTTATGCAATCACACAAAAGCCAAAATTACCTCCTTCACCTTCAGGAAAGCAGTGAAGACTGAATAAAAGTTTAGAAAAAACTCTTGTTGTGTGTCTGCTGTAAGACAACCACTGGTACATTTTATAACTTGCTCCTGTACATAAGAGGTTCAAGATCCTTGAATATCCTTTTGGTGATGACCAGCATTGCACGCCACTAGGCACAAAGTGAACAGTGTGGATAGAGTTCATACACTGCTGCATTCTAAAATGAGACTCTTTAGAGCACATGAACATGAGCACACCTAGAGTTTAGATATAACCGTCTTTAATACTTGTGCAAGATAGTGTTATTTTGTCTTAACTTATATACAGTTTTTGGTTTTGACTTCTCAACCAGCATGCCTTGAAGCCAAACCTCATAGTCTGGCTAAAACTACATGAGTTTTTCAGTATATTTTAGAGAAAATGATGTTTTAATATCATGGTCTTGAGATTTTCCAAAAAGTAGGCATTGCTTTTTAAGCATGTGGCCAAAAATAAATAAATGCAATATTCAAGCAGTCAGAGAAGAGAATAGACTGCTAAAGCCAAGGTTATCTGATAAATTTATTACAAAATAAAATAATTTCGACAAAGCGTGCTCACTCAGAATGGAATTACCTTTGATGGTTTGAACTGTTGGTAGTTCAGAAGCCTTCCTCATGCCAGTCAGTGTTGACAAAGATAATAGTACTTTATGTTGTATCTCTGGAAGAAAACGGAACTCTTTCACACCAAAAGCTAAACTGGGGTCGGAACTAACTTCCTGTAGCTGTTTTATCATATTGTCTGCTCCAATGACTAATGTTATAACACCCGCTTGCAACAAGGCATCAGATGGCTGCCTCACATCATCGGTCAATTTTCCAGAAGTAATAAGTACCAGAAACTGGGGAACACCTTCCTCATGTCTACTGCCTGAATATTTGGTAAAAAGGTATTTAAGTACATAGTTCAGTGCTTCTCCAGTCTTGCGAGTTCTACCACCTCTCTGCCTGAGTGCTCTTACATGAGACACAAGTTCATTTTTTGATGAATAAGTGTTTAGAAAGAACTCCGAATTTGCAGCATCACTGTACTGTGCCAAGCCTACTTGCACTTGATCACTTCCAATGTCAAACGCTGTAATAATTGTTGCGATAAAGTCCCGGACGTCAGCAAAATTTCTTCTTCCAGTATGATATGATCCATCAATAAGGAATACAATATCCCTCTTGTCCATTTCTGTTATCATTAGGAAGGGAAATGCACAATTAGTATGACATTCATAGCAAATACTTGCAAATTCTATAAAATAAAAGCATAATTTCCCCTTAATATTTGGTTTGTGAAGAAACTGGATTCAGCTTGGAATGTACAGAGCTGCTTTTGCAAGTCTGAACTCTTAAAGTAATTGTTGTATGCATTGTCTTACATACACATTGCCAATGAAACCACTTGTCCATCTATACTATGACTTGAAGTATATTGGTGTTATGAGAAATTCTCCTTCTCCTAACTTTGTATCTATCAGGTCAGCATGCTGCTGAGGTTTCGTTTCTGACTCCTTCCTCGGCACCTGATTTCAACTCAACCCACCCAGTAAAATCCTAGCAAGCAGGTCCTTAAAATCATCAGGGGATTAATGCTTACCAATGTCCCTGCATCAGAATGAAACTTTTGTGGTTATCACATTCTCAGTTACAATGTTTAACATTGTAAGACCAACTTGGAAGTGAGGCATACTTGGCTGCTTCAAGTCCTCACCTGATTTTCCACCAATTCCCACAGCCTTCAGTTTTAACTTGCAATTCCAAGCAGGATGGATGCCTGCCTGAGGCTAGGAGCATCCCCCTTTAAATGTATAGACTGGGATCCAATGATAATGCAGCTTTCCCACCGGATAAAGTTAACAGGAAGTGTAGGTGAGGACAAAACAAAAGACCAAGGAAACAGAGTTTTTGCTTTGTAATATTCCATGTGATGCGAGAAGAAACTTGCATCTTTTCCAGTCTTTGGTGTTACCCACCACGACATCTTTTCCTTCTTCCCAAATACAGGAACTTGACAAAGCCCACAGCATGCTTGATATGCGGGATATTGTCCTCTCAGTCCAGACCCGCACATATTGCACAGCTACCCATAAGCCACTTGCTTTCAATCCTTTCTGAGTAACAGATCAAGAGGAAAGAGCTAAAATATAGGAGTTAGAAAGGACTACATTTCATGCTTTTGAGATCAGTGTTCATAGATGGGGACGGGGGTGGGCGCAAATTTGCAGCCCACCTCACCCCCACCTGCCTGGTTCCCACTCTCAGCTAACATTGGCCTCATGAGTGAGAAAGTACAGACTTTTTCCTGCGCATGTAGTCTTTTTAGTTATTGGAAGGAGATCAATTGTGGAACAGTAAGGTATGTTTCAGAAATGTAAACTTTTCTGATGTTTGTTCCTAAGTGTCCCAGTTAAATTGTGGGGATGTTTAAAGATTCTGGTAGGTCACACTGTCATGCTTTTATGATGAGTGACAAATGTTTTAAGAGAAGGTATGACTTACACATGGCAGAAACTAGAAGTCCTGCCATCTTATCCATATCAGGAGATAATTTACAATCATTTATTTTGCCACTGAAGGACCCACTTAGCTTAACAATGCAAAGGGGCAATGAATATGCCAGGAGGAAGTAACTCGGGGTGTTGAGTGTTGAGTGTTGAAAGATAAAAGTACCAGATTCAATGCCAGGAGTCTTGAAGGAGATGGTAGATTTTAGTACCAGCACTTTAAATTTTATAAACTCATGGGATTGATATTAGTAGAGGGCCTGATATTTGCTGCTGGCCACAATTGATCACCTTCCCATATTCCTCTTCCCATATCCCCAGGAGCATAATCAAGGTTACATGCAGCAATAGTTAGGCAAGATGCTGTGCTGGGTGCAGCATACACCAGCATTCACCACTTGCAGTTCAGCTCCAAGGACCGATCTTTCACATTTCTATATGCTTGAAAACCAGTTTAAGCTCTTGGCAATGATATCACAACCCAGTAAATTTATCCACAAGAATTTCCTATTTCTAACAATGGTTTCCCTAACATACAATTGAAGCTCTGTCCCACTGAAAGAGTCATAGAATGAAAGAGCTGCGCAGCATGGAAACAGATTCTTTGTCCAACTCACTCATGCCGACCAGATATCCTAAATTAATCTAGTCCCATTTGTCAGCATTTGGCCCATATCCCTCAAAATCCTTCTTACTCATGTACCCCTCCAGACGCTTTTCAAATGTTGCCATTGTACCAGCCTCCACCGCTTCCTCTCGTTCTATACTTGCACCCACCCTCTGAGTGAAAAGGTTGCCCGTTAGGTCCCTTTTATATGCTTCTCCTCTCAGCTTAAACCTATGCCCTCTAGTTTTGGGCTCTCCTATGCTGGGAAAAAAGACATTGGCCAATCACCCCATCCATGTCCCTCGTGATTTATAAACCTCTATAAGGTCACCCCTCAGCCTCCGATGCCTCAGGGAAAATATCCCTAGTCTATTCAGCCTCTCCCTATGGCTCAAACTCTCCAAGCTTGGCAACATTCTTGTAAATCTTTTCTGAATCCTTTCAAGTTTAACAACATCTTTTCTATAGCAGGGAGACCAGAATTGAACACAATATTCCAAAAGTGGCCTAACCAAAATCTTGAACAGTCATGGTATGACATTCCAACTTTTATACTCAATGCACTTTCCAATAAAGGCCAATATTCTTTGATTCTGAAGACAAGATGACTGGTTAACAGACAAGTCAAATCAAAAAATACATGTACAATGATGGCCAAGCTGCAATTTACCATTATCTTTCAAATGTATTGTAGTGTATGATTGATTTGATTGAACCAAGCATTTCTAGAGAAACCTCAGTGGGAAACCTACAGTTCCTATTCATTTACTCAAGGAGTGCTTCATTAAAATAAATGTGGAAATTGCAAAAGCAAATAATCATTTTATACAGAATGCGTTTCCCTAATACAGTTTCAGTTTCGAAAGTCTGAATGCATTAACACATAATCAGTTTCTGCATAGCAAATACAATATTTCTTACAGCTGCATGAACCAATCAGAATGGCTACTACAATTTTAGATACCTTTTTTAACCGGAGCAGTTGGTTGCTCGTAAACAACAGTTACACCAGCCAATGTTGACAGCTGTGTCAGTACTTGTTGGTGTATATCTGGTAGAGAATCAAATTCAGCAACATTGAAAACTAGACTGGGATCAATTGCAATCTCATTTAGCTCTGCTAGATCTGCATTCCTGCCTCCTACAGCGAAGGCCATTATGGCAGAACGCTTCAGAATATCTGCAGGTTGTTTCACATCATCATTAGATTTTGTCCCAGTAATGAGCACCACAAACTGGGGAACACCATCTTCCTTCCTACTTCCCGCAGCTGTGGCGAAATGACTTCGATAGATGTGGTCGAGAGCTGCGCCAGTGTTAAGTGTCCAACCACCCCTCAACCTGAGATTTTTCAGAGCAGTTTGTAAAGCGGATTGTGTTGTGTGGGTATTTAAGTGAAATTCAGTCGTTGCAGCATCACTGTACTGCGCCACTGCAACTTGAACCGAATCTGGTCCGATGACAAAGTTTTCAGTTATACTGGAGATAAATTTGCATATTTTCAGAAAGTTAGCATGTCCCAAACTGGAGCTGCCATCGATCAGAAATACGATGTCCCTCTTGGGGATTTGAACTGCAAAATAAATTTAGGTCAGTTAGAAGGATTTTTTCATGCAAAACGTAGAAGAATATTGAACTGATCACCACCATTGAAGTAAGGCTCATCATGGAACGCAACAGAGAATTTTACAGATTTAAATTGAAGCACAGAATGCAGGAATTTAAGAATAAACCAAATATGATGATCATGAATGGTATTTGTGACTATGTACATACACAATGATTTTTTTAATGAACTTTTGAAATAAAAAATGTAAATATAGTCTGGTTCAAGTAATCAATGCCTTCAGTTTGTTTGGATAGAGTCAAATTCCAATGTTTGTTTGTTTCCTTGATATGCTACCGTATAGAGCCAAACTGTGTTTGTGTCTATGTTTTTACACAAAGGTTTTTTTAAAAATAAAATATGTATTTTTGAAATTATAAATCACCCACGATGTTCCAAATAGTGGCTGAAAAATATCTAACAGACACAGAAAGATGACATTTAAAATGACTTCTGACAATGCTACATACCAAAGTGTTTAAAAATATGTATTTGCAATTTATGTGAAGACACGAAGAGATTGTTTAATAAATAAGCAGAGATAAAATACAAAAGCAGGCAATCTTCAGCACAAAATGTAAACATGCTCAAAAAAAAACAATTATCACGAGATTATGGACAGACCAGAAGCAATGTCTAAGTCCATTAATACTTCCATCTTTGCTAATTAAATTACAAACGAGAATGTAATTCAATGGACCCTCACATTTGAGGCATTGGTGGAGCTGATGGGAGGTGGATGGGATGGTCAGGCTGATTCTGGGAGGCATGATTGTCCTGAGTTGTGGATGAGAGAGGAGGTCTCTTCCTAATCTATCCTTAAATTGTACTTGGTAACATTTTCTTTTGGTAGAAAGTCTGTTGATAAATGGAAAGCATTAATACAAAGGAACAAAAATTCTTGAACCTGAGGTTTCGGGGTCGAGTCAGGTTGAGATAATGAAAGTTGGGAGGTAGAACGGGTGACAGGACAGTCAGAATGGTGTGGTGAGGTGGGGGTTAGTTAGGTTCATGTGTACTTCAAGGCAGAGACTTTATTGGCAGGCCCCAGAGAATAGGCATATTTTTGGAAAGTTGAAACAACCTGAGCACTGTCCTTGAAGTCAATAGTTTGAACTTTCCAACCTGAGTTAGAATTCTTAGTTCTGATTTGGATCAGAATAAAAGTTACTTACCTCCGACCCAAAAGCATGTCCAGATTATTCCCCAAATGAAGCATCAGAAAGGATCAGGGTTTAAACCATGCCCCATTATCATAATCCATGCACGATCCTACAGTTTAACATTTAAGGTCCAAAGCCATTTGGATAACTAACTGAGAGAAGTTCTGTTCGAGAGGGAGTAGTAGGGTAGATAGATGTGGAAGGAGATATGGCAGTAAATGGGTGAGATGTTAGAGTGCATGACAAGTGAGATATTGGGTGCCAGGTCGATGAGAGAGTGGGGTTCCAGGAGGGAGTATGGTGGCAGATGGGCAAGTGGGTAGGGTTCTAGCTGGTTTGGGCTGACAGTTATCAGGTGGATAGAAGTGCAAATTCTAGGTTGGTGGATGAGGTTCTGGTATGAGGTAAGTAGTGGGGAGGGGGCAGTGGGAAATGTGCCAGATGGGTGGATTCAATAGGTGCCATGTGGGTGAGGGTACAGTTGCCAATATCTAACTATTAAGATTGTAAATTGGACCATTCAACAACAAACTCTAATTCAGAGTTGTGGACATTACCGGAAATGCATTAGGGCTAGGGGAAATATATATTGTTTAAAAATGAGCTTTTGAAATTTCTTGGCAACTCATTGAAGATCAAATGTCAACATCTGGCCAATTGGCAATGCTACACTGAAAGTCCTGAATTGACAAGGCCAAATTTTCTGATCACTTATAAATTTATCATTGTCAAGGCCAACACCTCTTCAAAGTGAAATAATATAGGGCTAAATTAGGCTTAAAATTATATTACACGTCAGCCTTTGAGATGACAGAAGCTGTTTAATGAGGGGAAATGGCTGTATTCAATGCTAAAAAAAATGCTTGCAAAAGTTGGAAGTTACTCACCTTCAACCTTAGGTTCTTCCACCTTTATAATCAATTGCTTGGTAGCCACCAAAGAAAACAGTGACATTAGCTGTTGTTGTGTGCTAGCCTTTTGGTGGAGATCAGGAATGAGCATAGAAAATGAAGGGTCAGTCGCTATCAGTTTGGCTTCAGCTGCATCAGCGTCTGCGATCCCAAGAACAAATGTAAAGGTGCCACGCTTTTTTATTGAAAACACCCCTCGTCTGACATCATCACTGGACTGTCTCGAAGTCAGGAGGACCATTACCTGAGGAACCTCCTCATCAGCCCTACTCCCAGCTGACGGAATAAAATGATTGTCAACCAGAAACTGAAGGGCCATTCCAGTGTTGACTTCATTTCCACCTTTCTGTCGAAGGTTTTTAATGGCTTTGAGAACTTCTGTTTTTGTAGTATATGTGTTTAAATAGAACACGGTACTGGGGGTCTTACTGTATTGCACCATGCCAACTTGGATGGCATCAGGGCCAATATTGAGATCTTCAATGAAATTTGCGATGAAAGATCGCATGAATTGAAATTCATCACTTCCCAAATTCCTTGATCCATCAATTAAGAAAACTAAGTCAGCTGATTCTTGCGCTTGAAAGATAAATGTAAAAGATGAACATATTAAATCAGATAATGCAGAACAACACATTATAAAGGAAGATATGTGCATTTATATAACATATTCTAAATCCTTAGGGTTTCTGCATTATGTACAATACGTACCTTGACTGCATTATCACAATGGTAGCAGAGGGAAAGGCAACATATTTTACTGAGAAAATTCGCATCTTGCAAGTCATGTACACTGCTGTTACTGTGTGGATGGAATGGATGTTTAAAGTGGCGGATGGGTTGCTGATCAGGAGTCAGCAATCCACCCACTTCCAGGCCAGAAACATCCAGAGTCAAGAATTTAGAGTTCAAAGTTATGACATAAGCATACCAACGTGGTTCACATTACTAGCATTGAGCTAACAATCATTGACAACATGCCGTTAAAACCTCCAGTATCTAGATATAAAATAATGTAAATAATGCATGAAATACAGCCTTAGACTTGGTGGGTGATGTTGTATAAAGTCTGATGTTACTGTATAAATATGTTAGTCTGCATCATGAGTGAAACGAAATTAGCTAACCCCACTACCGCTGGGAGATGGTTCTCTCTAGAAACTTTTCGTAAATATTACATAGTTGGAAAGTATTGTTCAACAAACGGCAAAGCTTCCTCCAATCTAAATGAACTCCTATCCCAGAAAAAGCCACATGGTAAACACAAGTTAAAGCAACAATCTAAGAAATATTAAAATTTGGTACTTCAAGATTAGAAATGTCTGTAGTACCCTCAGTGCTAGCAAGAATTGAAAATGGAATGTTAGGGAGAACTAATCAATGGATCAAGACATTATACATGCTGGAGGGCTTCAGATTTTGGGAAATTAGAGACAGTTCTACGACAGGAGGCATCTATAAAAAATTACAGGCTGCATCTCAGAAGAACCGGGACCAATGTCCATATGGGGAGATTCATCAGTGTGCATGAGGAAGGTTTAAACCAAACTGGCATAGGTCTGTGAAGCAGCTTTCAGAAGCAGAAAAGTGGAGGGAGATGCATAGATAATTAAGGCATTCTATAGTACAGAGAAGGAAGCAAAAACATATCCAGTAGGAGCAAATATTGAAGGATCTGCAAACTGCGGAGACAGGACTAGAATGCCGCATGTAAAGTCAAAGTGTACGATGAATAAGACTGGTGCGCTGCAATCATAAATAACTACATGAAATATGTTGTGGTGGCAATGACAGAAATTTCTTTAGAAGTGGTGAGGGTGGACCATAAAACTACAAGAAACAAGAACTTGGAGGAGGCTGTTTGAGCCCACTCTCCTATGTCTGGATTTTCACAACCATTTCACAGCTCTGGGGTTTTGAAAATGACAAATGAGACCTGAAATTAGAAGCTGGTGCCCCAAGCCTGGCATCTACTGTCTGTGTGGTGATGTAAGTGGCATTGGATTGTTATTCACACACCTGTGTGTGGCAGGTGCAGCCACCCACAGAACTCAACAACTGCCTCTCATTGAGCCTGGTTTGGGTGAACAAAAGTGCATAATGTAAAGTGTGCAGATTAGAACTGGTAAGAGTGGGTTTCAACTTTGCGAATAGCAAAGTGCTCTCCTGACATTCGGATAGCCTGGGCACTCTTTTGAAGAAGTAAGGTCCTGGGATACCTTTGAAGAGGTAAGTCGCCAATTGGAATTGTTAAAAATTAGACAGGAATGCACGTAAAGTGTATATAATTTCACTAGCTCATCGGACTGTCAACAAACATACCAAAATCAATTGTTAGATATGCCAAAAGGATCTGTCAAAGGGAACTAACAAAAGTGTCATCCTTTTTAAACTTTAGACCCAGTGGCACAGCATTGAAGACTATCCCCACTCATTTCCCTGCCCAGTCTGCTTCCATTATCATCAGCCACCTCATTCATTCTATTGTCACCTAGAGAAATCCTGCATGCTGGAATTATTGTCATAGTCACAAAGCAATTATAGCACAATTATTGGTTGTATGGGCCATCTAATGTCCATGACTTTTGCCACCTTGTAGACAATGGCTTCCAAGTTAAAATAGTTTTGAGACATTCTAATTGTTTATCTTGGAGAAAAGGTTGAGAGGCAATCTGAAAGAAGTTTTCATAATCGTCAAAGATCTGGACAGAGTAGATAGATCAAGAGTCAGCAATCCACCCACTTCAAGGCCAGAAACCACCAGGGTCAAGAATTTACAGTTCAAAGTTATGTCATAAGCATGCCATCATGGTTCACATTAGTAACATAGAGTTAGCAGTCATTGGTAATGTACAGTTGAAACTTCCAGTATCTAGATATAAGATAATGCGAATAAATAGATAAGGTGAAAGAACATCCAAGTGAATGGATTGAGAATGGAAGGGCACAGATTTAACATAATTGGCAAAATAACCAGAAATGACACAAAGGAAAACACACATAGTGAGTATTTAGGATCTGGAAATCACTGCCTGAGTGTATGGTAGGGGTATTCAACTGAGGCATTCAAAAGGCAGTAGCCTCTTACTTATAAAGGGAGATTGTGTAGGGTTGCAGGCAGAAGGCAAGGGAATGGTACTAGGTGAGGTGTTCTTTCAGGGACAAGAGCAGACACACAATGGCCAAATGGCCTCCTTCTGCACTTTAATTCTATAATTTATTGCAACACTTAATCCACTTAGTACACATCAGATAGTCTGTAATGTTATAAAATTGGCAGAATTTCCAAGTGGCTACTTAGAACCTCTTCACCTATTTCTACTGAGCTATTAACCTAACTTGGGCAAATTGCCAGAAGTGAAGAGATCATCTGCGTTCTTATTCTTCATGTGTTCTGCAGATAATGAGGATCAATAGTCAAAGCTCCATCACAGTTGTCACAACTGAACACTATTATTTTGATCCCACTGAATTGACTTTTTCAAACTATGTTTTTAATTCATTTCATGCAAACATATATTCATTTAAAAGTAAAATCAGGGTTTGGCCAGAAAGAAGTAACAGAATGCATAGTATTTCCAGTTGATTGTAACACGCTGCTTCAAACATCTGTTATCACTCATGAAAATGCGGCATTCAGTTACTTGAGATGTTCTGACAGGTCCAAATGCCATTAGGCTTTAGACATTGAAAATAGGATTAGCAGTGTTGGCTTGTCAAAATGGAAAGCTCTGGTCACAATTCTCTGATAATTAAGATGAATTTGGAAGTGATTTCTGAGAAATAGCATATGCAAACTGAACTATTCCCTGTGGAACTCATGCTGATACAGAGAATATAGTGCGGAAAACAGGGGCTAGGATGATAAGCAGTGTAATCTTTTCAGTTCAGAGTCCTGATTACACTTTTAACTATATTTCTCAGTGACAGTGTGAAGTGAATCTGAAAATTTTCATGACACTGTACACAATGTGCTTCCACTATTGAACGTGGCTGGTGATAATGTTTTCACCACTGTTAATCTGTTTCTTTACAACCAATGTCTATCAAAATCCGAAGGATTGGTGCAACAAGAACTGGTACTAAAATAGGGCATAACTGAAGGAAAAACTATTTACTTATTGGCAATTAAACAGATTCAAACAGGGTTCTAGAATGTTTTTATAGGTTTCATTCACATTAAGAAATAAGACAAATAGATTCATTCTTTTTATTACATTGCAGCATGTTTGGGTCAGAACTTATTTATCACTTTAGAATATTATGAATTGTCACAACTGCTCTGGTGCGATTTTTCACAGCTGTCAAAATGCAAGCAGAGTTTTCTGAGCAGTTTATTTGATGTGGTTTAGCCTCAAATGTATTCAGTCAGATTGGAACTCTCAAAAATATATATACTTTCTCAGCTTTAGAGTTAGAGATCATTAATCAGGGAGGGAATACCCTCAAGGAAATGTTGTATAATTCTTATTAAGAATTGCAAAAAGAAATCTAAAGGAGCATTTTGAACTGGAAGAAAACTATCTTGAATGGGAGGAGAGGAATTCTAGTTGGAACCGAATGGAAAAAAAAAACTGATTTGAAAATCTGTAATAGTGCAAGGGTAATCTTTAAGGAGCAGATATTTCATTTACAGACTGGGGACATTTTAACAACAACAAAAGTAAGGGGGATATAGCCAAGGCTCCTTGATTAACTATGGAGACAGAGTATATGATGTATGATGAATGCCAAATAAGTGTTTCCTAAATCTAAACTTTCCATTCACCCAATCAGGTATGGGTAAGTGCTAGAGTATTGGAGAGTGACAAACGTTACACAATTATTCAAGAATACCTAACAAGAGCGTTGCTATTAGCCACAGGACAGCCAGTTTCACATCCAGGGCAGGTAAGGTTTTAGAAATAAATATTAGCATATAAATCAATATGCACTTAGACATGTTAGAGTTAATTACAATGAGCCAGCTGGGATTTGTAACAGTCAGATTGTCCTTGACTAGAGTCATAAATTCATGGAGATGCACAGCACTGAAATAGGCCCTTCGGTTCAACTCACCCATGCCAACCACTTATCCTGAATAAATCTTGTCCCATTTGCCAGCATTTGGCCCATATCCCTCAAAACCCTTCCTATTCATGTACCCATCCAGATGTTTTTTAAATGTTGTATTTGCACTGGCCTCTAGCACCTTCTGTGGCAGCTCATGCCATACAGGCACTACACTCAATATGAAAAAATTGCCCCTTAGATCCCTTTTAAAACCTGCCTTTGCACTAGAAACCTGTAGTTTTGGGCTCCCATTCCCTGGGGAAAAGACTTTAACTAATCACCGTATCCACACCCCTCATAATTGTATAAACCTCCATAAAGATACATCAGTCTAAAGCCTCATGTTGCAGCTATACCGGACATTGGTTAGGCCATTTTTAGAATGTTGCCTTCAATTCTAGTCTCCCTGTTGTAGGAACGATGTTGTGAAACTTAAAAGGGTTCAGAAAAGATTCACAAAAATGTTGTCAGGGTTGGAGAGCTTGAGCTATAGGGAGAGACTGAATAGGTTGGGGCTATTTTCCCTGAAGCGTCTAAGGCTGACTAATTGATTTTTTTTTCATTAAATAACAGAAAAGGTTGACGAAGTGACTGCAATGTTCCTTCTATCTGTCCTTGAAGGATTTCCGTAGTTTACTTAGGGAGAATGAGGTCAGGAAAACTTACTATTACCTGTAGCATTCTCTATTATTAGTTATGGACTTCTTTCTTCCTTAAGACATAGAAAGTTCCAAAAAGTGTGAAGACAGCACAGATGACCTTGAACATTCCTTAATAGGAATGAGACTTTTTACCACTTCCATTCGTGTTTGGTTCTAAATATGGGAATATTTACAGAAAAAGCAAGGTCCCGAGGTAACAAGGTGTGGAGCTGGATGATCACAGCAGGCCAATCGGCCTCTTAGGAGTAGGAAAGCTGACGTTTCGGGCCTAGAGAAGGTTCTAGGCCCGAAACATCAGCTTTCCTGCTCCTAAGATGCTGCTTGGCCTGCTGTGTTCATCCAGCTCCACACCTTGTTACCTCGGATTCTCCAGCATCTGCAGTTCATTTTATCTCTGGTACGAGGTCTCGAGGTGCCTCATTGATATACCTTCAATGGTGGTTCCACCATCGAATGACGGATGTTGAAAGAAATTACTATTGTGCATTTACATGCATTGAATTAACGTGCAAGCAATGACTCTGACTGCCAAGCATGTTTTTTATTATTGTTTGGTCTCTCTACTTCAGGTTCACATGACCACTCTATCACTTCCCTGTCTGAAGAAAAAGACTCCTTCAGATTTCTTATTTCACTTTGATGGCCTGGCACTTCAAGCTGCTGCAAGCCAGAAAGTTTATGCCATCTCCCTCAGCACAAGCTCTCACTGGAAAATCTAACCAATTGTAACCACAATGAACATGTTAGCAAATCTATGCAACCAAAATGGGATGTAGCAATAGCAGGAATATTGACTGCCATGCACACTTCAGGAGGTAAAAATGCTGAGGAGGATGGTCTTGTCCAACTCCTTTACACACAATTCCCTGACTGTGCCGCTGCGGGTCTTCCACACAGCCATCAGCTTTGGTTTTGGAATCCACTTTTCTATAGGTCAAACATCCATTTTTTTATTATGCTACACTGCTTTGATAAAGCTGCAGAAAATAATGAAATGCCACCACTATACTCCTGATGCCAGATCTTTCCATGCACACATCCCACCTTCAGCACTCGGCTTTTCGCCTCTTTTCATCCACCAGATTTATCTAATAATGTGAGTGTGGGACCTCAGTTACTGCTGACCCCAAGATAACCATGTGATAGATGGAGATACAGACCCAGGTTCAGGTGCAGCACTATCATTATTATCAAGATTGGAGAGACAGAGACAAGGGTTTGCGCTGGGCTTCACTACAGCTGCCAATCCACAGCTCAGTAAAAATTCTCTCCATCTTGAAAGTAAGTAATTTGGGTCCTTCTGTCCCCTTTTAGACCTCTGCGTTCTTGAGGAATTGCAACATGTGAGTCAAAAGGGCATTCTGAAGAAGGTGCAGGATCCCCACCTGAAACTTCAGCCTTCCTGTTCCTCGAATACTGCCTGGCTTGCTGTGTTCCTCCAGCTCCACACTTTGTTATCTTTGGATTCAATAGCTGTGTCTACTTTGGACAAAGTGTGAGAAGGTTGTAACTTTATTAGTTGCAGTGAATTGGTTATTATGGATAAGATTGTTTGTAAAGGACTTGTACGAGTTTTCAAAATTGTAAAGGTAATACTCATTATTAAAGCTCTTTTTGTACTAATGAATACAACAGCTTGTAAAATAAATTACATCTATAAACTTGTGTTTTTCACATCTGGTGAGGCAGGGAAGTTAGCCCCAAGGTGCTTTTACTGTGAGGAAAGTTATAGGTCATGGAATAAAAAGGTCAGTAGCAACGTGGATACAAAACTGCATGAGTGACAGGAAACAGAGAATAATAGTCAATGGATATTTTTTGGCCTAGAGGGAAGGTTTGTAGTGGAGCTCCCCAGGGGCCAATATTAGGGCCCTTGCTTTTCCTGATATATACTGATGATCTAAATCTCAGTGTGCAGGGTGGAATTTCAAAGTTTGCAGATGGAACAAAACAGAGAAGAATTATAAACTGAGAAAAAGACAGTATGAATCTCCAGAAGAACATAGTCAAGTTGGTGGAGTAGGCAGATAGGTGACCGATGAATTTCAATGCAGAAAGGTGTGACATGATCCATTTTGGTTTAAAGAACATTGAAGGATAATATAAAATTGGGAGTACAATCCCAAGGGTCAGGAGCAGAAGTATATAGTATATTTTTGCATAAGTAGCAGGATATGTCAAGACACCAACAATTAAAATATAAGGTACCCTTTGGCTTATGACAAGGGCATAGAATATAGGAGTAAGGATGTGATGTTGAACTTGTCTAAGACAGTTGTAAAACCCAGCTGGAGTATGAAAGCTGCAACTGGTTCTGGGAGCCACTTTAGGCACATGAATGGAGAGAGTGAAGAAGTGACTAACAAGAATGGTTCCAAGAGTGAGGAAATTCAGCTTCAAGCACAGATTGAATAACACGTGCCCATTCTACTTAGAGAGAAGAAGGCAAAGAGTAGATCTGATAGAGACGTTCAAACTCATGAGCAGGCTGAATAGAGTGGATAGGCTAAAACTGCTCCTGCTTGTCAAAAGAGCAAGAACAAAAAGGTAATAGATTTAAAGTGATCTGAAAAAGAACCAAGGATAGGGTGAGGAAAACTTTTTTCATTCAGTGAGTGGTCAGGGTATGGAATGCTTTACCTGGAAATATAGTGGAGGCAGGTTCAACTGAGGTATTCAAGAGACCATTGGATGGTTGTTTGGAAAAATGTAAGGTACAATAGCATGGGGGAAATGCCAGAGATTGGCATTAGGTAATGATGCTCATTTGACATGCAGCAACAGGTATAATGGGTCAAATTGCTTTGTTCCTTGCTGTGATATATCCATGTCATTCTAAATTTCTCAATTAATGATAAATACTCGTGTATGTGACCAGGCATCCTTTGAACTGGAGGGAGTCCCAACAGGAAGGAAGTTAAGACACTAAATAGCCATGTGACCAGAATCTGCTACTGTAAAATATAATGAAGAGCTGTAACAAGGTGGAGAATAGAGAATGCATGGTCACAAGGAGCTGGATCTGTGTACAATGCAGTTAGATTTAGGAGAAGAATACGCACAGAGTTAGAGCAGAGACTGTGAATTGGACAATTCAGTATTGCCACAGCTCACCAGAGGGTTTAACAGTTGAAAAATAGCATGTCCAGGCCTCCCTTAGCACTAAACTGGAGCACCAGCCCTGAATTTTGAACTCAAACTTGGAGTAAGACTGAAAACACAGATCCTTGTGATTGAGGAAAGCGTACACTGTCTGTGTACAATACATCCCAGTTCCATTTTCATTCCAAAAATAACAACCTTTGACTGGAGAACTTTAATCACCAATGTATAAGCATTGGTGGACTGACTGCCATGATTTACATTTTTGCTTCTGCTTAATTTGAGTGAATCTTTTAATCATTAACAGTTGACAATAAACTCCCGAATCGTTCCACACAGAATTCGTTTATGTCATCATCTATGAACACCAGGTAGTGACTCAAGAATGATTTTCATTTCAGTGACTCCTTACCCTCCTTTGTTTCAGTCACAGAGTATGAGAGGACTAGGCCAAGCACAGCCAGCAGCAGCACTGACTGGTGCATTTTCACTGGTGTTACCATGCACTTTGCTGCGGGACCTGGAACAGACAGGAACATCGTTAATAAAACATTGCCATTTTTGTCAAGAAGCAAATCGCTTCGATAATCTTTTCATAAATGATTGTGATAGAACCACAATCAAAATACCATCGTCACTAACAGCTCAAAAACAAATTCTGAAGAAGGGGTGATGTGGAAATCACTGTTCACACTGAGTGACTGCAGCAGATAGTTTTCATGACGTTATGGGCAGGCTACACACGTTGATAAGGAAAGAAAGCACAGACGGATAGCGAGACAGGATTTGGAGGGCATTTGAGCAAAATATAAACATATACAGAGCCAAGCTGTTGTATCTCAATCACTTCACTGTACCCCTCCACAAATGTTGCAAGGTGCCTTTTTTTCCATTGTAGAATCTAATTCAGTCAACTAAAAATGCTTCCAAGTTTGGCACTGCTGATGTTTGCCAGACAAGCCTTCAGCTTTCAAAGTCTGAGCACAAAATCTCCTACACCTCTTTCCATCTTCTATTGGATCCCCAACCACATGTGAACCACAAATTGATCTCAGCTTGGGAAAGTAAGTATGCACAATAAGGCTTGGCTCTGAGCCTAGGCTTCTCGAAAAGTTTTATTTTGTTGAAACAGGTGCTCAGAACTGAAAACATCACTTGATTAACAGGTCAAATTTTTTTGTGTTACTTGTTTCATCACTGGCTTAAAATTTATTTACACAAGATAAAGAAATGTCACGTATTGTACTTCAAAGAACAAAGAACAAAGAACAAAGAAAATTACAGCACAGGAACAGGTCCCTTGGCCCTCCAAGCCTGCACTGACCCAGATCCTCTACCTAAACCTGTCACCTATTCTTTTTCCATTGATGCTATTTTAAAAACCTAGTGCTTTATATTTTTAAAGGGTTATTTCAGTTAAAGATTCAGTGAAAAGTGTGGGAAGGCATGCCAAGGGAAGAACCAGGCATACCTAAAAATGAAGTGTCAACCTGGTGCATCTACAAAGCAGGACTACTTTCATGCCAAAGTACATAAGCAACAAGAGACAGACAGAGCTAAGAAATTCCACAACTAACAGTTTGGATCTAAGCTCTGCAGTCTTGTTAGATCCAGTTGTGAATGGTGGTGGGAAACTAATGCTCATTGGTGGAAATGGGTCCAGAAGTATCCACATCCTCAGTCATGAGGGATCCAAGCACATCAATGCAAACAAAAAAGCTGAAGAATTTTGAAAATATCTTAAAGCGATAGTGAAGAATGGATAATCCATCTCAGTCTCCTCCAGAAGTCCCAAACTTCACATGTGCTAGTCTTCAGCCATGTCAGTTAAGACCACATGATACCAAGGGATGTCAGGAGGCACTGGACACTGCAATGGCCAGGGGACCTGACAACATCCCAGCAACAGTACTGAAGACTTGTGCTCTAGAACTTGTTGCACTCATAGCCAACTGTTCCTGCACAGCTGCAACACTGGCATCCATCCAACAATGTGAAACATTGACCAGATATGTCCTGTACACAATACCTCCTGCCAGGGCCACTCAATTCTTGACTTTATGATAAATTTGAACCAAACATGACTGAAAGAGCTGAACTCAGAGGTGAAATAAGAGTGAAAATCCTTGCCATCAAGGTCACATATGACCAAGTGTGGAATCAAGGAGCCCTCGCAAAACTGGAGTCTATGGGAATCTGGAAGAAAATAGTACACTGATCGGAGTCATGTTTTACCCCAAGAAAGGCAGCTGTGGTTGTTGAAGGTCAGTCATCTCAGGTCCAGGACATCCCTGCAGGAGTTCCTCAGAGTAGAATTTTAATTAACCCATTCAGACATTGTGGAAACAAGACCCTTGGCTCAACAAGTCCTCACTGACCCTCAGAGAACCCAGCCAAACCCATCCCCCGAAAACCCAGATAAGCTATACATGCCTGAACACTAGCATGGCCCATCCACTTAGCCTGCTCATCTTTGGATCGTGGGAGGAAGCCCGTGTTGACACAGGGAGAATGTGCAAACTCCACACAGACAGTCACCTGAGGGTGGAATTGAACCCAGGTCCCTGGCACTGTGAGGCAGCACTGCTAACTACTGAGCCACCGTGCCACCTTGAATGCTAGCATTCAATTCTGGAATAATAGATTTAATCTTATTTGAACCTTCTAGCCCAGAGGCAGGGATGCTATCATTGTGCCACAAGAGCCCAGTGCCTCAGGGCACTGTCCTAAGCTCATTGATGTTCAGTTATTTCGTTAATGACCATCTCTCCACCATAAAGGCAGACGTGGGAATGTTCACTGATTGCACAATGTTCAGCACTTTTCAAGACTCCTCAGACACTGAAGCAGTCCATGCCAAAATGCAGAAAGACTTGGAGAATATCCAGGTTTGGGCTGAGAAACCGCAAGTAATGCTCACACCACAAAAGTTCCAGGCACTGACCATCTCCAACTAGCAAGAATCTAGCCATCACTCTTAACATTCAATGTCATTGCCTTCACTGAATCCTCTACAATCAACTTCCTGAGTGTCACTATTTACAAAACATTGAACAGAACTGGCCATATAAATACTGTGACTACAAGAATAGGCAAGAGGATAGGAATTCTGCAGAAGTAACTCACTTTCTGATTCCCTGAAGCCTATCCACCATCTACTAGTGCATAGTAGTAGGTGCACTACGCAGGAGTGTAATGGAATATTTCTCGCTTTCCTGGATGGGTGTATCTCCAACAATACTTAAGAGGCTTGACACTATGCAGGACAATGGCATCATATCTACAATGCTAACCCCCCTCCACCACCAATGCGGAGTAGCAGCAATACATACCATCTCTCAAAAGATGAAAACATTTGAACTAGGAGCAGGATTGGACAATTCGGTTCCTCGGGTCTGTTCTTCTATTTAATATGATCATGGCCAGTTTTGTCTCAGCCTTAATTCCACTTTCCTGCCTGCTCCTGATTACCATTTAACCCATTACTACTGAAAAGTTTCTCTATCTCCTTCTTAGATGTACTCTATGTCCCAGACTCTACTGCCCTGAGGGGGAGTAAATTCCATAGATTCACATCCCTTTCTGAGAAGTAATTCTTCCTCTATTTTAAATATGCCACCCCTCAACCTAACAGAATGACCGCTCATTTTAAGAAGAAATATCCAGTCTATATCTGTTGTGTCAATCCCCTTTAGCATCTTATATACCTGAGATATATTCCTCTCAATCTTCTAAATATAGATCTAAGATTTGCAACCTCTCTTCATAAGATGCAACTTTAAGGTCTGGAATTAATCTGAAGAACCTTCACTGAACTACCTCCAATGCAATTACATCCTTCTTCAAGTAAAGGGGCCAAAACTGTGTACAAAAATCGAGATACAGCCTCACTAATGCTTTATACAGTTGCGACCACAGTTCCTTGATTTTATGCTCCTCTCCTTTAGTGATAAACACCAAAATTCCATTTGCCCTCCTGTATCTGTCAACCAGTGAGCATACCCAGATACCTCTGCATTTGACACTCTGAAGTTTCACTCCATTTAAATAATAAGTTGCCTTTTAATTTTTCCAACCAAAATGAATAACCTCAAACTTATCCATCTGTCAAATTTTGTCCCATTTACTTCCTCAATCCAACATTCTTTTGTAAATTCCTTATTTCTTCATTGCAACATACTTTCCCACCTATTTTACTGCCATCTGCAAACATGGACATGGTACATTTGATCCGCACATTCAAGTCATTATTATGGATTGGAAATACTTGGGGATTGAGGATCAAATGCTGTGGTACCCAATTGGTTATATCTTGCTACCCAAGGAAGACTTATATATCCTGATTCTCTGCTTTCTGTTGCTTAGCCAATCCTCAATCCAATATACTATCCCAAACCCTGTGTGATCTTACCTCATATATTGCCTTTGTGCAGCACTTTATCAAATGCCTCCTGGAGGTCCAGATAGCTATCAGACCTTGATTATAGAATGCTTTACAGAAATTCACCTAGGCTTATCACACAGCAATTTCCAAACCAAAGACCATCGAGAAGAATAAGTACAGAAGACAAAAACTAAAAGAAATGCAGATGCTGTAAATCAAAAGCAAAAACAGAAGTTGCTGAAAAAGCTCAGCAGGTCTGGCAGCATCTGTGAAGAAAATTCAGAGTTAACGTTTTGGGTCCAGTGATCCTTCCTCAGAACATTGTAAGTACAGAAGATACATGGAAAGACCATTACCTGCTAATTCACCTCCAAGCACTCACTAACCTGACTTGGAAATATATCACCATTCCTTCAATGTTGCTGTTTAAAATCTTTGATCCCATTCTCTAAATCATTGTGGCTCTATCAATACAGTACCACCTTCTTGAGGGAAACTGTGGCCGCACTCCATGAAATGAATTTTAAAAAGTCATTTACAGAAAATTATGAAAGGTGGACTTCAGGCATTTTTAGGCACATCATTGTTACTATAGAATTGATAGATTTTGTACAGAGTATTCAATGGGTAAATGGGCATGGAGGTGCTATGAGTCAGCCTGCAAGGTATGAGGGGTCATTTGGGTGTGTGGGTGAAAGGAGCATCATAGGTTAGTGTGGCTGGGCCGTGGTCAGTGGATGAGAGCGATGGTAAGTGGATGATTTGAGGGATAGAGTGCCCAACATTTCACTGAACGTGTGGTACAATATCCATCCAAGAAAACCAAAGTGAACCTTGAAACAGTGCTTGTCATCCCCTGGCTCCACCTTCGATCTGTATCCAGTGGGCAGCAGGCTCAGCTCTTTCTCGACTCAAACTGTTCAAAGCAATGGTGAAAATGTAGCCTGTTGGTGGAAAACACTTCTTTGTGCAAACTGTTACGGAAATTTAGAATTTTCTCCCTCCCAGGGTATTGAGGCTGGGGTCACTTGAACATTTGAAAACCAAGGCTGGTAGATATTCATTAGCAAATGTATTAAGGTAGTTGGACAAAATGATGAAGCGCCTTAGGGAGGTAAATGGTTTATTCCTGTCCTTATGTTCCTGAGGCTTGTGATGGGACAGTTACTTGATGGTGATCTGCAGCGGAACAAAACGAAATGGCTTCCCCAGAGAACATAGCTCAAAAGTTTATGGTGATTTCTTTGAAAACGCAAGGCTTCCTGGAGAGTAATGGATGCTTGTTTACATTGGAAGAATTTCTACTCCATGGTAGCAAGGAAGACAATTGTGCAACAGGCTCCCACATGGAAAGTCAGGGATTGATTTCCTCTTTTCATTCAGGAATCACCCATAACTTGGAGGTAAAGAGGTTTCTTTTCAGTGTAGGCAGTTCTGCAGTTTCCTAGCTGAACCTGGATACATAAAGCAGTTGCTCCTGAGAAAGGGAGAAAATAGCAGCAGAAGAAGAAAAGGTTGGAATTCTTACAAATAGGTTGCCTCACTGCAACAAGTTTAGCACAAGCTTCAGACCAATAGCATTTGGTTAAAACCATTAAGGGTTCCTTGAAGCTGAGAAACTTAATGCTCAGTTATTTAAGGGGTCCCAATGTTCTTTACAGGTAATTAAGTACTTTAGAAGAGGAATCAAAGTTGCTTTAAGATGATGCTTTATTTAAAATATTACAATACAATATCATTTTCTGAACATAAATTTTATATTTCAACTTTTTTGAAAATAACATTTCAATGCAGAGAATATTGTCCACAGCAGTGAAATTGATGGACATACAAAGTACCCAAGTTGTCAGATAGAGACACAAAGTGTGCAAGATTTTAGAGAAAGGCAAGATGTACCAATTTGTGGGTGTAAAATATATTGGTTTTGAATAGAGGGTGTCAGACAGAACCTGTGACGAAAGATAACAGCCTTTACTTTTCTCTTTCTCTACTCACAAAGTTTGTAAACTAAAAATATTATTGCTGCAAATTCTTAACAAAGAAATCTTAATCTACACCATTTTCCCCAGAAAAATAAATGCCAGCCACAACTGACTCAGGGTGAAACTCTGGTACCTATAGTTTATGTGGAAAATGACTTCAGCTGCAGACCAGCAGTCAGACAATTGGTTCATGAATAAATTCTTTTTTATGAATGTAAATAAACTTGGCAAAGTTCTTTTGAGAGGTTTTTGCTATAAAACTGCTTCTTTATTTGTTAAGTTAAGAAAACCCTGACTGACTTATTTCAGATACCATTTAATATGCATAGTTAACAGTGTCATCTCCTTTATAAATTAAAGTTCTGTTTAAGCTAATGGAGGAGTGGAGCAAGGAAAATAATCTATCACTCTTAATGAAACAATTATAATAAACGTAATAAAATATGTAATCTATTTTCTTTGGGGGATCTAGGACTAGGGAAAAGTATTTAATTATTAGAACTATATATTTCAGGAAAGAAGTTAGGAAATATTCTATATATAAAGGGTGGTGCAAGTTTGAAACTCCATTCTGCAAATAACAATTGAATGTAGATCAGTACCAATGCTAAATCAATTGATACATTTAAATCTGAAATGGAGATTCAGGAAGCAGTAACATATCTTCCCGTTCTGTGCACATGTAATAAAGACAGATTAGCTGTGACATTTCCATCCTGCAGAAAGTGAGATTAGTTTGTTGCTCTGTTTTGTGTAGAATTACGTGTTAGTTAATTTGAAACAATACTTTTGTTGCTTGCTCACGTCTGCTAATTCTAATTTTAACTTTGTGCTGTCCAAGATGTGAATGTGCTCCTTGTGTGTTTTTAATCAAATTTAAATGAAGGGGGTATTGAGGATATTGATGAATTGTTATAACTATGTTTTGTTTATGATTTTTGATGAATTGTTTATCCTATGTATGTTCGTTCAAATACTCCAAATGCCAACAGAAATACTGAAGGAAATGTCGGGACAAGACTGTGTCATCTCATACCAGAGCTGATGGTAATTTTAAAAAAAAGTCATGGAATACCAAAACATAGCCCCCGAAAATCAAAAACAATCATACCCCTTGAAAAAATCTCACTTAAGAGCACCAGGAAAAGTAAAAAGTATTTTGACCATTCCTGCAAGGCTAAAGAAGTTCAGCAAAATGGAGTTGTCAAAGAAATTCTGCAAGAAACATATCAGGTCAGCTGTTCGAAATGTTTCTGCTTCAATGCATCTTTACTGAAGCTGGACTTCCAGCTGCATAATTTTTTATTTTTTTCATGGTACAGATACATTGGACAAAATGACTTCCTTCTGCATAATTGGTTATTGTTTCTCTGTCTATGAGGATCTGAGCGGTAGCTGCTGGTCCTCCTGCTGTTTGCTACGCTGCTGTTGATTCTTTGCCTTGTTGCTGCTAATCATGGTCCAGACTAAAGCAGAATAAGCTGCTGAACAGATGTATGACAATCAGAGTTCAGATTTTGCATGCTGCCAAAGTAGCAGAAATGAAAACAAGAACCGTGAGTCAAAACGTTTTACTTAACCAAGGAATCATTTGCAAATGCCCTATATTTTTCAAATTTGTGCTGCTGCCTCTTTTTCTGCTATGTATTTGCCTTGCTTTCACCTGTGAGCACCAGACTCCTGGGAAACCTGTGCAACTCTGGTTAAAGTTAAAAACCCTTATCAAAACAAGGGCTAGGCAACTTTTCTCAACCGGGACATCATGTCATTCAGTTTATGTTAACATCCTGAATGTCTTTATGTTCCAGTTGTCCGTGGTGCATTAAATTCGCTCCAAGTCCATCTCCCTTCAGTCTGTCATCATCAAGTATGTTGTAGCACTTTAGTACTGTCATTGCTGCCACTAGTTTATTGATTTTGGCAAATTCTGCTTCTCATTCTATGTCCCAGTGTCACTGAAAGTTCTTGGCCCTGAATTTGCAAAATGTTTAACACTTTGCTGATAATTTGAGCAAGAATTTTGTCAAATAGTCAATGAATCCAAAAAAAAACACTGCATTGATTTAAATCATTGTTTGCTGCAACACTGCTACGGCTGTCACCTTTTCAGGATGTGGCTGAAGAATTTTTGCTGTCAGCACCTGGCCAAAATACCTAACTTCAGGCATCTTTCATTGTAATTAAATGAAAGCAGACAAAGCAAAATGTGAATCTGGAAGGCTGAAATGTTTCCTGTCCAGAAGACTCTTCTCCAGAACTGGAGAAGAATCATACTGGACTCAGAAAGTTCACTTCCCACCAGTACTTCATGACCTGCCAAACTTTTCCAGTATCTTCTGTGTATCCTAGAGTCATAGAAATGTACAGCACAGAAATAGACCCTTTGTCCAACTTGACCATGCCAACCAGACATCCTAAATAAATCTAGTCCCATTTCATCCTCATGGAATCCCTACAGTGTGGGAACAGGCCTTTTGGCATGACAAGTCCGACTTCAGAGCAACACACCCAGAACCATTCCACATAACCCATCTAATCTATACACCCCTGAACACGATGGGTAATTTAGCGTGGCCAGTTCACCTACCCTGCACAGCTTTGGACTGTGGGAGGAAACCAGAGCACCCGGAGGAAACCCACGCAGACACGGGGAGAATGTGTAACCTCTACACAGACAATCACCCAAGGGTGGAATCAAACCTGGGCCCCTGGTGCTGTGAGGCTGCAGTGCTAACCACTGAGCCACCGTGCCGCCTTTCATTTCCCAGCATTTGGCCCATATCCCTGTAAACACATCCTATTCATATTTCCATCCAGATGTCTCATAGATGTTGTAATTGTATCAGCCTCCTCCACATCCTCTGGCAGCTCATTCTATAAACACAACTCCCTCCGTGTGAAAACATTTCCCTTGAGGTCCCTTTTTAAATTTTTCCCCTATCACCTTAAAGCTATGCCTCTAGTTTTGGATAACAAAATGTGAGGCTGGATGGACACAGCAGGCCCAGCAGCATCTCAGGAGCACAAAAGCTGACGTTTCGGGCCTAGACCCTTCATCAGATGAAGGTTCTAGGCCCGAAACGTCAGCTTTTGTGCTCCTGGGTTGTGCTGGGCCTGCTGTGTTCATCCAGCCTCACATTTTGTTATCTTGGATTCTCCAGCATCTGCAGTTCCCATTATCACCTCTAGTTTTGGACATCCCCACCCTGGAGAAAAGACCTTGTCTATTTACCCTATCCATGCCCCTCATGATTTTATAAACCTCTACAGGGTCACCCCTCAGTCTCCAACATACCAGGGAAAATAGCCCCAGCCTAGTCAGCCTTGCTATTGCTCAAACCCTCCTACCCTGGCAACATCCTTGTAAATCTTTTCTGAATCTTTCAAATTTCACAACATCCTTCCCATAGCAAGAAGACCAGATTTGCTTGAGGTATGCCAAAAGTGGCTTAACCAATGTCCTGTACAGCCACAAGATGGCCTCCCAATGCCTGTACTCAATGCACTGACCAACGAAGGCAAGCGCACCAAATGCCTTTTTCTCCGTCCTATCCATCTGCAACTACATTTTCAAGAATTTCATTGCACTGTTCTCTTGTTCCACCTCAGGTTCATCAGGCAAGATGATATTTTCCTGGAAGATATCCTGACCCTAAATTATTATACTCCTCTAGAATGTGTTTCGAGCTCAATGGCTTAATGTGCTGCAACAGATTTTGGCACATTGATGGTTACTAAGCCAAACTTTAGTCTTTCTCCAACTGATATGATTGGTATTTTCTTGCCAACTATGATCTAGAACTCCAGATTCTTGTTTTATATTATTGCAATGCGCTCACAGCATATCTTTCCTCTTAGCCTTACTTTCAAGGGCAACTTTTTGGATTACCATGCTGCACCCTTTCACAAAAGCCTATAAAGTTCTTGATGCTACGTGATCCATCAGTGTCTTCTGACACTTGATTTGACCTGATGTTGTCTTCTGCAGTCCTCATTCCAACAGACAAAAACTCACTTCTCAACTTAACTGAACCAACCTGGTGAATGGTGTAGAATGATGCATCCGAATCTACAACTGCCCTCTCTCTCTCTCTCTCTGGTGGCCACCTATTCCCTGATTGTTGTGTTGCTTTTTAGCCCGACAATGTGTGCAAAATTATTCAGTTTCTAACAGAAAGAATACTTCTTTCCCCAAACAGTTCATGCTTTCTTCCCCTGTGCACAATGTCCTCCACAGTATTTGCACCCTGCTCTTTGGTTGTGACTTTTGCCTGGAGAATCTCTCGGCATAGTGCAAGACCTGGTCTGTTTAGCTATGAACGTGCTCCATCAGCTGATTCACAAACTCTGCACTTTAGCACTTTGTTGATCACTCTCCTGAGTATGCTTCTCTTCTCTCAATACTCTCACTGTAGGATCTTTTATGCCTAATAAAATCCTGGCTTTAATTAGATCATCTTTTAGCTATGGAAATTCACAGGTTTCTGTGAGCTAAGTCATGACACTGTATATCAATCAATGGATTTTTTTTTCCAATTTGGTGCAAAGTATTGAAAATGTACCACTCAAATGTAACATTCACTCAAAGTCCAAATTATGCCTTCAAAGCTTATAAGCTTCTGCGAGAATTTTTACTGCTGAGAGATTAGAATGAAATAGACTTTAAAACAATCTCTTCCTCATGAATGACTCTTCTGAGTTCCTGAACAACATGGCTATAGCAAGGAATTTGGAAAAGTCAGTTGAGATGCACAACCAGGTCCTTTTTGACTTTAAGACAAATAAATCTCACTTTCCATCTAAGATAATAAAATGTGAGGCTGGATGAACACAGCAGGCCAAGCAGCATCTCAGGAGCACAAAAGCTGACGTTTCGGGCCTAGACCCTTCATCAGAGAGGGGGATGGGGGGAGGGAACTGGAATAAATAGGGAGAGAGGGGGAGGCGGACCGAAGATGGAGAGTAAAGAAGATAGGTGGAGAGGGTGTAGGTGGGGAGGTAGGGAGGGGATAGGTCAGTCCAGGGAAGACGGACAGGTCAAGGAGGTGGGATGAGGTTAGTAGGTAGCTGGGGGTGCGGCTTGGGGTGGGAGGAAGGGATGGGTGAGAGGAAGAACCGGTTAGGGAGGCAGAGACAGGTTGGACTGGTTTTGGGATGCAGTGGGTGGGGGGGAAGAGCTGGGCTGGTTGTGTGGTGCAGTGGGGGGAGGGGATGAACTGGGCTGGTTTAGGGATGCAGTGGGGGAAGGGGAGATTTTGAAACTGGTGAAGTCCACATTGATACCATATGGCTGCAGGGTTCCCAGGCGGAATATGAGTTGCTGTTCCTGCAACCTTCGGGTGGCATCATTGTGGCAGTGCAGGAGGCCCATGATGGACATGTCATCAAGAGAATGGGAGGGGGAGTGGAAATGGTTTGCGACTGGGAGGTGCAGTTGTTTGTTGCGAACTGAGTGGAGGTGTTCTGCAAAAACGTCAAGACCAGGTTCTCTCTATTATTAGCATATATTTCTCTCACTTTCATCCTCATTATTCATTAATCTCAGCTCATTAATTTGAGGGTTCCTGTCGATGACCCATCAGATAGAAGCATTGAAAATTCCCAACATGGAAGTCAAGATGACTTCATCTCAGTATTTGCCCTTCTGGACCTCCATCTTGGAATTCCATTCCACTTCACCATGAGCAGTGGCCATACTCAAATCATGTCCATGACATGGGTCCCTGACATGTACCAGCCTCACCGCTCTGCCAGGGTATGCCTCCTACCAATTTACAGTTCACTTCTGTTCTCCATGCTACAGTTTGGAGCACCTTGGCACCTGTCAATGCAAAGCTTCTTCAAGGCTCTTTTGCATGTAAGGACGAGACTCAATTCATGAATTGGACAAGGGTGCACCTCAGGGCGCTCAAATGCTCTCTTAGCACACGTTCACTTCGTCCCTAGTTTGATGCACGTAGCATTGTCTTGCCTTGTTTTGTCCTTTGATGCTTCTTCAAAGGGCCACACCGCTACAGTCTTGACTTGCCTTGTAATGCAGACACAAAGCCAGACAGCTTGGCATTGCTGTCAGCAGTCATCAGTCAAGGGGATGAATATGTTGCTATATGGCTCTGTGCTGTGTCAATGTTACATCTGCACCAAAGGCAATGTCTGTGCTTCTAACAAATGCCGGTGCTTGATCTGTTGGAAAGTGGCCCTTTAAGAATGGCTCATTAAGCACTTCCACCTACAGAGTGTTTGAGACTCAGGCTCACAACAGACAATTGGAGTGATGTAGTATGGTACCTTGTCAATGAGATGAGTTTGGAACAAGTGACTCTGGTGAGCCAACAATTGGAATGTTGTGAGCAGTTTTGGCCTCTGTATCTAAGGTCTTGGAAGAGGTCCACAAAAGATTTAAAATAACAATCCCAGTGATAAAGAGCTTGTCAAATGAGGAGTGGTTGAGGACTCTGGATTTGTACTCGATCGAGCTTAAAAGTATGAGGGGGGAAATCTCATTGAAACTTACAGAATACTGAGAGGCCTGGATAGAGTGGTCGTAGAAAAGACGTTTCCACTAACAGGGCAGTACCTGAGATTGAAGGGACGGCCCTTTAGAACTGAGATGAGGAGGGATTTCTTCAGTTCGAATTGGTTAATCTGTAGAATTCATTGCCACAGAAGCTATGGTGGCCAAATTGTTGAATGTATTTAAGACAGAGACAGATATGTTATTCACTAGTAAGGGGATCCAGGTTACAGGCAGGGAGAAGGCAGGAAAATGAGGTTGAGAAACATATCAGCCAAGATTAAACAGTGGAGCAGCTTAATTGTGCAATTATAGGCTCTTACAGTTTTATGGTAAGAGAAGACTTGCTAGGCCTCATGGAGAGAAAACCTGCATGAAACTTGATGAAAATGACAATTCGTCAAACTCTCTTAAAATTTAGCCCAATGCTTTAGGTGTACAACAAAGCAATGTGTACAAACAAAGTCAAAATTGAAGTGAACTTAAGATGTATACCTACAGAGATATACTTCATTGTAGAGTTGAAAGGATTATGGAACTCTAGGAAGGACATAATTGCATTTCAATCCAAAAGCAGCCAAACTGATAGCATTCAGTTGCATTGTCATTGTATCTTGCAAGAAACAGGATATAGTCAAAGAACTCAATAGACACACAGTCAGATATTTTCACTTACTATTGTCTCTTAATTATTGTATAAACAGGGCTCATATTTATTATCCCAATGACAATGCAGCATTCTAATTGTGCAGCATTCACTTAATGTGGTCACAAGGAGATATCAAGCAATTCCCATTGTTTCATTTAATTCATTCACGGGATGTGGTCGCTACTGGCTAGTGTGCCATTTATTGCCCATTCCTAATTGTATTTGAGAAGGTGAGGGAGAGCTGCTTTCATGAACTGCTGCAGTCCATATGATGTAGGTACACCCACAACACTGTTCAACACTGAAGGGAGTTCTGGGCTTTGAGCCAGTGATGGTAAAGCTTCTACAATGTGTTTCCACGTCAAGATGGCTTGTGACCTGGGAAGGAACATGCAGGTACTGGCGCTCCCATTGAAGTAAAGGCGGGTTATTCCCTCTTCAGTATCAGGCAGCATTAGGGAAACTAAGGACCAGCTTGCTCACTGCCTTCTCAGCTGCAACAATAATGTGGCCAAATACGGGATTTAATTACGTCTGAATTAATTTCAGTCGGACAACAGCCATTAAAAGAGTCTTCGTTCAAAAACCTTGCATCTAACATTACAAAAAAGAATTTTCTTTACCAGCCTGTCCCTTCCCTAGTCAAACTTTTGGCAGCTTTAATGACTACATGAATTGCAGAAAGATGAAACAATCATTACAAACTAAATGCATAAACAGCTTACAGTCAATCAAAAGTGTCCAGTGAAGAATATTATGCAAACTATATCACAGGTATCCGCTGATATGCTTTTGCAGGAAAATCAAGTCTGTAAAATCTTGCACTATAAGAAAGCAACAAACATTTTTGAAGCTCCAGAGATTGTCAAATAAATTACTTCCTGCTGGCCAGTTAGACTTGTGAAACAGGCACTCACCGTTACAACAGCTCTAGTGAAGTAAACATGCACAAGAGGTGTATCTGCTAAACTCTTCTGTTGAAAGATGTCGAGTCACTGCTGCTACTCGATGATTGAAGGATATTATTTATAATTCTTTTCTATTTAACTCAACGCAACAGGCATGTAATGAGATGTTTGTGAGAATCCTCCCACTCATTGGTAGATATTTTAGGAATGCTTACAATACTTGTAGGTTGTGACAGATTTTTTTAGTTCTTTTTTGGCTGTTTTGATGGTTTGCACCTTTTACAGCCTTTCACTGTCTTTAAGAACACTGCGTTGAGTTATTTGTTATGCAGCTAGGAATGTACGTTTCCAAGACTAAATGTTCTCCTATCTGCCAATGTGAAAGCATTTTGCTTTCTTTCTGTACGAAGGCAATGATAGCCACGATTAATATCTAACATACCCTCACCCTCTCTTTGTTTTGTTATTGCATGTGTTTTCCACTATTATTTGTTCTAGAGCTTTGTCAGCAGGCATTCAAATGAAAAATGCTTCACATTTTAAATTGTTCTCTAGCCAAAGTGTAATTAACTAGTGGGGAAAAAAAAATCTAGAGTTGAAAGAAGCATGGTAATCGGATAAATACTGCAGGGGTGACTTTAACCCTAACTGCCTCACAGAAACTTAGCAGGCAACTAAAATCTCTCAACAGGCTGATCCGCCAATATCTTCCTTTCTCCCTGTCTTCCAGCCATTTAACTGAAGCTCTGAAATGGCAGCAAAATGGCTCGGGAGAAAGCTAAATATATACCATTGGCAAAAACTAGGCTATTGTAAGAAAGGAAGTAATTCCAAACTGGGCAACTGACTGGATCCACACAAGTACTTTTTAGGCATTATTTTTAGTGTCCTATTGAGGCCAGAAGATCTGGAATCCCTGAAGCACCAAGTCTACAAACCCCTCTCAAGGCTCTCCTCAATAGCAAAGCCTGTACCTTCATTCCTGTCCATCAGGCAGCTGGAAAATCCCTATGGTTAACGATATGAGTAATTTATCAGTCTCAGATTTACAATTAAAAATTATATAATGTTGGCATCAGCTGTTATTTAGGAAAGAGAAATTTTAATTTCCACTTCACTTTGAGTGTGAGGTGCTTCCTAATTTCACTCCTGATATGCCTGGCTTTAATGTTTAGACTAGGTACATGCATCCTGGATACTCTCACCGGCAGAAATAGTTTCTATTGATTCTCACTCTGTGTTTCTTAATGGACAGAGCCATTTTTTTTGGGACAAAGTGTGCAGGTGAGTCTAAAAGCACGAGAGACTTCTCCTGGGTGTCGGTCAGGTTTTCTCACGTGACTGTGTTCTTCTCAGCTGGTTTTATGTGTGCATGCAGAGGGAAGACATTAGATTTTATGCACAGGAGAGTAGCAAGCTCAGTCTCCCATCTGCACCACCTGGGTTACAACTTCCATATTTTACAGGTCACCGAACAGCATGTCAGTCTCTGCAACAAGGGACCGTCACTCATCTCTCCACATCACACCCACACACCCTTGGAGATTTCAGAAACCAGGCAAAAAGGAACAGCTGCTTTAGCAACATCTTCCCCAAGGTTTTTCCAAAGGCCGGACAGAAAAGAAGGGAAGTTCTTTTATCTGGGTATGGCAGGAGGCCAGTCTGACCAGTGCCCGTACAAAAGGTGCCAGGGAGATCTGTGCAACAATATATAACTCTTCTTAACAAGAAAGCTTGGTAAATAATATTTTGAACTATTAGAACTGCAGAAGAAATAAGTCATAAAAGCCATGTGGTTAGATGAATCAATCCAACTTCACTAATTCAAATGAGAACACTTTCCATTGTCCAGAAAGCTATCAAACTGTAGGGAACAGAAACTAATCCAAGGTTGAATCTATACCAATTTGGAACTGAGTCAAGTGTACTCCTCAGCAACTGATATTATGCTAAAAGTGCCTGCATTCTGCAAAGCAGTCCAATAATTTCTAACACTTATAATTACATTGTTGTCCCAAAATCTTTTAACATTATTATTTTCATCGCTCTACAGCATGGGAATAGGCCATTCAACCTGACAGATCCAGTGTTAATACAGCAAGCGTTTCATTAACTGGCACCTACGTGCTGTTTGATCAAATATTCCAGACAATAAAGAGGTCCACATAATCAATGTAAAAATATATGCTAAGTAATAGAAACATAGTGCAAAGGGGTATACACATCACTGTTATACTTTATTTCCAGTATAAATTGCTTACATAATCATGCAACTTTAAATAAAACTTATCAGTGGAGAGCTTTCTCACTCGCACCTACAACAACTTGGACTTCAGGCTATATTGCAGTACTTGAAGAGATATTGACTCAAAATTGAATCAGCTTTGATATTTCATATGGCCATCCAACCTACACAAACATATTTATATTGAGCTAAATAAATTTAAAAACTATAATAATTGGATAGAATAATACAGCAAACTTCATGACATTTGCGGATTATAATTTTTGCCTGTTTATCAAGAGTGCAAGTTCATAAAGTGACAGTTAAAACAAAGTTTTATTGGATTTAAGAGTCACTGTTTATGAACTCTACTTTTGGACCCTCCTGCAGGTGCATGTATGAGCTCGATGTTTATGAAAATGAAAATGTTTGATAAAGATATCCATCAAGTCACCCCACAGCCTTCATTTTTTTCTAGCTAAAAGAGCTCCCAGCCCTTCCAGGTACGAACATGCAAATTCAGGGGTAGTGTCAGCCATTTGGCCTTTTAAACTTGCCCTACTATTCAATCTGTTGATGTTTGAATTATATGTTTCCATATATTCCCAATAAAGTTCAATTCTCCTGTCTGTCTATTCTTCTACATTATTTCCACATACTGTGACCTTTACCATGAAACTTCCTGAAAGCCTTTTGAAAATCCAAATGCATTAGAATCTAGAGTGTTTCCCTCATCTACTGCTTCTATTACTTCTTCAAAGAATGTATCAAGGATGGTAATGTATGATCTCCCCTTTTGAACTTTGGTGTTGATTATGCTTTGTAATGTTATCAATAGTTCAATTGCATCTTGGAGTAAGCATTCCATCTTCCTGACTACCATTAGCGTGTTGTTAGTATTGATAGTATTCTGAATTTGTTCTACCTATCTCTGCCTTTAAATATAGGAAGTTTCACAAGCTGGATGTAAGTTTGCTCACTGAGCTGGAAGGTTCATTTTCAGACGTTTCATCGCCTTTTTTTATTTGAAAAAATATACTTTATTCATAAGATGTACAAAAAATAAAACATATTTATACACCTACCCAGTCATGCAAGCCGCTTTGGGGTACCCAGGGGGTACGTACACCAACTAAAGGAAAAAAAAGCGAAGAAAATACCCCGGCAATCGTCACCCCGCACAGTCCCCGTTGGCCCCCTGACCAGTTGGGGAAGGTGCCAGCTGGGCCCAGTTACCAGATAGGGCCCTTTTTTCCATTCTGGACGAGGGGTTTCATACCGTGGTCTTTCCCCACTGCGCCTTGGCGGCGGCTGCCCCAAGCTTTAGCGCGTCCCTCAGCACGTAGTCCTGGACCTTGGAGTGCGCCAGTCTGCAACACTCGGTCGGGGTCAGTTCTTTCAGCTGGCAGACCAGCAAGTTGTGGGCAGACCAAAGAGCATCTTTCACCGCATTGATGGTCCTCCAGGCGCAGTTGATGTTGGTCTCGGTATGCGTCCCGGGAAACAGCCCATAGAGCACGGAGTCCCGCGTCACGGAGCTGCTCGGGACGAACCTCGACAAATACCATTGCATCCCCCTCCAGACATCCTGCGCATTGGCACACTCCAGAAGGAGGTGATCGACAGTCTCGTCCCCTCCGCAGCCGCCTCGAGGGCAGCGTGCGGTGGCGCAGAGATTCCGGGCATGTATAAAGGATCTCACTGGCAGAGCCCCTCTCACCGCCAGCCAAGCAATGACCTTGTGCTTGTTTGAAAGTTCTGGCGATGAGGCATTCTGCCAAACAACTTTGGCAGTCTGCGTGGGGAACCACACAACGGGATCCACCCTCTCGTTTTCCCAAAGGGTCTCGAGGATACTACGTGCTGACCACTGCCTGACGGCCTTGTGGTCAAAGGATTTTCCTTTCAAAAATTTCTCCACGAAGGACAGGTGGTACGGGACGGTCCAACTACTCGGAGCGTTCCGCAGCAACGAGGCCAGGCCCATCCTTCGCAACACCGGGGACAGGTAGAACCTCAGTAAGTAGTGACACTTGGTGTTTGCATACTGAGGATCTACGCACAGCTTGATGCAGCTGCACACAAAGGTAGCCATCAGGGCGAGGGAGGCGTTCTGTACGCCCTTTCCCCCATTTTCCAGGTCTTTGTACATGGTGTCCCTGCGGACCCGGTCCATCCTCGACCCCCAAATGCCCGGGTGACCGCAGCAGCGCAATTCCAGGGAATAGGCCAGGCCTGCGCCACATACAACAGTACCGAAAGCCCCTCACACCTGACAACCAGGTTCTTACCCGCGATGGAGAGGGACCGGAGTGTCCACCTGCCCAGCTTCTGCTTCAATTTGGTGATACACTCCTCCCAAGTCTTAATACACGCCCCAGCTCCACTGAACCAAACACCCAGCACCTTCAGGTAGTCTGTCCTGACGGTGAAAGGGACGAAGGAGCGGTTGTTCCAGTTCCCGAAGAACATGACCTCGCTCTTACCCCTATTGACTTTGGCACCCGAGGCCAGTTCAAACTGGCCGCAGATGTCCAACAGCCTACTCACCGACCGACGATCGGTGCAGAAGACGGCGATGTCGTCCATGTACAGGGAGGTCTTGACCTGAAGGCCTCCACTGCCTGGGATAGTCATGCCCTTCAGGCTCACGTCCTTCCTGATGGATGCGGCGAAGGGCTCCACACAGCACACAAACAAGGCAGGAGAGAGCGGGCAGCCCAGCCTGTCTCCAGATCTGACGGGAAAACTGTCCGATTCCCACCCGTTGATCGAGACTGCGCTAACGATGTTGGTGTAGAGCAGCCAGATCCAATTGCGGATGCCCTCCCCGAACCCCAATTTGGAGAGGACGGCCCCCATGTAAGCATGAGAGACCCTGTTGAAGGCCTTCTCCTGGTCCAGGCTGACGAGGCAGGTGTCCACCCGCCTGTCCTGCACGTAGGCGATCGTATCCCTGATGAGCGCGAGGCTCTCAGCGATCTTCCTGCCCGGCACAGCACAGGTTTGGTCAGGGTGAATCACCGACTCCAGGACAGACCTGACCCGGTTGGCTATGACCTTGGCCAGGATTTTGTAGTCCACATTCAATAGTGAAATGGGACGCCAATTCTTAATTTCTTCCCTCTCCCCCTTCCTCTTATAAATGAGGGTGATGATGCCCTTGCTCATGGACTTGCACATTTCCCCTGCCCGAAGCGCACTATCGTACACCTCCAGCAGGTCCTGGCCGACCAGGTCCCACAGAGCGGAATACAGCTCGACCAGTAAGCTGTCGCTCCCGGAGTCTTATTCCTCTCCAAGGACTTGAGGGCTCTGGTCAGCTCGTCCAGGGATATCGGCCAGTCCTGCCACTCCCTCGTGCCGTCGTCTCAGACCTCCGTGATAGACGACAGGAACAACTCGGAGGCCGTGCTGTCCGTGGGCTTCGTGTCGCACAGTCCGGCATAGAAGGATCTGCTGATCCTCAAAATGTTGGGTCGAGATGACGTCACCGAGCCATCGTCCTCCTTCAGCCGGCTAAGCACAGAGCTCTCTTTGTGCACCTTCTGAAAGAAGAAACACGAGCACGTCTCGTCCTGCTCCACAGAGCGGACCCTGGACCGGAAGATTATCCTGGAGGCCTCCACGGCGAAGAGCGAGGCTTGCTGGCCCCTCACCTCGCGGAGGTCCTCCGTGACATCGACCCCCATCAACTGCAGAAGGAGCAGGTTCTGCACCCTTTTCTGGAGTCGCGGCAGCTTTCCCCGCCTCTCTCACGCCTTCCGAACACCCTTGAGGACAAAGAACCTCTTGATGTTCTCCTTCACTGTCTCCCACCAGTTGCCCGGAGACTCAAAGAGGGATTTCACGGTTCTCCAACTGGCGTACTCCCTCTTAAGCTCCTCGACGTTCTCTGGGGTCAACAGAGTCGTGTTGAGCTTCCACATCCCCTTGCCGGCCTGCTGGTCGTCCTGTAAGTGACAGTCGGCCAGCAGGAGGCAGTGGTCAGAGAAGAACACCGGCTCGACGCTGGTGGACCTGACCAAGAACGCCCATGACACAAACAGGAAGTCTATCCTTGAGCGAATAGACGCGTCTGGCCGCGACCAGGTGTACCTCCGCTGCGCTCCGTCTGCAGGGGTGCTGAAGACTTCGAGCAACTTGGCATCCTTCACCGTGCCCATCACGAATCTGGATGTGACGTCCAGTTGACTCCCCCCACCCGCTGTCCCCATGCCGGATCTTCCATCCGAATCGATGATGCAGTTGAAGTCTCCGCCCAGGATGACCGGCCTGGACGTAGCCAGCAGGGGTGGAAGCAGCTGCAGGACGGCCAACCGCTCACTCCGTACCGCTGGGGCGTACACGTTGATCAGCCTCAGGGGAGCGTTCCTGTATGTGACGTCAGCCACTAGGAGGCGCACCCCCACCACCTCCTGAACTTGAGAGATGGTGAAGTCGCGCCCCCGCAGCAGAATAGCCAGGCCCGAGGAGCGACAGTCGTTACCCCTCAACCAGATCGAAGGCCCACAGGTCCAGGTGCCGGACCATTTCCCGTACCTGCTGAAGTGCAATATCCCGCACTCCTGCAGAAACAGGAGGTCCGCCTTGACGGTGGTCAGGTAGGCCAACGTGGACACACATCTTGCAGTGGACATGACGCTGCGCACATTAATGCTCGCAACTCGTACCCCCATTGTGGGCAGTGACCGCAGTACCCTCCCCAAGTCCAAGGTCCAGCCCCTCTATCTGTCCCTTCATGCCCATTGCTCGGGCTAACTGCTGGACGCTCTCCGGGCTCAGGAAACCGTCCATGCTGCCTTCCGGGTGGCATCCCCCCGTCAGGGGTACGGAGGCAGGAGAGTCCGGCTCTGGGTCAGGCTGGGGACACGTCGTTTCCTCCTTTCCGCCTGGAAGTTCCGGGGGGCCCTCCAGTGCCCCAGCGGCACGTGACTGGGTGTTGGAGGGAGCCTCAGGACACCTCCCATCACCTGGAAGCGTGGTGCTGCTTTCCTTCTCCCTTGAGATCTTTAGCTTCTGCTGCGGGCGGGCCCTCTCCGAATCTCCCCCGTCAGAGGAGCTCTTATAGCCCCCCTGTAGCTGCCTCTTCCCACCTGATGGTTGCGGTTCCTGGGCCCGCCGACGTACCTTCCTCCTCGCTTTCCAGACCGTCGTCAACTCCCCTGGGTCGCCTGTCGCCGCCTCCATCGACTCCGGGTTGTCGGGGAGGGAGCGGAGCCTGCAGGGGCACTTTGACGGCCTCGGGTCTGTCCTGCGGGGCTGGGCCCTCCTGCACGACCTGGCCCTCCTGCACATTAGTGGGGTCCTTGCAGGGCCCTGGTGCCTTCCTCTCCTCCGGGGGGTCTGGCCCCGCATTGTCCCTGCTGGCGACCTGGGCGTAGGTGGTCCCCCGCCGTGGGCATGCCCTATAGAGGTGGCCCACTTCCCCGCAAAGGTTGCAGCTTCTCTCTCGTGGGCAATCCTTTGCAAGATGTCCCTCCTCCCTGCAGTTCCTGCAGATGGTGGCTTTGCAGTCGGCCAACACGTGACCTGACCTATCACAGGCATGGCAGACTTTAGGTTGCCCTGCATAGGTCAGGTAGCCCTTGCTCCCGCCGATCGCGAAGCTGGACGGTGGGTGTATGATGTTCCCGTCCACGCCCATCCTCAGTGTCACCTTGACCTGCCTCTTACTTGTCCAGATGCCAAAGGAGTCCATGATGTCAGTTAGGTCCCCTTCCACCTTCACATACATTCCGAGGAAGGTCAGGATATCAACTGCTGGCACATGCGGGTTGTACATGTGTACAGTCACCATACGGCTCCTCTGCGCTGGCATCACAAATAGCGGGACAGCGGTCAATACAGAGAGGGGGCCCTCACCTCCTTTCTCCTTGAAAACCTCCAGGAAGCGCTCGCAAAGCTTGGCACTCCTGAAGGTTACATCGTAAAAACCTCCTCCGGGGAAATCCCGCAGGCAGTAAATGTCTGTAGCAGCGAACCCGCAACAGTCCAACCGGACCCTCTTCATGAAGAATGTGCGGTCCACAGGTGCACCTTCATCCACCTTCTTCACAGAAAGACAGATGGTGTTCCGGACCCCCTGACCTGAGGCACGAGCACTTGCCGCAGCCATCGTTGCAGGTTGGCTGCTTCCCTGAACCAGCCTTAGGCCGAAGCCAGCATTAAGATCCACCGGTTGCAAGGGTGCACAGCCAACCCGACGTCTTCCTTCCACCTCCAACACAGCGCTCTCCTCCACTCAGTCCACAAAAGTGTGGGTCTTTATTTTGTTCCGCATGTAAGCTGGTTCACTGAGCTGGGAGGTTTGTTCCCAGACAATCAGTCACCGTTCTAGGTAACATCAACAGTGAGCCTCCGCTAAATGTCTGCAGCATTAACAAGCCAATGCTAGATTTCCAAGCACCATCAGCGTGGTGCAAATTGCCTTTGACCTGCATTTGAACTCTAAGCATGTTCACTCTGCATTATTGTAAATTGGTGAAGGAGTCCTGTTCGCTAGTTCTCCATCTGAAAAAGAGTCACATTATGAACCTTTTTCTATGCATAGATCCTCTGGCCTTCTGTCTAAATGGCGTGAACGTTAATCCATGAAATGCAAGTTTAGTCTAACTCTGAATGCATCTTCTAATGTGACCAACATCTTTTGGTGATCTTTTAGCTCATCAGCTACTAATCATGATGTGTTAATTCATTGTAAACCTCATTTCCAATTGCTAAGCAAACCTTAGTGCTTGCTTTTCTCTGCTTCAGACATAACTGAATCGAGAAACCATAGCACTTTTTTGTTTTTAAAATAATTTAAATTCCAGTAGGAGGTCTTCTATGTTGCAATTTAACCTCGGGAATTTTGTGGATATTTTGACAATATGCCTTTGATCTTTCCTTCCTTGCAATCAAACTTGAACATACCCAAATCTTTCTCAAGTGATTTTAAGTTAGCATTTCTATGAGCATGTGTCTGCTCACCAGCAATCTATGCTGTCCACCCTGTCAAATTCTCAACAAGCAAAGATTTCAAGGGTTGTCTCATGCAATTTAGATGGTAAACCACGTGTTTAATCTGTGAATTATCTTGCCTACTGACTGTACCAGTGAAATAAATTTCATCAGCATGTTTTCAACCATTGTTCACCAAGCTGTGTTACTAATAAGGTAGTGATTAGTACAAAAACAAAAGGGTTATCAAATGATGGCCTAGTGATATTATCACTGAGTAATTAATCAAGAAACTCTGCTAACGCTATGGGGACCTGATGTGAATTGGACCACGGGTGATGTGGGAATTTGAATCCAACTTTTAAAAATCTAGAATTAAGAATCTACTGATGAGCATGAAACCAAGGTCAATTATCAGAAAAAAAAAATCATCTGACTCACTAATGTCCTTCAAGGAATGAAATTTGCCATCCTCACCTGATCCAGCCTACATGTGACTCCAGACCCACAGCAATGTGTTTGACTCTGAAATGGTCTAGCAAGCCAGTCAGTTACATCAATCGCGATAGCTGGTGTGGGCTGTCACAGCAGCAGAATTTTACTCCAGCACAATCTGTAACCTTACCATCAAGTCAGGGGATCAACCCCGGTTTAATGAAGAGTGCAGGAGGCTACGCCAGGAGCAGCACCAGGCATACGTAAAAAATGAGGTGTCAACCTGGTGAAGCTACCAAACAGGACTACTTCCATGCCAAACAACATAAGCAGCAAGTGATAGACAGAGCTACACAAACCCAAAACCAGCAAATCAGATTTAAGCTCTACAGTAGCAGAGTCGTACAGTTGTACAGCATAAAAACAGACCCTTCAGTGCAACTCGCCCACGCTGATGAGATATCCTAAATTAATCTAGTCCTATTTGCCAACATTAGGCCCATATCCCTCCAAACCCTTCCCATTCATGTACCCATCCAGATGCCTTTTAAATATTGTAATTATAACAGCCTTCCACCACTTTCTCTGGCAGCTCATTCATATATGCACCACCCTCTGCGTGAAAAAGTTGTCCTTAAGGTCCCTTTTAAATCTTTCCCCTCTCACCTTAAACCTATGCTCTCCTGTTTTGGAATCCCCTGCCCTGGGAAAAAGACCTTGGCTATTCATCCTATCCATGCCTCTCACGATCTTATAAATTCATATTAGGTCATCCCTCAGCCTCCGACATTCCAGGGAAAATAGCCCCAGCCTATTCAGCCTCTACCTATAGTTCAAACACATCTTTGTACAAAGTTAACAAAGTGTAGAGCTGGATGAACACAGCAGGCCAAATAGCATCTTAGGAGTACAAAAGCTCTTCTGCACCCTTTCAAGTTTAACAACATCTTTCTGATAGCAGGAAGACCAGAATTGAATACAGTATTCCAAAAGTGCTTATCCAATGTCCTGTATAGCTGCAACATGACCTCCCAACTGCTATACTGAATGCTCTAACCAATAAAGGTAAGCATACCAACACCTTCTTCACTACCCTGTTTACTTGTGATTCCACCTTCAAGGAACTACGAAACTGCACCTCACTTCTTTGTTTGGCAACACTCCCCAGGGCCCTAGCAGTAACTGTTTAAGCCATGCCCTGATTTGCCTTCCCAAAATGGGACACGTCATACTAATCTAAATTAAACTCCATCTGCCACTCATAGAGCCAGAGAGATGTACAGTATGAAAGCAGCCCCTTTGGTTCAACACATCCATGACGATCAGATATCCTAAATAAATCCAGTCCTGTTTGTCAGTATTTGGCCCATATCCATCTAAACCCTCCCTGTTCATGTGCCCATCTAGACACCCTTTAAATGTTGTAATTGTACCAACCTTCACCATTTCCTCTGGCAGCTGATTCCATAAACACACCACCCTTTGCATAATATAATTGCCACTTATGTCGCTTTTAAATATTTCCCCTCTAGTTTTGAACTCCTCCACCCCAGGGAAAATAAATTGTCCATTCATCCTATCCATACTCCCCATGATCTTATAAACTTCATCTCTCAGTCTCCAATGCTCCAGGGAAAATAGCCCCAGCCTATTCAGCCTCTTCGTAAAGCTCAAACCCTCCAACCCTGGCAATACCCTTGTAAATCTTTTCTGAAACTTTCCAAATTTCACATCATCCTTCCTGTAGCAGCAAGGTCTGAAAGCAATATTTCAAAAGTGGCCACAACATGACCTCCCAACTCTTATACTCAGTGCACTGACCAATAAAGGCAAACATATGAAACACCTTCTTCACTGTTCTATCTCCGTAGGACTCCACTTACTATAGACGTGCACTCCAAGGTCTCTTTGTTCAGCAGCTCTCCCCAAGACCTTAGCATTAAGTGTATAAGTCATGCCCTGATTTGCCTTTCCAAAATGCCGTACCTCACATTTATCTAAATTAAACTCCATCTGCCTCTTCTCAGACCATTGGCCCATCTGATCAAGATCCTGTTGTACTCTGAGGTAACCTTCTTTGCTGTCCACTATACCTCCAATTTCGGTGTCATCTGCAAACTTACTAACCATACCTCCTAAGTTCACATCCAAAACACTTACATAAATGATGAAAAGCAGTGTCCCTAGCACCAACCTTTGTGGCACACCATTGGTCACAGGCCTCTGGTCTGAAAAGCCACCCTCCAACACCATCATCTGTCTTCTACCTTCGAGTCAGTTCTGTATCCAAATAGTTAGTTTTCCTGTATTCCATATGATCTAACCTTCCTAACCAATCTACAATGAGGAACCTTGTTGCACACCTTATTGAAGTCCACATGGATCACATCCAACACTCTGGTCTCATCAATCTTCTTTGCTACCTCTTCAAAAATCTCACTTGAGCTAGTGAGACACAATTTCCTTTGCACAAAGTAATGTTGACTATCCTTAATTAGTCCTTGAATTTCCAAAGACATGAAAATCATGCCTTGGCCCATCAGCCCATCTGAGCAAGGTCCCATTGTACTTTGAGATAATCTTCTTCACCATCCACTACATCACCAATTTTGGTGTCATCAACTTGCTAACCATTCCTTCTCTGCAGTCCTGCTACATCCGGTCAAGAATGGTGATGGACAATTAAACATCTCACTGGACGAAAAGGCTCTGCATGCATGCCCATCCTCAATGTTGAAAGAGCCCAACATATCAGTGCAAAAGATAAGGCTGAAGCATTTGTAGCAATCTTCGGCCATTAGTGCCAAGTGGATGATTCATCTCAGCCTCCTCCTGTGGCCCCCAGCATTACAGTCTTCAGACAATTTGATTCATTCCATGTAACATCAGAAACAGTTCGAGGCACTGGATACTGCAAAGGCAATAAGGCCTGACAACATTCTGACTATAGTATTAAAGACTTGTGCTCTAGAACCTGCTGCTCACCTAGCTAAGCTCTTCTAGTGCAGTGACAACACTGGCATCTGCGACGACAATGTAGAAAACTGTCTAGGTTTGCCCTATACGCAAAAAGCAGGACAAAGCTAACCTGAACAATTACCATCTCATCAGTCAATTGTCCATTATCAGTAAATTGATGGAAGGTGTCATCAACGGTGCCACCAAGCAGCACTTGCTCAACAATAACATGTTCAGTGATGCCCAGTTTGGTTTCTGCCAGGGCCACTCACCTCCTGACTTCATTACAGCCGTGGTTCAAACATGGACAAAAGAGCTAATTCCCAGAGGTGACAGCCCTTGGCATCTAGGCCGCAGTTGGCCAAATGGGTAATCAAGGAGCTCTGGTAAAATTGAATCAATAGGTATCAAGAGAAAAACTCTCCACTGGTTGAAGTCATACCTGACACAAAGGAAGATGGCCACAGTTGTTGGAGATCAGTCATCTCAACTCCAGGACATCTCTGTTGGCATCCCTCAGGTTGGTATCCTCAGCCCAATCATCTTCAGCTGCTTTATCTTACCTCCATCGTAAGGCCTAAGGTGAAGATATTTGCCGATGATTGCATCATGTCTAGAAAAATTCATGATTCCTCAAATGCTAAGATAGCCCATGTTCAAATGCAACAACATCCAGGCATGAGCTGACAAGTGGCAAGTAACATTCAAGTCACTTAAATGTCAGGCAATGACCATCTCCAATGAGAAACAATCTAGCCACCACCGCTTTGCATTCAATGGTGTTACCATCACTGAATCTCCCATTATCAACAGTCGTGGGGTTACAACTGAGAGAAACTCAACTGGACTTACCACATAAATGCAATGGCTACAACAGCAGGCCAGAGACTAGGAATACTGCATTGGGTAACTCACCTCCTGACTCTCCAAAGCCTGTCCAATATCTAAAAGGTGCAAGCGAGGACCATGAAGGTGTACTCCCCACTCGCCTGGATGAGTGCAGCCCCATCAACACGAGAGAAGCTTGGCACCATCCAGACAAAGCAACCTGCTTGATCAACACTACATCCACAAACATCCACTCCCTTCACCACCGAAGTTCAGGAGCAGCGGTGTGTGCTATCTACCAGGTGCACTGCAAAAATTCACCCATCATCCTTCCAAACTCACAATCACTTCCATCTAGAAGGACAAGGGCAAGAGATATGAAAAAGCTATGAGACAGCTCCCCCAATTTCAGCATTTGCCCTCACTTGTTAGTAAGGAGAGCTATTTAGGACCAACAGGGCTGTTTTGCCGTTGTCCATTCTGGTGCCTAGGCTAATACCAGGTGGTCTGTTCTGTTTTGCTTCTTTGATTAGGCTTCATAGTGATTGACACAACGAGTGGCTTGCTAGGCCATTCAGAGGGCAGCTGAGAGTCAACCACATTGCTGTGAAACTGGAGTCACATGTAGGTCAGACCAGACTGGTGCAAAGGAAAATGTGAGAATATAGAAAGCAAAAACCCAAAATGATTATTTAAGGAGGAGGAGGAAATGGATTCAACTACATTGGTAAAGTAAGAAGGAGGGAATGAGATTCAAGAAGAACAGTATCATAAAAGAATATGTGATATTGACATTAAAGCACTACTGGACTAATGTTCTTCATTCTTATTCTGAAATAATCTAATAAACTAAGGACAACAGTTACGTTCTCTAAAACACAATAGTGAACCAGGTGGGTTTTCCTACAATTGAAATTGCTGCATAGTCATTGTTGGAACTTTAATTTCAGTAACTTTTTTTTATTGAATTCAAATTCCACCATCTACCATGGTGTTTAAAATTCCTGTCTGAATTTCCTCAATGTCCCTGTGTTCACCACATTGTGGGACAGTGAATTCCTTGCAGTCATGACTCTTTGAGAGAAGTGATTCTTCCTCATCTCAGTTTTAAATCTGACACCAAAAAGAGGTTAGCAGGGGAGCATGAATGGAAGACAGCTATCTGTTAATGCAGGTATGTCCAGTACCCGCACACAAGACAAAAAGAAACATACGCAAGGATTTTTTTGATGCTTTCTGTTTGCAGGCTGGCCAGTTCTCTGCTACACAGGCCCCACACAAGTCATGGTCACCGGGTCAGGAGCCAATCAAAACATTGTTGTTTAGATCCCTTTGGCTCTACTTCAGCCCTGCTTTAGCTCTCGCTAGTCTAAGAAAAAGCAACATTGTGTACAACTTCCAATGCATTCCAGTAAAGACAAGTTTTAAAGCTGCAGCCACTAAAGCCGTACTTTCTTCTTTTTTAGACAACTGTCTGAAACTAAAGGAAATAAAGTTAATAAAATTATGGTGAAATTTTTTTTGAATATTTGCTGAAATACAATCATAACTGATGGTGCTCTATGAGAGCATATGAATCGCATCTCAGCTGCTAAACATTTTGCCATTTGCCATTAATTGTGATTCTTCTGTGGAAATCTTTATTCATTTTTACTTTGTTATATCGCTGTCCAATTATTCTTGGTTTGTTATGATGAAGCTGAGAACAGACTGTTCATTTTGCAGTGTGTCGTAATGACCTTATGTTTCAAATGATCTGTTGGACATTGGCTGGGACATTTTTCACTTGAGCAGAGGATGTTGAGGAGTGACCTTATAGAGGTTTATAAAATCATGAAGGGCACAGATAAAGTGAATAACAAAGGACTTTTCCCTACGGTGGGGGTATACAAAACCAGGGGGCCATATTTTTAAGGTTTGAGGAGAAAGATTTGAAAAGCACATGAGGGGGCAACCATTTTACACTGGGAGTTGTTAGAGTGTGGAATGAACTGCCAGAGGCGGTGGTGAATGCAGGTAATATATAAAATTCAAAAGATATTTGGATAAGTACATGAATAGGAAAGATTTGGAGAAATGTGAGCCAAATGCAGCAAGTGGGACTAATTTAGTTTGGGAGTATGGTCGAGTTGGACCAAAGGTGCTGTTTATATGCTGTATTACACTGTGACTCTAAATATCTTGTATTTCTATTCCAATAATATAGTCAGGCTGACCTTATTTAATGCAAGTTAATTAATTCATTAATTTGGTGGGAACCCAAGCCACACGAAAAGGTGACATTCTCAAACCTCAATCCTCCTATCAGTATCATTATATCAAGAATGTGCAACTATTTTCTGCACTATAGGGATTCTTGGGAAAAAGAGGCAGCACAACGGCTCAGTGGTTAAGACTTCTGCCTCACCACACCAGGGACATGCACTCAATTCCAACCTTGGGTGACTATCTGTGTGGACTTTGCATGTTCTCCCTATGTCTGCATGGGTTCCTGCTGAGTGCACGAGTTCCCCCTTTCCCTGCATAGATGCAATCTATGCAGATTGGGTGAATTGGCCATGCTAAATTATCCAATATGTCTAGGGATTTGCAATCTAGGTGAATTAGCCATGGGAAATGTGGGGTTACAGAGATGGAGTAAGGGGCTAGGTCTGGATGAGTTGCTCTTCAGAGGGTTGATGCAGGCTCGATGGGCTGAATGGCCTCTTTCCACACTGTAGGCTTTCTATGATTCTAACGTATTGGCGCAGGAAAGCACTGCAGAGGAAGCCTGTTCTTTTTTCCCCCACCGTGAACCCGTTTCAAGGCCTCAAGGTTGTTACAACTCCTCAGTGAGCATGAAGCAAGGGTGGAGGGAGGAGGGGTTGGGAGGAGAAGACCAACCGAAGAATAGTCAGCCAAAATGACCCCATTTAGGCTCCTGACTTCCCACATTGGGAAGCTCTGGTCTAAGCCTTAAGAGCGACAGTAATCTGGGGACATTGGAAAATCAAATGTCACAAGTTTTATAGACAGCCTCTCGGGAAGAGTGGTGTTTTTATCTTTTAAAAAGTCCACTTATTATGTCTACCAGAAATTGTTAATGAAATGTGAATATCTTTTGTAAATTCTGAGAATATGTTCATGATGCACAAAACATGGCTACACCGGGACAAGTAGGAGAATGAGCATCCTTTTGTAAGCTGCCTTTGAGGGAGCTAAGAGGAAACTTGGTGCATTGTACTATTTAGTCAGTGATGAGAGAAAGGAAAAATGTATCAGTAAGAAGACTGATGATTTAGAATTCAATTGAAGAGTCTAGTTTGAATATGAGGTGTGTTTACTATGAGTTATAACGGTGATGTGGTATTATAGAGAGAGCATATCTTCTTATGGTAGGAAAACAGTAATAAATAAGTTTGGGAAGAGCAACCTTTATTACTTATTGCAAATTTATTTTATTCATACGGTATAAAATTAAAACCCACCTTAAAAGCACCAACCAGGCCCTTTAGATTAGATTAGATTCCCTCCAGTGTGGAAACAGGCCCTTCGGCCCAACAAGTCCACACTACCCCTTGAAGTATCCCACCCAGCCCATCCCCCTATAGCCCACACACCCCTGAACATTACGGGCAATTTAGCATGGCCAATCCACCTAACCTGCACATGTTGGACTGTGGGAGGAAACTGGAGCACCCAGAAGAAACTTAAGCAGACACTGGGAGAATGTGCAAACTCCACACAGACAGTCACCCGAGGCTGGCATTGAACCCATGTCCCTGGTGCTGTGAGGCTGCAGTGCTAACCACTGAGCCACCGTGCCGCCCACCAGGTTAATGCCTAAGCAATCAGAGATGACTGATTTTAATAAGATAATCTCTCCTCATCTGCCCACAGCACAATTAGAACAATCCGCCATTTATTTGCAGAAAATAGACATTGCTAAATCTTCTCCTAGTACAGAAAAATCAAAGAAGAGCAGGATCTAGGAACAATGTGTGGAGCTGGATGAACACAGCAGGCCAAGCAGCATCAGAGGAGCAGGAAAGCCGACTTTTCGGGTCTGGACCCTTCTTCGAGTCTGAAGAAGGGTCCGGACCAGAAACGTTAGCTTTCCTGCTCCTCCGATGCTGCTTGGCCTGCTTCATCCAGCTCCACACCTTGTTATCTCAGATTCTCCAGTATTGGCTGTTCCTACTATCTCTGGGAACAATTCTTTGCTGGGTGGATTGCTGGAGTTGGAGGCAAGAGTGGAATATCGTCCATTGTTTTCTATCTGCACGAGGATGTTATGTGGGAACATGGCAAAGGAAAAATGCCCTATCATGTCAACTATTACATTAAATAATATCATCACGCCACAGTACAAATCCTACCTGCCACGTTTTAGTCGAAAAGTATAGGCCAAATTTTAGGTACTAATCGTACTATCATGGCAACTTGATACATGATGTCACATCACCAGAGTGTAAGTAAAGCTTTAAGAGACATGCACATGATGTCATAACATGTAACTTGGGGGGGGGAGAAGTAGATCATACTCCATCTTCTCTGGGAATTACTTAAAGCAGGATGCCCTGCTAGAAGCATACTCCTTTATGGTAATGTATTTACTTGATACCAACTCTGACCTTTAGATATCTGAGAAATGTAATGTTTGTGAGTAACAGCTACTGTAATAAAATTTATTGGGGTTTTCAATGGCATGATTGAAATAACTCACCGAAGGCAGGTAACTTGTCACCCAATCACCTTCTATTCACACATGCATAGTATATGACACTGACCCAGCTCACACAGAGCCAGGTCTCAGAGTGAACCCAACTTCTGACACTCCTGTTAATGTTTGTCAGCCAGGGCTCTCTGATTGGACCAGGTTAACAGCCCCAATCAGGGAACTCATATGCTATGAGACCCACCTGGTTGACCTCATTACAATCATTATAACACTATTCACGCTCACATTCATACGTTATGGGACTTAACATAAATATTCTCGCATCAGGTAAAACACCCTGTTGGAGGCAAACTCATTTCAAATAAGCGATTCCTTCCTGTTTCGTTAGTCCCTTTCTGAAGCCTGCATCTCATCCAACTGGCTGCTTTGCAACTTGGAGAGGTCATATGATGAACCTACTGTGTTAACAAGTTCAATAGTAAATCAGGAGGAACAAACAGGTCATACACTGTATGTGTTGTTATTGTCTGCTGCCTTTGTCCAATGAAGTAGAGTCTATTCAGGTCAATCACTATAAAACATCCTTTGTTCAAAAGATGTTCTGCACAATAAAATGATGATGGCAAGCCCTGATATGAAATTGTGCAATAATTGGGTTGTTGTGTTCTTGTTTACCATAAATCTGACTCAAAGTGTTCATTTTCTACCCCCAAGAATTCAACAATATTCAAAAAAAAAGAAATCATGTGTTCTGGAAACGCTAAAGCACAGAAAATGATCAAAATACTCAGAATGTCAGGAGACATCTGCAGAGAGAAAAACAAAGCGAATATACAGAATTCTTACTGGACTCCAGGATGCAGGGAAAGAGATGGGAGGAAGTTGGTAGTAAAATTTGGAGAGTATTACCAGAGATTCCCCTCCATCTTATTGGCCTGGAGGAATGACAATGCGAGTGGCATTTCTGCCTAGAGGGGCTAGAAAGATTGAGTGAGATGAAAGTGAGTGGCACAGCTGTTAGTGCCAGGGCAGGTGATAAAAAAGGTAGCCACCTTTTTTATCGTCCATTGTTTTCTATCTGCACGAGGATGTTATGTGGGAACATGGCAAAGGAAAAATGCCCTATCATGTCAACTATTACATTAAATAATATCATCACGCCACAGTACAAATCCTACCTGCTAACTAAGTGAGAAGGCAGTATGAAGGCCATGCAAGTTTTGTAATGTAGTGGAATGGGGTGGGTGAGAGCAAGTGAGAGGCTATATTGCAGGCAATAATGACCTGGAGGAGTGGGAGTCTAGCTCTGGCTGGAAGCTGGTTGCACGTGAGAGTGGCACTATGTCAGACACATGCCAACAAGGCAGCAAAAATGGCAGCCAGCTGTTTGCAGTTCCTGTTCTTCTGAGACAACCGATACATTTCTTCAAATTCCCAGGCGAAAGGAGAGCCCAAGCACAAAGTAAAAGTCCCAGAATAAGTTCGGGATCACATTTCCCACCATCCTGATGCCCATGGAGGAGTTGATAGGGCAATGTGGTGGTTGTTCCAAAATGGATAATGAGGCTACAGTGGAGACGGAAGAGAGCCAGTATCCTCATGACTGGTCACAAGGGAGCCTCTGGCAAAAACATCAATCTGAACACCAGCTGATCCTGGAAGCTCATGTACTTTGAAGCACAAAATACTGATTCTGCCGTTCTCCCTCTGACGCGGAGAGGACTTTTTTCTGAAGAAGGGTCCCGACCCGAAACATCAGCTTTCCTGCTCCTCTGATGCTGCGTGACCTGCTGTGTTCCTCCAGGTCCACACAGTGTGTTATCTCTGACCCCAGCATCGGCACTTCTTGTTATCTCTGAGTTGTTATCACTCTTGCTTTCAGGCATTGACTTCCTTGGCCATTTTCACGCTACAGCACACTAAAGCACTTTAAATAAAAACCTCTGGCCTTCAGCACTCGATTTTACCAGAGTTTATGAGCTGGAGGTTGACCAACAGCCTGAAGAGAGGGTGTTAATGTATCCTGGATTCTTTGCACCAGGAGAGAGTCACACATTTTCAGATAGGGTGTTTCCAAAATTATCAGTGGTCAAGGACAGGAGGGAATGACCGCCAAAGAGGCAGGTAAAGGAACTCAGGGGATAGGCAGATGGATTACTGATTACCGAGGGGAGGAAAGATTATCAAAGTATGCAGGAACGTAGACTGGAGGTTAAAAATCAGAACAGTGGCGGAGTAAGGCTCAAATGGGCTAATTTTTTGCTTTGTATTCAATTTTGCCCATCTTTACAATGATAACCTGATTCCCATGGGCTACTTCGTTTTTGGAAATTACTGCTGGGTTTGAAATGGAAAAGTTAGCTCGGCTTTCTACTCATTATAGAGTGCCTACAGAAAGAGGCCATTGAACACAGCAAGTCTTCACTGACCTTCCAAAGAGCATCCCACCCAGACCCAGCCCTCTACTCCACATTTAACATATCTCATCCTTCCAGGCTGCACATCCCTGGACACTATGGGCTAATTAAGCCTGGCTAACACATCTAGCCCACACACATTTAGCCAATGGGGGGAAAGCAGGAGCACCCAGAGGAAAGCCACACAAACATGGGAGAGAATGCACAAACTCCGTACAGTAAGTTACCCAAAGCTGGAATTGAACCTGGGTCCATAGTGCAAGAGGCAGCAGTACTAGCCACTGAGCTACTGTGCCAACCAATTTAGTGACCAGAGATTCTTCAAATGAATGCACTGGGTTTAGTCCATTTGAGCTGATAGATTGCCATGAGATTATAATTTGCTTTTAGAAGGGTGTTGAGCAATGGTTGGGAACTGGGGGTGGTGTTCAAGTCTATATAACTATATCAGGCTATATGTGGTAATAATAAGTAATATGTAGCAATACTAGTCTTTATGTAGCAATATCAGTTTACATGTGGCATCATTTTAAATTATATCTCAATATATGTAGTCATATGAGATTACATGTAACAACATTAGTAAGTCATATTAGATTTCATGTCATAATATTAGGTTACATCTGGAACAAAAATCTTTGCAAACTTGAATCCTGCTGACTTGATCGTGAATCCAGCAGATTCAAGGCTGGTCTCTCTTTCACCACAACAGTTGGCATAGTTGACAAGATTCCCAGAGAGACAGAAAGAGGAGTTCTATGAGGGAGATCTTCTAAATTACACATGTGACCAGTCCTGAAACTGGACCGAACATATTGGTTGACAATTGTTTGTATGGATTGGAATGTACTAACCACGCAGTTACACCTCATTGTTACCAGCCTTGACATAAAGTTTTAATGATTCCCATCACCACCAGTTTGACAGTATTCCCATCACCACCAGTATTTTGGCATCCAGACCACTTTTAACAACCATATTTATTTTCATAACTTCCCAAGACAAATGACAATATTTGTCATTGTCACCCATCATTAATATTGGCTTTCATTGGCAGGGGAATTGAGTTTAAGAGCTGCAAGTTTATGTTGCAGCTCTATAAAACCCTGGTTAGAGCACACTTGGAACATTGTGTTCAGTTCTGGTTGCCTCATTATAGGAAGGATGTGGAAGCTTTAGAGAGGGTGCAGAAGAGATTGACTGGAGGGAAGATCTTATGAGGAAAGCTGATGGAGCTAGGGCTTTTTTCATTGGAGTGAAGAAAAATGAGAGATTACTTGATAGAAGTTTACAAAATGATGAGAGGCAGAGATAGAGCGGATAGTCAGAGGCTTTTTCTCAGGGCAAAATTGCCTATTATGAGGGGGCATAATTTTAAGGTGATCGGAGGAAGGTATAGGGGAGATATCAGAAGTAGGTTCTTTACACAGAGAGTGGTGGGCGTGTGGAATGTGCTGCCAGCAATGGTCGTGGAGACAGATACTTTACAGACTTTTAAGCGACTCTTGGGTAGGCACATGGAGGATAGTAAAATGTAGGGAATGCAGAGAAGTTCGATCTTAGTGGAATAATAGGTCGGCACAACATCGTGGGCCAAAGGGCCTGTGCTGTGCTGTACTGTTCTATGTTCTATGTAATATTATGAAATCAGCTGACTAGAGTCTCCATCAGGAAGATTTGGACTTTTGTTTTTATTCATTCACAGGATGAGGGCATCACCGACCAGACAGCATTTATTAGCCACCCCTAATTGCCCAGAGGGCAGTTGAGAGTCAACCACATTGCTGTGGGTCTGGAATCATATTTAGGCCAGACCAAGTAAAGATGGCAGTTTCCTTCCCTAAGGGACATTAATGAAACAGATAGGTTTTTACCACAATTGATAATGGGTTCATGGGTTCATCATTTGATTCTTAATCCCAGATATTTTTTTGAATTCAAATTCCACCATCTGCCGTGGCGGGATTCAAACCCAGGGCCCCAGAGCATTATCTGGGTCTCCGGATTAACATCCAGCGATAATAGCACTGGGCCATTTCCTCCCCCGAGCATTGCCAAAAATGACTCAATTTATGTTCTATGGCTCACTTAACAATTCATAGGGTGGGAACATAACATGCAGGTAAACTACATAATAAGGAAGGTGACTAAATTTTGGCATTTATTGCAAAACAAATAGAGTATAAAAGTAACAAAGTCTTGCTGCAAATAGACAAGGCATTAGTGAGCATTGTAAGCATTGTATACAGTTTTGGTCTCATTATTTAAGGAGGGATATCGCTGTATTGAAGGCAGTTCAGGGGAGATTCACTAGACTGATTCCAGAGGTGAGGGATTTATCTCATGGAGATTAAGCAATTTAGACCTATACTCTCTAGAATTTAGAAGAATGAGAGGATATCTAACTAAGTTGAATAAGATGCTAAGGGGGATTGCAAAAGTAGAGATAGAGAGGATGTTTCCTCATGTGAGGCAATCTAGATCAAGAGGTTATTGTTTTGGGATAAAGGATGAAACACTGATGAGGGGAAATTACTTCTCTCAAAGCATCGAATATTTGTGTTGGATGCTGAGACATCCGGTAATTTTAAGAAGAGATGAACAGATTTTTAGTTAGCAATGGATTGAAGAGCTATGGAGGGTGGACAGGAAAGTGAAATTGAGACTGAGATAAGATCAGCCTTGATTGTATCAAATGACAGAACAGACTCCAGGGCTGAATTGCCTACTGCTAGTTCTTATGTTCTTATAAGTACATATTAATCGCGTTTCAACATTTCTAATACTTTTTCTGGATCTTAAAACATCCTGTACTTTAATGTTTCGCTATAATGCTTCAATCTGATTGAGTCTGAATGCTTAACAGGTATAACTGATCAATCAAGCTTTGCAATTGCTGTGTCACTATTTTAGATATGATGTTAACTTTCTGTGATAACTTAGTATGATTAATTGGAATGTTGTAAAATTCCCTACATGTAAGGTTCACAGTAAGTCATTCCAGACCTACTATGTAAACTAACAGCCCAGAATCCTGACTCCTAATTTTAAATTCTAATCTCATCTTGCTAATAACACATTTCTCAAATTCCCCATTAAAAAAATTCCACATGCATCTCAAAGTTGACTGTAAGTTCTCCCTCATTACACCAAGAAAACATTTTGCTTTTTAATCAAGCACAGTTCAATTTCAACAAAACAGCTTTCACCGAAAGTGGCACTTGCTGGAGGCATGTTTCAGGCTGTAGATGCAATTATTTAGCTTTCATTGTTTTCCTTTTGAATTTGCTGCCTCTTTGGGCAAACACTTCTCCCTGAGAAGTATCATCCTGCAAAAATGTGACTTTCTGGTGATACATCTGCACTCCCATGAATATACGGCCAAAAGAGCTAAAAAAAAACATATTTTGAAGATTACTTCTGCAGCTGTAGGAGAGTCTGCTCTCACATTTGTAGTGTCCAAACACTCAATAAAACCTTTTGCAACTAACTTCATTTTAGCCTTAAAAACCCCATCTATAAAGGGCTTTTTTCAGTATTTATCCTTAAAATCTGGTTGCCCCTTACTAGAATTAGAATTAGATTGGAATAATCTTCAAATTTTCTCCATCTGTTTAACTAATCTTATGAGTTTGCTCTCAAGTTTATTGGCAGCCATTTGAAATCTGAGAGCCATGGAAGTTTCTTCTGCTAGCTCTGAGATGACTCAGTGATCTTTCATTGACTAATCTAAACTGAGGCCTCAACTTCCACTTTTGGGTTTGCTCTACGAGATTGCCTTCTTACACAACTGCAGGGGTTTTCCTTAATGCATGGTCATTTGTTGACATGACGATTACTTCTGATCATGGACCATGCTTATGATCCCTTCATTCACCCCGTTCTAGTTAATCTCTTGGTCTTGACCCTGAAGAATCAATCAACATTTAAACTTCCAGGTATCTTCTACTGCATATCGCACAATTGTTGTATTCTTCTTTTAGTTAAGTACCCGCCCGCTCCCCATCATGGAATATTTGTCACCCAAGCACCCAGTCTGGGCAACGGTCTATGGATATGATGGTTCCGTGATCTTGCACCCGAAACGTGAATATCTTTTTATGAGGAGCATTCTAAAGAACCAAGTATGAGAGATCAAAGATACTAGGAACTGCCGATGCTGGAGAATCTGAGCTAACATGGTGTGAAGCTGCATAAACACAGCATAGATAGATCATAGGTTGGATTATTGAAATATGAGTCATTCTGATAGGAAGGACAGAGCTGTATAATTCTGCTGCGACATTCCACATTGTCATGCGATTTTATTCACCTCAGCGTTCATCCAATTTCATTTGAAACCATTAATCAGCTTTGCTTTCAACATGCCTCATGGGCAGTGGGGTGTTGCATCTCATACCCACACACTCGGTAAAAAGGCTCTTCTCCAGTCTACCACACACCCATTCCATCACCCCCACCCCCTGCTAACCACCATCTCTTGCCCAAAACCGTCAAACTATGGTCTGTACTTATTGTACCTTTGGCAAATGGGAAAAAGCTCTTCCAACTCAATTTGTGTAACTCACAAAATTCCTCATTCTGGGAACCATTCTTGTAAATATCCTTGGAATATTCTGAAGAACCCTCCCAACAAGAACTGGATGCAAAAATGGTGTCCTAACAGAGCATAACTCCTTCAGTTTGCACTCGAACCCTATATTAATGAAGCACAAAGTCCCATGTGGCTTACTAATTACTCTCTCAAAAGGCAGTTTTATGTCCCGCAATATTTGTGAACTAAGCAAGAAGGGGAGGCAGTTAAAATTCTGGTGCCAGCCAGCTTGCCAGTTTTCTACTTCCATTCCCTCTCCTATTGAGCTTCACCAAGATGGGGCAGTGGCAGGCCCCAAATGCTCTGTGACATACAATTCTTTTGAAATCATTAATCATCTCCACGTCCAAAACTCTTATGATTTCTTGTCGTCAACCCTGTCCTACCCTACCTCAAAAACACTGAAATCACCTCTCTTTCACCCCCACAGACATATATAGAACATAGAACAATACAGTGCAGAGCAGGCCCTTCGGCCCTCGATGTTGCGCCGACCTGTGAACTAATCTACGCCCATCCCCCTACACTATCCCATCATTATCCATATGCTTATCCAAGGACTGTTTAAATGCCCCTAATGTGGCCGAGTTAACTACATTGGCAGGCAGGACGTTCCATGCCCTCACCACTCTCTGAGTAAAGAACCTGCCTCTGACATCTGTCTTAAATCTATCACCCCTCAATTTGTAGCTATGCCCCCTTGCACAAGCTGAAGTCATCATCCTTGGAAAAAGACTCTCACTGTCCACCCCAGCTAATCCTCTGATCATCTTGTATGTCTCTATTAAATCCCCTCTTAGCCTCCTTCTCTCCAATGAGAACAGACCCAAGTCCCTCAACCTTCCTTCATAGGGCCTGTGCTCCAGACCAGGCAACATCTTGGTAAATCTCCTCTGCACCTTTTCCAATGCTTCCACATCCTTCCTGTATTGGGGTGACCAGAGCTGCACACAATATTCCAAATGAGGCCGCACTAGCGTTTTGTACAATTGCAGCATGACATCACGGCTCCGGAACTCAATCTCTCTACCAATAAAACCTAACATACCGTAGGCCTTCTCAACAGCACTATCAACCTGGGTGGCAACTTTCAGGGATTTATATACATGGACACCAAGATCCCTCTGCACATCTGCACCACCAAGAATCTTTCCATTGACCCAGTATTCTGCTTTCCTATTATTCCTCCCAAAGTGAATCACCTCACATTTATCTGCATTAAACTCCATTTGCCACCTTTCGGCCCAATTCTGCAGTTTATCCAAGTCTCCCTGCAACCTACAACATTCTTCCACACTGTCCACCACTCCACCGACTTTAGTGTCATCTACAAACTTACTAGCCCATCCACCAATGCCTGTGTCCAAGTCATTTATAAAAATGACAAACAGCAGTAGTCCCAAAACAGATCCCTGTGGCACACCACCAGTAACCAGACTCCAGGCTGAATATTTTCCATCAACCACCAACTGTTGCCTTCTTACAGAAAGCCAGTTTCTAATGCAAACCGCTAAATCTCCCTCAATCCCGTGCCTCTGTATTTTCTCCAATAGCCTACCATGTGGAACCTTATCAAAAGCTTTACTGAAGTCCATGTATACCACGTCAACTGCCCATAGTAATAAGCCTCTTCCCCCCCAAAAAAGGCACATACAAACACTTCAGCCATTCCCTAGACCCTCCAAGAGGGGTAGTAACTCCAAAGGCAAGTAACCAATCCTAGCCATGGTGATTTTTGCACCAAGTTTAAAGGATTTTCCCTTTTAAACCCCATGGATTCCTGATTTTGATATTGAATGGCTTTGCTTCAGCTTACTCAGATTCATATCTTTGGTGTTTACTGTAAAATAATTTTGAAAGCACATAGGATGGTCTATTTTTGCTTTAATTCATTATATTTCACGTTGTTTGTTTGAGGAATTATTTGAAGAACCTGCACACAATCAAAGAAACCTTCATTAAAATCAAAAATAAAAATAGCTGGAATGGCCCAACAGGTCTGGCAGCATTTGAGAACGGAGATCAGATTTAAGCTTTTGAGTCAAGTGACCCTTCCCCAAAACAAATGGCAGCAAGGAAAAAGCCATTTAAATTCATTCTTCATTCAAAATATTCAGACAACAGCATTCTGTGAAAAATGCCAACTGAATCATCAAGTAAACATGCGAGCTTCTGTAGCTTATGTTTGTAAACAATTAGAAATATTACCAGCAGGAGTTCCAAGTACCTCCGTGCCATATAAAATGTCATGCACTCTATTTAGACATGCAATTGTGAAGGCACTTTTGACTGCAGGCATTTCTTGTCTGTGTAGCTTTTCAATTAAAATGATAAATTACTATTATGCAATATAGTGCAAAGAGAAAGCTGGACACGTTTCACTGAATATATGGTTACTGTCAAACAAAAAAACTCCACCAGACAAAGGGATATAATGCAGGGCCAATAAATGGGTTGAAAGCAGAAATACTCATTTTTATGGAACACAGATAAACTTTGCCTCTTTGAAAGATAGATGAAAATCAGTGCGAGCAAAAACATTGGTGATCCCCAACTTGGGTTTTGAAAATTACACAGCAGTGAGATTCTGGAAGAGGATGTGTTGGAGAACAAAGTGCTGCAAAGTTTATAGGGATTTCAATAATATTTGGACGCAGGGAGAAGTGAGATCAAGCCATAGAGGTGATGATGGAGGACATGAGGTTTCAAGAAACAGTGCCACGATTCTCCAAGGCAAGTTGTCCAAAAAGAATAGCAAGAAGCAGTTGTCATTGTGACTTCCATCAGGAATGGACTATAGACCAATAGATAATTTCAAAAGCAGCTCCATAATCTTGTCATTCAAAGGCAGACAATTCTAGCAGAAAGCTGCCACCAAACACATCTTCCTCTCACTCCGGCTGCTTGCATTTCACAGGGATCATTTCCTTGGGACACCCGAGTCCATTCCTCAGCCATCAACACTACTTCCCCTTCCCACAGCACCTTCCCACATAACCATGCAACGCGTACCCCTTCACCATCTCGCTGATCACCATCTAAGGGCCGAAACAATCTTTCCAGGTGAAGCAGCATTTCATCTGTACCTCCTCCTATGTGGCATATTGTATTCACTGCACCCAATGTGGCCTATTCCACACTGGAGAAACCAAATGCAGACTGGGTGACTGCTTCACAGAATATCTCCTGTCTGTGTGCAAGCATAACCCCGATCTTCCCATAGCCAGTCATTTCAACACAGTGCCCTTCTTGGATGCCCTCTTGTCTGTCCTCAGCATGCTGCAATGCTCCAGTGAATCCTACTGCAAACTGGAGGAACAACATTTCACTTGCAGACTAAACATTTACAACCTTCGGGACTTCAAGTTCAACACCTTCAGATTGTGAATCTGCTCCCATTCCTTCCCTTTCTCTTAACTTTACTCACTACATTCTCTGTCATCATGTCTTCTCTCCCCTCACCCCCACCCCAGTGACAGTGCCTGTTCTTTCCAGTGTGGCAGTTGGACACACCATTGTTCTGCCTTCTCACACTCCAATCACTTAGTCTGCTCTATCAACATCTTTTCTCCCCCAGCACTTCACCCCCTGATTATTGCGTAAATGTTGACCCCCTCCACACCTCAAAACATTTCTGATGAAGGGTCATCTAGACTCGAAATGTTAGCTTGCTCTCTCTCCATGAATGCTGCATGACCCTTTGTGATCTCCAGCAATTTTTGTTTTCAGTACAGATTCCAGCATCTGCAGTAATTTTGCAGTTACCAAGTAAGAAATCAAACTGTCGTTTTATTCATTGAGTTTATCAAGAATTCATAACAATTAGAATTACTTTACCTTACATTGTTTTCAGTACCCTGCAATATTTTCCTGAAATCTTCTTAAGTTTATGCAGCTCCAACAGTACTTTCCTGGAAAAATGACTTTCCGGATCCAACTCATCATCCTCTGACACTTCCGCCATCTGCAATCTGACCCCACCACCAAAGGCATTTTTCTCTCCTCACCCTTATCTGCTTTTCGGATGGACCACTCTCTCAGTGACTCCTTTGCCCATTCCACACTCCCCTCCAGCCCCACAATACCCGCACTTTCCCCTACAACCGCAGTAAGTGCTTCACCTGTCCCTACACCTCCCCGCTCACCCCTATCTCATGCCCCAAAAAGACTTTCCACATCAAGCAGATGTTCACCTGCATATCTGCCAATGTGGTATACTGCTTCCACTGTTCCTGTTGTGGCGTCCTCTACATTGGGGAAACCAAGCGGAGGCTTGGGGACCGCTTTGCAGAACACCTACGCTCGGTTCGCACTGAACAACTACACCTCCCGGTCGCAAACCATTTCAACTCCCCCTCTTATTCCTCAGATGACATGTCCATCCTGGGCCTCCTGCAGTGCCACAATGACGCTACCTGAAGGTTGCAGGAACAACAACTCATATTCCGCCTGGGAACCCTGCAGCCCAATGGTATCAATGTGGACTTCACAAGATTAAAAATCTCCCCTACCCCTACTGCATCCCAAAATCAGCCCAGTTCATCCCTGTCTCCCTAACCTGTCCTTTCTCCCACCTATCCCCTCCCCCCTCCTCAAGCCCCACCTCCATCTCCTACCTACTAACCTCATCCCGCCCCCTTGCCCTGTCCATCCTCACCGGACTGACCTATTTCCTCCCTGCCTCCCCACCTATACTCACCTTTACTGGATCCATCCCTGCCCCTTTGACTTGTCTGTCTCCTCTCCACCTATCTTCTCCTATATCCATCTTCCATCCACTTCCCCCTCTCTCCCTATTTATTTCAGAACCATCCTCCCCTCCCCCATTTCTGATGAAGGGTCTAGGCCCGAAACATCAGCCTTCCTGCTCCTCTGATGCTGCTTGGCCTGCTGTGTTCATCCAGCTCGACATCTTGTTATCTCACTTGTTGACATGCATGTCCTCAGTCCCCAATGATCATCTTACCTAAGGACCACTGAGAGAAAGGATATGTACGCAAGTCGTCTAAGCGCTTGTACAGTAAACTATTTTGAAAAGTAGGGCTTGGAAAACCAGAGCAGAAATAGTAACCAAGTTGATGCTTCAAGTTGGATATGATTTATCTCAAAACTGGACCTAATCAAGTCCATTTGTCTCATTACCACACTCTGTAGTCTGGGCAGTCCAGCTCACTATACTTGCATGGGCTAATGCTCACAATGAGGGTTACTACCAGCATCCTCTTTAAGTGTAACTACAGGGCTTTCTTGGTCTAGTGTAGTTATAGGCAAGCCACTTGTCTAATCGGAAAATGTAGATCATTGCATGTTAGCAACTAGTTACACATTACAGTGATATGATAGATACAGTTATAGAGACTTTGAGAAGGACGCATCACAGTCCCACAGTGCAAAGCTGTTCTGCCCGCAAAACCCAGTGACATCATCAAAATGGATGAGTGCTAATGGCATTGCTCAGTACTAGCCTTTCACACCCATTCAAACTCATACAGAGCGATCAGCACATGACCTCAATAGCCAGAGTGGGAGATAAAAATATGTTTCTTGCTATCTCTAATGCTGGGGAGAAGGGTTTTACTGTGGTGAATGGGATTTTCTTTCATTTAGCCCTTTCTAGACAGCAGACTGTAGTTGGGTCCTTTAGGCTTTAGGCTTTAGGCAGTTGTTAGATGCATTTTTACAGTGGCAAAACACAACATCAAACAGCCTTTCTGGCTAATTTTCCCTACATTACTGAATCATGATTTTTCCATTTCTAGTGTCAGATGAATGTGCTTTACCTGCACACAGAATCTACCCCGCCCAGTGATATTTAAAGAACCTTGCACCCATCTTGCAGGTTAGGTGCTTTTAACAATTAATTCCATTAATATTTGAGCTTTCAAAAGTTTGTGGAAGTAGTAGAGAGTTTGTTTCAGACATGATGAGTTGTTGAATTTGCCAAGGAGTGTTACTGTATCCATAAAAAGAGGGCAAAGGATTTGGTTTTCCATAAAAATCAAAAGGTAGATACAGAGAGGGACTATATTGCTGGGCCTGCGTCCTTAAAGGCAATTGGAGCAGAGGCTGCAGACAGGGTAGATTCTCTGTGGAAGGATGAGCAGGAGGGTTGTCCATAGTAGGACCTCCTCACCACTGACTTGCAGAAATCACTTTTCCTCCCTCCAGGCAGAAACATCCAGAAGTCAATTCAGGAAGAGAAGGAGGAGGAGGAAAATAAGAAAGAAGAGATGAGATATTGAGAAGACCTTCATTGAAGGCAAGCTTTTAATGAGGGCCTTCTCAGATTCCAATCTCTTAAAAGGTCATCCCTTTAGCAACCTGGTTTCACAATTCATACCATTCCAATCTTTTGCAATATCTCACCACTGCACTTTTTTGGCCAAAATTCCATGATAAAAGTCGCTAGCAAAAGCCCTTCCATCGTCCCATTATGTAACAACAAATTCAATTAGTGCTTGTCTAATGTGTACTTGACCCACTGCTCCTCCACATTGCAATCCAAGTGGTTGCAGCATGGCTGCTGACCTGCAATGGAAGAGAACACCACATTGCTTTTCAGGCAGACAGCAAGCAGCTCTGAGCCTTGAGGTCTCTTCCTCAAAGGAAAGGATGTTCTCGAATGTCTTTGTAAGGACCAGAGTCACATTGAAACTGAATTCCACTCCCACCCCGTTTCTTTGACAGTGGCAAGTTGTTGTCCTCAACTCCCAAAATACACTGGGAAAATTCAACCATGGGGGTGGTGAATCAGAGTAAACTCACCTCCCTGCGTAAGTTGGACAGAATCAGTGAGGAGCTGTTCCTACAATTAGAGGCTGGTTCTCTTTTGCATTTGCTGCCTGCAACTTTGTACAAAGCACTGTTTCCATTAGATGATTTCAAATTGAACGCTTTTATTCAACAAAGCTTTGAATTTATGAGTAATCATGTCTCAGAGGGAATTGCAGTGACTGTGTTAGAGTCAAACATGTGACTATTTTGCTGTGACCTCAACAGAATATATATTTAGGGTGCTCTTATTTTCTGTGTATAGAAGTGCTGGTCTTTTTGGAAGAAATATTTGGTGCTAACTTATGCCTGTGATCTCCAAATATCGTGGTGTCTCGAAAATAAAGGTTCTCTCGTGAGTGGTGCCGTTAAACATAATGAAGTGGTGAAGATTACTGAGAACATTGATGAATTTTTTTTCAAATTCTGCTGCTCTGTGTATCCAACTACTGCTCTCTGTTAACACAAATTCAGAAGGTATTGATTCTGTGCACCTGCATTCTGCAATACACAATAAAGGATTTAACGGAAATGAAAGATGATACTTAAAAACTAAAAGGTAGTCCGCAAACGTCAAAAAAAAAGCAATCAGGAAAATTGCAAGAGGAGCCCTCAAAAAAGAATTTGACCATTGGTTGTCCAGTGAGTCTGCCGCAGTCCTCAATGTAATGCTCTTCAGCATTTTTTATATACCACAAGTGCTGGTACTGTATTACCTTACAGCATAATTTATACAATTTTTTCTTCAGATGAATTGGTTCATGGATTGTCCTCCTTCCCTCTGCAGTCCACACATTGCCCATGACTTACAGGGTAAAGATCCTGTTCCTACACTATCTTCTATTTTTCACGCAGTGCTAGTATCTGAACTCTTGGTGATGAGTGCTCAAGCAACTGCTTATTTGGCACTGCTTTTCACTCCTGTCCATCAGACTGATGCGTGTGGGTAGATGGTTTCTGAAAGCAGAAATTGAGAAGAAGCATGTTGAGATGGGAGAAGAGGAGGTTGGAAATCAGTGTGATCCACAGTCATGCCAACAACATCTTATACTTCATGGCAGGAAGCAAGATGAGGTGGGGATTCAGAAGGAGCAGAGGCCAGTACACACCATCATCCTTAACATTGTCAGCAATGCCAAATGCAATTGGCCATGTTACTGCCATCTCCATGATGCAGCGAACCATTTTCTCCATAGAGGTCAGAAGATACAGATGTGCCTTAGCCTCTGCAATTGTGCTCAATCTTGCCCTGTGTGAGAGATAAAACAATGTCAATAACTATATTGCACTATGTTTGAGTGATGTCTCTGCAACAATTGAGCAGGTGGAATTACATATGAACAGACAAATTAAGGACATGAGAAGGTTGCTCAGCCCCTCAAGTCCACTCAATCATTCAGTAAAACTATTGTTGATTGGATTTTGGCATTAACATAACTTTCTTGTCTACTAAATTTACCCTCTAACTCTTTCGTCAGTCAGGAATTTAGTTAACTCAGCCTCCACTGCTTCCTAGGGAAGAAAGTTCTGCAACTTCACAATCATCTGGGAGAAAAGAATTATTTTCAACCCTGTCAAAAATAGGAGACTGATTATTGAACTGTCTAATCTTTTCTGCAAAATGATAATTCTCTCAGTATCCATCCTGTGACTTCAGCTCAGGATCTTGTATGTTTCCACAAAAATCACTTTACATTTGTTTAAATCTCAATGCACACAGGCTCAGTTTGTCAAGCAAGTCCTCATAAACTAATCCCCATGTCTCTGGAATCAGTTGAGCAAACTTTCTCTGAACTGCCTCTAATGATTGTATCCCTTCTCAAGGAAGGAGACCAAAACTGTACATAGTACGCTTGATGTGGTTTCATGAATAACAGAGAAAATTGGTGCAAGGTTTCCCTATCTATCTCTTACATCCCCCTTTTAATAAATGGCAACATCTCATTTGCCCTCCTAATCGCTTATTGCACATGCTTACTAACTTTTTTGTGATTCATGTGTCACGAGATCTTGATCCCTCTGCATCGCTAAGTTACGTGGAGGCTGTGGTAGGTGTGAGGTCTGTATCATTTGGATTGTATTGGGGAAGGTGGAGCATGAGAAAATTAAACTTGAGTCCTAGCCACAAGCAATTATCGATGGGTGAAAGATGGCAATGTGATCCACGAGAAACTCGTTGATGAAAATTCAGAAATGGTTACCGATTTTTACTACTATCATAATGGGGGAAGGGGTTTGGAGTAAGTGAAGCAGTAGTGTTAAATGTTTATGATTAAGTGTTCATGATTAAAATAGAATGGTGTGAAATAACTTGGTGGCAGGAGCAGAAAAAAAGAAATTAAAACTGCTGTCTTTACTCTGGGTACAAGCATCAGAGAGGAGTCATTTCATTATGAAGTCAGGTCCCATGGAACAAAAGCCTGGGTCTGTAAGGCTCCAAGATACGTCTCTTAACATCCTCTACATATAGTTATGTTCAATGATGCTTCTTGCTGTTTACTCACAAGAGCATAGATTACATTTTACTGCAGGCATTCTGCCTTGCTACCCCTTGTGTGGAAATGACCTCTGTCCCTCATGTTGCCTGCCACCTCTGGGGCCCTCAGTGTGAACCTTGGAGGCCTCTGTCTTGGCTGTTAATTCCATTTTTCCAACATTTGCTAAAAGCTAATTGTACTGCCGGTAGTCAGCAGCAATGTCCCACAAAATGGTGCAGCTCGCTTTAAAGAGGGGCAGCTCTCCTTTAAGAGGAGCAGACTGTTTGGGACACATGCTAGTTCCACTTACTGCTAGGTGATTTGTTTAAGATTAAGCCAGCCAGCAGTGTGAGTTATGATCAGGTGAATGTTATAACCACGCAAATGAGGAGGCGACGTGAATCTTTCACCCCAAAATAGGAAGAATCCATATTTTTTACGCTAAAAGCCACCTACTACCTGATTTTAATCCATTTACTCCAATATCCAATTAAAGAATTATAAATTCCCTGTTTCTTCAGAGAGAATATCTAGGCTTTTAATTTACTATAACACATTCCTTTAAGCATCTGCTACCAATTATGATTCATGTTCTTAAAAAGAACAGCATTCCAGCTATTTTGAACTTCTTGACAGACCCAAATGCCATCCGGGTTTCAAACACTAACTAAACAGGATTAGTAGTGTCAATTCATCAGAGTGGAAAGTCACAGTCATGGAATTAGGATAGTCTGATGGATTCAGAAGAAATCTCTTTGAGATATCAATCAGGCCTAATTGAAACTTTCACTGTTAAAACATCATGCTATAGCTTGAAAAACAGGAACTTAGTGATGCTAGGGGGTAAAATACTTCATATCCTACTTACTGAAGCAATTTCCTTGAATTTATTGGAATGGTGTTTACACTCCAGCTGCCATTCCCAGACAGAATAAAGCTTGTCATCCAAAGGAAAAATACACTAAAGTTCATAATACTCTGGATTAATCTCACAAAATCCCTTCAATAAGTATGTCTAGCCTGTTGCCCCATGATGTGGATTATCTGGCATATACAATCTTATCCTATTTATTTGTGTTAGGATGCATTTTCCCTTCAGATTAGATCTAGACCTATTTAGATTTATTTATTTATTCTTGAGTGAATTTTGCAATGAAATACAGTGAAAAGTATTTCATAGTGTCACCATTCTCTGGTGCCATTGTAAAGCACAGAAAACTAAACCAAAACTTTAGCAGAGGTATTGAGGACAAAAGCTTTTGTAGTATTCTGGATAGCTGACCATCAAAGCATTGCATCCAGTCATGGTCAGCACAATTCAGGGAGAATGACCTGAACTGGCTGCAGAGGAAATTTACCAGATGAATCCCAATGATAAATAATTCCAATGATTTTGCCTACAATATTACTTTGGGGAATTGGGGTCTTACTTAAGGAAAAACAGAAATTGCTGGGGCAAAAGAGATTGGGGTAGGATTTGGGATAAGTGTACAAGTTAATGGCAGGCCAACAAGGCAGACAAAATATAACTGTTCCCTTTAGTAGACAGTACAAACATTAGGATAACTTAATTTCATGTTTTGTAAAAGAGATGCAGGCAATAGTAGGGAAAAAAATATTTTAAACAGACAGTGGTAATGATCACAAATTTGAGGTTCATGAGGATAATGGAAGCTGCAATAATCAACGATTTCAAGAGGGAATTAGACATACTTGAAGGGTGTAAACAAAGAAGTCTATAGAGATAGAGCAGAAAAATGGGACTGACTGGATTTGATTGCTCAACAGAGAGCTGGCTTGGACTCAATGGACCAAATGGCTTCTTGTGCGTCATTAATAACCATGAATGTATTACAATACAATTAGACACTCCCTGCTGAGTCTCTTGGGTATACTTCAAAATTAGGCACAGAGATGGAAGTTGAATTCAGAAGAAAAGAAAGCAGAATTGTTTCACTATTTTATTGAGCACAAAACCAAAGAACTGCAGACACTGGAAATCAGAAATAACAACAGAAATTGCTGGCAAAACTCAGCAGGTCTCACAGCATCTGTGGAGAGAAAGCAGAGTCTTGGTTTTGAGTCCAATAATCCTACTTCAGATCTGGCAGTTCCTTCTCTTTTTCACAGGAGCTCAAGTTCCAGCCTGTCACATCTTCCACACTGGATGGACTGTGTCTCCTGACACATGAAACACATTTACGAGTGATAAAAAAACTAGAACATGCATATAAATGAAAAGGATTGAATGAAAGAATGTATTGGTGAATGTTAAAGTGTCAAGCAAAGTATTTCTTTTTTATTTTTCTTTTAAAAAAAATCAGCTTTATATTGCATTAGTGCAGTGAGAAAAATCATGCAATGGCCATGTATTGGTTTCAGCAGCATTTTGTTTACAAAATTGTTCTGCAGGTTGCATGACTCAACTGCTTGATATTCTGCCCCTATAGCTTTCACCATTAAATGTTGTGAGATTTCTAATTAAAACATTACAGGATAGAAATTTTATTGAAGAGCCAATTTTACTGAAGTGTTTTGAAAAGGCAGTTTCAAAACTCCTTATACAATACTTCAGACTAAAAGCATGAAGCAGAATTCAAGTGATCTTCCATTCTGCCGTAATAGGGCAGTTTAGTGTTTACCCAAATAATAGAGGTAATCTGAGACTTCCTCCTTAACGCATGTTTCGAATAGATAAATAATTAAGGAGTAGTTAATTAATGTGAGTTATTAATTGAGATATACTTTTCTGTTTTGAAATGCTTGTCTCCAAAGTGAGCTCTACTTGTATTTTTATACATGAAGCACTCAGAATAAGGTAAATGAACTGACAGCATGAAGTGAGGTAAATGAATATGATGTTGTAGCCATTACAGAAAGATGGTTACAAGGAGATGAAATTTGAGAACTTAACAAGCAGGGATATTTGACCTATCGTTGAGACAGGAGGGATCGAAAAGTTGATGGGGTAGCACTGTTAATAAGAAATGAAATGAGTGCAGTTGTGAGAGGTGATCAAGGCTTGGATGATGCAGAGTCTATTTGCATGGAGGTTAAAATAATAAAGAAAAGAAGACTTGCTGAGATGATATACAGACCCCTAAACAGTAGCCACTCTATGGGAAAAATTGTACCCTAGAATGTTGTAGAAAGCTAGGGAAGTGATTGTTGGTCCCCTTGATGAGATATCTGTATCATCGATCATCACAAGTAGGTGCAGAAGAGTGGAGGTTAACTAATGTGATGCCACTGTTTAGTAAAGATGGTAAGGAAAAGCCAGGGAACTATAAACTGGTGAGCCTGACGTCATTGGCGCGCAAGTTGTCGGAGGGGATCCTGAGGGATAGGTTTTACATATATTTGGAAGAGCAGGGAATGATTAGCGATAGCCAATGTGCTTTGTGCATAGGAAATCATATCTCACTAACTTGACTAAGTATTTTCAAGAAGTAACAAAGAGGATTGATGAAGGCAGAGCAGTGGTCATGATCTACATGGACTTCAGTAATGCATTCAATTTCTGCATGTTAGGCTGGTTAACAAGGTTAGATCACATGGAATGCAGGGAGAGCTAGCTATCTGGACAGAGAACTGGCTTAAAGTTAGGAAGCAGAGTGTGGTGATCAAGGGTTTTTTTTCAGACTGGAGGCCTGTGACCAGTGGTGTACCACAAGTGCTGCGTCCATAGCTTTTCATCGTTTATATAAATGATTTGGATTTGAACATAGAAGGGATGGTTTATTAAGTTTGCAGATGACACCAAAATTGGACAGCGAAGGTTACCTTAGAGTACAACAGGACCTTGATCAAATTGGCCAATGGCCTGAGGAGTGGCAGACAGAGTTTTATTTAGATAAATGGGATATGCTGTATTTTGAAAAGGCAAATCGGGGCATGATTTATACAGTTAATGATAAGGTCCTGGGGAGTGTTGCTGAATGAAGAGACTTTGGAGTGCAACTTCATAGTTCCTTGAAAGTGGAGTTGCAGGTAGACAGAATAGTGAAGAAGGCACTTGTGTACTTGCCTTTATTAATCAATGCATTGTGTATAGGAGTTGGGAGGTCATGTTGTGGATGTACAGGACATTGCTTAGGCCACTTTTGGAATATCGCATGGCATTCCGGTCGCTCTGCTGTAGGAAGGATGTTGTGAAATTTGAAAGGGTTCAGCAAAGATTTACAGTGTTGTTGCCAGGTTTGGAGGGTTTGGGTTATAGGGAAAGGCTGAATAGGCTGGGGCTATTTTCCCTGGGAGATTCAGACACTGCGGAATGACCTTATAGAAGTTCATAAAATCATGAGGGGCATGGATAGGGTAGATAGCCAAGGTCTTTTCCCCAGGGTAGGGGGTCCAAAACTAGAGGGCAAAGGTTTAAAGTGTAAGGGGAAAGATTTAGAAAGGACCTAAGGGGCAACTTTTTCACACCGAGGGTGGTGTGTGTATGAAATGAGCTGCCAAAGGAAGAGGTGGAGACTGGTATGATTACAACATTTAAAAGGCATCTGATGTGCATATAAATAGGAAGAGTTTAGGGGGACATGGGGCAAATGCTGGCAAACAGGACTAGATTAAATTTGGATGTCTGATCAGCATGGATGAATTGGACCAAAGGGCTTGTTTCCATGCTGTACAGCTCTATGATTTTAAAGTTTTGGCAAACACCTGTAACTCAGGTTGTAGATGAGGTTGCTGACTTGCACACTGAGCTGGCTTGTTTTTGTTCACATATTTCGGCACCATGTTAGGTGATATCATCTGTGGAGCCTCTGATGAAGCAATGTTATTCTACTCAGCAATGTTATTCTACTCCGTTTGGAATTTATATTGTCTGGTCTGTTATGATGAGTACTGTCATTTCTGGTTTTGATCTATATGCATTTGTATATGGGGTCCAATTCTATGTATTTGTTGATTGCATTAAGGGTGGAGAACCATGCCTTTAGGAATTCCCGTGTGTGTCCATGTTTGTCTTGGGCTACGATGGTTACCTTGTCCCAACTGGTGAGGAATTTAAAACTGACAATAAGAGCTTCTTAAAAATACAGAAAGAAAGTGTGTGGCCAAAGTGACCATCGGCTCCTTAGAAAATGAATTTTGGAAGATAGTTATGAGAAATAATAAATGGCAGAGGAATTAAATGGATATTTTGCATCAGTCTTTAGAGTACATTTAAGGTACTTTGAACATCCCATTAATACTAAAGAGTATGGGAAGGAGTGAATTACCACTACCAGCACTAAAGAAGTAGTATTAGACAAGCTAATGGGTCAACAGGCTGATAAGTCCCTCAACCCTGAAGGCTTGTATCCTAGGATCCTACAGGAGGTAGCTACAGAGATAGCGCTTGTAATTTTCCAAAATATATTGGATTCTGAAGAAGTACCAGATGATTAGTAAACTGTTAGTGTGATATCTCAATTTAAAAAGGAAGGGACATTAAAAAAAGACCAGTTAGTGAAACATCTATTGTTGGAAAAGTATTTGAATCACTTATTAAGGAAAAAATGCAAACTATTTGGAAAATCAAATCTCAGAGTCAGCATAGCTTCATGAAAGTAAAATCACGACTGACAAATCTATTAGAGTCTTTTGAGGAAATCTCAACCAGAGTGGATTGAGGGGAACCTGTAATGTTTTGTATTTGGACTTCCAGAGGGTATTCTACAAGGTACATCACAAAAGTTTAAATCATAAGCTAAGAGCCAATGATGTTGGAAGTGATAAATTGGCATGGATAGATAATTGCCTCATAGGCAGGAAGTGGCAGGATGGAATAATGTTTCTTTTTCATGTTGGCAACCTGTAACATGGATTGGTATGGGGACTACAACCACTTACAACATACATTAATGACTTGGAGGAAGAAAGTGAATGTCATGTGCTAAATTTGCAGAGACACAAAAAGATGTGGAAAGGCAGCTTGTGAGAGGGATACGAAGACTCACAGGGAGATAATGTTAGGTTAAGTGAGGGGGCAAAATGTTAGCAAATGGAGTATAACGTAGGAAAATGTGAAGTTGTTCATTTTGGAAAGGTAAACAAAAAACAGAAGAGCTGCAGAAAGCAGCAACACAAAGGGACTTGGGGGCATTTGCACACAAAACACAGGTACAGCAAGTAATCAAAGTTCTAGTGAGGTCACATCTGACAAACCATGCGTAGTTTTGGTCCACTTATTTAAGGAAAGATAGTATTTCATTGGAGACAGTTCAGAGAAGGTTCACTACTCCCTGTCAAGGAGGGATTGTCTTATGAAAACAGACTAAACATGTTGGGAAATAGTAGAAACTGCCACTGCTGGAGTTTGAGATAACAAGGTGTGGAGCTGGAGGAACACAGCAGGCCAGGCAGCATCACAGGAGCAGGTAAGCTGGCGTTTCTGGTCTGAACCCTTCTTCTGAAGGGTCCAGATCCGAATTGTCAGTTTTAAACAGGTTGGGATGCTACTTACTTGAGTTTAGAAGAATGAGAGATGACCTCATGGAAACATACAGGATTCCTAAGGGATTTGACAGCGTAAACGCTGAGAAGATATTTCCCCTCACTACAGAATGTAGGACAAGAGGGCACAGTCTCAGAATAAAGGGGCAACAATTTAAGACTGAGATGAGGCAAAATTTCTGCTCTTAGAGAGTTGAGAACCTTTGAAACCCTTTGCCACAGAAGGCTGTCACCCAAGTTTTTGTGATAGATAGATTCTTGATCAGTAGGAGAATTAAGGGTTCCGGGGAAAGGACAGGAGAGTGGATATGAGGAATGTTAGATCAGCCATGATTGTAATGATAGGTGGAGCAGGTTTGAGGGGCCAAACTGCCGAATTCTGTTCCTATTTCTTATGTTCTATTGTCTCATGGACCTGCCTTTGATTTTTAAACTTTATCGCAGTTCTGTTTCATCTAAAATGTTTCCAAATCCATCCTTGCACATGCAATATTGACCTCACTTGAGATACTTGTCTTATGCCTGTAGGTCAATGCTAATCTGCTTGATAATTCTTGACTATTTTACGTTGTTTGTCATATTTGTGATCTTGTTGCCTGGCCTGATCCACTGAATCAATTTGTTGCCTTTGGGTGAATCATTTATATTGCTTTGGATACCTCCCAGAATATTTTGAAATGACCTTTCCCTAAAACTATGAACTTAGTTCTATAACTTCGTTTAATCACTCTCTGCTGTTATTACTGGCTCTTAATTCAATTCCCATTAATTCAGTTGTCTTCCAAGGATCTGTTCTGCTTTTCCATTTTTTTACCCTGCTCATGTTATTATCTTCCTACACTCATCCTTAATTCCCATGATTTTTTGCCCATTAATTATTTGAGATTAAGTAAAAGTCTTTTCTATGTTTCTCCCTCACTCTCTTTCTCTCTTTCATGCATCTGCACCTGAAGTTTTTGACCAAAAATAGAATTACCTGTTGGGAGTGCAAGATTTTTCGAAAAGAAACCTGTCAGAATTCAATACTGTGCAACATTTATGTCTACTTTGGATACAAAATCTTGGAACAAAATCTAAATATGTGGTATTAGAGGTTTACCCAACATCGTGCACCTTGGCACAACCTCTTCTCGATTTGATAGCCGATCTTGTCTGAGCTATGCTTTTCCAAGCTTCTTTGCTGCCTGCAACATCCTTCCAAATTTTGCTGCTCTCTACATCCTTGTCATGTTTAAAGTGTAACATTATCTCATTACTACCTTCTCTCTTTCTCCAGGGTTTTAACTGTTGAGTATTCAGTTACGGTCTTCTTCCTAAAATCTTCATGCTTTTAATAATGGAAAAAGTAGCCTTTACCAGTTTATTTACTCTGATTGTCTCAAGATTTTTTCCTTGCTGCTTTGAACTGAGAGCCTTCCTTCTAAACCTTGACTGCTGAAGTACAAACAGAACTTTCAGTGGAAAATATCACCGGAGGAGATATTAGTGCATTACTTAGCCTTGCAGCCAAATGTCTAATAAAACATTTGGTTGGAGATTTCTCCTTACTTCTTTCTCCATGTGCTAACCAAACAACTTTAAAAAAATGCAAAAGATCTAGTTGTTAATTGCCTTCATATAAGACCATAAGACCATAAGACATAGGAGTGGAAGTAAGGCCATTCGGCCCATCAAGTCCACTCCGCCATTTAAACCATTGCTGATGGGCATTTCAACACCACCATATCATGCCATGTCTTTAACAGTCAGACAATGTTCCAAGAAAATGTTTAATATTTTAAACTGATGCTCCATTCCCTCCACTGAGGTTAGCAGAATTGCTTTGTGATTTGACTCCTGATAACCGATTTGGCTGAGTTGCAGATTGTAGCATCTGAGATTCAAACACAAGAAGAAGGGGGAATGAGCACATCTCCCATATGCACAATAGGTTGGACAGCTTCTGCTTTGTCAGGCTCAGTTATACATCTAATAGAAATGTTGCTGAAACAGAGGTGAGTACAATTTGGGCTGTCACCTTAAAGAACTGTACATCAAGTTGGTGTGTGGTGCAAAAATGAATTTCATAAGGTAATCATCAGCCTAATTCTTGGGCACATGTTCAGCTCAACAGAAGACTTATCTCAAAATGGTTTGGAACTGATAATTCCTTGGCTTCTCTGGCTCATTTTTCACTTTACCTTCAGGAAAGAAAATCAAGAATTGCTTCACTTTTATTTTCCCTTTTTTTGAAAGTTGTTTTAAATCTGAGGCATGATGATCAGTTCAAAGGAGCATGTAACTACATACTTCGTGACAGCAACACATTAGAACCCCAAAGTATTTATAGACGCTTTACTTTCAACTTCAAAATGTGTTTGTTTTTAAAAGAGATACAGGGAAATAAAGCTGCAAATGTAAATGTAGTGATTATTTTGCACATTCCTGTGTGAAGCTCATAGGTCACACCTTCAAAAAACTTCAAACAAGGAGAGCCTTAACAAGAAGCAATATCAAGGAGGTTGACTATTCTCCCTCTTAGCCGAAAGCCACCTGTTTTACCCTTCAGGAATATACGAAAGAGAGCTTAAAGATTTACAGCAACACTAGTCCATGGGGTCTGTTAATTGCCATTCATTTTAGTGTGTGGATCAAAATGCTGTGAAAGTCATAGCTTCAAGAACCGACATTTTAAACATCCATGCTCTGCAGTAAACTTAGAGAAAACATTCTCAACCTCTGAATACTAGAATTCAGATACTGCCAAAAGGAATCTAAATAATAGAATTTACACCATCCTGTAAAGTTCAAGAGTCTCGAAATCAGCGGCTTAACTGCCAACATCAATGCTACTAGTGTACTGTAATAATGTGTGCACCATCATGTCATCTGTTCTTCATGAACAACTCATAGTCTGATCTGTGTATCCTTTTTGTTATTTCTATCTTTTGGCACTCATCTATTCTCTTCTGATTGACACTTCTTGTCACAATTACTAACAAATAAAATCACTCCTTTTCAATTCCAGAAAGTCTGTTGAAATTGGATTTTTTAAAACATAAGTTCATTTGGGTCTAGGATTAAGGTATCCATAAGGGGAGAGATCCATTTAACTTAACCATTGATTAGATGGGAGATGAAGTTTAATGTGGATAAATGTGAGGTAATCCACTTTGGTAGAAGAAACCAGAAGGCAGATTATTATTGGAATGGTAGTTCATTGGGAAATAGGAAAATGCAATGAGACCCAGGTATCCTTGTACACCAATCGCTGAAAGCAAGCATGTAGCTGCAGCAAGCGAAGAATGCAAATGGCATGTTGGTCTTCATAGCTAGAGGGTTGGAGTACAGGAGCAATGATGTCTGCAATTGTACAAGGCCAAGGTGAGACCACACTTGGAGTATTGTGTGCAGTTTTGGGCTTCCTTATCTAAGGAAGGATGTTCTGGTAATTAGTGCAACAAAAGTTTACAAAACTGGTTCTTAGGATGGCAGGACTGACATTACAAAGACAGTCTGGGAACTGGAACTGGAACTGCGCTCACAAGTTTAGAAGAATAAGGGTGAACTCATAGAAACCTACAAAATTCTAACAGGTCGGGACAGGTGAAAGCAGGAAGGATGTTTTCAATGACCAGGAAGTACAGAACTAGGGTTAACAGTCTAAAGATACAGGGTAGGCCATTTAGGACTAGGGTAGGGCAAATCTCTTCACTCAAGAAATGGTGGGCCTGTGGAATTCTCTGTCACAGAAAGCAGTTGAGGTCAAAGTATTAAATATTTCCATGCAGGAGTTAGATATGTATTTGTACTGTGTTAAAGGGATCAAAGGATATGGGGAGAAAGTGGGATCAGGGTTCTGATAGGGATGATCAGCCAGAATTATACTGAATGGCACAGAAGACTCAAAGAGCGGAATGGCCTAGTTATGCTCCTATTTTCTATATATCTATGGTTATCAGACCATAAATAAAATCTGTAGTCCGTCTAGCAATGGAGTGTAGCAATATCCAACAGGCTCCTATTTCTGATGACCATTTAGTGACTCCTGCAGGAAGTAGTTGGGTATGATTTACTGATGAGTTTAAGTGAGTTTGCTTATGATAACATCTGTGGTTGAACATATCCAGGCTAGCTATCTTATCGCAGCCTTGGTGTCTGACTCTGTTTTGCCATTAGAACAGGCAAACATCATTTGTAATATTTAGAACTGATGCAATTTTAAATTTGTGATCTATCCTTTTTTTTTAAGAAAATGTCAGTGTGTTTGGCCATGACGTGTAGGAAGATAATAAACTAAGATAATGACATAAGAGGTAAGATAACTTCTCTGTATGCTTGAAATCAATTGTCAATTAGTGCACAGTATCATGCATTTGTCAAAATATTAATTAAACGTTTTTGACTTTTGCTTCTAATGGCTCTAATGGCTGTGTTTCTTTTCTTGCAGACCATTAATGTCGTTATTCTAAAATACAGAACATGCCGTTGAGTTACTTCTTTAAAAAGTAATCTAAAAATCTTCACTTCAGTGTTCAGATACTGAGACACTTTGGCCGAGGCCAGCAGATTTATCTCCGAACTGCAGATGGCTCAGAACAGTGTTACAGATAATCTGTGAGAGAATCATAAATATTAATAGTGCAACCTGCTTTGTAAAGATTAGAAAGGGCTGCATGGACAAATTAAGAATCTTAGTTTATTCCCACAGATTTAGGGCTTTCTGAGCAGGGCAAAATGTCCCAAGTGAACCACAGCACTGTAGCAATGAATAAGTGCGGGATCAAATCTTCATAAGCTCGAAGTTGTAGATGTGTCCTGGAAAATATTGTAACTTCTGTATTCGGTTTTTGTCCTTTCCCATGAATGAAAATGGCTGTGCCACATTCTCTCTGTATTGACTGCTATTTGAAGTTTAACAACACCAGTTGAAAGACTTGGATCATATTGAAGAAACTGAAATGAGCGAGAAAATCAGGTTAATGTGGAAGCCTACCTTCTGACCAAAGAATGTAGGATGCCTCAGACATGGATGAATTCATTCTTCAGGTTTGCACTGAGCTTGTTAGGAACTGTGAACATCAGTGTGAATGGAATATCTGTAAAAGGTAGGAACTGATTAGCCAGGAATCAGTTGATGAGTATAAGCGTGTTTGGGGGTCACTTTCTTGGCTGCACGGAACAGTCATCTGTGATGTCGTGGAACATCAGCCAAAGGCAGTCACCTTACCGAATAGCGTAATGAGCTGTAATAAACACAAGGAGGCTAACATTTCAGAATCTGAAGTGTGATTATTTTTAACATATGGGAACCAGCTGTAAGCCTAAACCCCATGTTTTGATTCTGTTTTCCTTCACTTTTTTTAATCTCATATTTTCTTTACTTCCATTTCATTCATGCTTCTGTACATTTCACATAGTTCACAAAGTTTTGAACTGTTCCAATTATCATTTCCTTCTGGGTTTGTTTCTTCTGTCTGTATATTGCTTTCTCCATTCCCTTTACCCAATCATACTAAAATATCCACCTTACATTTTGCAATGTTTATGATTAAAACATGATAGAATCTCTACAGTGTTGGGAACAGGTCCTTCAGCCCAACAAGTCCACATTGACCGTCAGAGCATGCCACCCAGTCCCGTCCCCTTATAACCCACCAAATCTACATGTCCCTGAACACTATGGGCAATTTACCATGGCCACTCCTACCAGCCTGCACATCTTTGGACTCTGGGAGAAAATCAGAGCAATCAGAAACAGGAAAGAACATGCAAATTCCACACAGACAGTCACCCAAGGCGGGAATTGAACCCAAGTTCCTCACACTGTCAAACAGCAGTGCTAATCACTGAGCCACCATGCTGCCTGTCTGTTTATTCAAAGGAGGCTCACAGTGTCCCAACTTCTGCAATTGGCCCCTGTATGGAGGTGAGAAAAGTGCAAGCATATTTGGTTTGACAAGGATTACGATTATTTTGGCATTTAGCAATGGACCTTGATTAGAATGTGATTCCGGAATAGCTGTTGTGCCATAGATATTGGCTGTAAACAGTTGTGCAGAATGCCACGCCAGGAACACAAAGCAGACAGGAGCAAACTGATTCTAGCTTTTGTTCTGACACCTGCCTTCCAAAAATCTAATGTGGCAGTAGCTGTGCTGTTGGCAGTCTGCTGTGGGTACTTTAGACCAGCTGTCATCTTGAATGATTAGGCAGGGAAAGGAGGTAATCTGGGTTTCCAGTTCTGGCTAAATCATCTTATCTGCTAGAAGGTGTTTAAAGGGCTGGATCTTACCAAAATCTATGATTGATTTATTTTCGCAAACCGTTAGGTGTTGCTGACACTAGTGAATCACTCCAAATTTGCAAAAGTCAGATATGGCAGAATGTTTGGGAGTGAGGTGGGTTGCTAGGAGTGAATGTGTAAGTAGCCATGATGCTCAAATCCATCATGCTGTTTTTATCCTTGCCCTTTTTATTCTTCTTTTGTGGGGTGTGTTTGTCACTGACAGACCTAGTACTTACTTCACTTCTTTAAGTGGCCATCAAAAGTGATGATGAGCCACAATGATAATGACATCTAAAGGACATCAGTACTGCACAAGCTAAGCAGCAATTATTTTTCTCTGGACATTTTACTGTGGGAAAACATTGACATTTTACTTCTAAGCCTAGTGCTGTGACTCTTTGTCATCAACTTCTCAATGACTCAACTGACCCTCAGAACACAACCTATCAGTCGGAGGGAAGAGTATTAATTTTGGCTTTGCCGTTTGCCCAATTGGAGGATCTAGTTTATTCATTGGGATCTCAGAGGTGGACAGTGTCCTGAGAAGAAGAAGATGATGTGAGACTTTCCTCACACCCAACAACCATACTAACTTCAAATTATCTTGTCAGTGCAAGTGTGTACTAATCCCTTTATACTAGTTAGGCTATAAGGTTCTATGAAACAAGCATGCCCATTTAACGCTGGAGCCATGTTATTCTTGAGAGCACACATATCCCCAAGGGCCTGAGATCTTAGTTGGTTTGAAAAATGAATTTTCATCGCTATCTCTTGGAAATGTAATGCAGAGTGAAGTGACTAAAACTGATTTACTATCATCACCCAGTTGAGAATAGCTGTGAGTACAGCCCACAACACCAGCTGAGTTGAAATGTGAAATAGTGGTAACAAGATTAATGTTCATGTGGTTACAGAATAAAGTGGGCTAGGATAAGCTGGTAAATAGTGCAGATTACAATTTATTCAGCAAGGGAACAAGGGAAAGTGGGGTGATTGTGTTAATCATAATTAATGATACAATGACAGCAGCAATAAAGGGTATAATTAACTGAGATAGTAACAAATGAGAAATGATTTGTCACTCAATGAAGGATATATTCTAGACTATGAGAATGAAATGGAGGGAGAAATATATAGAAAAGGTTCTGAAATCAGTAAAAGTATAGCATCACAATAATGGGGGTTCCAAACAAAATAGCAAGGTATGAAAGTGAGGGGAAAGATATTTCACAGTGAGTTCTGTGCACTGTTCTGCCCAAAGTATAAAGAATTACAAGGATGAAAGATTTACTTGATCTAACAGTAGGAAAACAATCGCAGCAGGTAACAGAAGTAGAATTCTTCTGAGGAAGGTCACTTGACCTGAAACATTTACTCTGATTCTTCTCCACAGACGCTGCCAGACTTGCTGAGCTTTTCCAGAAATTTGTTTTTTAGTTTTAGAATTGAAATCATCTATGGAGCAGGGATCGCAGTACAGTGACATCGAGGATAAGACAAATGTGGAGATAAAAGTAAACAGAGGCCTTACTTTCAACCATTGGTGGGTATTGGAATATTTGTTTAAAAGTGAGATAACATAAAGTCTAGAGTGGGAAAATGTAATAGTAATAATTAGCAGAGATTTCTAAAAAGGTACTTAGCTAACCTGAATGAATCATTTTGAAGTAATATCAGAGAGTGCAGATATCGCAAAACAGAAGCTATTGTGTATGATGAATGATGACTTATTGTTACTTGTACTCTACAATGAACAACAGAGTGAAATACAATGAAAAGCTTCAACGGTTGCCACAACCCAGTGCTATTTTGAATAGTTTAAGAATAAAAAGATGTAGCTGAAAAAGAGCCCATCTTTGCTCCATCACCTCCACCATGAGGCCTGAGCCGGCTCACGAATGACATCTCTACTGCTACACGCACCAGTGCCACCCCCCACCAAAACCCCCACCACCACCTGCGCTGCACCCACCAACGTTGGATTCACCCTTCTCCAGTGCCATCTCTTTGACTGTGGCCAACACGGATACTGGGTGTCCCTGGTTCTGGGCCTACCACAAATAGGAGCTGTCACCACTGCCTCACCAATATTCAGGGGGTCTCTACTCTGAACCTATGACAACCAGGAGTCCTTAACCCCGCCGCTTCAGTTGCCTCAACAATGCCTGGAGACCCTGCTCTGGACCTACCACAACCAGGGATCCTTGGATCTGCTGCCAGGCCAGGCTGCCACCTCGCCAAAAGTCCCACTCCGGCCACCCTCCTTTGTAATGTCACCTTCTCTGCTGTCACCAACAGCAAGAAAATGAACAAAGAAAGAAGACACAAAGGCTAAGGAAAGAAGGGAGGAAGCAGCCGATATGAAGCAGATGGGGCCAGGAAACCGAATGCTGCCTACCTTGCCAGCGCCGCCATCCAGGATCTTATGCCTTTTGATAACATTTCACAGAAGGAACGTTATAGGTCAAAGCATGTGAGGTGAGGGACTAGTTGGCACAAAAGTTGGAATGATGGCTACAAACAGGGCAGGAGTTCAGGCAGGTTTCTGAAGTCTGGCAAAAAGTTGGAAGTGTTGTCCTTGACAGATTGTGTTGGATGCATTCCTGTTCATCATGTATGCATGTTATTAAGATTGAGAAATTTATGCACCATTTCAAAGTTTGCAGAAGCTTTCATTCTGATATCCATGCTACAACAAATGATAATTGGAGGACTGGACATAGTACAGATTTAAGGAAATGTTGCCAAGATTCAGCAACCAGCAGCCAAAGATGAGGTGATGAGGCTCTTCTCTACGGAAATAAAACTAAGAGAGGAGCCAATGGAGATCTTTAAGATTAGGCAGGAATTCAATAGAGTGGGCAGGAAAGATCTGTTCCCACTTTGCGAGTAAGTGCAGAACCAGGAGCCATAAATTTAATTTGATCACTAACAATCAATAAAATGATTTAGGAGGAATTTCATTTTGGTAACGAGACTGTGAAACTCTCTTGTTTCAGAAGATTTGAAGTAGATGTCACTGACACAATTAAAAGGAGCCATATATTTTAGATAGAAAGATTTGGAGTCTGGAAAGCACAAAGATGTCATTAGAGCATGAAAGGCTTGTGCGAAGTGGGACAAGGTAAGTTCCTTAAAGTGAACTGTCTTCTGAGTCGCTCCATTGTCAAGAACTGTCCTTCAAGTCAGAAAGTTTGAACCTCATTCAGTATAACAGACCATACTTTAGGATGACCCCTCAGAGTAATGCAAAGGGAGTGCTGGCAGAGCTATGATAAGGATTAGCCATAGAGCGCTTGGAATTGTAGCTGGGGAAATTTCTTTGCTCGGCCAACAGTTGAAAAGACAGATTTACTGGTCACTTGAGTTTTGACAGTGTAACAGGAAGAATCCTTTGTGATTCTGTCATTGTTTTCCATGGTCCTTGGCTTTTCTTTGGACTCAATAACTTCTTATGCAAGAATTTAGTTGATGTTCCAGCTGAGATCTTTCAAATAATCGTGGGGTTTTTGAAAGCAGCTTGTTTGTAATTCCACTCTTCACATCGAGACAATTGGGAAGCAGAATAGAGACGAAGTCTATGTCATTAGTGTTATGCATGTGGGGAGAATTGCAATTGACCTTAGAATCAAGGACAACTAGTCACTTAAATCGCTTTGACAGTCTTGCTGTCATGCGAGTCCTCAGTGGTAAGGCTTGATTGTCACACAATTTCTTGAATGGATTGCCGTCTGTAAATAGCTTTCAAAATCTTATAAAATTTCCTAAGTAAAAATCAACAGAGAAGATTCTATATGTGTTTTGTGTATGGTTGCAGATAGGTTACAGCTGAGAGGCAATCAGTCTTAATCCTAGTTGTGGGATGAGAAATAAATCAGGTTTCGTACAGCTGATGACCTTTCCATTTATGGTAATATTGAATGAATTTGACTGGAGTCAAATTAAAGAACAAAAGAAAGAACTGGATCAACACTTTCTTAATGTTTTGATGTTCCAAATGATGTACTATAGTTCCAGTTGAAGAGAGGTAATATTGGGCACTTGGTTGGGTAGGCTAGGTGTTCAATGTCCAGATAAACATTTTCATGAAAAAACATCATGAGGTTAACTCCAAGTAGAATTACCTGCTAGCTCTTGTGTCGTGTTTGAGACTAGAAGGGCATTAAATTAAGCAGATGTACCATCACTTGGTTATCTCTGCCACAGTTACACCAAGGGAGAAAGCCCCCAACTGATCCTAATAGAAGTTATTACATGACCAATTAATGACCATGCCAGGCCTGCATCATGCCATCAGTGGCACTAAATAGCTACAGGTTGGTGCGTTGACATGTGGTGCACATGCCAAGTAAAGCTGTGCAATAAACAACCACTAGGGGTGATCCCACTAAGCGCACCCTCCCCCCCACCCATGAAAACCCTCCAAATATTACCTGCCTGTGGCCCGGATTGTTCCTTAATCCTGGGTTGCAGTTCCAGCAGCATCCAACTCGTTATCAGAGGCACTGCTGAGCAAAAGAGCTGCCAGCTCCTATTGGGCAGTGGATCTTTGTAGGTGCGATCTCAGCTCCTGCGCCCTGACTCCAGTGAAAGGCCCAGTCTGACTTCAGCACTCACTGAGTGAACTAGGATCGAATGGGCCTTCCCAATAAAAGTGAACATGTGTCTCTTGCCAGGTCTACTGCCAGGAGCGAGACCCCTGATGCCTCAATAAGATTCCACTTCGTGTTTCTCTCTCCACAGATAGGGCTTGACTTGAGTATTTGCAGCTTTTCTGTTTTTATCCAGTGTGCAGGGCGACCTAAAATTCTCCAGTTAAACTAAAGGCTTATACATTAATATTGATTTCAGCAACTCACAACGTGCTGATCACAACCTCTGTATAGTACCTTATTAGAAGATAAGATGGTTGTGTGGTGTTTTCATGATTGTGAAGGGCTGTTTCTCCTGGGGTTTGACAAGGCTCAACACTTTGTTCCTTGCTTTTAATGATTATACATTAAGGACTAGACTTCAATGATGAGGTATGTATAGGAATTTTATAGATGATACAAAAATTGGCCATGTGATTGGTAATGAGGACAAAAGGAAAATATAAGTAAACTGGTCAGAAGATAAGGAGCAAGAGCTAATGAAGACGATTACTATACCTTCGCATCTGCACCACCATGTGACAATGGATATTGCTTATATCTAAGGTACTGCCCACTCCAAATTTCCTTCGATTTCCTAAGAGATCACAGATCTACCATTTGTAATCTTGAATACATTCAAAAACAGAGTATCTCTTGACAGAAAATTCTTAAGATTGACAATTCTGCGTATAAAGAAATTTCTTCTCATCTCAATCCTATTCTTAGCATGAACGATCAAACACTTTACAGTGAGACTGTGACCCCACATGCTTAGATTTCCACGTGTTAGACAGGAGTAGAAGCTTCTCGGGTACTTATCCTGTCAAGCGCAGCCAGATGTACAAAAAAATGGTACATGGAATTCAGCCCAGAGAAGTATAAGGTTATGGATTTGGGGAAGGCACACAAGGAAACACAATAGACAGTACATGACAGAATAATGCAGAGCTACATGGTCAAGATTCCTGAAGGGAGCAAGACAGGTGCATAAGATATTTAAGAAGGCATATAGGATATTTTTGTTTACTAGCTAAAACACACAATATAAAGTAATGTGGTTATGCTAAAATAGTTATTAACACCAGTTTGGCCACAGCTAAGATATTATGTTGTGTTCTTATCACATGACGGAGAGGGTGTGATTGCACTAGAGATGTACAAGAAGATTCAAGAGGATGTTGCCAGGACTGAAGGTTTTGAGTTCTCAGGATTAGATCAGCTGAAATTGCTTTCTTTGGACTAGAGCAGAGTGAGGAGAGATTTAATTAGTGTTGATAAAATTAGAAGCACCTTTGACAGTGTCTGGAAACATATATTTCACTAAGCATGGAGGTCAATGACCAGGGAGCACAGATTAGAGGGGAGTGTGGAATCTGAACTTGTTGTTTGAAGAGTGGTTGAAGCAGAAGCCCACATTGCTCTTGGATATGCATTGAAGTGTTGTAATCCACAAGATTACATATTCAATATTGGTAAATGGGCTTAGGCTGGATAATGCTTTGTTGGCTGACTCAGACATGCTGAGTTGAATGGCCTCCTTCCATGCCATAAATTTCAATGCTTCTATAATCCTTTGTGAAAATGGTGGTTGAGTTTTTCCCACGTCACTGTTATTTGACACGATAATTTATGTTTACTTTGTCCAAATAATCATTTTAAATGATACATTCTTTTCAGTTGGGGGACGAAACACCAATTGGCAGGTTACTTTTCCAAGCACAACCTCCTTTAGTTGACAGGCTGTATCTTGCCATTTCAGTTTACCTTCCCACTCAGAGTCTGACCTCTGTTTTTGAGATCTGTTTTAGCATTTCTTCACAAAGATGTTAGACAGGTTATCTTTATTGGTTCCAAGCCCATCATGGGCTCATCAGTAAGCACAAGTGATGATGTAGTTATCTCTGGAGACAATTGGATCCTTCTCTTTCTCTATCATGCTGGCTCTTTGCTTAGTCTCAATGGTGTCTGTACACTCAGAATGTATCACAACAATGTATTCCACTTCCCAAAAGTGGTGGTCACTCTGAAACAAAGAGGAACTTGAAATGTTGAAATATTTGACTCCATTTACCAGTGGTCAACACTCCATACGACTCAAAATTGGGCAGGTGCTTGTCGCTCACATTGTCATAGAATCCCTACAGTGTGGGAACGGGCCATTCAGCCCAACAAGTCCTCACCTCCCCTCCGAAGAGCATCCCACCCAGACCCATTTCCCTACAACCCAACATTTCCCATGTCTAATCCATCTAATTTACACCCCCCTGGACACTATGGGCAATTTAGCATAGCCAACCCACCTAGCCATCACATCTTTGAACTGTGGGAGAAAACCAGAGCAAACCCATGCAGACACAGGGAGAATGTGCAAATTCCACACAGACAGTCACCCGAGGGTGGAATCAAACCCAGGTCCCTGGTGCTGTGAGGCAGCAGTGCTCCCCACTGAGCCACCGTGCCGCCGTTTTTTTTAACCATCCCATTGAGATTGGTTTTGCAGAAGGGTGACTTCAATGCTGGTGATGTTCAGCTGTTTCCAAGACTTCAAAGTTTGTGATGTGTTTCTGCAGGACATTTAAAAATTATCACTGGTGGAAGAACTCAACAGGGCATACATGCAGCAGTATAGGCCTCATACCATATTAAGGATGGTGAGGACCAATGCCTTGTGCACTTTGTGTTTCATCTGAGGTTACTCCACACTCATTTGTAAAATCTGATGAATGCACTGATTGCTTTTGGAAGCCCATTATCCACTTCTTTGTCTATGGTGGCATCAAACAAGATGGAGCTCCCTAAATAGGTAAATTCTTTGACAGCACTTAGCTCGATTCCTTTGATGACAATGTTTGGTTCTCCATATTCCTCTTGGAGTGCAGGCCATCGTTGGACCTTAGATCGCTTTAAACTGCTTTTTAGTCTAAATTATTATGTTGCCTCGGAAAACCATTTTGTGATACTTTGTAGATCTGACTGACTATGGGCCAGGGTAATGCAGCCATCAATGATTAAAAGTTCAAAGATGAAGCTATCCTTTGTTTCTGTGTGACCCTGAAAACACCTGGGGTTGAGAAGACCTCCATTAGGCTAGAAGTGTCCATAAGTCCCTCCATTACATCTTCTGTTGCCTACTGCAGTGTCAAGCTGAAGAAAGTGGTGGATGAGATCAAGGTGAGCACACTTCCCTGCCATATTACACCAGTGGAGATCTGGGAGGATCTCAAGAGTTCACTGTTATGCTTGACATTTCTGTGCTGATTTTTATGAAACTGCTTCACCATCCGCAGGAACCTATAACGGGATATCCAGTCAAGGATTTAACACAGCCCATCTCTGTTTGCAGTATCAGATGTCTTAGTAAGGTCTACAATAGTGATGTACAGACCTCTATTTTGCTCATTACACTTCTGTTGAATTTTTCTGAGTGCATATGCCATATTTGTGGTGCCTCTGTTTGTTCTGATATTGCCACTTACCCTCTCACAGGTCTAGCTCTACAATGGTAGGCTCAGCCTAATTCAGAAATAAAAAGAAATAAAATACTGCAGATAATGCAGACAGATGGAAAGTAATTTGTTGTGTGTGTACAAGGAAATTTTCTGATTCAGTATGTGGATGTACCTACTAGAGAAGGTACAAAACCTGACCTACTCTTGGGAAATAAAGCAAGGCAGATGACTGAGGTGTCAGTGGAGGAGCACTTTGGGTCCAGTAACCATTATTCTGTTAGTTTCAAAATAGCGGTGGAAATGGATAGGCCAGATCTAAAAGTTAAAGTTCTAAAAAAGAAGGAAAGCAGTTTTGACAGCATTAGGCAAGAACTTTCAAAATTTGATTGGGGTGGATGTTCACAGTTAAAGGGACAGTTGGAAGCTGGGATTCCTTCAAAAATGAGACAATGGGAGTCCAGAGAGAGTATGTTCCTGTTAGGGTGAAGGGCAAGGCTGGTAGCTGTGGAGAATGCTGTGGACGTGATCTATATTGACTTCAGTAAGGTATTCAGCAAGGTTCTTCATGGTGGACTAAATAGCTAGGTTAAATCACACAGAATAGAGGGAAAACTAGCTATTTGGATACAGAACTGGCTTGAAGGTAGAAAACAGATGGTGGTGGTGGAGGGTTACTTTGCAGACTGGAGGCCTGTGACCAGTGGTGTGCCACTGGATAGGCACTGAGTCCACTGATTTTCATCATTATAAAAATGATTTAGATGTTAACATAGGAAGTGTGATTTGAAAGTTTGCCATTGACACCAAAATTAGAGGTGTAGTGAACAGCGAAGAAGGTTACCTCTAACCTCTGGGTACAATGGAATCTTGATCAGGTGGGCCAATGGGCCGAGAAGTGGCAGATGGTGTTTAATTTGTATTAATGTGAGGTGCTGCATTTTGGAAAAGCATATCAGGGCAGGTCTTAATGGAAAGGTCCTGGGGAGTGTTGCTGAACAAAGAGACCTTGGAGTGCAGGTTAATTGTTCCTTGAAAGTGGAGTCACAGGTAGATAGAATAGTGAAGAAGGCATTTGGTATGATTGCCTTTATTCATCAATGCATTGAGTATAGGAGTTGGGAGGTCATGTTGTGGCTGTAAGGATTATTGCTTACACTACTATTGGAATACCACATGCAACTCTGGTCTCCCTGCTGTAGGGGGGATGTTGTGAAACTTTGAAGGGTTCCGAAAAGATAAACAAGGATGTTGCCAGGCTTGGAGGGTTTCAGTGATAGGGACAGGCTTAATAGACTGGGCTATTTTCGCTGAAGTGTCAGAGACTGAAGGGTGACCTTATAGAGGTTTATGGAATCATGAGGGGCATGGATAGGGTAAATAGACAAGGTATTTTCCCTGGGTAGGGGAGTCCAAAATTAGAGGGCATAGGTTTAAGTTGAGAGGGGAAGGATTTAAAAGGGACCTAAGGGGCAAGCTTTTTATACAGAGGATGGGGAGTGTATGAAACATACTGCCAGAGGAAGTGGCATTTAATAACAACATTTAAAGGGCTTCTGGATGGGTACATGAATAGGAAAGGTTTAGACTGATATGGGCCAAATGCTGGCAAATGGGACTAGATTAATTTAAGATATCTAGTTGGCGTGGACGAGTTGGACTGAAGGGTCTGGTTCCGTGCTGTATGTCTGTGCGACTCTGTGACTCTGTGCTAGAAATACATAGTGGAAAAAGAAGGTGATGATGACATTCAGCAGATCTGATAGCATTTGGTGGTTGGGGTGGGTGCAGAGAGATTGTGAGAGAAAGAGAGAGAGAGTTAACATTTAGAGTCCAATCTGGCTTTTCTTGGGTTCTGAAGACCCCTGCCTTACATTCCTTTTGGGATGTTGTATGTTTCAATTATGTCACCACTGACTCTTCTAACTCGAGAGTGCATGGATCTATTCTGTCATAAGGTAATCTGCTTCCAGTTATTGGTCCAAGCTGCTTCCAATGCATTAATATTCTTCCCTGAATACAGTGAGCAGTGCTGTACACAATACTCCGAATGCAGTCTCATCAATGTGTCGTATAACAGAAGCACAACCTCCCAACACTGGCATTCAGTTCTTTTTAAAATAAGTGGGTTTTTTTAGCATTGCAAAATTTTTATCATATTGAAATGTTTCTTCCTGCAACTTGTTTAGAAATTGGAATAATATCATAGCATTTGCAAAGTAGAAAATTGCCCAAGGTACTTTCCATGAATGTATTCAAACAAAACATGACACCAAGTCACAGAAAGCGATATCAGGGCAGATAATCAAGAGTTTGATCATAAAGGTCAACTTTAAGGAGCTGTTAAGGAAGCAGAAACAGACAGACATCTGGAGGGATTTACAGAAGGAATGCCAGAGCTTGGACATTATGCAGCTGAACGCACAGTCAATTTGCTTGCATAAAATCAGGATGTTCATGAGACCAGAATTAGAGGAGAGCCTTGAAGAGCTGACAGACTGGAGGAAACCTAGGGAAGGTTGAGATCTTGGAAAAATTTGAAAATGAGGATAAGAATATTAAAATCAATCTGTTAATTAACAAAGATCGAATGTTGGTCAATGAGCACACGTGTGGTGATTAATTGGGATTTGGCTAGGAGGGAGGGGTGGCTGTGACCAGTATTATTGAGGATGCCTCTTCTTGGCCCAAACAGTACTCTAAATGGAAGCCTGACACACAGAGCTGACTGGGAGACTATCTGGTTTCATTGGGTGGTCAGACCCACCCTGTCCATGATCCTGTCTGCTGCCCTGACGCAGAATAAATAATCACGGAGCTGGGGTGTGTCCCTTTATACTGGCTACTTAAGTGGGCCCCCGGGAAAGGCCAATCTGTCAATTTGCCAATGTACAGACAGGCAGCCAGAAGGCATCAGGCCACAGCCTCCTGCCACCTGACTGATGGCTTTCTGTGCTATTTTTCTAGCTTTTCGATCTTATAGTCCAACCCCAAAGGAAATCACAGCTGTTGAAGCTGTTTTTGTTTTCAAACGATTTTGCTGAGGGTGGCACGGATATTGTATGAGGGAAATTTGAATTGTAACGGATCATAAAGTTGTAACATTAATTGAACAACTGGGAGCTAAATGTTAATTATTCTTCAAATAACATTGGTTGAAATAGATGTTTTGTACTAATCTCTCAATCTGTTACATTGATTTTGGTATCCAGGGAAGAAGGATTAATTTAAATTGATGAATATTTACATCGTATACTGCACTTCATGGCTACGAGTTCAGGAAAAATGCATGTCAAAGTAATTAATTTAATTTATTATGTATCTGGGATCAGGCTGCAAACTTTAGAATAATCAAAGTTTCAGAATAAGCATCGAAACATTTCTTTATCGGGACTCCGACATTTAGATTTAGAGAAGAGATTATATAAAATATAATTTGATTGAGATTTTAAGAATTTTGAAAAGAAATTTATCGGGTTGAAAGAAACTGTTCATGTTGGCAGGGGTGTTAATGAAGCTAGGAAGTACATCTGTACCCAAATAGCATTAGCAGTGTGTGCCTTCCTCACATACAGCAACACGTCAGTTTAACCCATAACTTTAAATTTGACTTTGTTTAAAGTTTGCTTGATATGACCATAAAAATGCATAGAGCCAAGAGGAGGCACTGGAGTTAAGATACAAATCAACAATGCTATTACAGGCTTGAGGAGCTGCCTGTAGTTCTGTATTGATTTACTGACATTTAATAAGTTACTATATTAAATTTCCATTATTTATTTATTTATGGTTATTTATTTCCTATTTCATCATACAGCAATACTAAAAATTTCAAAGAAATGTAGTTTGTAACTGAATATTGTGTACAATGTAAGGATATTTCTTCCAACTGTTAGGGGACTTGTTTTGTTTTGAACTAGCTGCTTGGTATAAACAAGACTTAAGGGGATAATTCTGTGGATACTGGAAGTCTGAAATAAAAGCAGAAATGCTGAAAACATGAAGCAGACCCAGCAACATCTGTGGAGAGTCAAATAGAGTTAACATTTCAGGGTTACTAGGAACTGCCGATGCTGGAGAATCTGAGATAACAAGGTGTAGCCCTGGATGAACACAGCAGGACAAGCAGCATCAGAGGAGCAGGAAAGCTGATGTTTCGGGAGGGTCTCGGCCTTCCTGAAACATCAGCCTTCCTGCTCCTCTGATGCTGCTTGGCCTGCTGTGGTCATCTAGCTCTACACCTTGTATTCTAACATTTCAGGATGATGGACTAGAGACCAAATAGTTTTTTTTGAAGCGAAACAGGGAAATGTTGGGGTGCGGAGGCTCAATTGCAAAGGGATGATGGTGAGAAAGCGATAGGAAAAGTAAAGAGACACAAGAGATGGCTAGATGCGCAAATGTAAAAATGAAATTGTCACTAAGAATTCTGTTCAGAAGTAAGAAAAACAAAAGTCCAAAAGATGAGATGCTGTGCCTCAGGCTTGCATTGAGATTGATTGGAACAGTGTAGGAAGCTAAAGACAGAGAGGCCAGAGAGTAAGTCGTGAGAGAATTATACCATTGAGAAAGAATAGAGTTCCGCAAAGATATGACCCAATTCACATTTGGCCTCTCCAATGCAGAGGAGCATTGTGAGCAGTGAACTCCAGTGCAATAAATGAAATGAAGTGCATGTATATCAGTATTTCACCTGCTTAGGGCATGGGACAGGAAGAAAAGTTAACAGGCCATTTCCTGTGCTTGGGTCAGAGTGTATCATGAGAAGGGCACCTCAAGGTATTTGTACTATCACAGTTCTCACATCTCATCTTGCATTTTTGTGTAGACACAAAGTATTTTTCTGAAGAAGGGTCATCTTTCCCGCTCCTCTGATGCTGCTTGGCCTGTTGTGCTCATCCAACTCTCCACCTTGGTGTCTTAAGTCAGACAGCTTGTCATGGTTGTCAGCAGTGACCAATCAAGTGGGTGGGTGTGTTACTGTTTGGCACTGTGCTCCATCAATCCGACACCTACAGCATGATGGTGAGTGCATGAGACACACTGTGCATGTGCATCAATCAAACAACTATGTCAGAAGCCCTCCATCTTGTGAAGGGAGACACTCTTCAGTCATGGGATCCCAGCACAGTCAGTCAAGGATGAATTTTCATTCCAGAAACTTGGGCATGGTCGGTTGGTTCCATACCTCTTTGAAAAAGGGGTCAACTCTCTGTGCCCAATGCAAACACTCAGACTGTTGCAGTCAGTCATTTTAAAGATCTATTTGTTGTGGTTCACAGTGGTACCAACTGATACAGGTAGAAAGAGAAAACAGCTCTGCTGAGGGACTATGAACAGCTGCGAGTTAAATTAGAAAGCAAAACCAAAAATGTAATAATGTTCAAATTACTACCTGAGCCACAAGCTATTTGGCACAGAGTCAACAAGATTACAGAGGTAAACATGTGGATCAAAGTTGGTGTGGGATAAACGGGCTCAAATTCATGGGACATTGGCACCAGGACTCGGGAAGGAGACAGTAGTTTTAACAGGATTAGCTCCAGCTGAATCATGCTGGGTCCAGAGTCCTGGTAAATTGCATGACTAGGGCTATGGGTAGGACTTTAAAATAAATAGTAGGGGGTTGGATTCAGTTGCATGGAATATCATGGAAAATATTAAAGGCTTGCAGGGCTCAGCTGATGTTATTAAAGTTTCCAGAGCCAAGAATAGAACTGAGAGTATGCAAAGGCTCAGAAATCTGACTTCAGGCACAGCAGACAAGGAGACAACTATGAGACGGGAGGCAGCCAACATAGGACTGCGGGTGTTGTACTTAAATGCATGCAGTATATGAAACAAGGTAAATGACCCTGTAGCGCAGATTGAAATTGATGGGTACGATGTTGTGGGTATCAGAGACATGACTGCAATGGGATTGGGGCTGGAATCCAAATATGCAAGGATACAGGTCCCATTGAAAGGGCATGCAGATGGGCAGAGGGTACAGGATTGTCTTTTTAATAGGAAATGAAATTAAATTGATAGCAAGACGTGTTACCAAGTTCGAAGGCATGTTGAGTTGAGGAACTATAAGGAATATAGATTCTAATGGGGGTTTTGTACAGGCCTTCTCGCTGTAGCCAGGACATTGGGAAGAAAATAGATCATAGCCACAGAGAATGCTCCATGGACGGAGGTCTGTGCTGAGACCCTATTGCACGATCTAGAAGCAAAAGGAAGAGTATGTATGCATAACAATGGGTCCTGATGAGATCTTTGTGTCCCAGACATGTACATCTCCTTCCAAGTAGGCCATCTTGTTAATCCCACAAGCTTCACATTTTCTCATCCACGTTCCCACACAACCTGGCTGGCACCTCTACCACCCGGTTCCTCGTTTACAAGGTGACCATGCCTGGTTTTGGTATTCACTGTTGTCCCATGTGAAGCCAGGGTACTCCAAACAGCCAGTTGTCGTGTGCATGTAGGCACCAATTATGTAGGTAGAAAATGGGATGAGGTCCTACGAGCAGAATTTAGGGAGGTAGGAGCCAAGTTAAAAAGTAGGACCTCGAAGGTAATAATTTCAGGATTGCTACAAGTGCCACATGCTAGTCAGAGCAGAAATGAAAGAATAGCAAGGATGAATGCATGGCTTGAGAGATGGTGGAGGAGGGAGGGGTTCAGATTTTTGGGACATTGGGACCGGTTCTGGGGAAGGTGGGACTATTACAAATTGGGCAGTTCATACCTGGGCCAGACTGGAACCAATGTCCTTGGGGGTACTTTTGCTAATGCTGTGAGGGAGGGTTTAAACTAATGTGGCAGGGGGATGGGAACCAAATGTTGGACAGAAAGGAGGTAGTAACTAAAGCCTGTAGGGAATGAGATAATGAAGACAGCGTGACTAAAGGGAAGAGTAGGCAGGGAGCAGATGATGAACACAAAGGGACAGGTGGTCTGAGATGCACTTGTTTTAATGTGAAGAGTGTAGTAGATAAGGCAGATGAACTTAGGGCTTGGATCGGTACCTGGAGGTATGATATTATTGCTATTACTGGGATTTGGTTGAGGGAAGGGCATGATTGGCAACTAGATGTCCCAAGATATCGATGCTTCAGGCGGGATAGAGAGGGAGGTAAAAGGGGTGGTGGAGTTGCATTACTGGTCAAAGATGATATCACAGCTGTACTGAAGGAGGGCACTATGGAGGACTCGAGCAGTGAGGCAATATGTGCAGAATTCAGAAATACGAAGGCTGCACTAACATTGCTGGGGCTGTACTACAGGCCTCCCAACAACAAGTGTGAGATAGAGGTACAAATATTGGCTGGGATTCACTTAGTGCTAGGGGTCAAGATGGAGCAGAATTTGTAAGGAGTATCCAGGAAGGTTTTCTAGAGCAGTATGTATGTAGTCCAACTCGGGAAGGGGCCATACTGGACCTGGTGCTGGGGAATGACCCCAGCCAGGTGGCTGAAATTACAATAGGGGACTACTTTGGAAATAGTGACCACAATTCCATAAGATTTAAAATACTCATGGACAAAGATGAGAGTGGTCCTAAAGGAAGAGTTCTAAACTGGGGGAAGGCCAACTATACCAAAATTCGGCAGGATCTGGGGAATGTAGATTGGGAGAAACTGTTTGAAGGTAAATCCACATTTGATATGTGGGAGGCTTTTAAGGAGAGGTTGATTAGCGTGCAGGAGAGACATGTTCCTGTGAAAACGAGGAATAGAAAAGGCAAGATTAGGGAACCACAGATGACAGGTGAAATTGTGAGACTAGCCAAGAGGAAAAAGGAAGCATTCATAAGGTCTAGGCGACTGAAGACAGACGAAGTTTTGCAAGAATATCGGGAATGTAGGGTGAATCTGAAATGAGGAATTAAGAGGGCTAAAAGGGGACATGAGATATTTTTAGCAAACATGGTTAAGGAAAGTCCCAAAGCCTTTTATTCATATATAAAGAGCAAGAGGGTAACTAGAGGAAGAATTGGCCCACTTAAGAACAAAGAAGGAAAGTTATGCATTGAGTCAGAGAAAATGGGTGACATTCTCAACGAGTACTTTGCATTGGTATTCACCAAGGAGAGGAACATGACGGATGTTGAGGTTAGGGATAGATGTTTGATTACTCTAGGTCAAGTCAGCATATGGAGGGAGGAAGTATTGGGTATCCTAAAAGGCATTAAGGTGGTCATGTCCCCAGGTCCGGATGGGATCTATCCCAGGTTATTGAGGGAAGCGAGAGAGGAAATAGCCGGGGCCTTAACAGATATCTTTGCAGCATCCTTAAACATGGGTGAGGTCCCAGGGGACTAGAGAATTGCTAATGTTGTCCCCTTGTTTAAGAAGGGTAGCAGGGATAATCCAGGTAGTTATCGACCGGTGAGCCTGACATCAGTGGTGAGGAAGCTGCTGGAGAAGTTACTGAGGGATAGGATCCATTCCCATTTGGAAGAAAATAGGCTTATCAGTGATAGACAAGATGGTTTTGTGCAGGGCAGGTCATGTCTTACCAACTTAATAGAATTCTTTGAGGACATGACAAAGTTGATTGATGAGGGAAAGGCTATAGATATCGTTTACATGGACATCAGTAAGGCATTTGATAAGGTTCCCCATGGCAGGCTGATGGAGAAAGTGAAGTTGCATGGGGTCGAGGGTGTACTGGCTAGATGGATAAAAAACCGGCTAGGCAACACAAGACAGAGAGTCGTAGTGGAAGGGGGTTTCCTAAATTGGAGATCTGTGACCAGTGGGGTTCCACAGGGATCTGTGCTGGGACCACTTTTGTTTGCGATGTACATAAATGATCTGGAGGAAGGTATAGGTGGTCTGATTAGCAAGTTTGCAGATGGCACGAAGATTGGTGGAGTAGCAGATAGTGAAGGGGACTGTCAGAGATTACAGCAGAATATAGATAGACTGGAGAGTTGGGCAGAGAAATGGCAGATGGAGTTCAATCCGGGCAAATGCGAGGTGATGCATTTTGGAAGATCTAATTCACGAGCAAACTATACAGTAAATAGAAAAGTCCTGGGGAAAATTGATGTTCGGAGAGATCTGGGTGTTCAGGTCCATTGTCCCCTGAGGTTGGCAACGCAGGGGAAGAGAGTGGTCAAGAAGGCATACGGCATGCTTCCCTTCATCCGACGGGGTATTGAGTACAAGAGTTAGCAGGTCATGTTACAGTTGTATAGGACTTTGGTTCGGCCACATTTAGAGTACTGTGTACAGTTTTGGTCACCACATTACCAAAAGGATATGGATGCTTTGGAGATGGTGCACAGGAGGTTCACAGGATGTTGCCTGGTATGGAGGGCGCTAACTATGAAGAGAGGTTGAGTAGATTAGGATTATTTTCATCAGAAAGATGGAGATTGAGGGGGGACCTGATTGATGTCTATAAAATCATGTGGGGTTTAGACAAGGTGGTTAGCAAGAAGCTTTTTCCCAGAGTGGGGGACTCAATTACTAGGGGTCATGAGTTCAAAGTGAGAGGAGGGAAGTTTATGGGAGATATGCGTGGAAAGTTCTTTACGCAGAAGGTGGTGGGTGCCTGCAACATGTTGCCGGTGGAGGTGATAGACACAGACACAATGGTGTCTTTTAAGATGTATCTGGGCAGGTAGATGGATGGGCAGGGAGCAATGGGATGCAGATCCTTAGAAAATAGATGACAGATTTAGACAGAGGATCTCGATGGGCGCAGGCTTGGAGGGCCAAAAGGGCCTTTTCCTGTGTTGTAATTTTCTTGTTCTTTGTTCTAAAAAGCCCTGTGTGCAAAGTTCCAGCTCCAAACAACACTCCCTACATCAAACTCCCAGCTGATTTACACTGTGTAAATAAGTGTCAGGTCTCAGTAATCCCATGTACTTCAAACTTCCAGCTCTAAGTATACCCGTAGAAATCAAACTCCCTGCTCAAATCCACAGTTTAGTCAAGTTTCCGGTTCAAAATGTTTGCATCAGACTCCCAGGTGCATTACACAATGTACATCAGACTCCCCGGCTCTACGCTGCACTAGAAACAGGGCTATTCATTCTTTCATTCAGGCTTTCTTTTATCGCAAGCTATTGGTTCAACATCATGTGGTTAGACATAAGGCTACTTGAAGCATTCCTTCGGTTGCATGTGATATTTTCTTTCCGGCGAGTGTAGGTTTTGTGACCCTGCGGGTCGTGATACGAGCGGTGACATGTGATTGTGAGGTGCGGGACAGAGACCTCTCACAGAGGCTGGAACAGGAAGACCGCAGGAGTTTGGCAACGCAGTCCTTCATGAGCAATTTCAAATGAAATGCAGACTTTTCGATCACTTGCACCACAGTGATGACTTGCTCTGAAATTGGTAATGTTTGGAATTATTAAATTAAATTTAGAAGGTTATTGGCGTGGTTATTGATACAGCAGATTGTAATCTGGGGTAAAGCTCGATATTGAAACGCATTGCTATAGATGTGTGGATCCTTTAAAGTTGTGTGGGTCTGAAATGCAGAATAATAACTTACAGCAATGAATGCAGAATATTAATACTGGGATATTGTGCTAAATCTGGTGATATTAATTAATTATTAAGAGAACATTTAGCTCTTGTTTTATTTTGGATTTACTGCATGATTTTTCAACATAAACACATCGTAGGAATAATTTAGTTTTTGGCAACTGATTTTGTGAAAGGTTCTTCTTTTTGCTACTTCACAAGGTGTAGAGCTGGATGAACACAGCAAGCCAGGCAGCGTCACAGTAGCGGGAAAGCTGACGCTTCTGGCCTGGACCCTTCTTAGAGTCTGGACCCGAACGTCAGCTTTCCTGCTACTCTGACGCTGCGTGGCTTGCTGTGTTCATCCAGCTCTACACCTTGCTTTCTCAGACTCCAGCATCGGCAGTTCGTATTATCTCTATTTGCCAGTTCTAAGATACAATTACCCTGGAACATCAGAGTAAATCTTGACAAATGCGTTTACAATATCATAGGGAGCTCAAGAATATGATTGGAATCCAGTGAGCTAGTCAGGAAGGGAGTAGCAGTTCACTTTAGAAACTTAAGATACAAATCAAATATTTTTAAAAAGAAATGATCAAGATTGTAAAGAGCATTCACAATTGTTTTCGTGTATCTTTGTACTTTTTATTTCTGAAAAACTTTTTTACAGGGCGTTTGTCCCCAACTCTACTTGCCCTGGACAGTGGTAGTGGTAAGCCCCTCTTCTTGAACTGCTGCAGTTCGTCTAGTATAGGTACACCCTCACTGCCGTGAGGGAGGGTGTTCCATATCTTTAACTGAGCAACAAAGTTGGGCACACATGCAGGATGAGAAAGAAATTTGTTTGCGTAGTTTGGTCCTGATGCTTTGAGGAAGCAAACTTGAATTGTTTACTTTTAACTTGCATGAAGACACAGGATTGAGTACATCAAAGTTGTAAAATTTATACAAAGAAATGTGTGTTAAAATGAAATGAAAGCAGAAATTGCTTTAAAAGGTTGACAATTCCTATTTTTGTTTACGATTTTCAGCATCTGCAGTTCTTTATTTTTATTTTATTTTATATAAGAGCCTCCCTAACCAATGTTTCTAAATTGTGTTGAAAGTGGTCTGCATCCAACACATTTCCTTGTAGTTCATTTTCTATTTTTAGCATAATTTTGTTGTATAAAGACGAGAAATACCAACAGTATTTTAGTGTAGATAGGTTCCCAAGTCACATTCCAAAAACGCATAATTTTAAAAATGTTAAGTCAGAGAAAGAGGAATTAAGAGGATGTTAAATTAGTTTTTAAGTGGTGTGGATTGTCAAAAGAAGCGTAAGTTTTTACAGCAAGAATTCCAAATGGTAAGCACACAGTAGATGAATATAGGACTGACGGCCAATGGTGAAATGAAGGCTGGGATACCAAGTTCTGAGAAATGGACAACTGGGGCTGGTGTGTAGGGTTATCGGTCTTGAGGGAACCACTAAGAAAGATGGGGAGGGGAGGTGAATTTATCAAAGAATATAAACATGAGCTTGAGAAATTTAAATTTGATGTATTCTGCCCCAAGTCGCAAAACTAATGCGGTTCACTCCTAACATAAGTTGACAATTTGAAGTTTTAACAAAAATCAAGAAGCAAAAAAGGTGCCTTGGCTCAGTGGTAACACAGGCTTATAATGGAGATGGTGATGGTTCAAGCCTTGCTCATGAGTTATAATCCAGATTGACCACTGACTACAATCCTGAATGAATGTTGTGTAAATGTAAAAGAACCCATAACATTTATCAAAGTAGAGTGTGGAGATATCCCACTGACCCAGTCAATGTTTTTCCATTAACTGATATTGCCAGAAATTATCTTACTTATTTGTATTTGTGCGATCTTGCTGTGCAATTGTTGTGTTTCCTTGACTACATTTTTAAAAAAGTAATTCTTTGTCTAAGGAACACTTCATGATGTTCTGAAGCCTTGAAAAGCATCCTATAAATGGAAATTCCTTCACTGTGGTAGGTTTTTGACTGAAGGCGTTGTCCGAACCTAAGCATTTTCATGTGTTTTTTTAATGGTACCAACTACACCCACTAACCAGTTAGTGTCACCTGAGTATATAGTGCCCAGGTATATGTATGGATTGCAGAAGGCCTGTTACCTTTGTCTGTGATTTACCCTGCACCATTCCAAGGGGTTTGGAACCCTTTCATGATGGTTGCATGTATTAATTTTCCAAATGGATTAAAGCTGGTCATTGTTACATATGAATCCCATAGCCTTCATAAGCTAGTTGGAATGTTCCAGAGATAAATTTTGCTACGCCTATACCTATGTAACTGAAATTCCTGCTATTTGCTTTCTTAGGATCCTTGGCAGACTGTTGTGAAATGGTTCTTGCTCAATTTTATCACTGATGGAAAATGGCACTATATAGCTGATTGCTTTATTGATTCACAGGATGTTGGTGACACTGCCTCATTCAGCATTTATTGCCATCCCTTATTTCCCTGGAGGACGTAGTGGTGAGCTAACTTTTTGAACTGCAACAGGCTGTGTTGCACAGGTAGACCCAGAGTGCTGTCAGGGAGGAAGTTCCAGTGGGCCAGCTGTAGTTAAGGGACAGTGATATAAGACTGAGTCAGGATGGTGTCTGGCTTGGAGGGAAACTTGCAGGTAATGGTATTCCCATGCATTTGTTGTCCTTGCCCATGTAGCTGGCAGAGGTCATGGGTTTATGCGTACCACTGGTGGAGAGAGTGAACGTTGATGCTGTAAGTTGGGGTACCAGTCAGGAAGCCTGCTTTGTATTCATTGGTGTCAAGCTTTTGGATTGTTGTTGACTGCACTTGTCAAGGCAAAGAAGGAGTATTCCATCACACTCCTGACGTGTGCTTTGAATATGGTATAAGTCTGTGAATCACTGCAGAATTCCTAGGGTCCGATCTGCTCTAGTAGCCACAATATTTACAAGGCAAGCTCAGTTCAATTTCAGATCAGATTTGACAGTTGGGCGTTCAGCAAAGGTAATGCCATTGAAAGTCGAGGGCTGATGGTTGGATTCCGTGTGGTTGGACATGGACACCTGTGTGGTACAAATCTGTTATCTGCCATTTATCAGCCCAGGTCTGAATGATGTCCAAGCCTTGCTACATTTGGACATGGACTACTTTAGTATCTGAGGAGATGTGAATGGTGCTGAACATTGTGCAGTTATCAGTGAACATCCCTACCTAATCTTATGATGGAGTGAAGGTCATTAATAAAATAGCTGAAGACCATTGGGCCTGAGGAACTCCTGCAGAAATGTCCTTTTCCTGTGAGTTGTAGGTAGCAGCTTCTCCAGGTTAATTCTTTGTGTTTAGGTATGTCTGGCGCTGATCCTGACATGCTGTCCCGTACTATTAATTGAAGCAGTGTTGATCTCCTGGCGTGGTGACAATGGCAGAGTGTGAGATTTACCAAGCAATGAAACTGCAGATGTGGCTTAATGCAATTTTGCTGCTGCTGATAGCCCAAGCCCCTCTTGGATACACAGTTTTGAATTGCTAGACTTGCTCAAAAGCTATCCCATTAAGCACGGTGGCAACACCATATAGTATATTAGAGGGTATCCTTCATGTGAAGGTTGAACTTTGTCTCCACAAGGACCATGTGGTGGTCAGTCCCAACGTAACTGTCATGAATAGCTCCATTTCCTCTTGGTAGATTTTTGAGGACCAAGTCAAGTATGTTTTTCCTCTTGTTTGTTCCATTACTGCCTGCAGCAGATCCAGCCTAGAATGTTAAATGGAAATTATGTATTGGTGATTATCTCCAAAGATTCTGTCGATATTGGATGACTCCTGCAGATTGGCTGATGGAATATATCATGGAAAAATGTGAGGTTATCCACTTGGGAACCAACATGTAGAGATTTTCTTAAATTGTAAGAGATTAAAAAGTGTAAACACACAAAGGGACATGGATGTCTTCATAAATCTGTCATGGAACGCTAACATACAGATGTGGCAAGCTATTAGAAAGGCTAATAGAATGTTAGCCTTTATTGAAAGAGGATTTGAGTACAGGAGTAATGAAGCCTTGCTTCAGTTGTATAGAACCTCGATTTGACTGCCACTAGAATACTGTGTGCAGATTTGTTTCCCTTACCTTAGGAAAGATATTGTTTACAAACAAGGAGTGCAATAAACGTTTGCCTGACTTGTTCCCATGACAACAGGACTGTCCTTTCAAGAGAGATGAGTTAAAATGGGCCTGTATTCTCTAGACTTGCAAAGAATGAGAAAAACATCAAAACCTATCAAATGTTAAAACTACAGAAGGGGTAGATGCAGGTAAGATGTTTCCCCCAGTTAGAACCAAAGGTACCCAATTTCAAAACAAGGGGAGGGCCGCATAGGAATGAGAGGAGGATGCATGTTTTATAATTGCCGGTTGTGACAATTTGTAATTCTGTACCCCTTAGAGCTTTGGAAACTCAGTCAATGAGTATGTTTAAAGCAGAAATTGACAGATTTCTATATACCTATGAGCTAAAGTGACTCCTGAGGATGGGGATGATGTTTGAAAAAGGTGTTGAAATAGTTGATCAGCCAGAATTGTATCAAATGGTGGAAGTGACTTGACTGGCTGAATGGCCTACTCGGCCAGTAGTGGTGTTACTGATGGATTTTGGAGCTCTGTACCAAAGTACCTTCTGTGCACTTGCCACCACCATTGCATCCTCTAAGCTGTCTTCAAATGAAAGAGATCTGATTCATTAGCTGAGAAGGATGGGGAAGGGGTGCATTATGTGATAATCAACAGGAGGTTTCTGTGGCCATGTTTTACCTGATGCCATGAACCTTCTAGAGTCAGGAGTTAATGTTCAGGACTCTTTCCGGACCGTATACCACATGCCACAACCTCTGTTGCAGGACATACCCAGGGATAGTGGTGGTAGTGTTGGGACATTGTACAACATGATTTGTCAGGCATGTTGCTTGACTAGTCTGTGAGACAGCTCGAACATCTTCAGCCCAGCTACCAGATATCAGTAAGGAAGACTTATTCCAGATTTGACAGGACTGTGTGTGCCATTGCCATGTCCTTTGTCTTTGAATGGTCCATCTGATTCCATATTTTTCAACAGACTTTGTAGCAGATAGATACAATTGAATGACTTGCAAGGCTTATCCACAGTCAACCAAATTGTTGCAGATCCAGAATCACATGTAGGTTAAATCAGGTAACGATGGCAGATTTCCTTCTCAAAGTTAATGGTCAAAATGAGTTTTTATGATAATGACTACTATTACTGCAACTTTTAATTCCAGGTGCATTGATTTCAGACTTCACCATCTGCTATGGTGAGATTCCAACCTAGATCTCCAGGGGATTACTGGGGGCAGTGTTGGAGAAGTACAGAAATTGGGAGGAGTCCATCTGGAGAACAGACATAGACCACTTCAGCCAAATGACTAATGCTAGGCTGTAAATTCTATGTAAGCCAAAGTCTTTAAAAACTTACCAGGGTTTACATTGTTGTTCATATCTAATGTTTCGGTCTTTTTTGGGTTCTGCAACATTTTCCAGGCCGTTCTGTGGGGTGGTGTCATTTTGTGGACCGGTTAAGTCAAACCACTGTTGACTTGGTCTCTAATTTCTTATGATAGAATGTCTTTCTTTGGAAAACAATTCTTGTTCTTCTGCAGAGCACAGATGGATAACTCCTTTACAGTTACAGTACTGTCTGAGGGGTGGTGTACCTTTCAAATCTAAAAGATAAATGACGTGCAGAGGTTTTGCAAACTGCCACATGGAGCAGTGCAATTAACTTCAGTCACCTGGATATTGTGATTGGTTATAGTGTGATGTGAATTTCAACAAGGTATTTCCTATAAGGGAGCAGTACTGGTGACATAGGGTAGAAGAGAACCTGCAAGAGAGAGGGAAAATGTTAACAACAGGGCCAAGCAATTAAAATTTGTTTGGTTATTAGAGGTAAATGCACATTTGAATGCTGAATCCTGTTGACTCATACTTTAATGCGAAACTATCTAATCTATCAGGAATTTATTTGGTGTATTTCTAAGGGGTGGCTTATATTTATTTATTGAGTTCCATCTATTGATGTTCACGATATGTTTGGCACGCAAAGCCAAAGCTCATTGTATTTTCTGAATACACCTACAGTCCACTGTTGACATAAAGGAAGGTTGTCGATTTGTTTGCATATAAAACTGAATCTTTCAATCTGAAATTATGTGACTTAGCCGAGAGAATTGGTGGTGCAATATCCAAATCATTATACTAGTTCTACAGAGGGCCATGCTAGTGTTCTGGGGACATGGATTCAAGTCCCACAATGGCTATTGATGGAATATGTATTCAATTAGTTAATTCATCTGGAATTAAAAGTTGGTATTAGCCATTGTGACATCTATTATGTGAAAACCTGAAATAAAAACAAAGTGCTGGATGAGCTCAACAGGTCTGGCAGCATCTGTGGAGAAAGAAACAGTTAACATTTTTAGTCTGATTATGACTTTTCTTCAGAATGCCTACAGAAACCTATTTGGTTCACTTTTGGAGATAGCAGAAACTGCAGATGCTGGAGAATCCGAGATAACAATGTGTAGAGCTGGGTGAACACAGTAGACCATGCAGCATCATAGGAGCAGGTAGGCTGATGTTTCGGGCCTAGACCCTTCATCAGAAATCTAGGCCCGAAACATCAGCCTTCCTGCTCCTATGATACTGCTTGGCCTGCTGTGTTCATCCAGCTCTACACCTTGTTATCTCTGGTTCACTTTTGACACAGACATCTGCTGCCTTGATACCTGTGACTATTAACTGTTTTCTGAAATAGCTGAGCAAACACCCAGTTGTACTAAATACCCACAGAAAAATGTAATAGGAATAAAACCAGATCAACCACCCAGCATCAACTTGGGCATCAGAAATTACAAAGGTGCCAGCTTCAGCTCCGTCATCAATGATCTTACCTCCACTGTAAGAAGTGAGGACATTTGCTGATAATTCCAAAAAATTCAGTACCATTCACGGTACCTCAGATATTGAAACAGTCCATGTCCATATGCAGGAAGAGTTAGACAACATTAAGGCCAGGTTGGTAAGTGATAAGGAGTGTTCACTCCACACAAATGCGAGGCAATGACACTCTCCACCTAGAGAGAATGAATTCCCCACTATCAAAATCCACGGAGGGAGTGTTACCATTGACCAGAAATTGAACGGGAACTGCTACGTAAATACTCTGCTATGGGAACAGAACAGCGTCTGGAAGATCTGCAGTGAGTAGATCATCTCCTGATTCCCCAAAAGCTGCCTTCACAAGGCATGAGTATGATGAAATATTCTTTATGTTCTGGCATAAGTATGGTTCCAATAAAAGTCATGAAACTCAAAACAAAGCAGGACAAAGCAGCTCACTAATTCAACACCCCATTTACTACCTCAAATATTCACTCTCTCCTTCACCAACACATAGTAGCAGCAGTGTTTAGGATATACCAGATACAGCAACTTAACAAGGCTCCTAACTTCCAAACCTACAACCTCTACCATCTACAAGGACAAAAGAAGCAGATGCATGGGAACACCGTCACCTGCAAGCTCCCCTCCAAGCCACACACCCTGCTGCCTTGGAACTGTATCATGTTTCCTTCACTATTCCTGAGTCAAAATCCTGAAACTCCATTCATGACAGCACTGTGGGTGTGCCTACTACCAAAGGATTGCAGTAATTCAAAAAGGCATTCATCACCACCTTTTCAAGGGATGGGCAATGAATTGCTCACATCCAATGAAAGAATAAAAGACGAGTTGTAGGTTACAAGTGTAGAACCCATGTGAATAATGTCGATTTTAAAATAAAGTTATGGAAGTGTCAGAGGGAGTGGTTTTGATACTGTTGGTGATTGGTTTCTGCCAGGTAGTGAAAAAGATACCTGGAGACACCAGCTACTGTTTTCAACAGTATCAATAAATAGTGATTGTTGCAATCTCACAACCCTGACAATATCTGTAATCTTGTGCAGACCATATAAACCACCGTATCTCTGTAATTCCTCCAGCAGTGAGAAGTCTCACTGTGCTTATTAACACTTTCAGTTCTTTCATCTCATCCTATCTCTTTCCTCATGCTAACAACTACAGCCTGTCTCATGTTATATATTTTTCCAGCTTATACATCACTTATCAGACCATCTTATTCAGCCAGGAGTCAGGCAGTTTGATGATTGAAAGGAAATGGCAATGTCTTGGGCGGCTCGGTGGTTAGCACTGCAGCCTCACAGCACCAGGGACCCGGGTTCAATTCCAGCCTCGGGTGACTGTCTGCGTGGAGTTTGCACGTTCTCCCTGTGTCTGCGTGGGTTTCCTCCGGGTGCTCCAGTTCCCTCCCACAGTCCAAAGATGTGCAGGCTAGGTGGATTGGCCATGCTGAATTGCCCGTAGTGTTCAGGGTTGTGTGGGTTATGGGGGATGGGTCTGGGTGGGATGCTCCAAGGGGCAGTGTGGACTTGTTGGGCCAAAGGGCCTGTTTCCACACTGTAGGGAATCTAATCTAATCTCAAAGTGGGTGCAGAATTAAGGAGATCTGGCAGTATTTCTCTACACATCTTTGGAAATGATAAGATGAGTGAATAGTTTGTTTTAAAAAAAAGCATAAATATTCTTTTTGGAGACTGTGCTGAAAAATCAGGGAATTGACTATACTTGTTCTGAATACATGTACATCAGCCAGCAGCAAAATGACATGACAAACCTTCCCTAATATCAGTACACTCAGACAGTGAAGGCCATCAGTTTAATGGGGACAACATAACCATAGTAGCCTGAGCCAAACATAGACACACACGGGTATTCCTAGAAGCATGGTTCTCAACCCATAAAGCAATTAATAAACATAGAATTGGACCCCTGATACAAACCCATACAGAACAAAACCGGAAATGACACTACTCACCATAACAAACAAAACAGTATAAATTCCAAGTGGAGTAGAATAACATCGCTTCATCGGAGGCCTCACTGTTGATGTTACCAAACATGGTGAGGAAACATCTGAATGAAAACAAGCTACCTCAGCGAGCAACTCAACAACCTCACCTATAACCCGAGCTACAAATCTTTGCTAAAACCTTAAGCAATCATATATTGGGAGGAAGCAGATATATTAAGCATTGCTGAGACATAGCTCATGAAAAATCAGAATTGGAATTAAACATGTTTCAAAAAGATAGGAAATTAGAAAAATGGAGCTGGATTAGCTGTACTTATTTACGATATTATTTTTACAGCTTATAAAAAGATGTAGCTGTCAGCTGCTCAAAACTAGAACAGAAATACAGATAGAGATAAAAGGTAATGTGGCAGCAATCACACTGATAAGTGTAGTCGACAGACCACCTATGAGTGGAATAGAGATAGGGGAAGAAATATTCAGGCAAATTAAGGAATAGGGCATTAAACATAGAATGATAATTACAATGATTTTAATTGGAAAGGATGGATAAAGGGGATAAAGGAATGGAGTTCCTAAAATGTGTGCACAAATGCTTTAAAGCTCAATATGTGGAAACTGTGAAAGAAGAAACAATTCAATATCAGATCTTGCTGTTGTAACATAATAAATGTGGCAGGCAAATATACACACAATAAGCTCCCATCTTATAGCAGTGTGATAGTGGCCAGATGATCTGTTTCTCTGATGTTGATTGACAGATAAAAGTGGGCCAGAGCACCATGATTAACTCCCGTCTTGCTCTTCACCATAGTGCTGTAAGATCATTTTCCTTCACTGGAGGGGACAGGAACAGTAGTTTAATTTCCATTCTGAGAGGCAGCACCTCAAACAGTGGAGCATTCCCTCAGTACCATGCTGGAATATCAGCTTTGATGCTGTGCTCCAGTGCTGGAGGGAAAATTCAGCCCACAAGAATTACTTTTCTTCAGCTCTCACTGAAGGAAATGCAGTGAAAGGGAGTGTTGGAATACTTTCTCAAAAGGTTGAATATGGGTTTGTAAATCAAAATTATAATTTCATTTACAAAAGCAGAAGCTGCTGAAAGCTCAGCAGGTCTGGCTGTATCTGTGCAGAAAAAGATCAGAGTTAACGTTTCAGGTCCGATGACCCTTCCTCAGAACTGATGGTAGCTGGGAAAACTTGTGATCAGAGACAATGGGAATTGCAGATGCTGGAGAATCCCAGATAACAAAGTTTGGAGCCGGATGAACACAGCAGGCCAAGCAGCACCTTAGGAGCGCAAAAGTTGGTTTGTATGCAGAAAATAGTGAGAGGGATGAGATAGGGAGTAGACAATAGAATAGAGCCCGACGAGAGAAAAGAGCAGTTGGACAGACAAAAGATCAGGCTGGGAGGGTGAATAAGGGTAATAAAATGTGAGGCTGGATGAACACAGCAGGCCAAGCAGCATCTCAGGAGCACAAAAGCTGACGTTTCGGGCCTAGACCCTTCATCAGAGAGGGGGATGGGGTGGGAGGGTGAATAGTTGTTAATGGGAACAGTTAGTGACTAACAACAGGGGACGTGTAGTAGCAGGCTATGTTGTAACAAGGCACGGTGGCTCACTGGTTAGCACTGCAGCCTCACAGCGCCAGGCACCTGGGTTCAATTCCAGCCTCGGGTAGCTGTCTGTGTGGAGTTTGCACATTCTCCCCGTTTCTGCGTGGGTTTCCTCCGGGTGCTCTGGTTTCCTCCCACAGTCCAAAGATGTGCAGGCTAGATGGATTGGCCATGCTAAATTCCCCGCAGTGTTCAGGGGTGTGTGGGTTATAGGGGGAATGGGTCTGTGTGGGATGTTCCAATGGGCGGTGTGGACTTGTTGGGCCGAAGAGCCTGTTTCCACACTGTAAGGAATCTAATCTAAAGACCTGGTGCGTGGCGTTGGGACCTGGGACAAGGGAAAATTTAGGCCCTAAAATTATTGAACTTGATATTGAATCCATAGGGCTGCAGGGTCCTCAAGCAGAAAATGAGGCGTGCATGCATTGAGCTTCGCTGGAACGCTGTAGGAAGCTAGAGGCCCAGATATTGGCCAGGGAGCAGGGTAGTGTGTTAAAGTGGCAGGCAACAGGTAGCTCAGCAGATCTGAGGAAGGGTCACTCGACCCGAAACGTTAACTCTGTTTTCTCCTTCACAGATGCTGCCAGACCTGCTGAGCTTCTCCAGCAACTTTGTTTTTGTTCCTGATTTACAACATGCACTGGCCTTTTGGTTTTGAACAGGTAGTTCAGGTCTTTTTTACAAGCAGAACGTAGGTGTTCTGTGAAGCAGTCACCCTGTCTAAGCTTCGTTACCCCACTGTCGTGTCGACCACATCTTGAGCAGCGAATGCAGTAGACTAGATTCTGGGAAGTGCGGGTGAAGTATTGCTTCACCTGGAAGGTATGTTTGAGCCCTTGGATACTGGAGAGGGAGGAGGTAAATGGGCAGGTGTTACACCTTTGCTGGTTACAGGGGAAAGTGCCGTAGGGCCGTGGGACGGGTGTTGGGGATGAAGGAAGAGTGGACCAGGGTGTCCCGGAGGGAACGGTCCCTGTGGTAGACTGACAAGAAAGGGGACATCATTTTCACCACTTCCAGCGACATGCCACAACCAGACATGTATTTCCCTCCCCTCCCTTTTCTGCCTTCCGCAGGGACTGTTTCCTCAGGGACACCCTGGTCCACTATTCCTTCGCCCCCAACACCTCCCCATGGCACCTTTCCATGTAAGGCTGCAACTGAACCCAGGTCCTGGCTCTTTGAGGTAGCAGTGCTAAGCACTTAGCTATCTCACATATTCCAAGATACAGTAAAAGTATTCAGGGATAGTAGGAACTGCAGATGCTGGAGAATCTGAGATAACAAGGGGTAGAGCTGGATGAACACAACAGAGCTAGCAGCATCAGAGGAGCAGGAAAGCTGATGTTTTTGTCCCAGACCCTTCATCAGAAATGGGGGAGGGGAAGGGGGTTCTGAACTAAATAGAGAGAGAGGGGGAGGTGGATAGAAGATGGATAGAGGAGAAGATAGGTGGAGAGGAGATAGACAGGTCAAAGAGTTGGGGATGGAGCCAGTAAAGGTGAGTGTAGTTGGGGAGGGGATAGGTCAGCCCAGGGAGGACGGACAGGTTAAGGAGGCGGGATGAGGTTAGTAGGTAGGAGATGGAGGTGGGGCTTGAGGTGGGGGAGGGGATGGTGGGAAGAAGGACAGGTTAAGGAGGCTGGGACAACCTGGGTGGTTTTGGGATGCAGTAGGGGGAGCAGAGATTTTGAAGCTTGTGAAACTCACATTGATAGGATTGGGCTGCAGGGTTCCCAGGCGGAATATGAGTTGCTGTTCCTACAACCTTTGGGTGACTTCATTGTGGCACTGCAGGAGGTCCAGGATGGACATGTCATCTGCGGAGTGGGAGGGGGAGTTGAAATGGTTTGTGACTGGGAGGTGCAGTTGTTTATTGCGAACCGAGCGGAGGTGTTCTGCAAAGTGGTCCCCAAGCCTCCACTTGGTTTCCCCGATGTGGAGGAGGCCTCAACGGGAACAGCAGATACAGTATACCACATTATCAGATGTGCAGGTGAACATCTGCTTGATATGGAAAGTCTTCGTTGGCCTGGGTTGGGGGTGTGGGGGGAGGTGTAGGGGCAGTTGTAGCATGTCCATGCGGTTGCAGGGAAAAGTGCCAGGTGTGGTGGGGCTGGAAGGGAGTATGGAGCGGACAAGGGAGTCATGGAGACAGTGGTCCCTCCGGAAAGCAGATAAGAGTTGGGAGGGAAAAATGTTTTTGGTGGTGAGTTTGGATTGCAAATGGTGGATGCATTGGAGGATGATGTGTTGGATCCGGATATTAGTGGGGTGGTACGTGAGAATGAGGGAGATTTTGTTTTGGTTGTTATTGCGGGGAGGGGGTGTGAGGGATGAGTTAAGGGAAATGTGGGAGACATGGTCGGGGGCGTTCTTGACCACTGAGGGGGAGACGTTGTGGCCCTTGAACAACGAGGACATCTGAGATGTTCGGGAGTGGAATGCCTCATCCTGGGAGCAAATGTGGTGGAGGCGAAAGAATTGGGAATAGGGAGTATTGACATGTTTTGCATGTCAATCAGACAAATCACACCTTACGTAAGTACATCAGAGCTATAGAACAGAATGCAGAATATGGTGTTACAGCTACAGAAAATTGTCAAAGAAAGATCAACTCTGTTATATGAAAGACCTGTACACAAGTCTGATAACAGAATGGAAGAAACTGTTCTTAAACCATGCATCCTGATAATGTCGGAGATAATGGGAACTGCAGATGCTGGAGAATTCCAAGATAACAAAGTGTGGAGCTGGATGAACACAGCAGGCCAAGCAGCATCTCAGGAGCACAAAAGCTGACGTTTCGGGCCTAGACCCTTCATCAGAGAGGGGGATGGGGAGAGGGAACTGGAATAAATAGGGAGAGAGGGGGAGGCGGACCAAAGATGGAGAGAAAAGAAGATAGGTGGAGAGAGTATAGGTGGGGAGGTAGGGAGGGGATAGGTCAGTCCAGGGAAGACGGACAGGTCAAGGAGGTGGGATGAGGTTAGTAGGTAGATGGCGGTGCGGCTTGGGGTGGGAGGAAGGGATGGGTGAGAGGAAGAACTGGTTAGGGAGGCAGAGACAGGTTGGACTCTGTGTTAAAGTAGCGTAACAAAGCCCTTTACTCCGTTTAATGAAGCAGCTTCTAGACCCTTTTTGTTGCTGTGCTGTCATGAAAAGCTGTTGAAGGATGGAGGTTAGTTTTTGTTTACATCTGAATGGAAAAGAAGTATTGATCAGGAAATTGCGAGGCCCTGTAATTAGGGATGGGCAGTAAATGCTGCCTGACCAGCAACACCCTCATCCTGTGAAGGAATAAAAAAAAATACCAAGAGTGAAATTTCAACCCATTAATTCTGACAGGTTTCTGTAATTGTGGGAATTTAATGGAGCTGCATGAATAAGTTTTATCATAATGCCAACTCGGAACATGACTAAACAATTTACGTTTAATTTGTTTTCACACTTTTGTTTCAGATGATTTTAAATACTCCTATGTTTCTCTGATGTGACTGTTTAAGAATTAAAGCAACGAACTGAATTATCTAATGTAAGTGCTTTGAGTAATATTATTTATTTAAAAATTAGGATTTGTAGTAAGTAACATATGAAAAATAAAGCTTAAAATTATCCTGGAAAGGATTTCTTTGAGTTAAAAAGCATTTGCTGCCGTTTACTAATAAAGAGTTCCTTTAATTTGACTCCGTCATGTGCTGGACACATGCTTTTCCTCACTGTGCTAAATCTGTTCAGTGAATAATACTTGTATTCGTATCATTGCTTTCAGATCAAAATGTCTCACAGTAACATTAGTTACTTTATAAACTTAGCTATAGTCCAGAAAAACTGCTAAATACCAATGTAATATTGTCAAAAATATCAATGGAGAATTTGAAAGAAACAACTTTAGTTTGTTGACAGTGGTGAGAATGAGACTCTAACTGTCACAGAGACTGTTAAAGAAAATAGTATAAATGCATTTGAGGGGAGTTACACAACAAATGACAGAAAAAGAGACTGTTATTCTAATATACTTAGACGAACAAAAAGGGTAGGCTGAATTGGAGCAGAAGCACCAGGTTGGATTGGGTGAATTCAAATAATATCCCATCATTCCAATGTATAACTGTGGAATTGATTAACTCCTTCGATCTTCTCCTGAGAAGTTATTTGGTTTTGAGTCACTTCAAAACTCCTTCTTACTTTCTGTCCAGTTTGTTCCTGCTCTTATTAATTTTGATGGTGTTTCACAATATAAGCTTTGATTCTTAATTGAAAAAAAAGGACCTCAAGCAAGAAGGAAAATGAAAGGAAGGTAAAGGACATTCTTAACATCAGATAAGCTTTGTTGCAATAGTTGGCATGTTATGGTAATAGAAAATGTTATTGAACCTCTGAATTACGGATGGATGTTTGTGTTTTGGCTCCTAATTTTGAGATATGGGCCTTGGTGTGCATTTAAATAAAGGATTAATTTCATAGATAATGTGCACACTAACTTTTCAAAGACCGTGCAAATTATCAGAATTAGGGGCATGTACATGATTTGTAATCGAGAGCATTACAAGGTCGCCTTCCATTGTCAGCCTTCAGTATACTTACAAAATGTTTGCCTACCATTGCATTAGTTGCTCAAGTTCTGCCCTGAATTCACACATTGATACATTCTTGCCATTATGTGCTTCACTTTGCATTATTCTTGTTTTTTTCTCCTTTTGGGTTAGAGAGGCATTTTGTTTTTCAAAATTTAAGCGTGGGGGAAATTTTCTAACTTGAATGTTCCTCAGCCCTTATCCACCTCTTATTGGCATTTGTGTCTGTTCTTAAAAATTGTAAGCCACACACTGCAGTAAACAGATTTTGCTCCAGAGAAAGTGAGATCTGTTTGAACTTGACATCCCATCTGTGAATCAATCCTGCCCCTTTTCTCCTACCACTGAAAACAGAATCCATCAGAAATAGAAACAGGACTACAATCTAAGAGGCATTTTGGATGGGGCATGGGATGTCCACAACTGTGCAAAAGTCTGAGCCCACGTGTTTCAAATGAACACTTTTAAATTTAATTTTACAACATCAAGAGCAAATGAAATCGTTTATACCTGAGGATAAAAGTACTGATTTCACATTTCAAGTGGACAGCAAAACCTCTCAAGAGTCAGAGCATTGGCTGTACAGTGTCATAGCTGTATTTCAACCCACACTCTCCTTCAGGGAGGTCTCTCCTGCACCCTAGCCTTTTGGTGTCCTAGTGAGTACAGACCCAATTAATTCATCTTCATCCTTAGGGCCACAAGGAGCGAAATCATAAATATTTGGTGTTTTTTTTGGTTTGTGGAAGCCAAAGTGTTTTTTCCATGGATTGGTTTATGCAAGGCAACAGCCGAAAGGAACTGCATGAATGTTAATGAGACCATTCTGAATCATGATTGCAGTCATTCTATAAAGATTCTCTCAGCAAAAGAAATATCTTAAACTCTCTAATAATCCATAGAGGATTTGTTTTCACAAATGCATGCCTCCCGGGCGGAACCCTGCCTGAAGTATTGATCAGGAAATTGCGAGGCCCCGTACAATATTCTCCATCTGTTAATTTCAATGAATTCCTGAAATATGCTAACAGCAGATGAGACTTTCTGACATAAATTGTATTTGAAAACTGTTACATTCTGGTGTTGACTCTCCCAGTAATACACAGTTGTTGTTAAAAGGGACTCTTAAAACATTTTAAACCGAGAAAGAAAAAAAAATTGGTACTACTCTGCCTCTAGTCAGCTACTGGGTAGAAGAACGTTATCGTCCTTGTGATACTATAGAGACAAATTACATTGATGGTTTTGATGTCAGAACTTTAGTAAAAATTTTAAACTGTTAAGTTTATTTTCATAGAATCCCTTCGGTGCAGATAGTGGCCACTTGGCCCATTGAGTCTGCTCAACCCTCCAAAATGAAGCTCACCCAGATTCACCCTCCCACCCAATCCCTCTAGCCCCTCATTTCCCATGGCTAATCCACCAAGTCTGCACTACCCTGGACGCTATGGACAATTTAGCATGGCCAATCCACCAAACTGGCGCATCTTAGACTTGAGTAGCAGAAGTCTTGAAAATTATTGAAATTCAGCATCATGAACACTTACACTGATCCAACCAAGTTATGTACTCAAGTGAAGGACTGAAATAGACAAATGTGAAGAGTAAAATTTGGGATAAAAAGTGGTGAGTTTGTTCACCCAAAAGTTAGTCCAGATTTGTAATAATCCGCCAGGGTATGTATTCGAACCAAGAGCGTAAACAAATGTGTCGTTGATGATCGAACATGTTGAAGGATATAGTGGGAAGATGAATGAAGCACTGAAAAAGGAATGGGAATTTTGAGCTGAGCAGCTATTTCCTATTACTTTGTCAAGGTTTGAAACAAGGGGACCAGAGTATGTCTTGTTGCAACTTATGAAAAGATTTGAAATATATGTTGATACAGATTTCTGCACTCTGTCCACTAGAACTGGCACAATTGACACTGTTAAGGCAAAGGGAACACTTCGAATATGGCAAGGAAGCTAGACTTGACAAAACTAACAGAAGACGAAGCCCAACATGTCTTACATGTTGTTCAACGAGATCTGAATCTACGCAAGACAGAAGAAGACAGACTTGGGTAAGCACTGTAAAGCAAATTAAAAGAGAGAAACCAATCTGAAGGAACATAAGGTTGGACTTGGTGCTGACTGAGGGGACCAAGAGAGAAACTGACCCCTTTTATACACCAGAAAGGTTGGGTTTTTAAATCCTTTAATTCTGAAAAGAAGGACCAACTGAGATAGAAAAGATGGCCTGCAGACTTGATGTCATGAGGAAAACATTGTTGGGAGTAGAAAAGTGAAATTTTGTAAGTGGCACTGGGTTGGGAATGAGAAACCTTGAGAATGGTGCATTTCTAGTGAACAAGAACCAGTTCTCGAGTATGAATTTTAAATATTTCCCCAGTGGTTCTCCAGTCTCACCATAAGTTGGCAGCTTCCTTACACTGTTCTGTCATTTAAAGTACCTGTAAAATTTATGTGCTCAACTGATCACAGTGTGTATTCAATCCAGTTTAATGTGTACCTCATTTTCAATTTGTCATGTTCACAGCACCCAAAACCCAAAGTTTCCTTGTTCCTGGTTACATTTGAGGTCAGGATCGGATTTACCTGTGAATCATTCTATGTGAACTTGGTAACCCCTCCTAATTGTCGTTTAAATCTCACAAAGGAAAAACAGATTACTTGAGCAAACCACTAAAATGAAACATTTGGAATCATACCATTAGGAAGAGGGGAAAGAATTAGAAGAATAAAATCGTTCAGAGTTGTTGTACCATTTAATCTAAAGAACCTTTACTTGGGAAGATTTGCTCAAAATGAGCTGTATTGCCATTTAGATTTAATCTTCCTAGTTTTTTATTCAATGAAACACTGGGGTACAAAAAGAAGATCTAATGCTGGTTCTTTTTGCTGTACATTTATCGAATTGTTCTTTAAGAGTAGAATCTTATCAATGTTTGATTTCAGCAAAGGCAAGCACCACTTGATCAACACGAGCCCACTCACTGATGCTCAGTTTAGGTTCTGTCTAGACCTTTGAGCTCCAAAGCTCATTACTGCTTGGTCCAACATTGGACAAAAGAGCTGAATTGCCGAGGTATCACTACATATGACACTAAGACAACATATGAATAAGGGTAGCATCAAGGAAACCGGGCAAAGCTAAAGTGAAAGAAAGCCAAGTGGAAAGCTGTCCACTTGTTGGAGTCAAACGTAGCAGAAAGGAAGGTGGTCGTGGTGGTTAGGGATATGCTGCCCTATCTTCAGCCTCCCTAATCCTAAATGACTGGAAGTGGTCGCCCTTTTCTCTTCAAGTCAGATCAGCTCCTGAACTGGTCCTACCTCACTTCCACAGTTGCTGCTGTTATTTGGTTGACAAAAGCAACTTCTGCCCAATTAAAACACTTACATCCAGAAATTACTTTGGATATATGCTTTATCATTGGACTATAAGTGTAATTGGGAGTCTTCTTAATACATGTCCCTAACTGGAATGTAAAAACCTCACCCGAGGCATAGAATTCGATTTGTCGTATGCCATGCCTGGAAGTGGAACTGAAGGTTTGTGTTTCTTCCCATTTCTTGCATGATTACAATTAATATTTGAAGTGCAGAGGAGACGTGTGTGATTCCAGAATGGAGGGGACGATTCAGCGATGTAACTTACCATCAGCTGACAACAGCACAGTATGGATGGATCATAATAGACTTCCACTTCCATATAGGGAAGCTCTGAAACAAAAATGTTCCTGCACAAAATCATTGCCATTACATGAGGCTCAAGGAGAGCACAAAGTTGGCTTGGATATTTGTTTTATTTTTCAAATTTAAGTTTCCCTGATAGATATTGCAGAACACATTGGTTTTACTTTATTCATGTGGCCAACATGTTTGTTCCTTAACGCAAGCTTGGATACCTCATGATTGTCATATATTGATGGTTAGAGAGTGGCTAGGATTTCTTTAGTGTTGAAGAAACAATTTATCTTATTCACTCTTTATTGAATGGTCAGATTAGTGTCCAATCTCGTACTTACCACACTGCAGGCTGAATATGCAAGCTCAGCTGACCGTATTTTCTATGCATTGTATAGGACATTGTCTCAGATCACTCTCGGCTGAAACAAATGCAATGTTATAGCTAAACCCAAAACCTCAAAACTAATGAGGAAATAAAGTATGCCCTTGGCATGGCCAATCTCTGAAGAAAGTAAAATTGGAAGAAAAGTATTTTGTGAGCTTCCTACCTGTCCATTGGATATTGAGAAGTTTGGATCTTTTAATAGGATTCATGGACAATAATTACCAGAAATATAGATGAAATTTTTCCAGGGAGCTGATCTATTAGATGTCTAGATTTCCAAAGATAACAATCATTATGTGAACAAAAATATCATAGATTTTATCAAATAGTGTAAAAGTTTGCAGAACCTCAATTTGGAGATTCCTTATTCAGTATTGCATGTGGACAAACTCTGTATCTTAATTGTGGCTTTATTCTTGAAGGGAAATTTCCTTTTGGAGTGGATGTACTTGCCTCAAAAACAATTCTGGGGATGCAGTCACAGTCATTTATAGCAGACTTGGTGGCACAAATGGGACATCCCACAGTGGCAACAAGGATGGGACACTTCATGACTACAATGTTTCGAGCTCATCCAGATGCCAGTGCATGTACAAAGGAACAGTTACAGACAGAAGGGATGAGAATGAGAGCACTTTGCACAGTTCCAATTACTGCAACAGATGACAGTACTGAAGCTGCAATAGCAGATGAATGAAGGCCAGGAATGCATAAGGAATGGTTAACACTTGATCTGACTTAAAATTTTATCATGTGATTAACTGCGCCAAACAGATGGGCATGACACAGAGAATCTGGAAGGAGGAGATTATGATGATGGCTGTTGTGAAGGGATCATACTAGTCACAAAAAGATTGAGTTCGGTGGCAACTGTATTCTTTGTGGATTAATTTAACTGTGTAGAGTCAGACAGTGGTTGCACATCGGCAATATATGCAACACATCCAAGGTTCAGACAGGAGTGAGAATTTCAGAGGTGTTAACACATTGAAGCTTATTAAAACAGTATGGATCCCATGTAAAATAAACGAACTAAACCACTTTATTAGTTCTGATGTAGTCTCTAGAGAGATACATTTTCTGTTAAGTAAGGCTTCCATGAAGAATGTGCAAATAACACTGGACGTGGAGCAGAAAGTTAGTTGAACTGCAGCTTACCCATTAGCATGTCAGTATATTCCTCTAACAAAAATTTTATGTTTGCCATCAGAATGTTGTTTAAGAATTAATAGCATTACATGATTAAAAGCAGAGAGGGATAAAACAAATTGTCTTCAAGCTGCACAGACAATCCACTCGGCCTCTTGTCAAAAATTTGAAATCCTGCTAAAGGACGCTGTCATTGCTGAGGAATGTACAAGGCTTGTGAACACGACGAGTACAGAATGTGAACAAAAACAGAAGTTGCTGGAAAAGCTCAGCAGATCTGGCAGCATTCGTGAAGAAAAATCTGAGTTAACGTATCGGGTCTGATTTTGTTCCTGATTTACGGCATCTGCATTTCTTTCGGTTTTTACAGAATGTTAATTTTGTATTAAATAGCAGAGGCCATTGTCACATCCTGTTGTAACCTTCTGTTGGCATATGACTTCAGTGAAGTTGTTGCCATGATTGTATAAAACACAGAAATATTTTGATTAACACTTCATACTAACGGCAAGCATATTTCCTTTTATTCCCGTGTGGTATGTGGATGTTGCTGGCTGGCTAGCATTTATTGCCCATCCCTGGTTACTCTTGAGAAATGGTGGTAAACTGCCTTCTTGAACCATTGCAGCATATGTTTGGTAGGTAGATCCACAATGCTCCTTAACTGGGGGGAGTTTAGTCATGCTGTAGTAATAAATGACAAGGACAAAGGGTTGACAGTAGATGAAGTCATGGAGAACTGATAAAGACTAGACTTGATGCACCAGCTAAGTTTCTGACTGGGATGGAGGGAAGTTGCTAATGATAAGCTTTAGGACCTTCAGCAGTGGACTCTGTGAGGTATCGTGCAGTGATAGATGAAATGTTGCATAAAATTTTAACAGATCAACCAAGTTGCAGATTGACAAGGGCACTAACACAAGGTCAGAAGTCACACAACATCAGGTTGTAATTCAACAGGTTTATTTAAAATCACGAACTTTCAGAGTGCTCCTCCTTCATCAGGTGAAGACGAAGGAACAATGTTACAAAAGCTTGTGATTTCAAATAAACCTGTTGGACTATAACCAGGTGTTGTGTGACTTCTGTCTTTGTCAACCCCAGTCTAACACCGGCATCTCTACATCATGGCTACACCACACAGGCAGTTCATCCAATGACATTGCTTCACCTGGTTGGAAGGTATTTCCCTATCAATTGGCCTGTTGACAGAAATCCTGAATTGCCTTCTGTCCTCCCTCGCCTAATAGGAGACTACAATTAATGCCACTTTTTCTGCATATTTGAATATTTCACCTGTTCTGATTGTACATGTAAGAGGTCTTGTGCTAATTGACATGGAAGTCATTGAAGTGGCAGTCAAAATCATAGTTTAAGTAGGTTATACAACAAAGTTGTGACTACAAAACAGTCAGAAGAGAGGGCTAGAAGCAAAAGTCTTCATGTCTGATACTTTGGTACCATTCGGTAAGCTAGATTGTAAATTAATGAGAAGGCAAGGGATATCAATGGCTTAGTAGTTTTATTGCTCTACTATTAATTGAGAAACTCAGCTAATGTTCTGACGACCCAGGTTCGAATTCTACCACAGCAGATGGTGGGATTCGATTTGATTCAAATTAGTGAAATTCTAGATTTCCTATTTTTCAAACATTAATTTCACTGTAGCAAAACCTATTCTTAACATTATGCACTGATACTTATTTTTTGAATGTCCACTACACCACAAGAAGCAATGACATCTGTAACACCAAACGGGCAAATTTCTTGTATAGATTATTCCTTTGAAGTATATGACATATAACCCCATTACCACTGCTTCCACAAGAACCTGTGTTTCACAGCTAAGATAATAAAATGTGAGGCTGGATGAACACAGCAGGCCAAGCAGCATCTCAGGAGCACAAAAGCTGACGTTTCGGGCCTAGACCCTTCATCAGAGACTGCTTTTAACAACCCTTTTTATTTTCATAGTTTCCCAGGCTAAAGGGGTAACATTTTCAAATTTTCCTCACTAAAAATATTATGAAACTTGCTGCACTTGAATATCCCAGAAGCATTGTTAAAAAGTAAACCATTTCTTTATTTGAAAACAAAAATACATATTTCACCATATTTAATGTTTTTAATGTTTTATTTTCCCTCAAGTTGTCCTCAGCTTTAGACTGTTTCATGAACCATGTTTTGATACATCGAAATGTTTTGAGTGTGTAACCAGTACAACTGGTCAATTAAGTTTCACAACAGCTATGTTGTTTCTTTAGACATGACCTAACTTTTCTTTGATGATGTTGCATGATTAACTCAGATGGAAGTTACATTCTCAAAGTAGAATCACTGATTCAAAATGACTCCAGACCCTATCTGCATAATATCTCAAAAGCTCCTAAATTTGACTTACAATCTAAAACTCTAGCATCATTGTATTATAGCACCTTTCTCAAATTACATTGTATCACCCATAAGAAATCATGAATGTGCATCACAAGGATGGCTGAAATTTCCTTATAAGACACTAATAAAATATTTCAGGATCTTCATTTCGTTGACTACAGCTTATTTTGAACAAATCAGATCTCACTGAAAAATACCAAATTCTCAAGACATCACTGAGGCCATAAATGCATTTGTTTTGTTTTTGTAGTTCCCCGGCTTGATTGCTTGTCTCTTGATAGGTTTTTCAAAACACTTGCCCCTGAATTTTATTGCTGTGCAAAATGTGGTATTCGTGCCATTTGATATATTCTGCCGTGCATTTATGGTCAAAACTATAAGATAACTCTTAGAATTATTTTACCCACTAGAGATTCCATTCTGACTCCTGTATTGTGTAAGCACTCTTCAAATATGGGCAACTAACCTTGTTTTAGGCTTAAACGTCTCAGTTGCAAGAATCTTTTGTGCATAAATCCAACAAAGGTTGGCTATCACTGATCTGGCACATGAGAATAAATTCCAAGTTCTCTTAAGTTAGCTAATTCCTTTTGTTTTGCCTATTTTTTTCAAAAAAATATAATTCTTAGGTTGTGGACAGCGTTGGCTGGATCTGCATTCATTGCCCATCCCTAATTGCCAACATGGCAATTGAGTGTCAACCACATCATTGTGGGTCTGGAGTCACATGTAGGCGAGACCAGGTACAATGTCAAATTTCCTATGAAGCAGAGTTGCAGGACATGACCTATCCACAATGAATTGAATGGCAATATAGTTCCCAAGTTAGGATGTTCTATGACTTGCAGGTGTTGATATTCCTATGAATTTACTGCCTTTGTTCTTCTAGATGGTAGTGGTCTCAGGTTTGAAAGGTCTTTTTCAAGGAAGGATGACATGTAGCTGCAGTACATTTAATAGGTTGTATATACTGCGCACCAATGGTACTTATGACAAGCTGACTAACTGAGATGATTTATTTGTCACAGGCGTTCAATTTATGTGACTTATTTTTAAGAGATACTCGCCGGCAACTTCAAGTAAACGCCCAAAGTTTTGTCATTTCCCTCTTTGATTTAATATCATGCAAAATTCTCAATATTATTTACAGAGAAAGAGCCAAAAGAAGTCTCTTCTCAAAATTCTGTTATGGAGCAATTGTGAGAGATGAACAGGAGTGGCACAGTGGCTGAGTGGCTAACACTGTTGGCTTAGAGGGCCAGGGACCTGAGTTCAATCCCATCCTTGAGTGGCTGTTAGTATGGAGTTTGAACATTACTCTTGCATCTGCTTGGGTTTCCTCCAGGTGCTTCGGTTTCCTGCCACACTCGAAAAGATGTGCTGGGTAGGTGGATTGGCCATGCTAAATCTTCCGATTGTGTCCAGGGATGTGCAAGTTAGGTGGATTAGCCATGGGAAATGCAGGGTTACAGGGATTGGGTCTGGGTACCATGCTCATGGGAGGGTCAATGTGGACTTGCTGAGTAGCCTGCTTCCACACTGTAAGGATTCTATGAAACTAGAAATTGATCCAGCCTTTTTTTGGGGGGGGGTGAGTTATTCACTACCTGCAACTTTCCTACAAGAGCTAAGATTAAAGGGAGAAATAGATAAATTTTGTGAACACACCTCATCTGAATGATTTTCAATTTGATGCAGCATTTGTGGCATTACTGTTTTCTCCTAAACTTGCGATTGAGCTCTCAGCACAGCAGCATTAATTGAGAACCAAGTATTGACAGCAAGCTATGCCTTGGAAGAACATGGAAAAAAGTTGCTGAGAACTTAATTCCTGCAAAATGGAAATTAGAGCAAACAGAAGGACCTGTGGTAACAGATACAACGTTAGAGGCATTACGGATGCGGGAAATACATATGTTTGAGGGGTATTCATAGAACCTCAAGGTCCAGACTCAGAATGACACAGTATTATGCTCTCCATAGACACTAATAAAGTGTAAAATAATTTCAAACTTCTGATAATAGCTGAAAGGATAATAAAATGAGATTTTTATTCATGAGATGTTTACTATAACTGATGAAATGCACTATTGACTAACCACTAGATGTGAAGAGAACATATACTTCAAAACACAAAGCAGAACATTCCACCATTTTTTTTAACAGAACCAAGTTCAGGGTGTTTCTTAGCTCCCGAGGGTTTACTTTCTGCAATGCAGCATCTGGTGAGTGGTGCCTCAGTTTTTTTGCCTCTGTCTCACTGCCGAATTGGAAGTTTAAATGAAGGTCACAAGATCTAAACTTACTGCTATGTTGGCTCATGCATCTTCTTTCATAGCAATGGATGTCGGGGCTCAACAGGGCATGGAAACCCTGCCTTCTAACAGATGAATGATATTGTTAAGGTGCTTCTCCAAGAACATGGTATGGCTATGGCTCAACAAGAACCTTGTTGAGCTACCTCAAGTTGATAGCGTTACTCTGCCATCATTGCCACCCCATTACTGCCCTTGTTAATGCCTATTAATCAGTCAGCTCAGACTGCTGCCACCCTTGCTGAGGTGATGCCGTGGGCATTTTGGCCCTCTGGGTCCGAAGCAGCTTCTGGTTGTCCTCCAGCATTACCTGTCGTCTCCACAAGTGAAAGGTAACAGCCTTCCGCCACCCATGTTTAAGCCATTGGGGTGGCATTGTGTGTGATCAGTCGGCCAGGGCATTCGTAAGGCAGGCACTGAGGAGATGTAAAAGGGTGAGTAGTTCACTTTTGTTTCCATAATTGGTATGTCATTGGATAGAGGTGCAATGGACTTGTTTTTCTAATGTTGGTGGCTTTCAGTGCTGGAACTTGAACAAGAGAACACTGTGATGGAGTGCTGCAGATGAATGACAAAGTGAATACAATGAGGAAATGGTGGTGAATAGTTTATCTCAGGAAACCAGAGACTGAACAGAGTACGCATGAACAGCCTGCCTGGAATAAAATAGTTTCAGATGCATGCCTTCTCTTTCCCCTTCAGCCTTTCCACAGAGCATCCCCTTTCTCACCCTATGCCCCATTGCCCTGTGCTTCATTGCAGACCCAAATGCCTCTGCCACTGGAGCCTCCATTCCTGCTATAACAAGGTGTAGAGCTGGATGAACACAGCAGGCCAAGCCGCATCATAGGAGCAGGAAAGCTGATGTTTCGGGTCCTGACCCTTCCATTCCTGCTACAGCCTTTGTCTGGGCAGTTAGCCAAATCCTCTGCGTTTCCTGTAAGGGTGTGGCAACATTTGCTGGCTAATCTATGAACTTGTGGCAGCACCTCCTAAAACACTGCAATGTTCTTCTGGAAACTTTGAGGTTAATCTCAATCACCCAAGCTGCAAGTCAGTTGCCAATGACACTTAGGGAAGAAAATCTGTCATCCTTGCCTAGTCCGGCCTAAATATGATTCCAGACCTGCTCTAATGTGGATGACCGTGTGAAATAGATAAGGAAGCCACTCCATTCAAGGGTAGTTACGGATGGGTAACAAAGGCCGGCCTTGTTAGTCATGTCCACATCCCATGAAAGGGTAATTAATAGACAAAAAAAACCCCTGAACCATATTGAATGGGTTCGGAGCTGAATGCATGCTATTTGAGAGTGGGTAAAGATTTCGACAGCATTTTGTCAACCCGACTGAAGCAGCTGTTTGACATCACGATGTAGCTTGTTGGGAAGTTTCTGGCACACAGCACAGTATGTCTGCGCGCGCGGCCTTCCCCCTACAGGCTGCGTTGGACGTTGTCAGAACTGCTGCATGAGCCATTTGCAGGGCCCTTGGCTTCCAGAGGTGCTGAAGAGCCAACTGTATTTGTCGAACAGAAACAGCCACACGACACAAGTGCGTAATTCTTGCTGGAGATTCACTGGAGACACGATGAAGGGAGATCAAGAATATACCTAACATCAGGCACTGTGTGAGTGCTGCTATCATTCTTTTATTGGAAGAATATGTTTGAAATTTTCAGTGTTCTCGTTTCAACCACTGGAGTTACCCCACAATTTTGAAATGGATTTAAAATGCCATTTTCTTGGCCAAACCTGCTGGAATGAGATTATGCAGAAGCTCATTCAACATAATTCAGCCAGAAGGGAGAAAAAAAATCTTTTGCTTGTGGCTGTTTTATTTTTGTAGTTGCCCATAAGCCATTCTGCTTCAATGAGATGACATATGATAGTCATTCAGCAATCTGGGCAGTGCAGTGTTTAGTAAAACTTACATCCCCGTTGATCAGAACCACCCACTGAGCAAATAAAATTCCCTCAGTTTATACTTGAAGTAGGCACAAGCTGTTCCTGTGACTAAAATGTTCCAGACTAAAGTTTCAATTTTCTTATTGTTAAAAATTCAACAAATTCATAATAGACAATAATCAATCCATCGAATAATTCTCAGGTGTCATTTGGCGTAACAAAAGTACAGTACGTAGTTGCGGTGAATTCTTGGCTCTTGTTCACTTTTTTTTTGCAACAAAGTACTTAGGAAAGGGTTACACTGAATATTTAGCTAGGAAAGCAGCCGTTTCTTATCAGCTTGGCTCAGTCATTGGCATTACAATATATGAGTCAGAAATGCACAGGGCTAAACTGGACATGGGTGGGATGTCATTACGGTGGAAATATATTTACTGATCATTGTCCTATTGAAGCCAATGTAAGTGAATATTGGCTGGAGCATTGAACAAACAACCAATGTACTAAAGTCTGTGGTGCAGGTAATGCAGACACTTCAGCAAGAGTGCTGCATTATTTGAAGTTGTAAATGAGAAAGTAAAATAAATGGTGATAAACTCACAACCTAGTAGATTTTCAGGCATCTGCACCTTGGTGCTACAGAACAGACTGTGGTCTTGTCACTTTAACGCCAAAGAATTGGCACTTTGAATTCTAAAATTAGTTCAGATGCTAGCTGACACCAGAAGAACCCGGTGATTTTAATTCCTCGGTGGCTGACCAGGTGATCTCGCCTTTGAGGGACATACCAGCCTTGTCTTTTAGGGTTGGCCATACATATCAGTCTACCCCAGAAGATGTCACACTCCCCTTCTTTCTGTGCCACCTAATTGACATAATATGCCCAGTTCTCCCCTTCTGTGCCATCTTTGGGCTCTGGCCTCCCTTGCCCTCCAGTAACTGAGATGCTAAGTATTGAGCAGAAGGTGGAGGAGGGCATGCAGTAGAAGTCCATAACCCCACTTAGGGTCTCCCACTTCTACCTCAGCGAGAGACAGTGACATGTCTCAACAAGGTAGTAGAGTCTAAACTGTAAAAATAATTAGCAGGTCATCAATGGAAAGCAGCAAGAAAATTATAGGAGAGTGAGCATAAATGAAATGAGAAGGAGTCTGACCAGTGTAAAATGAAAGGAAACTTTGCAAGGAAAATGTATCGAAGAACTTTAGGTGATACTTAAAAATGATGATGACCTGGCTATAGTCTAGGTACAATCCAACAAGTTGAGCAACCTAAAGCCAGGATGCTTTAGATGACAAAGAAGGCAAAAAATGTGATGAAACAAAAAAAGGGAGTTTTCAAATGAGAATCAGACCAAATACAATATGTTCAGAGGCAAAGGGAAGAAAAAAATAAGACCTACAAAGAAAGGTTATGAGCCCAGAAGGGCAGTGAAGGTAAAAAGTAACCCAAAAATTTTCCAAGTATCAGATAGGAAGTAAGAAGTGGAGTAGAGTCTACTGAGGACAAATAAAGCAACGTTCACACAGACACAGGGCAATGCTAGAATACTTAATAAATAGAGTTTATAAAGGAAGGAGGTGCTGACAAAATATCGGGAGATGCAAAAGTGGTAGAGGCCATGGATTATGTGAAAGCTGATATTCAGAATACACAGGGGAGGTTGGATATGCTTAGAATCAATAAATCGTCTGGTCTGTTTGAGCCAGGTTGCTGAAAGGAGTTGGAGTGGAAAGAATGGAAGGGCTAGCCATAATCTTCTAATTGCCGTAGATACAGAGAAGATGTCAGACGGCCAGAAAATGTGACACAATTATTTAAGAAAAAAATGCAAGGACATTCCTCGTAATTCAGGATGCCCAATGGTTAGTAATGTTTCACAAACTAATCGGGGGGAAAAGGTTAACAGACAGTTGGAGAGATTTGAATTATTTAGGGAGTATGGCAGAGATTGTTAACAAGCAGATCACATTTGACGAATCTAATATAGTATGAGCAAAGGTTGATGAAGGAAGCACGGTGAATATTGCCTGTATGGCTTTTAAGAAAAGGTTCAACAAGATGTCACTGAGAAGGCTGATGGTGTGTGGCTTGGGGGAGAACCTATAGATGTTCCCATGCATCTGCCTCCCTTATCGCTCAAGGTGAGAAAGATTATGGGTTTGGAGGTGCTGCCAAAGGTTCCTTGGTGAACTGCTGAAGTGCATCTTGTATGTGGTGCAAACTTCACATAGCCACAGTGCTTATGTGATTGGTCTAATTAAATTTCGAATCAATTTTACCCCTGGGATATTGATGGTGGGGAAAATCAGTGAAGGTAATACCATTGATTGGCAAGGTGAGATGGTTAGAATTTTTTCTTATTGAAGATGGTCATTGCTGGGCATTTAATGTCCTATGTTACTTGTCACTTAACAGCCCAAGGACAAATTATGTCTTAACTCCTGCAGCATTCTGGGACAGTATGTTTCAGTATCTGAGCAGCCATGAATAGAACTGAATAATGTGCAATCGTCAAACAATTATCTGATCTCATGTTAGATGAATGGCCATTGATGAAGCAGTTAAAGATGGTAGCATCTAGGACACTACATTGAGAAACTGTTACAATGATGTCCTGGTATTGGCATGACCCACCTCCAGCCACCATAAACTCTGGGGTATGAGTGCAGCCGGTGGAAACTTTTCTCCCAATTTGTCCATTAATACCACATTTGGTTACATGTTACCTTGATGTTAAAGGCAGTCATTGTCACTTCACCTCTGGAACATGGTTCTTTTGTCCATGTTGAAAGCAAAGCTACAAAGTGGCCACAAGATACATGGCTCTGCCAGAATCCAGACTGAGCATCAGTGAGCGGGTTTTTGTGGTGTAAATGCCATTTGATAACATTATTTTTGAAACATTTCATCTGATAGTTGAGAATAGACTGATGGAGTGGTATTTGACCAGACTGGATTGGCCTTCCCTTTTGTATACCAGACTTAACGTGGGCAGCTTTTCATGCTCTTAAGTAGATGCCAGTAATATTATATGGAGCGAGTCAAATTGTTTGAACACTGCTGTCCATGTTAATGAGCATTTAATGAGAGGCTGAAATGAACCATCATCTTCAAAGTTTCTAGAAACAATTATTTGGAATTGAATTAGCTATTACACGGAAATGTGTATTGAACAGGAAATGCCAGTGTGGATTTCTAAAGGAGAACTTGTGTTTGACTAATTTGTATGAATACTTTTGAAGAAGTAACAGAAAGAGATGATGGAGATAATGCTGCTGATGTAGTGTACGTGGACTTTCAAAAGACATTCGATACAGGGCCACATAACAGACTTGTGAGAAATGTTATACATCATGCATTATCAGAAACAGTTACAACATAAATACAACCTTAATTGAGCAAAAGGAAACAGAGAGTAGAGGTTACTAGTTAATTTTGGGCTGGAAAATTTGTAGTAGAGTTCTCCAGGAATCATTATTGGGACCATTTGTCCCTCATATGCATTAATGATCTTGATCTTGGAGTTCAGGGACAGTTTCAAACATTGTGAATGGAACAAAATTTTAAACATTGTCCTCATAGTTTGCAATGTAGAACTCCTGTAAGATGCAAACAAATTGATGGGGTGAAAAAAGGTTGCAGGTGAAGATCAATGCAGAGAAGTGTGGGGTAATGCATTTTGGTAAGAACATGGAGAGCCAACATATGACAGGGGATACAATACTTAAGGGGGTGCAGGAGCAGAGGGACCTGTGTGTGTCCCTGCATATAGAAAACTAAATATGGTAAGATAGGTAGAAAGAACAACCAATAAAGCATGCAAAATTCTGGGCATTATTAATGGTGGTACACAGTACCAGAGCAAGGACTTGATGTCAGATTTCTATAGGACACTTGTTGGAATTCAGCTTGTGATTTTTTTTGTGTAATTCCATGTGCCATTCCATTGGAAGGATGTGAATACATTGGAGCAAGTGCGAAAGAGACTTGCAAAAATAGCTCCCAGAACGAGAAACTTAGAGAGGAGACTTAGAAACTTAGAAAGGAGAAATTTGGTCTGTTCTCTTTGGAAAAGAAGGCGGAGAGGTGATCTGATGGAGGTTTTTAAAATCATAGGGGATTTTTACAAAGTAAATAGAGAGAAACTATCCCCCTCATGAAGGCTCGAGAACAAGTCGGCATTGATATAAAGTGATTTTCAAATGTAGCAAATGTGAGGGCTCTGGGTCTGGAATGTACTGTCTGGAAGTGAATGGAGGCTGAGTCAACTCAGATAGTCACTACATAATTAACTGAAAGAAAACAATGTGCTCGGTTATAGTGAAAAGGAAGGAAAATGGTACCATGTCAATATGTTTGTTTGAGAGATGATGGACCAAATGGCCTCCTGTGCTGTAATAAATCTGTGATTCTCTTTCAGTCTCGACTTTTCAACCAACATGCTGGGCTCTGCCATCACTAAGGATAAGGGCATTTTTGAGCCTCGGCTTCTGATTTGTTATCTTAATATCATTCATGAATGGAAGTGGCATGACTTCAGAGATTTGATCCAATCCCTTGCTTGTGAAATTGGTTCATCCTGAAGTTACGGTTAATACTGTCTGTTTAGTATGCACATGAAAATAATAATAAATTATATGTGGAAGTATAAGAATGTATCGAACAAGAAAAATCAAATTTGGATGATAAATCCCTTCCCACAGACAACGGATCACAAGGAGTTTTTGCCTCAGGGCACTACAGTCACATGGAGACCAACTGTTTTTCCTCGCAATTTTGGATGATCTTTTAATTCAACAACTTTCCAATGCTACTGATTTCACTTCCTGATATTATTTTTGCTACACTTTTTGAGGTAAAATTAAGCTAGAAAATCATGTCTTTAGGATACAAGTCATGAGGCTGAGCAAATATCGCATGACAGTGACTGGCTATGGTTTCTTAATTCATGATTTTCTTGTCTTATCGAAACAGCAACTGCTTTATACACAGTCTACAAAGCCAGTCTGTGCCCTTCAATGATATTTATAGATCAAAACATCAGCCTCTGTGTAAGTTCCGTTGGGCTAAATTTTTGGGACATTTGCAAACCGAATTGGAGGCTTTGGGAAGGGGCTACAAATACTAGCGCTGATCAGCCTATCATTTTCAGGACCCTATTAGAATTGAAGGGGGGAATTTTGAAGAAGGTGTCTAAATTTTTACTGACTGCCTGTTACAGGCAAAGGGATATGGGTGAATCATAGAATTCCTACAGTGTGGAAACAGGCCCTTCAGCCCAACAAGTCCACACCAACCCTCAGAGCATCCCACCCCGACCCATCCCCCTATAACCCACCTGTCCCTGAACACTACAGGCAATTTAACTGTGATAATGGGAACTGCAGATGCTGAAGAATCCAAGATAATGAAATGTGAAGCTGGATGAACACAGCAGGCCAAGCAGCGTCTCAAGAGCACAAAAGCTGACGTTTCGGGCCTAGACCCAATTTAACCTAGCCAGTCCACCTAACCTGCACATCTTTGGAACGTGGGAGGAAACTAGAGCACCCAGAGGATACCCACGCAGACACGGGGAGAATATGAAACTCCACACATACAGCCACCCGAGGGTAGAATTGAACCCAGGTCGTTGGCGCTATGAGGCAGCAGTGCTAACCACTGAGCCACTGTGCTGCCACATTGGAGATGTGGCTGGGACATAGTTTATAGGCTCCTTAACAATAGTTACAGTGTAAGACAGTACATAAGGAATAAACAAATGGGACTTGTTAAGGTGCTCCAATGACCATGGCTGACTATAATCAGTATGTAGGTTAGGTGAATAAAATCAGCAAAAGTAGCTTGGAAATAGTGTTAATTGAGTAGGTACGGAACAGTTTCCTGGAACATCAAAGACTTGATGTGGCATCTTATCAAATGCCTTTTGGAAATCCAAGTATGCCACACCTGTAGGGTGAACCAAAGTTCTTTGTTGCCTGCTAGGTCCTCAAAGAATTCCAAAAAAAAATTTACATAAAATCACATAACTTGTACAGCACAAAGGGAGGCCATCAGTGGGGCAGGCTGGAGCAGGTAGTTGGCTGGCTGTTGCTCAGTTTTTTTCGAGTGGAAATCAAACATCATAGCATTCAGCCGGTCTCCCATGGTTATTCTAACACAGGTTTGCAGTGCTTGTTCAATATGCTGCAATACACTGCAGCAGTTCAAGAAGGCAATCCACTTCTATCTTCTGAAGGGCAGCTATGTATAGGCAATGAATCTAGTCCAGCCAACAATTCCCACATCTCATGAACAGATTTTATAAAAGGAAACACTGGATCGTAAATGTATAGTCTAAAACTGCAGCATCGTCTTGCAACTATCACAGCATTATATTTGGGCTTTTGAAGCAAAAAAATAAGTTCTTAAAATGCATCTTATTTCTATGACTATTATGATCTTACATTTTAAACATTCCATTATACATTTTAATGACTATGAAAGGACTGTTACCAAAGTGGGAATGTTTCAAAGAAAGGTGGTACTGAAGTCAGATAAATCCAAACAGAAAACATTTGGAGTTAGGCACAAAATGTATAACTTATAACTTGTTGTGTCATTTGTATAATATTGATAGATTATATATTTTATAATGTTGAGAGTTCATGGATGTAAGCTCTTAGAACAGGTGGATGTTTCTGTCTTATTTCTTGTTCTATTGGCTTCAGCATCTGGATCTAACTATTGCAAAAACTGGTATACATATTGCACTTCATACATAAAGATAGTTATAACTAATTTTCACTGCGTTGTACATATTGGGTGCATACCTTAGACAGTTTGAGAGGTCAATGAATCTTATTGGACTTCAAATCTGAATTCCTAAACAGTCCAATCAATGCACACATTTCTACATTTTCTCCTATAATTTTTACATTCCCTAAATTTAAGGAAATAAATTTGCAATTTGCTGCCATCTGTAATATGTTATTTTTATGGCAAACACAAGAATGTAAATTTTACATAACTGCAGTGCATGCACAAAATATTGCAATAGATTTCCCCCCCTCCTCGCTTTGATTCACTCATCTCTTTTCCTATATTTTTTCCTGTTTCTTCTCTCCTGCTTCCTGCTGTCTAGAGAATTAAGGACGAAGGTTGAGGAAGAAACGACTAAGAGGAAGTTTCTTACAAAGCAAGCCAAGTTTAACGAAGGTCATTGCATTCACTGCCTGGAACCCTTTCAGTTCCTGGTGAACAGCAAGCGTCAGTGTCTGGATTGCAGTCTGTACACCTGCAAAAGCTGTAGCAAATTCAACAAAAAGGAGCTTGGCTGGGTGTGCGATTCCTGCCGAATTGCCAGGTGAGGCACTGCATGGAACCAACCTCCTGTGTGCGTGCACGTCCTGTTTCCTCTACATTATGTGGAATACCTCTTCCTTATGCAGTTACCTCTCAAATTTCCGTCACTTCCATGCAATTCCTTTTTTTGATGTCACCTTCAATTACTTATTTCCCCTGCCGTTTTCTCGTCAGACTCATACTGGATTTTCAACAGCTGTGAATAGCTACCGTTGCTTTTATACATTAGTAGACTGAGCGTCGGCCAGCGAGGTGGAGCAATTCAGTGTTAAACTTGATCCTTCTGTACCCAGTACTTTGTAAATACATTTTCTATAATGATCAGGAGTGAAACACAGACTGATTTTCTTTTTTCTTTGCTCAGCCCTGAGGACAGTTGTTATGTCCCAGCTTCCAATTATTTCAGCACAGTGCTGTAACTGAAAGCTGATGCCAGCCCAATGACCTAAGCCCCATTGTGGCAAAGTACCCGAAGAGAAGCACAATAGCAACAGGGTGCAATCGGAAACAGATATGCAGGCTCACCCAGGCACCCACAGAGAGTGCGAGGAGATACCAGTCCCAGTGGATGGCATTAAGGGATCGTACACGCAGGCACCAGGCCCACTCAGAATTACAGAGGGTTCAGTGCTGATAGAGAGACCAGAACAGAACTGGATTGCCAGCACAGAGAAAGGAAAACAGACCACAGAAGATTTGAACATGTCCAGGCATTAGAAGACATTGAAGAGCAAGAGGAATTCCTCTTGAGAAATAAAGCAGCCGTCCGAGACGCATTTAATTTCCCTGATTTCTTAGACCCATTAACCTCATTAAATTGAGGCACAATAGGTATAAAATTAGCGTAGAAGGGCAGATACATTCACTACAATGGAAGAGAGAGATCCCGTAAATCTTATGTGCATTCATTATCATTATGCTTCCACATGAAGTGGAGCTGCATATGTAGTTTTAAATATTTATCAATAGCGAATGCAAGAGATACTGAAGTTGACTCAATGCACCTGGAATCACTCTTTGCTATAGAAACAGCCTTAGGGTTACAAGAAGGTAACACACAGCATTCATTTCTCTCCAAACGATGGACTCAAAACCAGAGAGAGCAAAGCTGCTAGAGACAAAGTTGACCAGCCACGACAAGGGATCCTAGATCTAAGTTTTCTGTTTCAAGATCTGAGGAGCAGAGAGAGAACTCACCTTCCTGTACTCTTAGCTTCAGGCAGCACTGTTTGTGAGGTCTCCACTGTCTCTTTTGAGACCAGTGGAGACCATCACAGAAGCAATAGTAACTGTAATCATAGTTAGATAAATACATCCTCCTTGTGTTGAAGTTTAGAGCAGCACAGGGAAGCAGAAATAGACCAGCATCCTAAACCATCAGCTGCTCCTCCACACATATATACCAAACATGAATATGTCCTTCACAAAGTTGCAGACAGCACAGCCGAAGGTAAAGGACCAGCTAGTGTTGCAGTTGGGTACACTAAATGGGCACAAATGGTACATACCTGACACTTCAAGAGCCAGCAGCTGAATAAGTGCTGATTGTAGCTCAAACACAATCGAATGGAAACATGTCTTCAAATGTTTCTACAGCTAGTGAAGTGACAACAACATCTGAGGTGTTTTGAATTATGGAGTTAGAAGTGGATCTTCAATCATGCTTGAAAGAGGCCCAAACTATAGAGCTTCTAGTGTTGAGCAGCTTAAAGCCAAGCATCAAAAAGAGCCCAAATATTTCAAAGTCAAATTGAATTTAGAGCGGTCTAACTACCTGAAAGAGACTGCTGACCTGATGATCCAGCTGTTAGCTGTTACACAATGCTATAAACTCTCAGAGGCTGAGAAAGTAAATGTTACAGAACAAAAAAACGAAGAAAAACACAGCATAGGAACAGGCCCTTTGACCAATGAAGCCTACACCGATTCCTAATCTTTATTTTGATCTGCTACTTACTGCCCATGTGAGGTTTCTATCCCTCTGTTCGTCTCCTGTTCATGTGTGTAGCAAGATATGACTGAATGTTGCTAACGTGCCTGCTTCTACCACCTCCAATGGCCATGCATTCCAGGCACCCATCACATTCTCTCTGCCCTTCTCCTCTAAACTGACCCTCTCTCATCTTGAACCTGAGGCCTCTTTTAGTGGACCTTTTGCACCCTGGGAAAACAAAACCCTGATTATCCACCCTATCTGTGTCTTTCTTAATTTTGTAGACCTACATCAGGTTGTTCCCCCAGCCTCCGCCTTTCCCATGTAAACAATCCGAGTTTAACCAACTTCTCCTCATACCTAAAACCCTCCAGTCCCGGCAATATCCTGGTAAACCTTCCCTGTCCTCGCTGCAAAGCATCCATGGCCTTTTAGTAGGATGCCAACCAGAACTGCATGCAATATTCAAAATGTGGCCTAACTAAACTTTTAATCAGAGATAATGGGAACTGCAGATGCTGGAGAATCCAAGATAACAAAGTGTGAAGCTGGATGAAGACAGCAGGTCAAGCAGCATCTCAGGAGCACAAAAGCTGACATTTCGGGCTAGACCTTTCATCAGAGAGAAGGGTCTAGGCCCGAAATGTCAGGTTTTGTGCTCCTGAGATGCTGCTTGGCCTGCTGTGTTCATCCAGCTTCACACTTTGTTAAATAAAATTTTATACAGCTGAAGCGTAACTTTTATATTTGATGCCCTGGCCAATGAAGGCAAGCGTGCAATATGTCTTCTTGACCACCTTATCTACCTGTGGTGCCACATTCAGGGATCAGCGGAGCTGTACACCCAGATCCCTTTGTATGTCAATGCTTCTACAGGTTCTGCCATTTGTTGTATAATTTGCACCTGAATTTGATCACCTAAAATGCATCACCTCACATTAGTTCAGATTAACCTCCATCTGCCATTTCTCTACCCAACTCTGCTATCTATCCATATCCCTCTGTATCTTTTGATGATCCTCCCCACTGCAACTCTGCCAATTTTGATGCCATCCGCAAACTTACTAATCAGACCACCTATGTTTTCCTCCAGATCATTTTTATGTATTACAAACCGCAAAGGTTCCAGCATTCGTTACCACTCATTACTGATCTCCATTCCAAAAAGCACTTCCACTACTGCTGTGTCTTTTATGATCAAGCTGGTTCTGTATCCATCTAGCCAGCACATCCTGGATCCCATGAGACTCTACCTTTTGTACCAGCCTGTCTTGAAGTGCCTTATCAAATGTCTTACTAAAATCCATGTAGACAATATCCACTGCCCTTCCCTCTTCAATCATTCTTGTCACCTTCTCAAAACAACTCAATCAAGTTGGTGAGACATAATCTTCCCCATACAAACCAATGCTGCCGATCACTAACAAATCCACTTGCTTCCAAATGAATAGATCCTGTCTCTCAGTATCTTCTGTAACAGCTTCCCTGTCACTGAGGTCAGCCTCACTGGCTTGTAGTTACCTAGATTATCAGTTTCCCTTGTTAAACAAAGAAACAACAGTAGCCATTGTCTAGTCCTCTGGAACCTTGCCTGAGGTCAAAGGGGATGCAAAGATATCTGTTAATTCCCCAGCTATTTCCTCCCTTGTCTCCCACAATGATCCTAGGATAGATCCCATCTGGCCCTGGGGATGTGCCTACCTTATTACATTTCAATACACCCAAAACGTCCTCCTTCATTATGTTGACCTATCTGAGTGTATTCACACACTTGTCCCTAACCTCAGCATCCCACATGTCCCTCTGTTTGGCGAATACTAATGTAAAGTGTTCATTAAGTATTTCACCCATTTTCTGTGGCTCCACTCCCTCCTTTAGCCTTGAGTGGGCCTCGTCTTTCCCTAGCTACCCTTTGCTTCTAATACATATCTAAAATGCCTTTTAAAGAAGACTTCTAAAAACTCCTGGCAAAGACAGCCAGTGTTCTTACGCAATTGACATTCGAAAGAGATACTTGACGGAGGAAATAGTCTTTGTTTTACAGAAATATTTAGAGATCCAAGATCAATGTGAATTATATGCTGAGGAAATCTTTCTGCTACAGATAATGAATGCTGATCTTCTGCTTGAAAAAGAAGCTCTTGAGAAAGAGAGCAAAAATCTCTGTTTAGACTCTCAGAAAACTATCGTAATGAAGCTTCTTGTTACTGATGGTGATCACCTGCAGAACAAGAATGATCCTTTGAGAAAAGAATTAGAAATAGCAGGGGAAATAAACCGATTTGCCATTAATCCAGCAGACCACAATGTGACAAAGGAACTGGATTTCCTCGTACAGAAACCTATTTCTTTTGTAATGGGGATGTTTTCTGATGCAATTCTAGAAATGTTCTTGTTTGCAGAAAACTTGCCATTCCACACCACCACAACCATCATCTTCTCAGACAATAATAAGGGAGCGTTTCCCACCTATACCTCCTCCATGAGAGCTGAGAATGCTGTCAGAGATTAATGCCTCAATCAGTCTAGGCCTGGGGGGTAGCTGGAGTTGGAGTGAGAGTTCTGAGTTATGTGTTCATAGTTTGGTGTGTGTGGTTTCTCAAGTGCTCTTTGTTAGGTGTCCGTGGTTAAGCGTCCTTGATTTGTTAAGTGTTCATAGTTGTGTGTCCTGGTTACCTGTTGGTCTTCTGGTGCCCACGTTTTCTTAAGTGCTGCTGGCTAAGTGTCTGTAGTTTATTATATGCTCGTGGCCTGATAAGTGCTCTTGGTCAAATGTTGGTGGTTTGTTACATGCTCATTGTTAAGTATTCATGGTGAAAAAGCTACTGTTGAATAACTTTGGGAAATGTGGTGTAAAAGGTTAATAGCATGCTTACTCAAGAATAATTTCTGAGCATATGTGTAAGGTGCCATATCAGACTTCATGGAACTGGAGACTGAGTCTGTTAGGTTGCAGGAGATGTTTTTTCTTACTACCCCGCGTATTAGTTATTTTTGGTAAAACCCTGTTAATATTCACTTACAAGAACATAGAGTTGCTGTTACTGCTGTCAGCAACCATGATGTTTTCCTCCTTTGGCTGTCTGCACCATCCACTGTTTTCAGGCCCGAGACATGCCCTACAAAAAGGCTCCCCCATTCCACATATGACTCAAGCTCCTCTGCAGCAACTTTATCATGAAGGTCTTGACAAGAGCCGTAGAACCACAATTATTACACATGCAATTGGCCTGCGAGCAAATTTTTACTGCTTACACAGAGAGATCCATACCCTAGACTTTACCCCTTCTTAATGCTAGTGTGCTGTGTGCAGTTAAAAGGCATAGCCACTAGCTCTTGGGACCTGGAGGCCCTCTCGGGTGGAGAAAAGGATAGAAGGGAAGGAGGAAAGGACATTATCATCAGCAGTGCAAAAACAAAGCTAATCATCCTTGTGCAGTAGCTCACGTTTTTCCTGCGGGTGGCCTTACATGGTCTGTTGCTGTACACAAGTACAGATCCAGTGACTGCACTGCAGCTGAGGGAAGGCCACTGACTTTCACTTGGGGCAGCTGCAACTAGTCCTCCAAGGACCCTGGGTATTGAGAACCTGGCATCAGACTGGACTGTCTCAACATGGTTGGCAGCAATTCGGGTGGCTGAGAGACAACAGCAAGGGCACTGACAGAGCAGCAGCGGTGGGCATGATTCACAGAGTGGACCACATTTGTGCATCACAGTGCCGTTGCTGCTGTTGTGGGGCAGACCCTCCCGAATCCTTGCCACCCAAGCAATTCCGACAGGAGCACGGATTGCTGGCCTGCTGAGAGAGCCTGCCTGCCTGGTTGAGCGCTGTGATTTACATCCACGTGGGCAGCATGTCACAGGTTGTGAGCCTCATGCCAGCAGCCATGATCTTCGCCTGCATCCATTGCAGCATCGATTATTGGAGACCTCTGTTTCGACTGCCGTGGAATCTGAGACAGCAGGCAGTCGTGCTCACACATCCTGCCATGGAGGTGCTCATCACTTCCATGGTGAAACAGATAGATAGTCTCCAGGCTCTGCATGATGACCTATGCCATGATGCAACTAGACACCTGCTCTTTTCTAGCCAGTGACTGTCAGCTAGGTGGCACTCCTGCCAATGAACGTCTCACTGCCACCTTTTCCTATGGATCACTTCTGCAGTGCCTTTGCCTGATTCCCTGCAGCAGGGCTGATGTGAACCCTCACCCTCCTGCGTAAGCTCACCCATCTCATGTCCTGGTCACTGTCCACCCATGCCCTGTCATTTACAACATGCAGAGCCTGTCTCTGAACTGCCTGTTAACATTTGTATAGTGCCACTCTCTTTTTCTTACTGCGCTCATCCTCCTTTCACCCTTCCACTTGCCTCAATAGAGGCCATAAGACCATCAGTTCATGGAATCATTGAATCCCCACAGTGTGGAAACAGGCCCTTCAGCCCATCAAGTCTCTCTGGGCATCCCACCCAGACCCATCCCTCATAAACCACCTAATCGACACATCCCTAACACTACGGGCAATTTAGCATGGCCAATCCACCGAGTCTGCACATCTTTAGACTGTGGGAGGAAACCGGAGCACCCGTAGGAAACCCACGCAGACACGGGGAGAATGTGCAAACTCCACACAGACAGTCACCTGAGGCTGGAATCGAACCCATGTTCCTGGTGCTGTGAGGTAGCAGTGCTAACCATTGAGCCACCGTGCCACCCTGAAGTTTTTGACTGTCTAAAAGAATATGTGGAGAGCAGGTTGTGGGGTACTGTTTTGGATGGTGGTGGGGGGCGTGGGGTAGCAATAAACAGGAAATCAGAAGACCCACAGTCACTCTGTCTCCTGTTTTCATGTCATGGCGCCATTTGCGAGAAGGTGAGAAGTGAGCAGGGCAGATAGTTAGACAGCATCTTAACAGCATCCAAGATGGCTTCTGCTGCATATGATACCACTGCCATCTGAGCCCTGCTGTCGCTGACCCAAAGATCACCACCTCAAAGGCATTAATGGAATGCATTCATCCTGGACCTCTGGTTTTCCTGCTTGTGGCACCTGCTCCTGTAGTAGAGAGCAGACTACCTTCAACTGAGTGAGATTTCTTGCATGCTGCCTGCCACAGATGGGTGGTTGACAAAATTTAGAGGCAATAATAGGTGTGTACCTTCAAAAACGTGTGTGGCATGAGGTGCAGTGCAAGGACATTCGGGTGTAACCCGGGTGTTGCTTGGTGAGGGACGGAGGTATGAAACATTGAGCACTGCGAGAGGTCTGCATTGGGTCGGGGGTGAGGATGCTGTTGGGGAAGTAATGGCAGTGCAGCATATAACCTGCTGGTTGATATGGTCCAGATGGCATCATTAAATTCGGTATCCCCTTCATTCCTTGATGAGACGTAGCTTTGCTGTCCAGAAGCTTGCAGTGCTTTGCAGCAGCATCTCCTTTCTAGGGTGTGCAGCTTCAAATAGAAATATCTGCAGAATGTTACCTGGCACTCTGTGGAATGTACAGAGAAGATCTGGACCAAAATGCACACCGAGAATGTGTGGGACGTAGGCCTACTGATATCACAATTTTGAAAAAAAACAATAGAGCAGTTTTCTGTTTCAAATTGGCACGGGCATCCCACAAACTAGAGCCTTTACACAGTTGTACTTTTTGTGCTCGTATAACTTTATCCTATAAGAACGGAAATCCAACTGTAATTTAATACTTTGTTCCAGCTTTGAGTCAAGCGCTGTCACCCTAACAATGATGAGATGATAAGGAATAGGAAGAGGAGCTAGCCATTCAACACATCAAACCTTGCTTTGCCTTTCAATAAGTTAATGGCTGATCTGATTGAAGCTTTAATTCCAGGTTTTCCTCCTGTCCCTTTTGAATCCTCTGTAGTTCGAAAGCTGTTTAGCTCGGACTTGGCCTCTTATTTAGAAACTGTGCTCCTTACTTCTAGATTCTGTCCCATAAAGACCAACATCGATCCTGTAAAATCTTAACTCTTTTAATAAGTTCAATCACTTATTCTTCTAAACTTGATTTTTACATCCAACCAGCTCAATTTTTCATCATTCCAGGAGTCAGCCTTCTCTAAATGGCTTACAATGCAAGTATATCCCTCTTTAAGACGGCCAACACTGTGCACGGTCTCACCACTGCTCTGTATATTTGTAACAATTTTGTTCTACTGCTAAATTCCATTCCCCTTGCAATAATGACAAACATTCTGTTTGACTTCCCAATTATGTTCACATCTGAATGCTAACCTTTTGTGATTCATACACCAGGACTCCCAGACCCCTCTGTCCATTTCAATAATATCCTGCTCTTCTATTCTTTGTGCACAACAGATAACCTTGTTTTACCATACGGCTTCACAATTAATTTGCTACTCTGCAAGCTGGCTCAAGTTCTGTTTATTTACCTGTAAGTCTAAATAGTGATTAGCAGTGAGCAACTAAAGGAGATGTTGTTGCATTCACACCTGATCTGTGCATCATCCAACACTGTCACAACTAAACATTGCAGTGGGGAGCTGGAACTCAAATATAGCACACGCCTGATTTTCTGCCAAGGCATAGGAAGTGGTTGGAAAATCTAGCACTGTGTCAAGGCTAAAGCTACTTTGAAACACTTAGATGGAAATCCGCACATCTGCTGAAATGGAGCTTGAACCTGACGCCCCTTAGCTGTTCCAAGTTCCTCTGCTGTTTGGTATTTGTGAGTTTATGTTGCTGTTCAGCAGCTGGAAGCCAGCCTGGACAGTGCCTTTTTATTTTATTTCTGACAGTACATTGCCAAAATGCAAACTGGAGTTCAACAAGGCTTTCTCTCAGCAGAGAGGGACCACTCTCTCCGTGACTACCTTGTCCTCTCCACACTCCACTCCAGCCCCACCACACCTGGCACTTTTCCCTGCAACCGCAGGAAGTGCTACACCTGCCCCTGTGCCTCCTCACTCACCCCCATCCCAGGCCCCAAGAAGACTTTCCACATCAAGCAGATGTTCACCTGCACTTCAGCCAATGTGGTGTGCTGTATCCGCTGTTCCCGTTGTGGCCTCCTCTACATCGGGGAAACCAAGCGGAGGCTTGGGGACCAGTTTGCAGAACACCTACGCTCAGTTCATAATAAACAACTGCACGTCCCAGTCACGAACTATTTCAACTCTCCCTCCAATTCCTCAGGTGACGTGTGCATCCTCGGCCTACTGCAGTACCACAGCGATGCCGCTCGAAGGTTGCAGGAACACGCCTCATATTTCACTTGGGAACCCTGCAGCCCAATGGTATCAATGTGGACTTTACAAGCTTCAAAATATTCCCAACCACATCCCAAAACCAGCCCAGCTAGTCCCTGCCTCCCTAACCTGTCCTTCCTCCCATCTGTCCCCATCTCCTACCTCATCCTGCTCCCTTGACCTGTCCGTCCTCCCTGGACTGACCTATCCCCTCCCTAACTCCCCCCCCCCCCCCCCCCCACACTCACCTTTACTGGCTCCATCCCTGCCTCTTCGACCTGTCCATCTCCTCTCCACCTGTCTTCTCCTCTATCCATCTGCTATCCACCTCCCCCCTCTCCCTATTTATTTCAGAACTACCTTCCCTTCCCTTATTTCTGAAGAAGAGTCTCGGCCCTAAATGTCAGCTTTCCTGCTCCTCTGATGCTGCTTGGCCTGCTGTGTTCATCCAGCTCTACACCTTGTTATCTCAGATTCTCTGGCATCTGTAGTTCCTACTGCCTTCATTCAGCATTGCCTATCTGTATTCCATTTATACTGAAAATACCAAGATGTTTCAGATGATTAGCTGTAATGAGTAGAATTATAGCCATCCAGGAGTGAAAAAGTATTCCAATCAATTTTATTATGTGTACAAATTTCACTGTAGTTTCCCAGTTGTCTTGAAGGTGAAGGTTCAGCTGCCAACATACAACACGTCACCATTATTTAAAAGAGTAGGTGGGAGAAGAATATAAATCTAAAGTTGATAGTTCAGCCAAATGATTGTTGATGCATTTGTACTTTTTGCTTGAGAGTTTCTTGCATGTTGTTTGTTCACTTCTCTTATTAAAACAGCTCCCACTGCCTGTGATTTGCAATCGATCTGCCCAGTGGAACTTCAGCTGATAGCACTTGCGTCCTCTGCAGAGTTTATGTCCTGGAGACATTTACAATGCAGATGTAAATGTCAGTGCTTTGATGCTGGTCACGTCCTAGTCCTAAAGTGATTGAAACAGCGTGGAATTTCTTTTGTGTGTGCAATCAAGATACCAGACTGGAAATTACAGTCATTTTGCCAATGTATGCACTCAGATTTTCTGACATATATTCTAAAATCGTGTAACTAAGGAGCAACCTGCACAAGCAGATGGAACTTGAAGGAAACACCAGACAGACAACATATATTACCTGTGGGAAAATCTGCAGTTCATGCTACTTAGGCACATTGATAGACATATAGTCATAGACGTTTTTAGATTATTTTTCTGATGCATTAATAGAAGCAGATAGTACAAGATAGTTCTTAGCAAGGAGAAATAAAATGCTCTTCAAGAACAAAACATCAAAAACATGGCTCTTTACAGCTGCAGTTATGCAATTTTGAATCAACATCCTGCACAGACTTTACCTGAATTTGACCCATTTTGATGAGCGAAAATGCATCTGTACAACGATCAATAAATTAGTTTAAACAATGAGGACATTTGTGTCATGTTTATTGATGTTTTTATTTTCTGACGTTTCCTCTTGCCATTGGTTGAAATGTAAAGAAGGTAAACCCCCCCAACAATGAATATTTCTTGGTAAATAATGAAACAAAAGTCATGTATAACTTTTGTCATATTATGGTAATACATTGCGCAGCACAGCGTGCCATCAAACACACTAGGCTGTGCTCTGAATCAATAAAACATCATTACTAACCTCATCAATAAAAAATTAAAAATGAGTTTGGGATAATTCTCTGCAACCAGCTTGTAAGCGTTGCAATGCAGCTGTAAAAGAGGTCGCAATATCCTAATTGGAAATTTGTAAGTTTGACCTTCTCACTGGACATGTGGGATATACAGAAATCCCTATACGTATATATCAATAACACTGCTCAACATTCACAGAGCTTGATCACCATCTTCTGGTAGAGGGAAGTGTTGGGACACTCTGTGAACCAACATGGTGACTTCACTTTCTAATCAGTTACCTTTTTTTGCAAGAATTCTATTATCCTGTAATTTTTTTATCATTTGCAAATGTTTTTCTTGTTTTCAGTTTAATTACTGATGATAATCTTCATTCCTGTGCGTATTATTTCTTGCCTTTCTTAAGCTCCCACCACTCTGCCTCGTATGTTCATTCTCTTCCTCGTTTAGTTCTCTCAGTCTCCAGCACACACTGTTCTCATGTAAAGAACTGTGAACCTCCATGCCGCCCTCAACATATTCTTCCACCTAAAATCTATTCATTTCTTAATCACTAAGCCTTTATCTGCTTGTGTGTTCTCTGCTTGGTTTAAATTCATAGTGGACCTGCATGCTGGACGAAGTGCTCTTAGATTATAAACCTTGGTCTTTCTAACCCTAACATTTTGTACAGGTTATCACGCTTTCCCATCATCCCTATGGGTCATCAGGGAGATGAGGCAAATAGCCTATCATCTCTCCAGAGATTGTTTTGATTACCAGCAGCCTTAAAGTTACACAATGAGATCAGGGCACCTACCACAAAAGTCAGGGGCTGCACTTTTAAAATGAAATGTTAACTTCGCCAGTGCCCTCGATTCTCTTTCTTTAAATGGACTTCAGCCAATTATCCCATGGGTTTTGCTGTTGTTTTTGTAACTAGCTAAATGAGTTATCTGGTTTATAGGCCAGTTGGCACTTGAACATCAGTTAATAAAATTCTAGATCCTTTTGAGAACAATGCATATGTTATTCTTTAAAGCGTATCAAGTATCAAAGATCCAGCATCAAGCCATGTGTCAGAAATCAGTTGCTCACATTCTGCCTGCTTGGAAAAATATATAGAATTGATTTTAAAACATTGTTTAACTATTTGTTGAGATAATTTGGAACTCCTTAAAGGAAAATTGTTTAATGGTGGAACTACCTTTTGATTTGAATCTGTTGCCTAGAAGAGAGGCAGCTGTTAGGCTGAAAGTCCCTAATGGGTTCTTTAAGGTCTAATCAAAATGAATACAAGAAGATGTGCACATTAATATCAAGTGAATTAACCCTTAACAATTAAGTATTAATGATCTGGTTTGGAGAGATCATTTTTGAGCTAACACAAATAAGCATATATATGTATATGATATATATTAAAGTTTGTATTGAGGTGATCACAATATGTAAAGGAAGAATGGCAAAGGACCTGAGAGGGTGGGAGGAAAAGTACTGGAGATCTGTGAGTGATTTGATCAGTGCTGCTGAGTACAGTCTACACTGCCACTAATACTTTATGAGGTGTTATATCAACTTTGCGCCATCAGCTGAATATGAAAGCCTACAAAATAGAAGTTGGAATAGGCCATTCAGTCCATCAAGCTTATTATGCCATTCCATAAGATCATAGCTGAACTCCACTTTACTCCTTTTTCCTGTCTGTGCCCTACCACTCCCCCGCTCCCATCAAATCCCTTGTCAATCAATTATGTAACCATCTCAGCCTTGAATGCATTCAATAACCCAGCCTCCACTGCTACTTGTGGAAGAGAATTCCAAACATTCCAAGAGAAGAGCATTTACCCTTGTCAAGGACAGATGATGGCCCAGTGATATTATCACTGACTGTTGATCCAGAGAGCTAGGTAAAGTGCTGGGGATCCGGATTTAAACCCTCCACAGCAGATGGTGTGAATTTGAATTTTTACTGAATTTGAATTCAGTAAAAAGTCTAGAATCAAGAGTTTAATGATGACCACAAATCCATTGCTGATTACCAGGAGAAGCCCATCTGGCTCACTAATATCCTTTAGGGAAGGAAACTATGATCCTTACCTGGTCTGGCCTACATGTGTCTCCAGACCCATGGCAACATAGTTGACCCTTAACGATTATGGGTGGGCAATAAATGCTGTTGTAGCTGGTGATGCATTCATCCTGTGAATGAATTTTTAAAAACTTGTTTCGATAAGGCCACGTCTCATTTGTCAAAACACCAAGGGACATCGACCAGGTGAACATTCTGTAACCTGCTTTCAGTGCAAGTAAAATGATTATAATTGTACGCAATTTTATAGATGCAGCCTTACCACTGTACTGTAAAGTTGTGCTTCCTTCCTATTCCATCCCACTTGCAATAAAGGCCAACATTTTGTCTTCCTGCATTCTTGCTGTACCTGCATGTTAATCTTTTGTGATTCATGTACAAAGATCCCTTTGCCACATGGGCATACTGCAGTCTTTCTCCAATTAAATAATAATCTGCCTTTCTATTCTTCCTGCCAAATGGATGACGTAACATTTTACCTCATTATACTCTATCTTCAAAGTTTTACCCACAGACTTAATGGATCTACTTCTCTTTGTGAGCTCCTCACAACTTGCTTTCCTACCAATCTTTGTGTTGTCACCCAGTTTGGCTACAGTATGTTTGATGCCTTCATTCAAGTTCATCCATTATTGAGGCCAAGTGGGTAGGGATCAGGTAAGTGATACACCATTCAGTATAGGTCAGGGTAAGCAAGAGAAATCAGGTTTAGGGAAGGGTGGGTATAGGGCCTAGGGGAAATTATAGATATGGGGATTAGGAGAGTCAGGTCTAGCTGCAGAAGGGGAGCAGGGGAAATAAGGGAGATTGGTGGGAAAGGGCAGTCAGCATCTTTGTGATCTGGGCCAGAGTAAGACGGGTGGGCATTGGGTGTCCAGGGCATAATTGGGCCAGGATCCGATGGGTGTAAGTGATCTGGGAAGGTGTGGTTGGAGGTTTGCGAGCTTAGTATTGGGTCAGTTGAGTAATTTCTTAGGAGTTAGACTATGTGTTTAATACTGTACCTTTCCTGAGTAACTGTTTAATTTCATCAGAATCATGCAGTTTAAATGTAGACTTTCTGAGCGTTCCAAGTGGAGAGGAATTGCTGGGCGGAATCTCAAATTTTCCAGGCAGTTCTTTTGGAGCCTGCTCCAATTGGGGATCCCGCACGGTCTCTGTGCGCAACTCCCATCTACACTTGAATAATGACCATCCACACAGCAGATTCTGGACCAGTATGCTCAACTGTAACCTGCTAATCTGGGGAAGTGACAGTTGAGCTAACTAGCTAAATCAATGTACAGTTCTTGTAATTTTGTCCTGGTTATGTCATAAAAGCTGTGTGTTTATTCTTTCATGGAAATCAGGAAGTACCTGGACGATTACAAAAAAGGAAGGGTGTACAGCGATATGGATCCTGTAAGTGAGGACAGCTTTAGTATGGAAGAGTAAAATGTATCAGCACAGAGAGGAGGGCCGAAGTGTCTGTTACTGTGCTATGTTGTTCTTTGTTCTGGAATTTAAAATGGTAGAGAGTGGGTGGTATATATGGATGAAGAGATAAAGAACCAAACAGGGAGGGGCTGAGAAAGGATTAGGTAAAGTGGTGAGGTCAGATAAAATTTAACCTTGAGGTAGATAAGGAAAAAGAAGGATATTTTGAAAAATCTGGTGCTTTTTCATGTGTAGGAAATTGACGTTGATAAGAGATAGGGCATTATCATTGCTTGTGTCTGTAACTCTTTTTGTCAAGAAGCATTGCTGCTAAAGTTTACACTATTGGTTTCAATTGCTTGCCTGTATACTTTTCAGGATTGTAAATACTGGGTCACTCGATTGGTTTTACAACCATGTGAGGTCTCGTTTCAAAAGTTTTGGAAGTGCAAAGGTGATGCAGTCTTTATGCAGAAGACTTCAGTCTGGAGAAAAGCACTCCCTACGAAACTTAGGTATGCAGTTTCCTTCTTTCCAGTTGTGTTCTTACTGACTTTTTAACCTAAAGTTACAGTCCAAGTGCTTGAAAATATGTAATTTCTAATTAAGAGAAGTGGTGATATGTTGAATATGCCACAGCACTAACCGGTCAAGGTTACACAGGAGCTGCTGTGAAGATAAGACACATGCGCCTGTGCGCGCACGCAACACACGCGCACACACGCATGCACACAGAAAGACACAGACGCCCACACTCTGTCCACCCTCTCCCAATCCATGTCCCATATTAGTTGTAAGTGTATTGAGGGAGAGCTTTTCCAAAGGCAGATACAGAGAAGGTAGGCTCAGGAGGGGAAGGGTGGACCCCCTCATGGCAGTCTGACACACAAGGTAAAGTCGCACAGGGTCAGAGGTCAACTTGGAAGATGGATAAAAAAAACTGGCTCGGTCTTAGAAGACAGAGGGTAGCAGTGGAAGGGTGCATTTCTGAATAGAGGGCTGTGACTAGTGGCGTTCCTCAGGGATCAGTGTTGAGACCTTTGCTGTTTGTAATATATATAAATAATTTGGTGGAAAATGTAACTGGCTTGATTAGAAAGTTTGTGGATGACACAGAAAGGTTGGTGGAATTGCAAATAGCAATGAGGACTGCCAGAGGATACAGCAGAATATAGATCAGTTGGTGACTTGTGCAGAGAGATGGCTGATGGAGTTTAATCTGGAAAAATGTGAGGTAGAGCATTTTGGATGGTCTAATCCAAACAGAAAATAAACTGTAAATGGCAGAACCCTTTACAGTAATGATAGGCAGAGGGATCTGGGTGTACAAGTACACAGGTCACTGAAAGTGGCAATGCAGCTTTAGAAGGTAGTCAGCAAGGCATAGGGCATGTTTACCTTCATCGGCCAGCGCACTGAGTTTAAAACTTGCCAGGAAATGTTGCAGTTTTATAGAACCCTAGTTTGGCTGCATTTGGAATATGGTGTTCAGTTCTGATTGCCACACTAACAGAAGGATGTGGTGGCTTTAGAGAGGGTACAGAAAAGATTTAACAGGATGTTGCCTGGTATGGAGGGCATTAGTTATAAAGGGAGGTTGTAGAAACTTGGATTGTTCTCACTGGAACAACAGACATTGATGTGCTATCTAATAGAGGTCTGCAAGATTATGAAGGGCATGGACAGAGTGGTAGAGTCAGGTACGAGGGGGCATAAGTTTAAGGTACGAGCGGTAAGGTTTAAAGGTGATATATGAGGCACTTCTTTTACACTGAGTGTGGTGGGTGCATGGAACTCACTGTTGGGGGAGGTAGTGGAAGCAGTTACAATAGGGACTTTGAAAGAGAGTCCAGACAAATACTTGGGAAGAGAGGGATACAGTCCCTGGAAGCATAGGGAGTTTTAGTTGTGATGGGCAGCATGTCGTTGCAGGTTTGGAGGGCTGATGGGCCTGTTCCTGTGCTGCAATTTTCTTTGCTCTTTGTTTTTTTGGGTGGTAGGATATTATTAGGAAGAGCAATACAAGGAAGTGAACAAAACAGCCTTACATATGATTGATACAATGGGATGAACAAAGTTTCCTAAGCTGAAAAGTTGATCAGGATCATGGGTTGGGAAAATTAGAATAGTTGAATTTGGAGCAGAAGTAGGCTGTTTGGAAAGCTTGAGTCTGCCCTTTCGTTTGATAAGATCACAACTGATCTTACTGTAGTCTCAACTGTATGCTCCTCGCTATCTTCTGTACTGGATAACTCCCTTGTCAATAAAGAATTAATCTAACTCAGCCTTAAGAAATATTCACTGATTGCCACTATTACTTTGGAAAGAGAATCCCACAGACTATTAACTCTGAGTGAAAATAAATTATCCTCATTTCTGCCCCAAATGGAATCCCCTTATTTTTAAACTATGTCCTCAAATTCCAGTCTCTCTCGTAATGGTAATCATCCTCTCAGCATTCACCACATCAAGTCACCTCTGGATTTTATATGCCTGTCATTCTTCTAAACATAAATGGTTACCTAACTTGTTGAACTTCTCTTCATAAGTCCTTTGTCTAAGGATTTATTCAAGCAAACTTTCTATGGACTGTTCCTAATATTTACTTTTTTTTTCAAATTGGGAATGAAATTGTCCTCCATTCTCCAGATGTCGTCTTACCAATATTCTGTAGTAAAACAACCTATTTTTACAGTCTATTCCTCTTGAAATAAATGATTGCATTCAATTTGCTTTCTTAATCACTTGCTGTGCCTACTTACTCGTGTTTTGTGATTAGGGGTGGTGCACAGCACCAGGGACCCAGGTTTGATGCTTCCCTCGGGTGAATGCCTGTGTGGAGTTTACACGGTCTCCCAAGTCTCTGTGGGTTTCCTCCGGGTGCTCCGGTTTCCTCCCACAGTCCAAAGATGTGCAGGCTAGGTGGGTAAGCCCTGGGAAATACAGGGATAGAGAAGGAGGGTGGGATGAGGTGGATGTTCTTTGGAGGATCGATGTGGACTTAATGGGCCTGTTGGGATTCTCTTTACACAGTACCAAGTTCTCTCTTTATCACCCTGTTCTGAAATCTGTTTTCATTTAACAATATTTTGTTTTTCAATTTTCTTACCAAAGTGGACTTGTTTGCATTTTCCCACATTATGTTCAATTGGCCAATTATTAGCCCACTCACTTAACTTATCCATTTGCAGACACCTTATATCCTCTTCTTCACATACTTTCCGACTCAGCTTTGTGTCAACAGCAAATTTAACAATCATGTACTCGTCTCTTCATCCAAGTCATTGACATTGATTGTAAATAATAGAGGCCACAGCACTGATTCCTGTGCCATTCTAGCAGTTGGATCTTGCCAAGCTGAAAAATTAATGTACCTCTACTCTGTACTTCCTGTCAGCAAACCAATCTCTCTTCATTCTAATCTGTTATCCACAGCACCATGAGCTCGCATTATATGGAGTCAACTTTCATTTTTCATTTTATTAAATTTTACAAATCAAAGAGTACCACATTAGCAAATCCCCTTTTATCTAGTCTGCTAGTTACTTACATAAAGAACTTTAGTAAATGAGCTAAACATGACTTCCCTTTCACAAAACCATGTTAATTTTGCTTGGTTGCATTAAGATTTCTGAAGAGTCCTGTTATAAACTCCTTAGCAATAACATCGCATTTTCTTGTGACAGATGTTAGATTAACTAGTCTGTCCTGCTCTTCACCTCACTAAACGTCTATTATAGAAGAGTCACATTTGCTAATTTCCAATGTTTTTGAACCTTTCCAGAATCAATGGAATTTTGGAACATTGTACCCAATCCATCTACCCAGTTTTACAGTCCTTCTTTTAAAAGACAACTGGACAAATTACACCAGGTCCTGCTGACTTGTCAGCCTTTAGTTCTAATAGTTTTCCCAGTACATTTTACTTGCAATTGTTTTATGTTTATTGTGCCCCTTGACCTCTTAATTTACTTGCATTTGAAGAATGGCTTTCCTGTCTTCTACAGTGAAGACAAGACACAAAATATCTGTTCAATATTTTTCTGTCTGCTGGGAGATACAGCCACTCCTTCCAGTCCTAGCTGCCCCTCCTCATTGTGACTCCTGTCCCTGGACACTGTCCCGCCCACTCCTCTTTCCCCACAATATTGCTCACCTTGCTCCTAGATTCTCTAGTGTACTAATCTATCAGGAGCTAATGTACTCTCCTGTGTAGTGCTAAGGGCAGAAGCTGCTGGCTTCTGATTGGTTGGAAGCATTTCCTGGGTAGGACTTCCATGCCTGTTGCCCTAATTTCAGCAGAAGACCCTCCAGTGTCCTTGGAGCTGCCTCATTAGTGAACAGTCTGGCAGGACTGACTTAGAAGATGCATTATGAGTATCTGTCCAGCTTTGAAGCCACCAGTAGAAGATTTTGCCCTTGTTGTCTAGAGAAGCCATGTTCATTTAGTTATGCTTTTCATTTTATATCCAGTCACATCATCTGTTTTTATATTTCTTGCTATCTTTTTCTCTTACTTTAATTTCCTTTTTTTAGTCATTCTTTGCTGGTTTTTAAATTCTGCCCAATCTCCTGATCTACCAATAATCTGCACAAAATCATACATTATATCTTTTATTTCCATATTTACCCACAGATGGTGTACCCTTATAATAGTTTTTCTCCTTGGAAAGTAACTTTTCTGAAAGTTATGAAATGTCTTCTGATATCTTTGTCACTGCATCTCTGATGTTCTAACCTCTCCTCTAATTTCCCAGCTAGCTGTCTTGATAATCTTTTAGTTGCCTTAGTTTAAAACTTTAGCTTTCGGCCCACTCATCCCTACTTTAAAATGAATGTAAAATTCAGTCATATTATAGTCACTTCTCCATACATACTCCTTTACTAAAGCTAAGTAATCATTCCCAACACTTTGCACGCAGCCAGGTCTGGAATAGCCAGCTCTCTTTCTGGTTGTACAATCTGCAACTGTAAGAAATTGACCCAAAAATAGTCTATGAGCTTATCTTCTAGATGATCTTTAATCTGATTTTTCCAGTCTGTGTTTAAATTTAAATCACCCATGATTGTTGCCTCACATTTCTTAAAAGCTCCTATTACTTCCCCTGTCTATACCTTCCGACAGAGTGGTCACTGTTAGTCAGCCTACAAACTGTTCTTACAAACAACTTCTTAGCTTTGCTATTTTTCATCTCCGCATTAAACTGATGCTACATTTCGAGGATTAAAGCTAGAAACATTTCTCACACTCTGGCACTATTTTCATCTTTAGTTAACACAACAATCCAACCACCTTTCCCTCACTCCTTTCCTTCCACATTACAAATTGACCTTAATATTTAGCTGTTATAATGTAGATCAGCTCTCGTCACCTTATGTCACTTTCAGTACGTGACATCTCTGTAATAGCACTCAGATCAGAAAAATGTATTTGTCCTGGAGCTGACAGTGCATCTAATTTTGTTTTGTTTGCCATGGGCATTAACTCCGATGCACAATGGCATCTTCCTGACCCATTTACTGGATAGGGCACCTGGAATGAGATCAAGATGCCTGAGCTTCCTCTCAGCTATCCAGCAAACATGTGCATCAAAGACTGGGGGCAATAGATTGAAGCTGCCACATACATGCAGCAGATTGTGATTATTCTTCTGGACCTGCCCCTGCAAGCAGCCATGCAACACACACTGGAGCCGCAACATTAGACCTGACTTGGGGGCAGAGTCCTGTGCCCTTCATTGCAGGCTGAGCGTGATCTTTGGGACCTGAGCCAGATACTGCCCAGCCTGCTTACACAGCTCAGTCAAGCCTATTAATGGCACACTCCAAGAGCTCATTGTATATACTGGGATCAGCAGTTCACCAAGTGTCAGAAACCACAGCTTCCTCCACTTGCAGCCTGTGTCAATGTGATGCTCACCAAATTACACCCCAATGTTATACTCTGTACATGGATTGGGAATGGCACCAGGAAGCTGCGTAAAAAAATCTAAAGATTTGACAGTGAAGGGAGCCATCACCCTTACTCAAGGTTTTATTCAGATCATGGTTCTTGAGGTGCAGCTAGGAGTAGCAGCTTATATGCTTGCTCAGGAGAGAATAGTAAATATGTGATCTCCTCTTCATCATCGGCAAGTTCTCTGTGCCCTACTGCCAGCTCTTCCTGCTGTTGGAAGGGGATGAAAAGCTTTATGTCAGGCATCCCATGTTTGTGCTGGCCATGCATCTTCTCTTCCTGTAGGAAGAGAGAAGTATTAAGAGGTGTTAGCTTTGGTATATGGGTCGAAGAAGTACTTTTTAATTGTCATCTCAGTTACTGCCAATGTGTGCACAGTAAGTTCCAATAATTAGCAATGCTATAAAATGAGTAAAGAGAAAAGAAGTAAAAGAAATGGAGTGAAGATGTTCAGAGAAATGTACCACTAGACATGATGTGACGTACCTGTTCATGTGATCATCGGGCAGAAAATGGGAGCAGTCCCAGAGACTTGACAATTGATCTGAGTGAAACAGTTTTTGGTCTTTGGCACATTCCAAGTTGCTGTTTAAATAAGATGAATGTCATAGCATGATCAAAATACACCAAGAAGCCTACTACCTCAGAGTTGGCCTCTCACATTTTCAAGTATGTAGGGACTGGAATGTTCACCTCCTTACGTCCACATTCGTTCTGCTTTATCAAGCAGCTATCTTATTCTCAGACCTCTTCCGGGCTTTCACTGCTACTCAGCACAGGAGAGGTAGGCTTGCAGTAAAGGATGGAAATGCAGCAATTGCACTCACTGAGCCACATTGTCCTACAGCGCAGAAACACGCCCTTTGGTACAAACTAGTCCATGCTGACCAAAATAGCCATCCACGCTAGCCACGTTTCCCTGCATTTGGCCTGTATCCTTCTAAACCTTTCCAACCCATGCATTCGTCTAAATGACTTTTAAATGTTGTTAATGTACCTGCCTCAACCACTTCCACTGGCAGCTCATTCCATATGCGTATCACCCTCTGTGTAAAAAGGTTGCCCCTCAGGTTCCCATGTATCCTTTCCCCTCTTACCTTCAACTGATGCTCTCTCATCCTCGACCCCCCACCTGTGTGAAAAAGACTGAGTGCATTCACCCTATCCATGCCTCTCATTATCTTATACACTTCTAGAAATTTCCCTTAGTCTCCTAAGCACTAAAGAAAAAGGCCCTAGATTGTCCAACTTCTCCCTATAACTCAGTCCTTGAGTCCTGGCAATACCCTTGTAAAAATTCTTCTGCACTAGTTCTAGTTTAACAATATCCTTCCTATAACAAGGTGACTAAAACCGAATACAATACTCCAGATGCTGCCTCACCAACATCCTGTACAATTGCAACATAACTTCCCAACTTCTAAACGCAATACCCTAACTGGTGATGGCCAGTGCATCAAAAGCCTTCTTCACTACCCTGTCTACTTGTAACTCCACTTTCAGAGAACTGTGCACCTGAACTCCCTCTGTTCCACTATAATCCCTAAAGCCCTACCATTCACCATGAAACTCCTACCTTGCTTTGACTTTACAAAATGCAGCACTTCACACATCTGTATTAAAGCCCATTTGCTCTTTCTTGGCCCACTTCTCCAGCCGATCAAGATCCAGCTGCAACTTCTGATTTTCCTGGTCCACAATACCGCCCACTTTAGTGTCATCCGTAAACTTACGAATCATGCCTTGTGCATTCTCATCCAAGTCATTGATATGGATAACAAACAGCAATGGGCCCAATACCAACCCCTGAGACACACCACTAATCACAGGCGTCCAGTCTGTCAAGTATCCTTCCAATAGTACTTTATGCTTCCCACTATCGTGACAATTGTGTATCCAAATTGCTAGCTCTCCCTGGATTCCATATGATCTAACCTTCCAGAGCAACCTACCATGTGGAACCTAATCCAAGGCTGTACTGAAATCCACGTAGACTACATGTACCGTCCTGCCCTGATCAACCTCCCTGGCCACTTGCTCGAAGAACTCGAACAAATTTGTAAGACATGATCTCTCATGCACGAAGCCATGCTGACTACTCCTAATCAAACCCTGTCTCTCCAAAAGCATGTATATCTTATCCCTCAGAATCTTCCTAAGACATCAGGCTTACTGGTCTGTAATTCCCAGGTTTGTTTTTGCAGCCCTTCTTGAATAAGGTCACAACGCTCGCTACCCTCCAGTCTTCTGGGACCTCACCCGTGGCTAACAATGATGCAAATATATCAACTAGGGCCCCCACAATTTCTTTTTCATTCTCTTGCAGAGTTCTTGGATATATCTAATCAGGAGCAAGAAATTTATCCACCTTCACACAGTCTAATACGCCCAACACCTCCTGTACTGTGATGTGGACTGTCCCCAAGATATTGCCACTAACTTCTCCATGTTCCCAAGTTTTCATGTTTTTCTCCATGGTAAACACAGAGGAGAAATATTTACTGAGGACCTTGCCCATCTCCTGTGGTTCTACACATACATGTCCTCTTTGATCCTTGAGGGATCCTATTCTGTCTCTAGTTATTCTGTTTCCTTTAATATACTAAAAGAATCTCCTTGGATTCACCCTAATATTCTCAGCCAAAATTATCTCATGCCCCCTTTTTGCCCTCCTGATTTCCTTTTTCAGTAAACCCCTGTATCCCCTATACACCTCCGGGGACCCAGCATCCCACCCCCCACCAACACAATCCAAAATAGTATACTTGTCTTTGAGGAAAATGGCCACAGGGTATTCCTGCACTGTCTGAGCCATGCCTTGTTTATTTCTGGTCAAAGCTTCAATATCTCTTGTCATCCAGGGTTCCCTACTCCTGCCAACCTTGCCCTTTACCCTCACAGGAACATATTGACCTTGAAATCTAGCTATCACACTTCTAAAGGCCTCCCACTTGCCAAAGGTGCTTTTGCCTGCAAACAAACTACGCCAGTCAACCCCTGTAAGATCCTGGCTAATTCCATCGAAATTCACCTTGTTCCAGTTTAGAACGTGAATCTGTAGACCAATTTTGACCTTCTCCGTAACAATTTTACAATTTAAGAATTACGGTGACTAGTTTCAAAATGTGCCCCCACTGTCAACTGAGTCATCCGTCCTGCCCTATTTCCCAAGAGTAGGTTGAGTTTTGCCCCTTCCCAAGTAGGACCCTCAGAGACATCCTAGACCCTAGCACCCAGCAAGCAACACACCATCCTGAATTCCCATTTGTGGCCACAGAACCTCCTGTCTTTCCCCCTAAATATTGAGTCTGCTATCACTGAGGTCCTGTTTGCCATTACCCTTGCGTGCTGTGCCCCAGAGCCAGTCATAGCGCCGTCAGCCCACCTGGCAACTGCAGTTTTTCCCTTATCGGTCATTCACGCCCCCCCCCCCCCCCCCCCCCCCCCCCCCCACACACACACACACACACACACACACACACACACACACACACACACACACGCACACAAACCAACACTACCCAGAATAATATACCTGTTCTCAAGGGAAATGTCCACAGGGTATTCCTGCACTGTATGCCTATTCCTTTTGCCTTTCTGGTGGCCACTCAGCTGCTCTCTGCCTGCACCTTAGGTGTGACTGCCTCTCTAAAACTCTTAGGAAGCACAGATCTGTATGGGGTTTCTATGGTAACACTGGGTTCTGTTGGTGAGAGAATGGTCTGCCTATTTGAGAAACTGGCCTATATCCCTCGGTGCAGATTGTACAGGTTTTTTCCTTCAACAGGGACACCATCAGTGATTGGAAAATTATCTTCCAGGCTAATGAACTTATTGGTATTATGCGATGCATTTAATTCTCTGTTATATTGAGGAAAAGCATAAATCCAGTTGATGCTTTATTCTAATGTATGCCTGACCTCTTGTAGACACACGCTGTGAACGAGATGGATTTGACAATGTATTCGATGCTTTCTTGCATGGTGAGTGAACTTTAGAATCTTTAATTTGTTTTCCATTTTATCATTACCTTAATGATATCACTTTTGGATGTTAAGTAATAGTAAGAATCTAACTACTTCTTACAAATGGCTCTCAGCAGATTAGCTGGTCTGCCTGCTAAACAAAGTGAAGAGCACAGAGTATAGAATGGGTGTCGAGTAGTCCCACTTGGCAGTATTCAATTGGGCAGCATGTCAACCATCTCCTGAGTATGGCTTACAAACGAGATGATGTTTGGGTTTGTGGTCCATGGCAAAGGATTAGTGAATGCATTAGACTACATTAAGGGCTCTGAAATGCCAATGACTGCTTAGTACAATATCACTTTGTGTTGGAGCTAAAAGAATTGTGGTGGTGTTAATGTAATTTTGTCCATTACCTCCTGAGACACACTAACTTCATTTGTAGTAATGTAAAAAAAAATTGCTGACTCAATAGCATTGAGGTGTTGCAGTTTGGAAAGTCAAATCAAGGTAAGAGTTTCATGGTGAATGGTTAGGGTCTTAAGAAGTGTAGTGCCTTTGTCATTGTCACACATAGTCAAGATCGATCCCTTTTGGTTCCAAACATCATTTGCTGCCCTGGGAATAGATACATGTGGTAGTAAACTTCGATCAGAAAACATGGGTGGAAGTTTGAATGGAGCATGAACAAATGTCATGGGCTGAATGGCCTTTTTCTGCATTGTACATTCCATATAATTTTATAACACATTATTAACCGAGGCACATTGCATGAATTTGTATAATAGCATTAGCATTTAATATACTTCACTGTGAAACAAAAGAAATGGGAAAGAAAAGAAACATAACATCCACTTGTTCCTTCTTAGGAGAAGGAAGCAGGAGCAAAGAAATATGTTTCCAATTAAGCATATTTAGCCAATTAAGCTGATAGTGAAGGGGACTGTCAGAAATTACAGCAGATTATAGATAGACTGGAGAGTTGGGCAGATAAATGGCAGATGGAGTTGAATCCGGGCAAATGCGAGGTGATGCATTTTGGAAGATCTAATTCAAGGGCGAACTATACAGTAAATGGAAAAGTCCTAGGGAAAATTAATGAACAGAGAGATCTGGGTGTTCAGGTGCATTGTTCCCTGAAAGTGACAATGCAGGTCAATAGGGTGGTCAAGAAGGCATACAACATGCTTTCCTTCATTGGGCGGGGTATTGAGTACAAGAGTTGGCAGGTCATGTTGCAGTTGTACAGGACTTTGGTTCGGCCACATTTGGAGTACAGTGTACAGTTCTGGTCGCCACATTACCAAAAGGATGTGGATGCTTTGGAGATGGTGCACAGGAGGTTCACCAGGATGTTGCCTGGTGTGGAGGGTGCTAGCTACGAAGAGAGGTTGAATAGATTAGGATTATTTTCATTAGAAAGATGGAGATTGAGGGGGGACCTGATTGAGGTCTACAAAATCATGAGGGGTATAGACAGGGTGGATACCCAGAAGCTTTTTCCCAGAGTGGGGTACTCAATTACTAGGGGTCATGAGTTCAAAGTGAGAGGAGGAATGTTTAAGGGAGATATGCGTGGAAAGTTCTTTACACAGAGGGTGGTGGACGCCTGGAACGTGTTGCCAGCGGAGGTGGTAGACGCAGACACGTTAGCGTCTTTTAAGATATATTTGGACAGGTACATGGATGGGCAGGGAGCAAATGGACACAGACCGTTAGAAAATAGATGACAGGTTAGACAGAGCATCTTGATCGGCGCAGGCTTGGAGGGCTGAAGGGCCTGTTCCTGTGTTGTAGGTTTCTTTGTTTGTTTGTTTCACCTTTGACGTTTCCAGGATGGTGGTTCATGCGTGATTCATTAATGCTGTAACCACCCTGTAACGGGGAGACATGAGTGCTGTTGGTGGCTCAGTGGTTTTCACTGCTGCCTTCAGCACCAGCGACCTGAATTCGATTCCACCCTCAGGCAACTGTCTTGCCAATTCTCTCTGTGTCTGCATGGTTTCCTGCAGGTGCTGCAGTTTCCTCCCACAGCCCAAAGACATACAGATTAGGTGGATTGGTCATGCTAGTGTGCATTCTGGGTGGATTAGCCATAGGAAATGCAAGGTTGGGGGAGTGGGTCTGGGTGTGTTGCTCTTTGGAAGGCTGGTGTGGACCCAATGGGCTGAATGGCCTGCTTCCACACTGTAGTGATTCTGTGGACTAATTTTCTGCAGAGCTACCAATTTTTAGCTTTCTAAATCATGGAACCAGCTCAGTAGACAATGGCAAATGGATACCTGTTGATGTCAACTACATAGTTAGGCCAAAAAGAGTTAATGTGCTGCAGTGTCGATACATCATCGCACAGATATGGGGGCTGCAGTTGCAGAACCTTTAGGTTAGCAATACAATAGGGAAATGGAATGGAGGCTGCCGTGAGGCGAAATTCTACACAAAGGATGATCGACAAAGCATCTGGAACTCCGTTGCTCCGGGCAAGCTGCCTTGAGCAACACTTCAAGCTCAGATTCTCTTAGGATAGAAACCGCTCACCACCATTGCTCCACTACTATTTTCAAATCTCTTCAACAAAAGCCTGGAATGTAAGAAACCAATTTGGTATGACATTGGTTTTTTTAATCCAGTGCAACAATCCAAGCAGAGATGAATTATTTATCCTTGTACAAAAGCAAAGTACTGAGGATGCTGGAAATCTGAAAAAAAAATTGTGGAGAATGCTGGAGAAACTCAGCAGTTGTCGCAGTATCTGTGGAAGGAGAAAAACAAGGAATGTTTTGAATCAAGTATGATTCTTCTTCAGTGCTGAAAGCTGTTGGAAAACATTTTAATAACAGACTCTTGACAGGGGTCCAGTTAAAAAGACAAATGAGGTTGATAATGGTGCAGAAAGAATAAGATGTAATATGGAAGTAAAATAAGGTATGAAAGGAAGAGAATTGGCCCTGAGTGCAAAGTAAACAAAGCATAAACAATATAAGGGCTGGGGGAGAGGGGCAGGATGGGTCAGGGAGGAGATTTTGTAAGAAGAATGAAAAACAGACTTAACATGGCCAGTTTCTGAAGTTTTTAATTCTGTATTGAGACCTCGAGACTGAAATGGGCCTAAGCAGCAGCTGAAGTGTTGTTCCTCAAGCTTGTGTTGTGCTTCATTGGAACCCAACGGCAGGCCCAGGACAGAAAATATTAGCATGAGAGCAAAGTAGGTTATTGAAATGGCAAGCAGCTGGGTGCTCACGGTAAGGTGTTCTCCAAAATTGTCACTAGTCTGCATTTGTTCTCAACGTAAGGGAGACCACGTTGTGAGTAGCAAATACAATAATCTGGATTGAATGAAGCATAAGTGAAATGCTGCTTCACCCGGAAGATGTGTTTGGGGTCTTGCACATCTCTGTCACTCTCTCTGTATCTCTCTCTCTCTCTCTCTCTCTCTTTCTCTCTGTCTCCTTCCCCACCCCCTTCCTCCCCCCAACCTCCCCCACCGTGACCAGCTAGTCGCACGATTTGCATTCTACCCTCTCGGGTTATTTGAATGACTATGCACTCAGAGAGTGGGGAATGTGCAATGAGACCTGGGTGTCCTCATTCCACCAGTCACTAACGGTAAGCATCCAAATGCAGCAGGTGGTAAAGAAGGCAAATGGTGTACTGGCCTTCATTGCTAGGGGATTTAAGTATAGGAACAAACATGATTTGCTGCAATTCTACAGGGCCTTGGTGAGACCACATCTGGAATGCTGTGTGCAATTTTGGTCTCGTTAGCTGGGATGGCAGAACTGACATAAGGGGTGACATTGAATTTGTCAGGATTATATTCTCTTGTGTTCAGTAGATTAAGGGAGGTCTCATAGAAACTCGTAAGACTCTAACAGGACTCGACAAAATCCTTGAAGGAAGGATGTCCCTGATAGTAGGGTACTCCTGAACCAGGGATCATAGTCTAAGGATACAGGATAAACCACTTAGGACCAAGTTAAGGAGAAATTTCTTCATTCCCAGTGGTAAGTCTGTGAAATTTGTTACCGCAGAAAGCAGTTGAGTCCAGAACGTTACATAATTTTGAGAAGGTATTCAATATAGGGGAAAAGCAGGAACAGGCTATTGAATTAGATGATCAGTCATGATCATAATGAAGGGCAAAACAAGTTTGAAGGGCCAAATGACCTTTTCCTGCTCCTATTTTCAATGTTTTTCTGAGAGTGAGGTAGGAATCAGAGAATGGTTTATTTCAATCTGAAAAAGGTGTCACATCTTGCTCTTCTTTCTCTCCTTACTCAGCTAACTTCCTACCCATGCTGCCATTATCATTTGCATTCAATGGACTTCATTTTTGTTTTGGTGCGCGCCTGTTGTGCAGCATTTTATCAAAAACGTTTTGAAAGCCCCTGTACACTACATCAGTCACATTACCCTCATCAAGTGTCTCTGTGACCTACTGCAAAAACTCAAACCTGGTTAGACAAGGATGATTTTCCATTTGGACACCCATGCTGGCTTTCATTCATTAACCCACATTTTTACGAGTTGCTCTGAATTTTGTCCCAGATAATCATTTCTAAAGGGTTGCCAACACCAAATGTAAAATGACATGCCAGCAGTTGTTGGTTTTACCCTTGCAGTTCTTTTAAAGATGTGAAACATCTGCAATTCCTCAGTCCTCTGACACCACCTCTGAGTCTCAGGAACACAAGAGGCTCAGGGCAGTAGTGTGATCTGGGCAGAGCCCTACACCATTATGTTGCATCCTGCCTGACAGTACCATGTTCTTCACCAGCCTCAAGTGATAGAGATGTTCTCAGCCACACCAAGTCAGATTTGCTCCCTTCAATTGTGTGAAACCTTGCTATATAAGAAAGAAGGCAGTTTTCCAGAGGTTATGTAGCACCATGTTCGATGGTTAGGCCTGCCCTGAATGAATAGCTAGAGGAAGAAGTGAGAGGTGGACATGAGACTGTTCATCAATGAAAGGTTCTTGTGGGGAAGTGGAGTGTGTAAGTGCTAGGCCTCATTCTTGATTATTCAGAGCAGCTGGTGGTGGATGATGGAGGTGTGCCACCCTCTGACCTCCTCAGTCTGGTGTTATGGAAGAAAAGGCAGTGCAAATTTTCTAAATAGGGAGAGAGAGGGAGGGGGATAGAAGGTGGATAAAGGAGAAGATCGGAGGAGAGGAGACAGACAGGTCAAAGAGGCAGTGATGGAGTCAGTAAAGGTGAGTATAGGTGGGGAGCTAGGGAGGGGATAGGTCAGTCCAGGGAGGATGGGCAGGTCAAGGGGGTGGGATGAGGCTAGTAGGTAGGAGATGGGGTGGGGCTTGAAGTGCGAGGAGGGAATAGGTGGGAGGAAGAACAGGTTAGGGAGGTGGGGACAGGCTGGGCTGATTTTGGGATGCGGTTGGAGGAGGGGAGTTTTTGAAGCTTGTGAAGCCCACATTGATACCATTGGGCTGCATTTCAGAACCCCCTTCCGCTCCCCCATTTCTGAAGAAGGGTCTAGGCCCAAAATGTCAGCTTTCCTGCTCCTCTGATCCCGCTTGGCCTGCTGTGTTCATCCAGCTCTACACCTTGTTATCACAGATTCTCCAGCGCCTGCAGTTCCTACTATCTCTGAGACAAATGCCCTGCCCAGTTTCTCACTTCTGATTGTCGTACCACAACGTTAAGAGACGATTTACATGATAATAGGATCTGGTCAGTCATGATGGGTCCTTCAGTGATGTAGCCCACCAGCAATAAGCTGTGAAAGTTCACAGAAAGAATGAACACGAGTGAAATTACCTGAAGTGATGGGCATCTGTCAAACTGTACTCTGTTGTAAGTTAATAACATCAAAAGGGAGAAATGTGTCCCTTCCTTTGAAGGGACTAAGTGACATGGTGCATTTGGACACAAATCCCAGCGTTCACTGCTCGAATTTAATACTTTTTGGAAAGATTCAGCATTGCAGTCTTGACATAGATCTTTTTCTGGATTTTGCACTGTGGCAAAAACTGCTCGCAGATTGCTTATCGAGTGGATAATCTCACTTACCTAGTACATAAAGATGGCTTTGCAAAATTAAATGGGACACTGAAAGAGGGTGAGGGATGGAGTGCTTTATATCATGGAATAAACCAAGGCAGATGAAATGCTGCATTACCTATACCATATAGTGACTGGCTTTCCAAATAAGTTCTACCTTGCTATTCTAACTGTTTCACTGTTGTTACAAAATAGTGTGAGAAAATCACAAACCCATTCCATGCAGCTACTCTGTGATCTATCATAGGCTTCCATCCTTTATTCGACAAGAAGAGAAAAAAGAAAACTTCGTGGTTACTTCTTGTCAATTAAACAATTTCGCAGAGTTACATAAGACCTGTTGCTGTAGGTGCCTATATCCTGTCAACTCCCATGGTTTATTACCTATTGCGTGACTGATGCATTTGTTAAGTGCGAGAGATTTGATTGACCAAATAGTTCCTAAATTTAAACAACATCCCACTGTCAACAACAAGAACAAAAGTTACCTTAATCCCTCACAGTGACTAATTAAGCATGGAGTTGATTAATACCAGTTTACGTCAAGCAGTCAGATTTGCTTCCTGCATCTTAGTGCAAGTGTTAACTTTCTGAATTGATGTGCGTGCTAGGAAAGGATATTGAGATACTGAACTATAAGTGAAATTGATGTTCTCTACCATTCTCCTGAAGTGCACAACATTACGTGACCTTCGAACATGCAGCTTTGTAGGACGCTAAGATTTCACAGCCAGGCACCATTCACAACATTAATGATGTGTTTTTCTCTCCTATCTTCCTTTGCTGAAGGTGAACACAATACTCAGATGATGGCGGAAGTAATTGAAGAGGATGAAAATGCAATAGATAATGAAGAGGCTCACCGCTATAGTGTAGTAATGTCCTTTTTAGATGTTTGGCTTTGAAAATGACAATCATTGGTGGAGTAAGAATTTACTTGAAATGTTGTTTTCAGTTTTGAAAGGACTTCCTTAATCATCATGGTAATTTAGGTATTGCATTTATTGCATGATCTATATGCTGACAATCACCAGATGCGACTGCATTGAAAAATATATGCTGTGCTACTGAATCATTTACACTACTGGAAATGGGACCTAATTGAAGCTAAATGTACATCTGAAAAGACGTCTATACAAAAGACAAAAGGGCTGTTCTGATGCATTGTACTGTCCCTGTCTTTAGGTTAGGAGGTGCATGTTCGTGTCATACCTGCTCCCAGAGGTGTGTTATAACTTTTCTGAACAGGTTGATTAGAAAATATCAACAAAGGACAAATATTGTCAAGAGTTGTGGACAAAATTGTGAAAGTTTACTAGGCACTGTTTTCAACTAAATATTCAATGTTACATTCTACAAATCTTGCAAGCTTTAAAATTTCATAGAATCATATAGTATAAAAGAGGCTTTTTGACCCATCAAGACTGTAACACCAAAAATATGTTGCTACCTACACTAGTCGCACTTTGCCGCACTGGGCCCACAGCCAAAAAGGTATGACACTTTTTGAGTACCTTTTCAAATACTTTTTAAAGGTTGTGAGGTTTTCCATCGCAGATACCCTCCCAGGCAGCGTATTTCTAAGCCCCAACCACCTTTTTCCTCAAGCCCTCTCTAAACTTCCTACTTTTCACTTTAAATCATGCCACTTTATTAATGATTCTTCAACTAAGAGCAATAGCTGTTTTCTATTCACGATATTCATGCCCCTCATATTTTAGACACCTCGAACACGTTCTTCCTCAACCTTCTCTGCTCTAAAGAAAACAACTGGAACTTAACTAGCTTCTCTTCATAATTGACAGCCTCATAACGTGATAGTTTTAAATCTTACACGACTAGGAAAGTGATAGTGCAAGAATAGAATCTGTGACAATTTTTGTGTCTGGTACAATGTTAATTCCTTTCTCTAATCTTGGCATATGGTTTCTGTAAATAATGTAATTTCCCCCAAGTTTTTATACCTATTTCTGTTAGTAGCAACTTCTGCAAATTTCTGTATCTAGTTTGATAATAAATTCAATTTTCTTTACATTCACTCCTGGTTTGTATTCCCAATCTTTATCTTTTGTTTATTAATGATTCTATTTCCTCACTTCTGTATCTGTTTGCTTTCATAATTCCATAGGCAGAAAACCACACCCTCAGAGTGGTGAGTTCGGTGGCAGAGGAGCATTTTGTAGGGCACTCCATCAACCACCTTAAATGTTGTAATGATCATTTATTCAAGTGTTTTGCAAGCAGACTAGTCTTAGGCAATCAAAGGCAATTCTGTACTCTGAAAAGCCAAAAGTGTTCACTTGTTATGTACTGTTTTAGTCGTATACACATACTATCACTCAATTCTATAACTTATAACTGCATAAGTAAACAGAATAGTTTCTTATTCCTGCTGTACATACATCAGATATTGTTCTTTATTCATCCAAGCCCAACCATCTCTGCTGATTGTATACTCTAAACTGCATCCTTCTTTGTATTATCCACTCGCTGGCCAGGCCATTTGCTCCATATCCAGTCTAGAGTACATTTGTTCATCTTCTGTGCTGCTCTTTTATGTTTAAATGTTATTTTATGGAAAGACACTTCAAACTGAAATTTTTTAATTCCTTGAATCCCTGCCACCTGCAAGGACAAAGCAAACGGACATGTGGGAACTCTATAATCCCCACCGAGCCACACACCGTCCTGACTTGGAAATATACCAGCTTTCCTGACTGTTGCTGGGTCAAAATCCTGGAACTCTCTCTCTAACAAAATTGTGGGTATCCCTATACCCCGTGGACTGCAGTAGTTCTAGAAAGTGGCTCACCGTCTCCTTCTCAAGGGCAATTAGGGATAGGCAATAAAATGGTGGCCTCGTCAGTGATACTCACCATCAGTGACGGTATAAAAAACAAGCAAGGATGTTGATGGGTGGAGACCCTGTTGCCTTTTTGCCTCTATCTGAATGAAGGACCCGGCAAGAAGGCCCGTGGACAGCTACTTCCTCAGTTGCTGATTGGGTACAAATCCATTATTACTGATTTTAACACAACTAATGATGGGGACAGTGAGCGCAATAAGAAAATACCATCTTTTGTGCTGGGATGTATAGCATTGCACAGTGGCTAAAATCCTGACAAGCACAAATACAGTGTGTTTGCTCTCCTGATTAGCATTTAGTAACCTCCTCTGGAATGGCCTCACGTGGCCACTGTCCATGCCTTTTCTGGTGACCCAAAACACAGTGAGTAACCTGGAATCATCGAGTTTTCCAGTCTTAGTAGACCACACTTTTGCTTAGCTTCTTCGCACTAACTGCATTATCTGACAAGAGTTTGCACTGAAATAGGGGGCAGTTGGTTGCTGTGACAAACCTGTGATCCATGCAAAGATGCAGTAAATACTTTGACATCATAGAATCGAGTAGCACAGAACAAGGCCATATCATACACTGGCCAGCTGCCAATATTCTTCCCACATGGTTCTGTTTTGAAAGACAACTTTTCAAAATAAATGTACAAGGCATTGAAAAATATTTGACAATCTTTTCTTTTCAATATGCCCCAGTTACGCAGAAACAAACGTCTGCTTTCGGTGCATCCTACTGACTTTGATGTGGACTCGGAATATTCTGCACAGTCTCGCCGCCAGTCTCTTCAGCTTCCTTCACCACATTATGATGGAAGCGGGTTACAGGTAATCCCCTCAGTTCTTCAGCGGTATTACAGCCTTTTAATTATCCCACTCCAAAGTTGCTTCAACAGCCAAAATACGGTATATTTGCTGAGCTGTGCAGCTGAGGGAGTTGTGGGCTGCTGCTGATCTTGTGTGGGAGCTCCACAATAAGCCTTGGTATGCTTAGACTAGATTCATAGAATCCTCCCATGCAAAGGAAAGCCATTCGGCCCACTGTGTCTCTGCCACCTCCATAAAAGGGTTATCCAATTGGTTCCATTCCTCTATTTTCCCCTGCATTTTTCGCCTTCCTGGGTTCATGCAGTTGCCTTTTGAATGCTACCACTGAATCTGCTTCCACCACTCACTGAGGCTATGACTTGTAAATTATAACCACTCCCTGCATAAAAATAAAACTCCCCAACATCCATCTGGTTCTTTTGCCAGCCATCTTAAATCGATGCCCTCTGATTATAAACCCTCCTGTTACGGACTGGGGAGAAGAAAATGAGCTGGTTCTTGCTCATATTCCGCTTGGGAACCCTGCAGCCCAGTGGTATCAATGTGGACTTCAAAAGCTTCAAAATGTCCCCTCCCCCAACCACATCCCAAAACCAGTCCAGCTCGTACCTGCCTCCCCAACCTGTCCTTCCCCCCACCTATCCCTTCTCCCACCTCAAACAGCACCTCCATTTCCTACTTACTAACCTCATCCCGCCGCCTTGACCTGTCCGTCCTCCCTGGACTGACCTATCCCCTTCCTACCTCCCCACCTACACTCACTTCTACATCTCCATCCCCGCCCCTTTAACTCCTCTCCATCTATCTTCTCTATCCACCTTCGATCCGGCACCCCACCCCTATTTATTTCAGTTCCCTCTCCCGCTTTTCTGATGAAGCATCCAGGCCCGAAACGTCAGCTTTTGTGCTCCTAAGATGCTGCTTAGCGTGCTGTATTCATCCAGCTCCACACTTTTGTTATCTCGGATTCTCCAGCATCTGCAATTCCCATTGTCTCCGGTTCTTGTTCCTGTTTGCTTTCCCATTCGTTCCACCTGAATAATTCTCAAAACGTTGGATAACATTAGCCAAGGCTGTGATTTCAGTCAGCTTCCGGATGTCTGGCTGCTGACTTGAAAAGTAAGCCATTCTGCTCAGTTCCAGTATGGCTGACATCTGTGCATCTGAGCCTGGCATCAGTTAATACCTTCAGCAGAGGAATAGAAAGTGCATAAAAGCCCCTAAATTAATCTCTTGCTTCACTAATGTATCTCAAGCATATTTATACTTTCAACCGTGAATGTTACTTCGGAAATTCCACGTGTCTCATATTTTTCACGCTGGTGCAGAAACACATTGACAGTTTCCAAAGAGTTAATTGAGGACTGCATTAGTGTTGTTGGAATAACTGAGGAAAATTCACTTCCTTTTAAAATGCATGAAAACGTTACACCACACATTATGGTAATACAGGCATTCCAAACTACATATTGATTTTCAAAACATTCTAAGAATTCCACACTTCACTGCACCTACAGTTTTCAAGCCAACACTTAGGCCAAGTTTTTAATGTATTTTTTCCTCTCTTTGGAGAATTTTCTGTTTATCAGTTCAACATGCAAAATTACTGAGCACTGGGACATTTTCCCATTTCAGGCATCCTGTTGTCAGCCCTGAGGAGTCATAGCTAATTAGAAGTGGTGCCAAGGCCCTACTAGTCTAAGTCAACAAGATGTCTTGAAATACATAAAGGCCATTCTCACTAAACCAAATTTGAAATTATTCCCTTCCTTCCAGCAGAAAATCTGGAACATTTTGCAAAAGTAGTTGCATTTGGTTCTCCTAAAAAAAAAGTTTCTCCCTTCTATTTGCCCTAGTCCTTTCACACTAAAAGCTTTTATTCATGTTGGTGTGATTCCATGTACATTGATTGCCTTCCAGTACCTTTGCTCGCCTGACCGCTTTTCATTTGCTGGCCTCGGCAGTGTCTACTTGTTCCTTTTTTCCATGATGGGCAGTGTGGCTGTTAACTAATCCTTAGTCAGCATCGACACACAGACATTTTTTCAGTGTAGAGTGATGGAGAGAGATCAATAGCGCAGACCTTGGCTGCATTTGTTCCCATTCTCCAGCTCACTGTTCCAGTGGAAACTTGTAGCCACCTGGAGCAAGACCAGGTAAATCTAAAGTGCCTTGGGTTACAGACTTCCTCGCGTTACAATGTCGAACCCAGGCCACAGCAAGCCTGTAATTTTTAAATAGTTATGTGATATCATGACAGGTGACATTCGGCTGTAACAGTGTTCTTCTCTCTTTCATTCACTAGCTGTATAATGGTGGCAGAATGTGTGTATCATGTACAGTCACATCAGCAAGCACAGAAACAAACTTTTCATGTTAGATATATGATATTGAAACTTTTAAATAGTTAATGTTGCAAATGAACTTCAACATGGCTGACTCAGCAGAATCTGACTATCTGTGGCATATCTTGTATGGACTAACATAAATAGGTAACCACAAGTTGCATAATCCCTGGCCTTTTTAGCAAAATTTAATGTGGCAAGATCTTTACTAATTGATAGACAGGGGCCATTCCTGTCAAGTGAGGAACAGGCTGATCCCAACAACAGCTACACAAGCCTGGGACAACCCTGTCTTTGCCACATGTCGATGCCAGGCCATGTTTTATGGGGCTCGTGTAACTAATTGGTTGCTGTTGAACTGCATAGCTGTTGAACCTGACTAGGTGGCCATTGCGGGGACAGTACCTAGGAGAGGAGGATACCATGGAAGAATGCCAACCAGGAAAATGGTATCTGGAGACAATGAGCGAGCCAGGCTGGCACTGGCTCAGTGAAGTCTGGCACCACTGTGCCTACCTTCCTCATTTTCACTGGAGGAGGGAACTGTCTGTGGCCCGAAATGTGCTCATATTGGAGAGCACCCAGCCCACTATGAGGCTGATGGGATTGACCTTGCTATCATTCCACAGTTTGAAGGACACAGCCACAGCTGATTAATTATTTTCTTTTATTCTTTGATGGGATGTGGGTGACTTGTGTTGCCCTTCCCTAATTGCCGTTGAGCTAAGTGGCGTGCTTGAGCCACTGAGGGACAGGTCACAACGGGTAAGGACAGCAGGTTCCCTTGCCTAAAGGACATGAGTGCAGTAGATTTTCTATTATTTTTAAACCAACAATTGATGGAGGTTAAAATTGTATCAGAAATAATGGGAACTGCAGATGCTGGAGAATCCAAGATAACGAAGTGTGAAGCTGAATGAACACAGCAGGCCAAGCAGCATCTGAGGACCACAAAAGCTGACGTTTTGGGCCGAGACCCTTCATCAGAGAGGGGGATGGGGAGAGGGTTCTGGAATAAATAGGGAGAGAGGGGGAGGCGGACTGGAGGTGGAGAGAAAAGAAGACAAGAGAGTTGCAGTGGGAGAGAGATTCCCTGAGGTTGGTCCGGAGGGAGGAGGGTAACGTCTTCAGGTTAGGCATCCCTGGAACCTCCCCCTCTCTCCCTACTTATTCCAGAACGCTCTCTCCATCCCCCTCTCTGATGAAGGGTCTAGCCTGAAACGTCAGCTTTTGTGCTCCTGAGATGCTGCTTGGCCTGCTGTGTTCATCCAGCTTCACACTTTGTTATAATTGATGGAGGTTACGTGGGTTGTCATTGGACCACGCTTTTTTAATTCTTATGAATTCAACCCACAGTTTGCCACCAGTTATGGTGGATTTGAACCTGTGCCTACGAAGCATTAGCCTGGTCCCTGGGTGACTCATCCAGTCACAATTCCAAGACACCACTGCATGCCCACTAACAGAAGTGATGAAGAGCCCTTAATCGGCCTCAAGATGGAAAAGGAATGTTCCAGTTGCCTCACCACTGTCATAATGGCATGGGAAAATGGCCAATCCATTCTCTGCTTTCACTTACAATAACAAGGACTCTGTGCGATCAAAATTGGCTCTAAAATGGTAAATTCCCACCCATCAGTGAGCCTTTCCCGGTCTAGTGAAATGTCCTTTAATATGAAACATTAAACTTTGTTTTTATACCTCCATGAGTGCTGCCTGGACCTGCTGAACTTTTCCAACTTTTTTCTGGTTTTATTTCAGATTTCTAGTTTTTGCCTTTGGGAAGTACTGGTCCTCAGTTTTATTGACACATGGTTAGAACATCTTCAATGACAATCCTTTCTTAACAGACGCTTCAACCGAGATCATTATTCTTCTTCATTTCCTTTTTCAGTCATTTTTGGAGTGCCCTTTCACTGACAACAGTACAGCAGAAGAGGGTTCCAGGCAAGGGTCTTATGTTGGGGAAGCTGAGCTAACCTCAGTATTCCGGAATATCCTGCAGGAGAAGGGACAGAAGTTGATGCCAGACTCTGTGCTTAGCACTGAAGTCCGATTGGAGATCAACAAAAGAAGGAAAAGCTTGGACAAATCTTCCAAATCTGGTACTATTCATTTCCTTTCATTTTATGCATTGAGTTAACTCCATTTGCATAAAACTATATAATAACATTTGAAAATCAAAATTGTTCTGAAGTGAAGCACCAAGGTAGTTATTTCACCTTGGATCTACATCTTGTCTTACTGACAAAATAAAAATCTCTTATATATTCGCTGTTCATGTATAGAAGAAACGCTCCTCCCCTAGATATCTGAAGTCTGGGGTGACCAACACTTCTGGATTTTACAGAACCGTCCCATATTAAAGGTGCTCGCCCCGTGTCCCTCCTTGGTTACTGCTAGAGTACTGTTTGTCCAGTGGTGTTGATCTTTGATTCTGGCTCTAAAGCACACCTAAACATATACACCACGCTTTCCTCCCAGTGAACCCTTCTCGCTCTTTAACACTAACTAGAAAACCCGTGCCCACCAACCATGCTTGTTTGCCATCAAGTCCCTTAATTTATTCCCCAAGAGTTGATCATCCCACCAATCCCTGTCTATCCGAAAGTTCCGTACGTGCTTGAGTCTGGTATCAATGTTGTCTTCTTTGTGGGAAGCAGCATCCACGGTTGAAGACCGACACTGCTGGGATAAAAGAGGTCCCAGCTGGTCAGCTTGGTTAGCAGCTCTTGAGGGTGGAAATCCCACACTAATCCTGTTAGGGTCACGTGTGGTAGATTAGCAGTCAATCGATTCAGGGGATCAGCTGAGCCAGCAGCATTACATCCCACCTGCTTTGTAAAACTCACCCCGATGCCTCCTCCTTTGACTCAGTGTCAATTTTTATTTGATTTTGTTTTTACAGAATGCCTTGAAATGCTTTACAACATTAAAGGTGCTGTACAAAAAAAACGTTGTTCTGTGATAAAATGCCCTGTTCCTTAGTCGGCCACAAAAGCAACAAAAGTTTTACTGGATCATTTCAGGACCTTGAGCATTGGATAAAGGCTGCTGTCATATTTTGAACATTCTGCAATCACTATCCTTCTGTTTTAAAAGCCTCAGCAAAATTATTGAGCAGTCCACTAGTTCACAGTTTTCTATTCAAAAAACTCAGACAAACAGGAAGGAAACTAACAACAAGAATACATGAACACCAACTGGCTACAAAAAGACACGACCAATACTCACTCATCTCAATCCACACGGACAAGGAGAACCACAACTTTGACTGGGACAGCACCAAGGTCCTGGGACAGGCTAGGCAGAGACAGGCATGGGAATTCCTGGGGGCATGGCACTCCACGAAGCATGCTATTAATACACACACTGGACTCGACCCCGTATACATTCCACTACGGAGGAAACCCGGAAGTGAGGCAATCCATCGCAGCGGACCCTAGAATTTAAAACCCAGGTGGGAAAACGTGCCAATGCTTCATCAGAGGCCACACTGAGCATGTTACCAAGCACGGTAATGAAATGTCTGTGGAACAACAAACCGGCTTGGCGAGCCAACCAATCTCAACACCCACAACCCGAGCTACAGATCTACTCCAAAACCTTGGAAAATGCAACCTAATTACATCAAGGACACACCACCCCCATGAAGACCGAGAAATTTGTGGAGAAGACTCACTGCTCCTTTGTCACAGCAATGTTGATAAACACAATCCCCAACCTTAGGACTTAGACTGTGAATGTATTGTTAAAAATATGTTGGGAATTGGCACAAGTCCATTTATGTCGTTGAACGTGAAGCAAATCAAAATTGGAAAACAATTGAAATAAATGCTCGTATTTCGCTTGGGAACCCTGCGGCCCAATGGTATCAATGTGGACTTCAAAAGCTTCAATATCTTCCCTACCCTGACCGCATCCCAAAAACAGCTCAGCTTGTCCCCACCTCCCTGACCTGTCCTTCCTCCCACCTATCCCCTCCTCCCACCTCAAGCCCCACCCCCATCTCCTACCTACTAGCCTCATCCCGCCCCTTGCTCTGTCCGTCCTCCCTGGACTGACATATCCCCTCCCTAACTCCCCACCTAACTCATCTTTACTGCCTCCACCCCCGCCTCTTTGACCTGCCTGTCTCCTCTCCACCTGTCTTCTCCTTTATCCATCTTCTATCCACCTCTCCCCTCTCCCTATTTATTTCAGAATCCCCTTCCCCCCCGCCAATTTCTGAAGAAGTGTCCAGGCCCGAAACATCAGCTTTCCTGATGCTCTGATGCTGCTTGGCCTGCTGTGTTCATCCTGCTCCAGAACTTGTTATCTCAGATTCTCCAGCATCTGCCATCCTTACTATCTATCCTCAACATAAATGCCCGGTTTGGAAAGGGTTTAAATGTTTGCTGAAAGTAGCCAAAAGGAGAAATGAGACAAAACTCTGTTGTCACCCTTAACCGAGTATTTCTGTGCACCTACATGATGTGGTTTACTCTCATGTACCCTCCTTGACTTTCCATTAAGATTACAACTCATTCCCACTTTGACCATTCTTTGGCAATGGAAAGGAGAACTTTACTCTCATACATCTGCATCTACGTACCATGTTAGGGCCCATTGACTTTAGGAAATCCAGAAAATTTTATGACAATTAATATAGAAGGCAACTTCAAATCCATTGCACTCTGTTGAATGAAATGAAGTATATTAGACTGGTTGAGTATGATGGAAGCTCGAAAGAATTTCCCTTTTGTTCCTTCTGTTTTCTCCGCTCTTCTTACAACTCATGTCTGGGATGGCAACAGTGTGAAACCCCACCCAAGTATCAACTGTCCTCAGAAGCATTTTTTTATTAACATAAAGCTGTGGGATAGCTATTGCTCCATAGCTGTAGTTTAGATCAACTAAGTTGTCCTCAACCAGTGAATGAAAATGGGGCTTCCATATACTCAGCACACGCCCTCATAAAGTGCTTATGGCGCTGATGAGTGTGCCACACAGAACTCTTGCCCTCCTTGTTCAAAAATGAGTTGGAAATTCACATCCGAAATTTTACATTTGGCTGACAAAGATATTAAGAACAATTTGATGACATGTTTCTAATGTGAGACCTTCCATTCCTGGAACTAAATCAAACTTCTGTGAGATGGACTGGACCAATGTTGCTAATTCTTGCACACATTTCACAATAAATGATGGTCCCTTTCAACACATGTTAATATCTCTTTTTGTTTCTCTTTGTCATTCACTTTCATGTTAATTGAATTCAGATGAGGTGGTGCATCATGAGTACAGACTTCCCCGCACACGCTCAGTTCCTGGGATCTGGACCTCCCTTCGAGAAGCAGAGGCTCAGCATTCAATTCCTTATCACAAGCATGGTGCCCAGTACTACGCTGACATGGATAGCTCTGACAATGACGAAGCTCCTGAACTTCCAGTGTATCAGCGCCACTTTGTACGACGCAGGAGTAGGAGCTCGTCACAGGAACATCAAGTCTCTGGAGGAAGTCAGGTATGTCATCAAAAAATGCAAGCAACCTGGATCCTGCCAATGTACCCAATATGTACTGGTATTGCTGAAAAACAAATGTGTTGTCAAAGCTTATAATCTTGCACTATAAGAATATAAATTCCAGTGGCAACATTAGTTAACATTGTTTGAAAAGAAGGGATAGATTAATTGACAAGTGGCTGTAAATAAGGTCCAAACTATTTGTTCATTGTACAGATTTGAAGTTGAAATAAGGCACATCGAAGCAATCTTGCGAGAGAATGCCTATCCTGATTAGATCATTGCTCACTGAATGTCACTCAAACTCATAAATGGACCTAATGCTACCAGTTTTGGTCCTGAAAGGTGCCAAGTCTACCTTAGATTACTTTGTAATTGTCCCAAATATTTGAGCTACACGTGAAGATAGTCCGGACACATTGCTACAATGCAGTAGCAACATGAATTCTTCACAATCAAGATGTTGCCGTTAAACTATAAAGACATAATACGAACCATACAAATGAGTAATGTGGCGTATGGATTCCATTGCCATATGATGCCGCGTGTAGCCTATTCATTCCAATAACTGATGGACTGTACCAAACAACATGTCCCTTAGGCTCTTTGCTGCTGGTATAACCAACTAGACCGTGCTTGCTAAACTCAAAGCAGCATTTAGTGTGATTCCATAATTGGACATTTACTTAACAATCTGAGGTGTGCTAAGAATTATGCCAGCAGTCAATTGTAATGTGACTCATAATGTGTCCACGCTGAGTCTTTTCAACAAAGCAAAATCCTGGAGATAACTATTCCCTGATGCAATCCCCTGGCAATGCTTCAACCATTCAGAATTGAATCGCCTGGTTTGAATTTAAACAAAAATTTGGAGGTTAATTGTTCCATGACACATTGTCAATGGCAAAGCTTCAGCAATCACAATCCACTTGCCAATTAATCAGTGCCATCTTCTCATGTAATATGAACTGTTGGTCCCTTTAAGATTTGGCATTTTTTAAAATCAGTCCTGATGAGTACAACACAAAGTTTCATCAGCATGTCTGTTTTTCAGCAGTGCTCATGTTTTGCACAACCTAGTGACAATTATATATCAGACAGACTTCTCGTTAACTGGGCATTTGTATTCTAGCCTTTAAATTTAGCAAACAACATGATGAGAATGTTCTGTAACTGGTGTAATCGATCAGGTGACTGCTACAGTCGTTTCTGGCACTGTGTATTGTTGTGAATAACACCCATCTGCAAATGTAGGTGCGTTGCCAAAGGAAAACATGAACCCGTGATAAGCAAGAATCTTAATGGACTGATTTTTTCTCACTGTGTACAATGAGTTTTCAACCTTCCTCTAGAGGAACAAAGGGATTAGGAGTAGTCTACTCAGTCTCTCAAACCTGCTTTGCTATCCAATTTGATCATGAGTGCACCCCAAATGTTTGTCCTTTTTGCTTCATTACACTTGTTTCTAACATTGACCTCCCTGCTTCAATTTTTGATGGCACAAACTGTTTCTGTGACTGTAACAATGTAGAACAATGAAACATTTTATTGCCCCATTGTTGGCTTACAGGGGTTTCCAAAAGGAAAGAATGCCAAAAGTTTAAGTTCAGATGATTGTCTTGGAATTGCACATTGTGTTGATGTTTCAGTGTTGTTACTGGTGCTGCAGTTATACTTTGCGAAGAAAATAGAATTTGTTCTCAGCACCAGCATTTTCAATGTAACGTGCAGTTTTTTTTTGGGCCCTGCCGAGGTTGGGAACAGAGGCAGGTAGTCCTGAATATGTCTGGCTGGCGTGACTGCTTCTCAGCCTTCTTCATAGCTGGTCATTGCGAAAGGTGCAGATTTGGATCTGTCGTGGATGCCCATCCACATGAGGCTGGCAGCCAATTTAGCACATTATCTCTTGTTTAGGCAACCAAGATTTTTCACTCAGCCTACCAGTTTCTCGATAGGATGCTATCACAGTTTAACTTTGAAGCCTATAAGCCCTTCCTGCCTACATGGGCTAGGGCTCAGCCAAATCGTGCCGTACAGAGGGATTTCCCCTGTACTGGTGACCTGGCAGAATATTTTTGCCATTTTGTATTTTTGTTTAAATCCTCTTGCTAAGCCTCCTTATTGAAGAACCCACTTATTTCAGTTTTAAGAACCAACCTCAACTCTAACTGGCAAAGGAACTTGTCTCTGTAGCCATTAAGGAGGTACAGTGCTTAAAATTCCAACCTATAACCTGTGTTCGGGGGACCAAGGAATACCCCTGGCCCCCGTTTTTTGCCACTAAAAGTGAAAGTTGAACTCACTGTGTCAACGGGGTGGGCACTGTGGTGAACTTCAGCTGAACGTCTACCTTCTAACAGAAGAGCCAAGACTAGAAGTGAAAGCTGCACCAATTTCACTGATGTAACAGTCAAGATAGAGGTTGTACATTTTTAAATTGAAGATTCAACAAATTTACCTGTCACAAAGTATTGCAAATCCCCATTTTTTTCAGTTTGCTGCTGCTTCAATTGAATTCTGTCAGTCTAGTTCATTTCTGCATCTCGCTCTCATGCTTTTTATGTTTTGATCCTCCGCTACATGCAGCCTATGCTTTGCTGGTAAGCTTTGAAAGGTGATCACGACAAGAGTAAATATGAGGAATGGTGCACACTTAATCCATTAATTAGTCATGGACTCCTTGAATCCCTCCAGTATGAAAGCAGGCCATTCAGCCCATACTAGCCCTCCAAAGAGCATCTCGCCTAGGCCCACCCCCCTTTTCCTATCTCTGTAATCCTCTCGGCTATTCAAGCTAACCTGCACATCCCCAGACACTGTAGGCAACCTAGCACCGCCAATCCACCAAACCCGCATGGACTGCGGGAGGAAACCCACCCAGACACAGGGCGAATATGCAAACTCCACACTGTCACCCGAGGGTGGATTTGAACCAAGGTCCTTGATATTGTGAGGCAACGGTGCTAACCACTGAGCCACTGTGCCACTCCTTTGGGACTAAGGTAAAAGCAATCTGTTATTTACAATTAGCTCAGTAGCAAACATTTAGATTGGTGTGCACCATTTTCTCTGACACTGAAGATCCTCTTTAAGTCTGTTGAATTGCATAATTTTTTCATCCTGCTGCTGGTGGTGGTGAGCTGGTGATGGCTTGAAGTATTCCTTACCCACAGATTTCAGATTTGTCCAGGCGCATGTCTTCTATTGAGCGAATGCTAAGCAGACTGGAAGAGAAGATGACTGCTTGTTCTGTAGAGGTAATCAATCACAGTTGAAAAATTCAGATTAATGGGTGCTTTCAGACAAAGCAAGTTAAAAATGAAGAAATATAGTTGTGTCTTTATGTTATCAATAAATATGAAATATCTTTGATTGAAGACAGCGAAGGAAAGTGATTTTAAAGTTGCTGTTTGGGTTTGCTGCCTGGCAGCTGAGGTTTTGTACAAAACATCTAAGAGGCTGCAATTATATTGATTTTGAACTTGCCTGAATGATAACAATTAATTTATCCAGATGATGATTTATCAGAGGGGAAGGTAATCCAATCTGAAAGCACCTAAAGTAGGATAGCTGGAGAAGTTTGGATGAAATTGTAACTTGCTTACTTGTACCCCAGTATATTTGCTCTCTCAAACCAATCCTGCTTTGTTTCTTATTTATCCTTAGTATCTATGCTGGGGAGAAATAATTAATAAAAGAAAATTAGGTAGGTAGAATTATAATAGGGTCAGATTTAAAGTCTTAGAATGGCTGAGCTAAGTAAAGTAAGAAGGAAGCATGTTAAAACCAAAACCTCAAATCGAAACCAACTCACCTTAAGCCTGTCCATTGACAGTTCTAACAGATGGAGGCAGATGTTTGGCGACCAGTCTGTTACCAGGCGGCATATTGCTCATTAAGTTATTTCCTTTGGAAAAACGATCTCAGACAGTTAATTAATTTCTGTATGCCCCGTACACTTTGAGAGCAACTGGTGTTTTCCGTAAAGTAGAGTTGGTAGGGGGGAGAAACCTAACAGAGCCGTACAAAATTGTGAAGAATATTGATGGGCTAGGTAGGAAGAAATGCTTCCCCTTAGTATAGGGGATAGTAATCAGAGTGCAGAGATTTAAATGTAAGGGGCAGGAGGTTTAGTGGGGATTTGAGGACATTTTGTTAACCCAGGGTGAAAAAAGGGTGGAGGTATCCAGAATTCACTGAGTGAGAGGGTGGTAGAAGTGGGAATACATATAACATTTAAGATATATTTAATGAACAAGTGAAAAGCCACAGCATACAGGCTACAGGCCAAGTGCTCGAAAATCAGTTTCATGAACTTTGGTGCTACATGATTGGTTTGGATACAATGGGAGAAAGGGCATCTTCGCAATCTGAAAAACTCCGACTCTGTGCATGTCCTTGATGCTTTCAGGCCATCTTTCATCAATACTTCTTGCAGCACTAGGAGGGCATCTAGCAATGCCCTAGCAGGTTTTCTTGTGCCATCATCTCAAACTTGCCTCAGTATCTAAATACCTTGCCCCCATCTTGCTCCAGTCATCCTATTCTTCCACTTGCCGAGATTGAAAATTCTCATCTTTGCCGTGGTTTCCTGACTCCTGCACAGTCTTTGAATTCCAGCATGCGCCCAGTCAAACATGGATGACCTGGAATTGCTCTACATACACCATGTGCACGTAGTAGGACAGGAATATCTCATTAACTCAAAGCACATTAGTAGCACATCTGATTCTTCCTCAACATGCAGTGCATATGCCTACTTGTGGCTATTTAAACACCAAGCCAGAGATGACCTTTTCTTAGCATCTTGCATTCATCTCTAACTCACTGCCACTCTTTCCTCAATGCTCTAAATTAAACTGCCACTCTTTGGCTCATTGGCCCATCTGATCAACATCCTGTTGTACTCTGAGATAATCTTCTTCACTGTTCACTACACCTCCAATTTTGGTGTCATCTGCAAACTTACTGATCTCACCTCCTATATTCACATCCAAATCATTTATATAAAAGACGGAAAGCAGTGGACCTAACACTTGCCGCTTCCAGGACAGCAACCCAAATCCCTTCCCCACCCTCCATACACCCAGGTGAAGTATGACCCAGGGGAAAGATAAGTCTGCTTGGTGGCGGTCAGTGGCATTTGGAAGCAAGGGCAAGGAGGTGGCTCTCCGCAGCTGGCAGTGTGCCTGAGTTTCAGACCTTCAGGCATAGATCAAGGGGCTGTACCTGAACTGACAGCCTGCTCACTGAATGGCTTCATCCTGCTTGAGCTTCTTTATCAAATGTTAGCAGTGAGTTACAGTCTGCATTGGTATGATGGTCATTCTTACAGAGACTTTGAGGAGGACTGGATGTAGGTCTCACTCATTAAGCTCTTCCATCCATAACTTAGTCACCATACTAACAGGTGCCCGTGGCACTTCTCAGTATTAACACCTTCAGTCCCACATACAGTATATGGCATTGAATTGCCTCTTTGCAGCCTTTACTCCATGTCCATCTTATCCTGAAGATATCAAGGCACTGTCAGTGCTGCCCCCCTCCCCCCCGTTGTGGATAGAACAAACCTTCCTGTCCCCCACAGTGAGGGTGTAGTTGTGCCACATCCCGAATCTCACCTCAAGACACTTTACAGTAAAAACAACACCAAAATCTGACTTGAAATAATAGATGATGTGGAGGTTGTCTTACACACACACACACACACACACACACACACACACACACACACACACACACACACACACACACACACACACACACACACACACACACACACACCTCATCCAGGACTTGAATGCAGTGTGAGCTACATTTGATAAGCACCACAAAGTCTCCAATGGGAAGCAATTTTGTGCCCCATATGTGTTTTATTGAAGGTTTTGCTAATGAACGTGACACTGTATACACTTCTGCATCAAATTAATGAGCTGCATCCTTCCTCTGTCTCCTTCCACAGTATAGCTAATTTCTGATCAGGTAAAGGTTGAGTCACTTGTTGTAGATTTCTATCTCATCCCAAGGCTGAATTATTTTCTTGCAAAACATTTTAATGTAAAGAATAGAGACGGGCATTGAATTATATTCAATATGATATTTGAATAAACATTCTATTAAACAAACTGAGAAGTAAATACAACTGGAAAGCTTTGCTGAAGGTTTATAAGAAAATTCCATTTGAATAACATATGTAGTGTATTTACTAGTGAAATATAGCTTGTTTCTTTTTTTGAAAAACGATGGAACAAAGAGTCTGTACCATGCTGTATATGATTCAATGAATGATACCAGAATTATGGGAAAGGGTGAACAGATTGGGTCTCTTTTCTCTTGAACAGAGAAAGCTGATGGATTACCCAATTGAGACCTTCAAAATTATGAGAAAGTAGACGTAGGAATTATTCCATTAATGAAAGTGCTAAACTAAGAGTGGCTGGAGGTGTGGAGAACTATCGGTAAAATAGTTGCCCAGCAACCAAATAGAGAATTTAGGAGAAATTTCTTTACCAGAAGAATGATGAGAAGGTGTAAATTGCAATGAATGGGAGTGGTTGAGGTGAGTGGTCTGGATGTGTTTAGGACATTTGAAAACAATGGAAGGGAAAGGGAATAGGGCTGTTGTAATTAAATAAGGCAGGATGAGAGGAAGCTTCAGTGTAGAATAAGTAGCAATACAGGCTAGCCAGACCAAATAACCTACTTCTGTACATTATATTCAAAGGGTATCTACATAAGTAGCTTCTTTTGAGACCTGAGGATGTAGGATGCATGTAAATAGCTTTAATCTTTTTAAAAATTCTCATTGAATTTGCAGTCATCAGCCAACACTGGTGGGGCTCCAGCATCATCCCTGGTTGACTCAGAAGCATCGGGTCTTGATTTGACAGATGCGGATGTAGAAGAAGAAAAACTAAAGAAGATATTGGGTGAGTTAGCCAGCAATATCAGTGACAAAGCTCCTTCATCTGAAGAGGAAGAGGTAAAAAGGAAAACAGAAAGACCACAAGAATTAACTTCGCCTGGTGAAGACCCACACACTGAGGCTCTAAAGGTATGGAATAATCGTTGAGGTGAGATCAGACTTATCCTCTTGAGAGGAAATATACAGCTAAAGCTCACCTGGTAAAGTTTAAGCAATTGCAGGGAAAAGCTCAGAAGATCTGGCAGCATTTGTGAAGAGAAACATCAGAGTTAATGTTTCGGATCACCAGACCCTTTCTCAGAACCCGAAGCGTTAACTGATTTTTTTTCTTCACAGCTGCTGCCAGACCTGCTGAGCTTTTCCAGCAGCTTCTGTTTTTGTTCCTGATTTACAGCATCCACAGCTCCTTTGATTTTTATTGAAAGATTGCTTTTTAGCTCACCTGGTAAATGTTATAGTCACTTGCTGAGTGTATCATTACTGTTCAGTCATTTACAATCCACCCCTCATCAGATTAAGTGACACTGTGTTAACAGTGTGGTAGTTGTAATGTGCTGTAGCATCGTATTCTTTAGATAACAAAGTGCGGGGCTGGATGAACACAACAGGCCAAGCAGCATCTTAGGAGCACAAAAGCTGACATTTCGGGCCTAGACCCTTCGTCAGAAAATGGGGATGGGGAGAGGATTCTGCTCGTCCCTGCTTGCCTAACCTGTTCTTCCTCTCACCTATTCCCTCCGCCCAACTCAAGCCCCACCTCCATTTCCTACTCACTAACTTCATCCCGACCCCTTGACCTGTCCATCCTCCCTGGACTGACCTCCCACCTCCCCACTTATACTCTCCTCTCCACCTATCTTCTCCTCTATCCATCTTCAGTCCACCTCCCCCTCTCTCCCTATTTATTTCAGAATCCTCTCCCCATCCCCCGTTTCTGATGAATGTTCTAGGCCCGAAACATCAGGCTTTTGTGCTCCTGGGATGCTGCTTGGCCTGCTGTCTTCATCCAGCCCCACACTTTGTTATCTTGGATTCTTCAGCGTCTGCAGTTCTCATTATCTCTGATCATATTCTTTAGGCTTGGTTTCAAGCCTACTATTTACCTCCAATTAAGCTCCTCATTTTGTAACTTCTTTGCAGTGGAAGATATCTTGCAATAACTAGATAATACCCTACTGACTGAGAGAAAACTTCAGAATCCTTCCCTGGGATTGTCCTGAAACTGATACTAGTGGCTAGTTTGATAGCACCATTGGAAGCAATGTGGAAATCTAACTTTAATCAACTCATGTGCTGGAAATCAGAAAGTAAATCAGAAATAGTTGGAGAAACCCAGCAGGTCTGGTGGCTTCTGTGGGGGACAAAGCAGTGTTAATGTTTCAAGTCCAGTGACCCTCGTTTGGAACTGAAGAAGGGCTACTGGACCTGAAACTTTGTCTCTGCTTTCTATCCAGGTAATCGGACTTCCCTTGGCTTTCTTCCAGGGGATTTGTGTTTGATAAAAGGGCAAAAAATGGAGAAAACAGATGTTGAAATCTGACCAATTGAGTGATGACAGGAAAATGTGTACTTATGTAAAAAAACAGCTGAATGAAATCGAACCTACATCATAGAAACACACAGTATGCAAGCTCTTTGGCCCATTGAGACTGCAACAACAATACCTAGTCTAAATCTACACTAGTGCCACTTCCCAGCACTTGGACTTTGGGCTTCAGTGTTATGATATTTCAGGTGCTCATCCAAGCACTTTGTAAAGGTTGTGAGGTTCCTACCTCAACTACTCTCCAAGGCAGGGTATTCCACCCTCTGGGAAAAATTTTATTGTGTTTTTTTAAATTCTCTTAAACCTCCCACCTTTCTTGACCCCTTGCTATTGACCCTTCAACTAAAGGGAACAGCTGCTTTCTCTCCACCCTGTCCATGCCTCTTATAATCTTATACATCTCAGTCAGGTCCCCTCTCACAGTCTTCCCTGCTCTAAAGAAACAACCTGAGCTTATCTAACCCCTCTTCATAGCTAAGATGTGCCATCCAGGTGACATGCTATTGAATCTCCCAGCTCCCCACTCCAGTGCAATCACGTCCTTAAATGTGAGTGTTGTGAAGAAAATGAAACAAGCTAAGTGAACATGTTACGTTGTGTGAAATTAAGCGGATGAATGCTGCAAGAGAGACGAGATTGACTGAAAGGCCCATTCAGTGTATTGCATGGTGATGCAAGGGTGGAAAACTTTAAGTTAAGTGGAAAGATGGAGAAGTTGGCGTTGTTGTTCTTAGAGCACACGGAGTTAAGGGGAAGTTTAATAGAGGCGATCAAATTGATGAGGTGTTTTGGGAACATTGGAAGAAAAGGCAGTTGTCTGCAGTGACTGGGTATTTAGTAATCAAAACACACAGGTTTGGGATGTCTGGCAAAGGATGTGAGGGGAGATGAGAACTTTTTCTACAGAGTGAGTTAATAATCTGGAATGCGGAACCTAAGGGCTCACTGGAGCAGGTTCAGTATCAACTTTCAAACTGGAATTGAAGATTTCTTGAAAGGAAAGATTAGCAGGGGTACCAGGACACAGCAAGGCAGTGGAGCCAAGTGAAGAGTTCTACATAATGACCAGCACAGACACACTGACTGAATAGTGTCCTTCTGTGCTATAAGATTTTATGATTTTATAATTCATGTCTCACTTAACCATGATCCAGAAATTTCCAGGGTCAAACCCTGATCTTCATTGAGTTAGATGTTATTTCCACTCAATGTTATGTTTGGCTTTAGCACATCAGATGGAAAACAGAAGAAGGCAAATAATCATGTTTTTAATTTGGGATAACTTGACCATGGTAGAGATAATATTGGACATGAATAGGTTCAGGCTCGGATGAGGTGCCTCCAGTTACCGGCATTAATGTCATATATTGATAGTTGTTTAAATAAGTTACCAGGGAGATCCACCCAGCCTATTAAACTGTACCCAGGATCAGTCTCCAGCTTCCAGCAATGTGGGATGAAAATGATAATGAGACAAACGCATAGACGTTATTGTTGCAGAAATGCTGTGCTGCTTTACCTGCATGTTCACTCAAAGCAAAATGCCTGGCTCTGGCTGATAGCTGCCGCAGCAACAGCCTGAAAAACCATAGTAATTTCACAAGGTGAGTGCACCATAACCGCCAGAAGGACTGACTACAGTGTTCATAGTGTGAACAGTTTCAGATACTTCATTGCCAGTTGCCTAAAACCTGAGTGTAACTCATGAAGAAAGCTGACGTGCAAAGTGGAAAATGAAAATTGGATGGAACAGGTGGGCAGGCTGTCCTTGTACTCCTATGTTAAAATCCAGGCAGACCGAAAGATCAAAGCCACTTCTGGCTTGACTCTGATCAGCCACAAAAAAAGTACCCACTTTTTTTTAACAAACAGGCAATCTCATTGTCAGAGACAACAAGATAAGGTGGTGTGGGAACTGGAAAACTGTACTTTTCTCTGGTTAGGCTCTTGACTCATTTGATAATCCTGTCTTGAAAAGTACATGAAGTTGCAATAGCTTTCCAAAGAGAAGCAATGGTTCAAGTTTCAGCTCAAGCTCACTTCAGCCCTGAGCCAGCACAGTTGAACAGCATAATAACACATTTCAACAAGATCAATTACCCCTTATTTATTTGCATATGGTGGGCAGGCTGCCAATTTCACTGAACACCCAGCCACCGTATGGTGGGAGCGACCTCGTGGGGTTGGCTGGTCGGTTGGTGGTGGGCTGGGCACCCACTTTATTCTACGTGTCACTCTCCCACCCAGCTAAAAGTCACCTGATGGGCGCTCATAAATTTCAATCCCTGGTAATTGACCTTCAGTTCCCAGCAATCCTAGTAACTGGCAATTGGTGGCATTGTTCCTTAAACGTTACCACGCATGTCATTTGGTGAACCTCTTCAGAACTGTCAAAATTCTCAGGAACCTGTAGAAAGATATTTATCCTCAACAAGTTTCCTTGCAACTTGCCCAGCAAAAAAATGGTGGAATGATGTTAGCAATAAGGAACAAGCTACTGTGAAATTGATATTCCTCATGACTTCTGAAAGTAATGCAGTTCACAACGTGCTACTAACTATCAATGCGTATTTAAATGTCCACCTTAATACCAAATTTTGAGTCCAACTTTGGTAGGAAATGTACTTTGGTTCTCCTAGGCTACATTTTAGATGGTCAAGTTGAGAGGGTAGACCGCATCATTCCTAAGAAGAAGATGAAATCTGCCTAAGTATGATTACCATAATTGGCAGGTTACAACAACTCTGGTGTGGTCACCACTCAGAGTCCTTCTTTGCTGTGGACTGTCTTTCTTGACCCATGCATACACTTGATGAGGTTTTGCTGCTCAAAGTCAGGGCAATGTACCTGAATTGAGGAAACACGTAATTTTCAAAAAAAAGTTAAATGGAAATTTCTAAATGGTAGTCCTTGTCTCATATCCCTAATGACTCTCAGTTCATGAAAGAGGAGAAAGAATTAAGGGACAACTGTTTGCAATCATGAAATGTGAATTATTATGTTCGTCATACCATACTATGCAGTAAAACAGCTGAAGTCTGCTTCCAAAAATGTCAGTTAGTTACTTTGCTGGAGTCAATCTGAAAGTACATTAATGTCTTCCTCAACAGACATGTTCTTTAATCTTAACACCTCGTATGCAGTGTTCAAAACTAATAAAAATACCATAATAAGATTTTGTTTGTGCCTGAAAAATGGAAATATAATAATCAGTTTTCAAATTGATGGATGTCACTTCCAGGATTTGTTTTGCCCAGATAGTCACACTAGGAGTGTGACTCCAATCGTAACTTGTTCCCTTATTTCATTGCAATTTCTCCTGCTTTGAGCTTCTCACTTTGTTCTGTGACTTAAAAACCTTGTTTTCAACCATGAATATAAGTACCATACCATTTCTCTCAATGAGCATCTGTACGCTTACGATTTTGACTTCTGTTGTGATTCACCATGCTTTATCCCCTCTGTTCACTCTCCTCCCTAAAACTTTAACTCTAGAATCTCTCCAACCCACCTCCTTCACCTTGCTAACTCACATGACCTCACTATTTCCAGAGTATCTGTCAAAGAGAAGGTCAGATCTGAATACTCCCTTATGTTACTCTCAATCTACATTCTCCTTTCCTTCCCAGTTCTGCCTCCTATCCATCTACATGTGGAAAAGATTTTCTCCAATTCACTTCCAAAGGCACTTCCAACTTTCCAGCCTTTGGCCCTTTATTCGTTACAACATTTATGTTGCTACCAACCTGCTGAACTGCACCTCACCACCATCTTTAATTCTCTGTTCTCCATTAAAACCATTATAGTCTGTCACCTTTGCCATTTCCATGACACAGCCCTCATCTTCAAATCCCCGTGTTCCTTGGACTAATCCCACTGTCCACACAAACTATTATCTACAGCTTCCCTTTCTTCTCTGAAGCCCTTGAATCTCTTGTCGCCTTGCAAATTCATGACTCCTTCCCTAGAACTCCACGCAAGAATCCCTCCAACACCGAACTGAACAAATATGAAGGACAAGATAATAAAATGTGAGGCTGGATGAACACAGCAGGCCAAGCAGCATCTCAGGAGCACAAAAGCTGACGTTTCGGGCCTAGACCCTTCATATGAAAAATGAAGGGTCTAGGCCCGAAACGTCAGCTTTTGTGCTCCTGAGATGCTGCTTGGCCTGCTGTGTTCATCCAGCCTCACATTTTATTATCTTGGAATCTCCAGCATCTGCAGTTCCCATTATCTCAAATATGAAGGACAATTGGTTTTAGCCATTCCTGCCATACCTGGTTAGACCACCTAAAACATTATAGATTGTAGGATCTGCAGATGATGGAGAATCCAAGATAACAAGGTGTAGAGCTGGATGAACACAACAGGCCAAGCAGGATCATCATAGGATCAGGAAGGCTGACGTTTCAGGCCTAGACACTTCATTTTTTGCTCACTAGCCCAGGATGATCCTGAAATGCAACGGAAAGGCCCAAGCCATTCCTTCACTGCAAACCACCTACTTCATTCCCTGCCAAAACCCTGTCTCATCTTTTAAAAACCAAATCCTAACCCCACCGTCCACACAAACTGCTACCCCATTTCCAGCTCCTTTTCCTATCAAAAATCCGTGACCGTGTTTCCTAGAACTTCGTTCATGAATCTCTCCAAACAGATTTCCACTCTGCCATAGAATTGAAACAGTTCAGATCAACATCTCAAATGATGTCTGTGTGACTATTACAAAGTTAAACTAGTCATTCTTGTTCTGCTTGACCTGCTTTTGATAAACTGTTCTCCTCCAGTGACTTAGAATCCCTACAATGTGGAAGCAGGCCATTTAGTCCATACCGACTCTCTGAACCGCATCCGAAGCAGACACCCCACCGTGTCCCTCTGCATTTCCCTGTGGCCAATCCACCTAACCTGCACATCTTTGGACTGTGGGAGGAAACCAGAGCACCTGGAAGAAACCTAATCACATCAGGGAGAATGTGTAGATTCCACACAGACAGTCAGCTCAGGGTGAAATCAAAGCCTGATCTCTGGCACTGTGAGGCAACAGTGCTAACCACTGATCCACTCTGCTAATTTGACCACTGTGGTGAATTTGCCCTCTCTGGTTCCATTCTCATCTACCTAAACTTTACAATGCCTTATTTTTCTGCTCCTACACAGTTACCCTTTGCATCTCCCAAGGATCTATCCTTTGCCTCCTCCGTATTCCCATTGACCTGCTGCCGCTCAGCATTGAGAATGCAGCATTAGTTTCTGCGTGTACACTCTCAACAACTTGCTTAACCACTTCATCACTTCCTTGACTCATCCACAGTTTCTTTTTTGTCACACTGCTTGCCCAGCAATGTCCAGGACTGCATGAGTAGAAAGTCCACTTGAACCAACATTCTTCCATCAGTGACCAGTGCCAGAAGTCAGATTAATTAATCACTCATTCATTTGATGATTGTGAGACTTTCTGTGCATTAAATGGCTTTCATATTTCTGTACGCAACAATGACTTAATTCCAAAGTGAAGCAGTGATTATCTGTGATTTGTAACATAATGATAGGATGTAAAACTAACTTGGGATGAACCAGTATTTCTGAACAAACCACCAGAAAATCTGCGATACTGACCCTTTGTGACTGTATTGGAACATATTACCATTTTGCTTATTTTGGATTGTTACCAACATTGCAGTACAGCTGACAGTGTTAACAAGGAAAGGACTAATTTCCTGCGCCAATGAATTTAGCTTTGTAAACAGGAGGTACTTATTTTTCTGGAACCCATTTGAGTAGGCTATATGGCTATCAGCAAGCAAGAAGCTGAATCTCTAATGAAGAAAGGTGACAGTCTTTGGTCACAGCTCACTGATGCAATAGTCTATGAGACCCATATCTTAATGAAAGGAAAAAGATTTTCTAGTGTTCCATTAGCCCATTATTAAATGATAGAAGAGGTTACCCCTCCATTCCATTAACCTGGAAAAGAAACTCTGCTTCATTTGGTTTCCTAATGGTTCTTTTGTCTCAGTTTCCTTTTGCTTTTAAGTAGCCATTCAGTATGGCTTGAAACATGTTGTGCACATATTAGTTTGTTTTGCTATTAAGTTATATAAATGTGGCACACAAACATATTCAAATCTAGTCTGGTATTGATAGCACTAGGGAATATAACCTATTAACAGAATCAGCAATAAGCAATGTCTTGTATCATATTGACCTTTCCCCTACTCCTGTTCTTGCCAGAGGACAATCTTGTTGTTTTGAACATGTGGTAAAAATAAAGCCTTTTCCTCGAGGTATAAACATTAATTAAAGTTAAGAGGGTTGGGGGTCAACAGTGCAGAAGAATTCAGAGGAGGAACTACTAATTTTTCTGCCCCTGAGTAAACCATCTAAACTGGAATGAACCTAGCTTATGAATTAACTCATCACAGTTGGTACAGGCAAGCTCTCTGATGAAGGGTCTAGGCCCGAAACGTCAGCTTTTGTGCTCCTGAGATGCTGCTGGGCCTGCTGTGTTCATCCAGCCTCACATTTTATTACCTTACTTTACTGTTGTCTTTCTTAATCCCTGGATAAAAAAAGAGAAGAGAATGAATCATAACTTCCATTGCTCATCACTGACCATTAATTTATGTATAGTGTAGCGGAAGTGGTTGACCGAAACAAGAGCAGGTTTGGCTGTGTTTTCCTGAGTAAGCTGGCACTATCCAGGGCCGCACATGAGATGCCACAGCATATTCGATGACACAAAGATTGGAGGAATTGCGGATAGCGATGAGGACTGTCAAAGGATACAGCAGGATACAGATCGCTTGGGCAGAGAGATGGCAGATGGAGTTTAGTCCAGAAAAATGTGAGGTAATGCATTTTGGAAGTCTAATCCAGATGGAAAATATACAGTAAATGGTAGAAACCTTTACAGTACTGATAGGCGGAGGGATCTGGCTGTACAGGTAACAAAGGCCAATAAAAGTGGCAACACATATGGAAAAGGTAGTCAACAAGGCATATGGAATGCTTGCCTTCATCGGCCAGGGCATTGAGTTTAAAAATTGTCAGATAATGTTGCAGTTTTATAGACTCTTAGTTAGGCCACATTTGGAATGTGGTGTTCAATTCTGGTTGCCACATTAACAGAAGAATTTGGTGACTTTGGAGAGGGTACAGAAAATATTTGCCAGGATGTTGCTTGGTATGGAAGGCATTATCCAAGAGGAGAGATTGGAGAAAGTTGGGTTGTTCTCACTTGAACAACAGCGGTTGAGGGGGGCGACCTGATAGAGGTCTACAAGGTTATGAAGGGCATGGACAGAGTGGACAGTCAGAAGCTTTTTAACAGGTAGGAGGAGTCAGTTACCAGGGGCCATAGGTTGAAGGTGCGAGGGGCAAAGTTTAAAGGTGATGTACGAGACAAGTTTTTTATACAGAGGGTGGTGGGTGCCTGGAACTCACTGCCGGGGGAGGTAGAGGAAGCAGATACCACTGTGACTTTTAAAGGGTATCTTGACAAATGTGTGAATAGGATGGGAATAGAGGGATACAGTCCCCAGAAGGGTAGGGGTTTTTAGTTGTGATGGGCAGCATGTCGGTGCAGGCTTGGAAGGCCAAAGGGCGTGTTCCTGTGCTGTAATTTTCTTTGTTCTTTGTTCTTGTTCTATTCAGGCTCAGAGTTGCAGAATTCTTATGTCTCTTCAAGGAAAACAGTCTACTCTATCTGTTTCCCTAGCTTAAGTTTCCAACCCTGAATCTACTTTATAAATTTTTCTGCCTCTCTCTAATAGCTTCATATCTTCCCTGAAGTGCATGACCAAGAACTGGATGCAGTACTCCAGTTGAGGCCATACTAGTGGTCTCAATAAGTTTTACTTAACTGCTTTGCCTTTGTTTTCTATTTCACTTTTGATAAATTGACATCTGTACAGTTTGCACTCATTTTAGAATTGTACCTGTGATTTCAAAATTACCCTCCATGCACATCCTGCCAAAATGCTCAGGGTCATGGTTTCAAATGCCACCAGGACAGTTGGAGAAATTTGAATTCAGTAAAATGTCTGGAATTGAAATATTAGCCTCATGGCAAGCATGTAATCATTGTCTGTTGTCAAAAAAATAGTCTTTCTGATTCGCTAATACCCCAAACGAAGGTAATTTGCATTTATTGTCTGGTGTGGTTTACATGTAACTTCAGACTCTTAGCATTGTGGTTGACTCATTACTACCATTTGAAATGACCTCATAAGTCCCTCAGTTCAGGGGTCATTAGGCGTGGGCAATAAATGCTGGCCTTGCCAGTGTCGCCCACGTCACATGTAAGAATGAAGAAAAAAACACAATTGTCCACATAAATATACATCTGAAAGGATTTGAAAGGGTTAATATTTGGTTGAGTGCAATAAGAACTGCCCACTATGATGATGGCGTGAGGATTTGGCGGGAGATCAAAGTAGAACCTAGTGGAAGATAAGCCTAAGGCTAGGCCCGCCCAATTTACAGCCTCCTCTTACACCCTGTGGATAGTCACAGAGATGCATTAAACTGCATCTTGGCTAGTCGAAAGGACTCTTTCTTTAGCCCAGAGAATGGGTAGCCTCGCACACGACTGACAACTCTAAAGAACCCCCATATGTAATGGATACAGATGGCAGCACACACCGTGCATCATGGTGATCAGCATGGTAACAGCACCAGCCTCAGTGTGGCAAACATGTCAGCGACCTAGGAGACTTCTGGGAAAACAGAATTGCACAAATGCTGTTGGAACCAGGTTCACATTTGCTTGAAAGTGGCATACATCAGCTGGCTCTGAATGATTATGTGTAAGGTCAGTGGTTTTTCTTGTTTGACCCAACAGCGGAACTGAGAAGTCACAAAAATGGCAACTTGTATGGAGACTGATGAATTGTAAGAGTGAGTAAGTGGTGTGGCGTTGTGAACCCAGCTGATGTTACTACTGGGACATCTCGACTGAAACAGATGGATTATATGGATTTTTAAAAATTTAATGTGGTAATATTTCACTGAAACATGAGCTTGCAATACTGTAGATTTGGTTTTGGCAATAAAAGAGGCAATTTGCACTATTTGCAAGATTTCAAAACACATGGTGGAATAAAACTTGAACTGTACCAAAACTGTCACATTACTGTATTTGAATAGCAGAGACAGTTCCCTGCTCTACTCCCGCATTCTTAGGTTTGACTTAACTATTTCTTCAATTCCTGGTCTTGAGATCTTGATAGTCTTTGTCATCATTATTCACACTGCTGAGCTTAATCTTTCTTAGCTTCAATTAACCCTTTGATGGCTATAACCAAACATTCTGGTCTGGGATTTTCAAACAAGTACTTTTACACAATGGTTCCTAATGGTTCTGAACTAATTCCGTTCTCCAGTAGAAACTGTTCTTGCATCTGACCCCACACAGATCCACTGCTAACTGAAACAACTTTTTTTTTACCTAGGAGATTTTCTGAAGCAAAAATTACTTCTTGATTCTTTTTAGTCAACCATTATCTGACACATAGATAAAAGCAAAATACTGTAGATGATGGAAACATGAATTAAAATGAGGAAGTGATGGAGAAATTCAGCACATCCAGCAGAATTCATAGCAAGAGAAACAGAGTTAATGCTTTTAGTCTGATATGGCTTCAGTCGAAAGATTCTTCTTTAAACAAAACTTATCAATGTTGATGTTCAGAGAAACATAGGTATACTTGTTCATGGAACACAAAACATCAGTGTGCAGGGACAGCAAGCAATTAAAGGAAGTAGCACGGTGGCCTATAGTCTAAGAGGATTGGAGTACAACAAGAAAGGAGATTTTGCTTCAGTTGTATGGGGCCATGGTAAGACCAAATTTTGAAGTCAGCTAGTATTGCTAGTGTCTTATGTTCACTTTGGGGTGAACTCCAGAGAATGGATGAGGAACACCTACACAAAGTTTTCACTGACAATGGATACCCAAGAAGTTTCGTCTGCAGATGCCGACAAAACAAATGATAGTCAGAGGACACGTTACAACAGAAGACACGAGCAGCACAACCCTATTTCAAAAATATATTACAGATGAGTGCCAGACTCCTAAGACCGCATAAGATCATGATTGCACACAAACCTATAGCAACACTGCGCCAAATGTTATCAAAGAGTAACGACCCCATACCGACAGTAAACAAGACCAATTTGAGATACAAAGTACCATCCTGCGAGTTCAATAAACATTGCATTGGACAAACAGGGACAAACTGACAACCAGGATACACGTACATCAGCTGGCAGTTAAAAGACATGACCAATATTCACTTGTCTCAATACACACAGACAATGAGGGCCATCAGCTCAACTGGGACAGAGTGACCATACTAGGTCAAGCAAACATCAGACATGCAAGGGAATTTCTGGAAGCCTGGTTCTCAACACGGGACTCCATTGACAAACACATAGAAATAGACCCGTATACAGACCGCTGCTAAAAACAACAGAACCAGAAGCTTCGAGACCATCACATCTGAGGATCATATAAATCAGGAAGGAAGCAGAACACCAACACTCGATTAGAGGTCACACTATGATGCCTAGAAGGGTAACAAAACATCCAGCTTGGAGAGCTAATGAACACCTGCAAAGAAGTGCAGGACGAGACAATTAACGGTAGGGGTAACAAAGCGTGGAGCTGGATGAACACAGCAGGCCAAGCAGCATCTTAGGAGCACAAATGCTGATGTTTCGGGCCTAGACCCTTCATCAGAAATTAATGGCAGGTTCCTGGATACTGTTGTAGAACAAAAAGACCTAGACATCCGAATACATAATTCATTGAAATTTGCATCAAAGGTAGATAGGTGGTTAGGAAGGCATTTAGTATGTTTGCCTTTGTTGTTCAGACATTTGAGTATAGGAGTTAGGGCGTCACGTTGAGGTTATACATGATGTTGGTAAGGCCGCTTCTGGAGTACCTTCTGCAGTTCTAGTCATCCTGCTATCAGAAGGATATTATTAAATTGGAGAGGGTTCGTTAAAGGATTTATCACAATGTTACCAGGAATGAAGGATTTGTGCTATAAAAATAAGCTGCGACATTTTGCACTGGAGTGTAACAGGTTGAGGGGTGACCATTAGAGGTTTATAAAATCTTGAGGGCAGTAGATAAGGTAAATAGCAAAGGTCATTTCTCTCGGGTGGTGAGTTCAAAATTAGGGTGCATATTTTTAAGGTGAGATGAGAAAGTTTAAAAAAGGACATGAATGGCTCATATGTGGAATGAAATTCCAGAGAACATAGTGGATGCAGATACAGTTATAACATTTAAAGGATTGGTACATGAATAGGAAAGGTTTGGAGGGATGTGGGACTAATTTAGTTTGGAAACATAGTTGGCATGAACTAATTGGAACAAAGGGCCTGTTTCCATATTGTATGACTCTATGACTGACACTTTCCCATATTGTATTCCATCTGCCACTTCTTTGCCCTCTATTCAATACCCCTTCAAAACAGTCTGACAGATTTGTCGGGGATGATCTCCCCTTGATGAAGCTGTGCTGACTCAGCCCTATTTTACCATGCACTTCCAAGTACTCTGCAATCTCATCCTTAATAATGGGCTCTAAAATCTTATCAACCACCAAGGTCAGGCCAACCAGCATTTGCTTCCTGTCTTTGGCGTCCGTCTCTTCTTAAACAAGGGTGTTACTTTAGCCCTCCTGACTCCACTAATTCCTGAAAAATCACTACCAATGCCTCTACAATATCCCAAGTTATCTCCTTCAATACCCCAGGGCATAGTCTGTCTGGTGCTGGTGATTTACCCACCTTCAGGCCTTTCAGCTTCCCCAGCATCTTCTCCTTATTAATGTCTACTACACTTACTTCTGCTGTACCCCAACTGTCTTGAAGTTCTGCTGTGCTGCTGGTGCATCCACTGTGAAAATGATGCAAAGTACCAATTCAGTTCCTCTGCCATTTTTTGTTCCACAAACCTGCACATTTTTGTTCCACATTACTATTCCAGCCTCATTTTGCAGTCCAACGTCCACTTTTAACTCTTCTTCACCTTTTATATATCTTTAAAAAAAACTCTTGTGATCTTCTTTGACGTTACTAGCTAGCTTTCCCTCATATTTCATCTTCTTCTCTTACTGCTTTACAGTTGTCCACTGTCAGTTTTTAGGATTAGGATTAGAGGAGGTTTAGTAATGGAGCAGATTATAAAGATGAGGGCCTGAACATTTGAGCTCCAACCAGGATGTCTGAATCAGCAAGTATTGGTCTTAAACCTGATCCCCAGCCCTTTTCTCTGGATGGAAAGTTGGGAATAGGGTAGCAACTGGAGTTGATCACAATTTGAATATGTTTCACAAAGGCAGTTCCTAATGTAAAACTACAGCTATCTTCCTTCTGATCTGATTTTTGCAAGGAGGAGTTGGAAAATGCAACTTGTGCAGGTTAGGAGGTCTAAACATTACAGAGTTCTTTGGAAGGTATCATTTTGGAGATACGTCCACAAGTATAGCTGCAGGATACATTTCAGAAAATGTCCATTGCACTTTGTGAGAAGTCACATGCCCCATGGGATGATTGAAAGGAGACCCCGAATGTGTAGTTACAGTGGATAAAGACCTTGTAATTGACCAGCTTATTAGAACAATCAAGGAACTGTCATCAAGGCATTCCGATCTCTTGCCTTTTAAATATTTGAAAAGCACAACTGTTTTCAGTGTTAAGAAACAGAGCTTACTATTTCATTAGGTCAGCTGACAACAGCCTTATGCTGAATAACTGATTTCACAAACTATCATTGTCACAGCTGGGTGTCTATCAAATAACCATCTGATTGACTGTTCCAGGTACTTATAAAGGCTTTAAAGTGTGATTATGGGTATAAATGCTTGATTTTGTAGGACGTTAAAGGAAGCTGTGTCCAGTAAATTTTTTTATCAAGTAGAGTGTTTTTTTAAAATAAAACAATAAATTTGACAAGAGATACTTAAAGACTTCATTCAATCAATGTGTGAGTCATGAAAGTAACCCATAGTGGGTACTAGGCAAGTTGGCATTGAGCGAATAAGGGTAAAATGGGATGGTACAAAGTTGGTGATAATAGGAACTGCAGATGCTGGGTACAGTGGATGCAGTATACCACATTGGCAGATGTGCAGGTGAACCTCTGCTTAATGTGGAAAGTCATGTTGGGGCCTGGGATAGGGGTGAGGGAGGAGGTGTGGGGACAAGTGTAGCATTTCCTGCTGTTGCAGGGGAAGATGCCGGGTGTGGTGAGGTTGGAGGGCAGTGTGGAGCGAACAAGGGAGTCATGGAGAGAGTGGTCTCTCCGGAAAGCAGACGGTTGGGGATGGAAAAATGTCTTGGGTGGTGGGGTCGGATTGTAAATGGCGGAAGTGTCGGAGGATGATGCGTTGTATCCGGAGGTTGGTGGGGCGGTGTGTGAGAACGAGGGGGATCCTCTTAGGGCGGTTGTGGCGGGGGCGGGGTGTGAGGGATGTGTTGCGGGAAATGCGGGAGACGCGGTCAAGGGCGTTCTCGACCACTGTCGGGGGAAAGTTGCGGTCCTTGAAGAACTTGGACATCTGGGAGGAAATGCTACACTTGCCCCCACACCTCCTCCCTCACCCCTATCCCAGGCCCCAAGATGATTTTCCACATTAAGCAGAGGTTCATCTGCACATCTGCCAATGTGGTATACTGCATCCACTGTACCCGGTGTGGCTACCTCTACATTGGGGAAACCGAGTGGAGGCTTGGGGACCGCTTTGCAGAACAGCTCCACTCGGTTCGCAATAAACAACTGCACCTCCCAGTCGCAAACCATTTCCACTCCCCCTCCCATTCTTTAGATGACATGTCCATCATGGGCCTCCTGCAGTGCCACAATGATGCCACCCGAAGGTTGCAGGAACAGCAATTCATATTCCGCTTGGGAACCCTGCAGCCCGATGGTATCAATGTGGACTTCACCAGCTTCAAAATCTCCCCTTCCCCCACTGCATCCCAAAACCAGCCCAGTTCGTCCCCTCCCCCCACTGCACCACACAACCAGCCCAGCTCTTCCCCTACCCCCACTGCATCCCAAAACCAGTCCAACCTGTCTCTGCCTCCCTAACCTGTTCTTCCTCTCACCCATCCCTTCCTCCCACCCCAAGCCGCACCTCCATCTCCTACCTACCAACCTCATCTCACCTCCTTGACCTGTCTGTCTTCCCTGGACTGACCTATCCCCTCCCTACCTCCCCACCTATACTCTCCTCTCCACCTATCTTCTTTTCTCTCCATCTTCGGTCCGCCTCCCCCTCTCTCCCTATTTATTCCAGAACCCTCACCCATCCCCCTCTCTGATGAAGGGTGTAGGCCTGAAACGTCAGCTTTTGTGCTCCTGAGATGCTGCTGGGCCTGCTGTGTTCATCCAGCCTCACATTTTATTATCTTGGTACAAAGTTGGTATGGGGGCTATTAAGGTCCTGGGCCTGAGTAGAGGGGTATAGATTTGTGTGTAGGGAATAGGGGAGCATGGGAATTGGATGGAGTAGCAGAGGTTGGAAAGGAGAGTAGAATGGACCAAGTGGGCATGTGGGGTGGTGGAGATTGCAGGGAAGGTAGTGAGATTGGTAGGAGGTCTGTTTTTAATTTTGCTTTACAACTAGAACAAAGACCTGGATCATCTTTCCCAGGACTTCCTCTCAGCCCTAGTACTCTAGCCCCTGTATCCAGCAGCCTTGTAACTGCCTTTTGGTGGGACAGCATGAATCCGCTGGGTTTTTCCTGAGGTAGGTTTACAGAGCTAGCAATTGTACCGATTCTGTGCTTCTCACCCAGAAGGGAAATGTTGGGTGAGGGAGTGGGAGACGTTAGACTGATTTATAAACAACCACAAGAATTTTAAACCCAGCACGTTGCCTGACTGAAAACGAATATATGTCACTGAGTTCAGGGGTGAGAAGTGAACAAGGCTTGTTGCAAGTTAAGGCATGGGCAACACTCCTACATTTATAAACTGAGTAGAACCAAATGTACTCTTTTATTTCAGCTCAATACTTCATATAATGTAACCTTTAGTGCAGTACAAAGATTACAAGAACAATAAAGATTGTGAAGAGGGAAGAGTTGATTGAACAAGGTACACAGAGCACAGCCATTATAGAAAGCACGGTGACCTATTAAGAGGGAAGCAGATGAAAGTGTAAGCTTGTAGGCATAATTAAAGCATGCCATTGCAGAACCTCACTGACTTCCACTAAATCAATAGCAAAGCCTTTTAACTAAATAGAAGTGTATTACAGAAGCAGCAGCACGTTTTCTAATCATTAAGTGCGGTTGGAAAATGCTACATGCTCTTGCTAATGAGTAATGACAAGCTTATCCTTTCAAATTAATATACCTTTCAAAGCTTTATACATACATAAACTAATTTAGATGATGGGTCTTAGTGCTGGAAATATAAATATTTTCCATTTCTGCAGTGTGTCAGAAAAATACACTCTGATGGTGTATTTGTTAGTTATAGTATTGTTAGATGTGGAGTGAAGTTCCCACAATAGCTCAGCAGTGTTTTTTGGACTCAAACTTAGCAATCTGTACTGTGTTCAGTATGATATTTTCTTCATTTTGCACAAGAGCTACACATAGTCCCTCTGGATGAAACTTCCTATTTAAATGCAGATATTTTTGTTGCAAGTGGTATTGTGTGTGTAGTTAAATGAGTTAAAGCCTCCACCAAGAGATCAGAGAGGGAAACCTACATTAAGCAGTCACATTAAATGTTTGTACGATAACATGGTAATTTCTATCTAATCACACTTAATATTCCATGTTGGAATGTTGACAGAATTTAAATTGGATTCAGTCTACTGGTAAGATATTTAATCCCTCAACCAGAGTGAATTTAAGATATCTTTACACTCATGCTTTTTTTTAACTTCCTGCCTGTTTTACTAACTTTTTTCTACTGTGTATGTGGCATTCACAGCGCTCATCAGCAGTGGATCTTTGTGACATCACAACGAAAACGTTAAGGATCATTAACGCAGCTGAAAAAGCATTGCATGACTTTGCAGAAGTAGATGGTGCAGTTAACGAACCTCACAGAAATCTCAGTTTGTACCTAAAGGCCAGTGAAAAAGACCTAAGTGTGAGCGCAGCTGATGAAGCATACAGAAAACTTGAGGAAAATGTAAGAGCAACAGTCTACCTCAAAGAAGAAATCCATGTTAATATTAATACCTGTACTTAGGAGATAGCTTCATATTTCCTTACAATTCTTGCATATATAATGGCTATATAAACAGAAGGTCTGAATTGATCATCACTTTTGTTCTTAAGTAACTGCATCTCCTGTGCCTATCTATGCCAAGTTAGTTTATCTCGGAGAAAGAAGGAATTGGGACACATCTGTTGGATTCTGCAACCCATGGCTATATAGCTCTGCTGTGGTTTTCAGTGGAAAGTTTTAAAAAAAGAGAACTTTAGGTTAATTTTTACTTAGGGGCCTTCTGTGCAAGCATAACCTGACAGCACATTATCAAGTTGATGTATGGAGCAACCACGTAGCAAGAGGACTACTGGGAATTAATAGCCCAGGAGGGGAAGGAAATTAGGGCCATGTGAGCCTTCTATTTTCAGATTGAAAGTCACACTAAAGAAGGCTAATCATTTGATGCAACCTAAACTTATGGCACATAGGAAACACAACAGTAATATTTCCAGCTGGACCAACCAGTGTCTCTGCATGAAAGTTTTCCAATGATCGTCACATGTGCCTCTAGCTTATGAAGTACTGTCGTAGATAGAAAGAGGGAGTAATTTGGCACATTGTGTTCCTGTAGGTGTATATGGCAGCCAGCACAAATTACGGCTTGGAAAGGCAGCTGAAGGACCTGGAGGAACGAGCACAAAGCAGACAGAGTTACACCGCCACAACAACAGACTCTGAGCTCTCAGAACTGGAAGATAAGGTGGCTTCAGCAGTTGCTCAGGTTCAATGCAGTGAGAGTGAGGTACAGTGTAAAAGCACTTCAGATTTAAAAGACAGTTTAGCAGCTGCAAGTTGAACCTGAGGAGAGATGGGTGCCCAGGTCCAAAAGCTTTGTTGGTAAAAACACTGCCCATTGCATGTACAGAACAGAAAGCTTGCCAGGTTTGATCTTTGATCTGTGCTGGTACAGTTGGTCTCAGCTGGCACTGTAGAAGAGAAAATGTCATTAGTTTCACTTGCCTCTGAATTACAGAGGAGGTAATTAATAAATAAATCAGGCTAGTTCTCAATATTGATTATTATCCAGTGATTTCTGCTGGAAGTGCACTGTTGAAATGTTGAATGAGGATATACCAGGCTTGACAATAATGTTCAACCCATTCAAATATACTAGTAACTTCATGTTTTTGGCAGGGTTTACTGAGTAAATTTTTTTCATTGAGAACCACAGTCAAGTTCTTGATGGATCTCTGAAAGTGCATTTCCTTACACCGTAAACTCCTGATTTCAGTCTTGCCACTGGGGAGTTGACAAATCGAGGCTGGACACTGTCTCGTGGAAAAGGAGCAGAAAATTATATCTCTGTTTATCAGCAGTGACCTCAGTGAGGGAGTTGCATTCCTTTGTCTACCATTTCAACACAATTCTAGCACATTTATTTATCTGAGCCAATTTGAAATATTCCTGCTTTCCCCAAAAAGCAGAGAAAAATGAGTCATCCTCAATATTACCGATGAAAAATTTTGCCTTAAAGACTGGATTTTCCTTTTAATCTGTTGTATTCAAATAGGCCGTTTTACTTGCTCCAATGAAGTTAGGTAACCCTTGGCAAAGCTTTTCCATTGACTGGAGACCAAGAAAATAAGGTGCTGGAGCTCAACGGACACTGCACAACTTGCCATCAACAGCAGCAACTTTAGTACTACATACCTTCTCTTGACATAGTAAATGTGCGAAAGCATTATGGAAGTCCAAGCATTATAGATACAAGGAAGATGAGGTACACAGTGTTACGGAGATGCATTGTGAGCAGTAATGATCTTGACTGTTTTATAAGGAGTGGTAGTTTAGCTGAGGCACTGGTGAGCAGTTGGTTGAAATGTGCCATGCTAGATGAGTCAGTCCCCTGGAAGAAACAAAGTGAGAAGATAAATTACGGTTCAAAAGGAATGTCCATTTGATCATGTCACACCTTTAAAAATATGGTAAACTCAGAATAAACTCAACCTCCGTAATTAGTTTACATGTAATTTTAGTTCACAATTGTTAATGTATAATAATTGTAATAGAAATTGGAGCACAGACATGATCCCATTTTTAAAAAGTCGCTGTAATTAACAAATGCTTCTGGTGGACAGTAATTTTCTAATAAGTCTGTTAAATCCTGCCTGGTTTATGCACAGTTCGTTACCAAAGTTAGCATGTTTGGGTGACATAGAAGATGCACTCATTCTCAAAGGTAAGTGACTGTGAACCTGAACATTTAGGTTTTTGGTGGCTCTGCAACCAGGACACTAAGATTAATCCTGACCCTCCCTCATTTGGTTTGCTGCCATTGATGGCATCAGTACCTGTCCATGTTTGCCATATAGTGTCTACCTTCAGTGCCTCATCTGTTCGAGATTATGAATACTCACCACCACCAAACCCTACTGTGAGGCTTTCAGCTTCTCTTATGAGACCACTTTACCTTTAGTTCTGATGGCTAAAATCTGTTATATAGTTCTCATTTGATCAAAGCCCGCAACTAAAATTCACTTCCATTTGCAACGTCTTTAGGTCCATGAATACAGATTTGGAAAATCTCTCTCTCTCTTCCTTTGTCTGTTTGAAGATGAACATGAATCACCAAAATCTTCAAGAAATCCATCTTCATCCCCTCCATTCTCTTCAATTACAATCCAAACTTCTGGCATACATTGTTGTCTTATGACTTCACTTCATAATAGACTCCCTCCATTACTGGCCATTGGCCATGACGGAATACTAAATCCACACTGGCGTAAGAGATGTGGGAGCTGGCTGATCCCGTTGTGAACTGCAGTGACCACATCTGCAGCAAGTGTTGGTTGCTCGAGGAACTTCAGCTCAGAGTTGATGAGCTGGAATCTGAGCTTCAAACACTGCAGCACATTTGGGAAGGGGAGAAGTACCTGTACCTGTGTGTTTCAGGAGGCAGTCACACCTGGTAGATTAAGTACTTCAAATTTGGTCAGTGGCCATGGACAGCAGGGTGTGACTGTACACGAGGCAGGCAGAGGGATTCTGCAGTCAGAAACAGAGGAGCCTCAGCTCTTGACCTTGTCCAGAAGGTATGAGGTACTCTCTGCCCATGTGGATGAGGAAAAGGGCTGCAGGGTGGATGAGCCAACTGACCGCTGCACTGTGGTAAGGGAGGCCGTTCAAGAGGGGGGAGCAAAAACACAAGTAGTTGTAGGATTCTATAATTGGGGATAGATAGTATCCTTTGTAAGCAGGATCGAGAGTCCCGCATGGTGCGTTGCCTGCCCAGTGCCAGGGTAAGGAATATCTCTGACTGGCTTGAAAGGATATCAGAGCGGGAGGGAGAGGATCCAGTTGTTGTGGTCGACGCCAGAACAAACATAGGCAAGACTAGGAAAGAGGATCTGTTCAGGGATTATCAGGAGCTAGGAACGAAATTAAGGAATGGGTCCTTGAGGATTATAATCTCCGGATTACTGCCCCAGCCATGTGCTAATTGGCACAGGGACATGAGAATAAGGGAAGTAAACACTTGGCTAAAAGAGCGGTGTGGGAAAGAGGGGTTCCCTTTCATGGGGCACTGGCATCAGTATTGCAACAGGAGTGATCTGTACCATTGGGACGGTCTCCACCTGTATGGAGCTGGGACCAGTGTTCTAGTGAAAATGGTAACTAGGCTGGTCAACAGGACTTTAGACTAGAAAGTGGTGGGTAAGGGAATGGTGGAACTTGCCCCAATGGGAAACAAAGCAGCAGGTTAACATCTGTGGTGGTGAATTCAACTATGTGGAAAAATATGGAAGAAATGACAGGGAAGGAGAACTCAGGGGAGGTTATTAAAGTCTCCAGCATAGACACCAATAGGACAGAGTGTTTGGAAAGGGCTAGCTGTCAAACACCGGAAAAAGGAAGGAAAATGAGAAGCGGGAGCAGGACTGAAGGTGTTATATCTGAATGCTGGCAGTATAAGAAATAACATAAATGAACTTGTGGCACAGATCGAAATCGGCAGGTATGACATGATAGGCATCACGGAGACGTGGGTGCAAGGGGATCAGGATTGGGATCTAAATATCCAAGGATATACATCCTATTGAAAAGCTAGGCAGGTGGGCCAAGGGGCGGGGGATGCCTTATTTGTAAGAAATGAAATTAAACCAATAGGAAGAAACGAAGTAGGGTCAGACGGTGTAGAATCTGGGTAGAATTCAGGAACCACAAAGGTAAATAAACCATAGGTGGAGTTGTGCACAGCCCTCCAAACAGTAGTCGGGAGCTGGGGCGCAAAATACACCTGGACTTAGAAGGGTGTGTAAGAAAGGCAAAGTCACGGTGATCATGGGGGATTTCAACATGCAGGTGGACTAGAAAAATCATGTTGGTAGTAGATTGCAAGAAAAGGAGTTTGTGGAATGTCTATGAGATGACTTTTTAGAGCAGCTTGTGGTGGAGCCCACAAGGGAACAGGTAATACTGGATTTAGTGTTGTGCAATGAGGCTGACTTGATAAGGGAGCTTAAGGTGAAGGAACTCTTAGGACGCAATGATCACAAGGTGATAGAATTTACTCTGCAATTTGAGAGGGAGAAGATAGAATCAGAGGTAATGGTAGTACAGCTGATTAAAGGCAACTACAGAGGTATGAGGGAGGAGCTGGGCAGAATTGACTGGAAGAGGAGCCTAGCAGGGAAGACAGTGGAACAGCACGGGCAGGAGTTTCTGGGAGTAATTCAGGATACACAGCAAAAATTCATCCCTAGGAAAAAGAAGCATGGGAGAGGGAGGATGTCGCAACCATGGCTAACTAAAAAAGTCAGGGATAGTATAAAAGCAGAAGAGAAAAGGGCAGTGGGAAACTAGATGATTGGGAAGCTTACAAAAACCTACAGAAGGCAACAAAAAAAGAAATAAGGAGGGAGAAGATTAAATATGAGGGTAAGCTAGCCAGTAATATAAATGAACATTGTAAGAGTTTCTTTAGATATATAAGCAGAAAAAGAGAGGCAAAAATGGACATTGAACCACTGGAAAATGATGGTGGAGAGATAGTAGTGGGGAACAAGGAAATTGCTGAGGAACTGAATAATTGCTTTGCGTCAGTCTTCACGGTGGAAGACATGAGTAATATCCCAAAAATTCAAGAGAGTCAGGAGGCAGAGCTGAGTGTAGTGGCCACCGCTAAGGAAAAGGTGCCAGTAAAACTGATTGGCCTGAAGGTGGATAAACCACCTGGACCAGATAGCCCACACCCCAGAATTCTAAAGGAGATAGCTAATGAGACAGTGGAAGCGTTAGTGGTGGTCTTGCAGGAATTGCTAAAGTCAGGCAGGGTCCCAGAGGACTAGAAAATCACTAACGTGACACCTCTGTTTAAAAAGATAGTAAGGTAAAAGACAGAAAATTATAGGCCGATTAGCCTAACCTCAGTCGTGGGTCAGATTTTGGTATCTATTGTGAAGGATGAGATTTCTGAATATTTGGAAATGTATAGTAAAATAGGGAAAAGTCAGTATGGTTTCATCAAGGGGAAGTCATGCCTGACAAATCTGTTAGAATTCTTTGAGGAAGTCATGAGCAGGTTAGACCAAGGAGAACCAATGGATGTTATCTACCTGGACTTCAAGAACGCCTTTGATAAGATGCCACACAGGAGGCTGCTGAGTTAGATAAGGGCCCATGGTGTTAGAGGCAAGGTGCTAGCATGGATAGAAGATTGGCTGTCTGGCAGAAAGCAGAGAGTGGGTCTTTCTCAGGATGACAACCGGCGACAAGTGGTGTTCCACAAGGGTCAGTGCTGGGACTACAACTTTACACTTTATACATTAATGATCTAGATGAAGGAACTGTGGGCATTCTGGCTACGTTTGCAGATGATACAAAGTTAGGTGGAAGGACAGGTAGTATTGAAGAGGTGGGGAGGCTACAGAAAGATTTGGATAGGTTAAAAGAATAGGCAAAGGAGTGGCAGATGGAGTAAAACGTGGGAAAGTGTGAGGTCATGCACTTTGGTAAGACGACTAAAAGCATAGACTATTTTTTAAATGGGAAGAAAATTCAGAAGTCTGAAGTGCAAAGAGACTTGGGAGTTCTGGTCCAGGATTGTCTCAAGGTAAACTTGCAGATTGAGTTCATAGTCAGGAAGGCAAATGCAATGTTGACATTTATTTTGAGAGGACTTGAATATAAAAGCAGGGATGTACTAATGATGTGATAATGGGAACTGCAGATGCTGGAGAATCCAAGATAATAAAGTGTGAAGCTGGATGAACACAGCAGGCCAAGCAGCATCTCAGGAGCACAAAAGCTGATGTTTCGGGCCTAGACCCTTCCCGAAACGTCAGCTTTTGTGCTTCTGAGATGCTGCTTGGCCTGCTGTGTTCATCCAGCTTAACACTTTATTATCATGTACTAATGATGCTTTATAAGGCTCTGGTCAGGCCACATTTGGAGTATTATGTGCAGTTCTGGGCCTCATATCTCAGGAAGGATGTATTGGCCCTGGAGTGGGTTCAGAGGATGTTCACGAGAATGATCTCAGGAATGGAAAGCTTAACATATGAGGAACATTTGAGGACCCTGGGACTATACTTATCAGAGTTTAGAAGATGAGAGGGAATCAAATTGAAATTTATAGAATACTGCATGGCCTGGAGAGAGTGGATGTTGGGAAGATGCTTCGACTGATTGGAGAGACTCAGACCCGAGGGCACAGCCTTAGAGAAAAGCTAAGACCTTTTAGAACAGAGATAAGGAAAAACTTCTCCAGCAAGAGAGTATTGAATCTACAAATTTGCTGCCACAGAAGGCTGTGGGGATCAGGTCATTGAGTACATTTAAGACTGAGATACGCAGGTTCCTGATTATTAAGGGGATCAAGGGTTACGGGCAGAAAGCAGAAGAATGGGGTTGAGGAACTTATCAGCCATGATTGAATGGCAGAGCTGACTCAATGGGCCGAGTGATCTAATTTCTGCTCCTCTGTCTTACAGTCTTATACAAATGACATGTTGATTGACTGGTTAACATGTCTTCATTCAATTGTTTTCTTCTGTACTGGTTACACTGTCTTTGGAAACTGTAAATAATTTTATTTTCCTCTAACATCTTTTCTCTGCCATTAACATCTCTCTGAATCGGTATGTCCCAAACCAAAGCCAGTTTTTCTGATCCTAATGGCACTGAAGTGCCTCTAGCATTGGCTGCATCAGGAACCGTGGCTAACAAAGTTATCATTTCAAATTGATGACCTTTCGTCGATGCTATGGAGTACTAGATCCAATGAAAGTTACTTATCTGCAATGTTAGCAGTTTTCTCTCTACAGTTGCTGTTGAGTATTTTCTGAATGTTCTGTTTTCATTATCGACCATAACTAGATTTTATTTTATTTCCTCTGATTTTTCACTCTCGCATTTTTTCTCTCTCTTAAGTAAAAACAAAAATATTGAAACATTGAACAGAGCACCAACAATAACATTTCAGGTCTGTGAACTAACATCAGAATGGAATCTTTTACATATGAGATATGAACAGATGTAAGGCACTTGGTCCCTCAAACTTGCTCCACCATTCAGTAAGATCATGGCTGATCTGTTTGTGGTTTGAATTCTACCTTCTCATCTACTCCTGAAAACCTTTTATTCCTTTGCAAATGAATGAACCTGTCTACCATAATCTTAAAAAAAGTTTGGTCATCCCAATTCCACTGGTTTGAGAGAGAAATATTTTGCCTGATCCTCATCCCAAAATGCCAACCCTTAATTTTAAAACATTACCCACTAGTTCTGGAATAACCCACAAAGAAAAACATCCTTTCTTTATTCTCCTTCTCAATTCAGGATCTACTACACTTTAATCAAGTCACACCTCACTTGTTTAATCTCCAGTAAAAACAAATTCTCATAAAACAACATGTTTATTCCTGGTTTCAATCCAGTAAGTGTCGTCTGAATCAGCTCCAGTACATTTTCATACTCCTTAAATAAGGAGACCAAAACTTTGCAAAATATTCAAGATGTAGTCTCATGCATCCCCTATGTAACTGTAGCATATAATCCTTACTTTTGTGTGCAGTTTGTCTCATAATAAAGGATAGTGCTCCATTAACCTTGAAAAAAAGATTCCAGCATCTGCAGTAATTTGCTCTTACATTTCATTAGCCTTTCTTGTTGAATAGCAATTCCACACATACCAGACGTCTTCCAGGACCTTGCTGAAGTGCTCATTGTTCATAGGTGAGCCCTAACAGGGAATTACAGCAGAATCTAATTGTGTGCATGCTTTCAGTGAAGCCACTGGATAATAAACAGAAACAGAAAACGTTCCCAATATTTCCCTTCTGAGAGTGAATCTGGTGCCTCGCCTTGCAACGCAGCTATAAACAGTAGAGTTGAAGGATCACACCTCAGATTTTGTCAGTCTGTGTGGCTGAGTTACTCATTGGAGAAACTTGCCAAGATTTCAAGAATGTGTGATTGACATTTTTATAGCTCTTATGATATGAGTATGGTGGCTGCCATAGTGCAGAAGTGTTAATTTATAGGATAGCTCAGTATCCTTGAGTTTATGAAAGTAAGAGCCTACAGTGTCTGACTCTAGCTTTGCATTCTCACTGTGTCTTTCTGGTTATATACATTTGTATTGATACATCATCAATAGGTGTCTATTGATTGGACTTTTTCTGATCTGTTTTTGTCTCGTTCTTTGTTTGGCTGTTGTCTAATGACAATTCAAGCCACAGAACAGCTGACTAATTGACCAGGAGAGATTATGCATGTAAAGTAGTTGTAACATGGGACCAATATGCCAGCCACTGTGTTGTTCAAAAAATAATGTATGAGTTTGGGACTGAACAAAGGGCAAAGACAAAAAGGTGCAGTGCATGAAGGGATACTTACTTCATTTGGTTAGCACAGCCTTCGAATGCTGCTTGCAGACACTTCTCCAGGGTCATATACTGCTGTGGGCTGCTACTTGTGTGTGACATTCCTCACTGATGTAGTGACTGTCCCTAAAGAATTGGCAAAGTCTGAAAGTAGAACCAATGGAAATGAATTGTTCTCCCAGTAAAGTGTTTTTAAATGAGAAAAATCAATGTGTTAGATGTTTGAAATGTCAGTGCAATTTTATACTGCAGGTTTCTGACATAGAAAACTGGATTGCGGCTCTGAGTACTACTGGAATGAATGTTTCAACTGAGGATAAGCCCAAAAGGAAGCAAGATGGACAGGTGTGTGTGTTGTGTGTGTGTGTGTGTGTGTGTGTGTGTGTGTGTGTGTGTGTGTGTGTGTGTGTGTGTGTGTGTGTGTGTGTGTGTGTGTGTGTGTGTGTGTGCCATCAATGTGTTATCACTGATGCTGTCTATATTGTAGTGAGAAACAGAGTCCAAGTCCATAAATTGGAATGCTCTGTTGCTGTGAAGTGTTTCTGCTGCTCAAGATGTTACAGTCAAGATGAGCACATTACTTCAGTCCCTGTTTCACTGAGTTTGTAGATTCACACTTTCTGATCATTACTCAGCTACATAATGCATGCAGGCAGACATCAACTCAGGAAAGATTGCAGTTCAATACACTCTTCTATTAAATAGCTTGTTCATTCGCACTCCCCTGCCTAAGTTCAAGGTTCAAGCATGAAAGAAATACAGAATGGCATAGTTTCTGGAGCTATTCTGGCAAGTTTAGCATTTGTTGCCTTTTCTGTTTCTTTAAGCCATTACAAAGTCAACCAAATTATAGTGGATCTGGATTCAATTTTATCAGTTTTCTGACAGTGGTCACTATTACTAAGACTTTTAATTCCAGATTTTATTAATTGAATTTAGATTCTATTTTGGTGGGAATTGAACTTGTGCCTTCCGAACATTAGCCTGAGCCTTCAGATTACTAGCCCAGTGTTATTACCGCTGTGCCAAAATCTCCTTTGTTTCCCTTCTAATATCTTTAAACACTTAGGAATAGGTGGATAGTTGTTTTGGCAGGAAACAACAGAAAAATGATATCTCATGTTTCAAATAACTCAGTGTTTTGACCCAGGCCCGAAACGTAAGCTTTTGTGCTCCTGAGATGCTGCTTGGCCTGCTGTGTTCATCCAGCCTCACATTTTATTATCTTGGATTCTCCAGCATCTGCAGTTCCCATTATCACATCATTAGTACATCCCTGCTTTTATATTCAAGTCCTCTCAAAATAAATGTCAACATTGCATTTGCCTTCCTGACTCCTCCTCCCTCACCCCCATCCCAGGCCCCAAGATGACATTCCACATTAAGCAGAGGTTCACCTGCACATCTGCCAATGTGGTATACTGCATCCACTGTACCCGGTGCGGCTTTCTCTACATTGGGGAAACCAAGCGGAGGCTTGGGGACCGCTTTGCAGAACACCTCCGCTCAGTTCGCAACAAACAACTGCACCTCCCAGTCGCAAACCATTTCCACTCCCCCTCCCATTCTCTTGATGACATGTCCATCATGGGCCTCCTGCACTGCCACAATGATGCCACCCGAAGGTTGCAGGAACAGCAACTCATATTCCGCCTGGGAACCCTGCAGCCATATGGTATCAATGTGGACTTCACCAGTTTCAAAATCTCCCCTTCCCCCACTGCATCCCTAAACCAGCCCAGTTCATCCCCTCCCCCCACTGCACCACACAACCAGCCCAGCTCTTCCCCCCCACCCACTGCATCCCAAAACCAGTCCAACCCGTCTCTGCCTCCCTAACCGGTTCTTCCTCTCACCCATCCCTTCCTCCCACCCCAAGCCGCACCCCCAGCTACCTACTAACCTCATCCCACCTCCTTGACCTGTCCGTCTTCCCTGGACTGACCTATCCCCTCCCTACCTCCCCACCTACACCCTCTCCACCTATCTTCTTTACTCTCCATCTTCGGTCCGCCTCCCCTTCTCTCCCTATTTATTCCAGTTCCCTCCCCCCATCCCCCTCTCTGATGAAGGGTCTAGGCCCGAAACGTCAGCTTTTGTGCTCCTGAGATGCTGCTTGGCCTGCTGTGTTCATCCAGCCTCACATTTTATTATCTTGGAATCTCCAGCATCTGCAGTTCCCATTATCTCTGAAATATAAAGTTATTTTATTTGAGTTATGTACGACAGAGTTCAGTGTGTGCACTGAAATGTCACTAAGGATTTTTTTTAAACAAATATGTATGCCTGCTTACTGTAAAGAAGCTGCAGCCCCGAGATGGACCCCACTCTCTCAAGGTACTGCGGTACATGATAAAGGACAATTAAAGTTTAAAAAATGTTTTCTTCTTACTTTCTGGCTTCCTACAATAAACATTGTCCAATCTATCCACTGCCAACATGCTTGTTGTGAAGGTTAAATTTAGGTAAATGCCGTTCCCATGTTAACAACACAATCCCAGACCTCCCCCTCCCCAGGTCCTTTATTTTACTGAGGTATTAGAAGGATTTCCCACCATTCTCTCTCTACTCGTTCTTCAAAATGGGTTAACTGCAAGTCTAAATATTAAAATGTGTCTTGTGTAAAGATCCTAAATCAGCTCATTGATGCAGGGAGTGCCTCTGGAAAGCACCAGTCAGTCACACTTATCAACAAACTCGTCACAACCCTTCATAATTATGTTATACACGGAGCTTTCACTTGTGCGCTGAGAAGCAATCGCTAGCCTTTGAGTTGAGAGATATGCATGGATGTTGAATCATTTTACGACCAATTTGTTTGACTAATGTACCTTTCTTTTACAGGCAATGATGATGCAACAGCCTCCGCGTCAAAAAAGTTCAATTCCAACTGGAAATAAGGAATCAAAAAGTTAGTTGGCAATAGTCACAATTTCATTTCATTTTTAATAGAATTTATGACAACTTTTATTTGAATATGAGTTGGGTAATACAGTGAGACCTGTCTTCAATGTCCCAGAAAGTTGCTTTAAACTATATTAAAGCCAAAGACTGCACATGCTTGGAGAACTGATAAATAGAAGTGGTCGGAGAAACGTAGTAGATTTAGCAGCATTTGTGGAGAGAGAAACACCATTAATCTTGAATCTGATCTGATTCTTGTTCAGAACTGTTCAAACAACACACTCATACTCACTAAACTATCTTACAGCCAATGTCTCATTCTCCTCTATTACATTCCCTGGTTGTGACCCATTCCTCAAGTAGGACAGACCCACCTGAACAACATTCATGCTTGGAGTAATAAATGGCACATCAATAGCTTGCCACACAAAAACCAGGAAACAACTATCTCCAACAAAAGTGAATTTAACCATCACTCTTGACACCAGCCTACCTTTGCTGAATCCACAAGCAATATTCAGAGGTTACATTGATCAGAAACATAACTGGACCAGCCATGTAAATACTGTGGCCGCAAGAATAGATCAGAGGCGGTAACTCACTTCTTGCTTCCTTAAAGTCTTTCTATCATCCACAAGGCACAAGTCAGGGGTATGATGGAATGCTTTCCATTAGTCTGGATGAATGCAGCTGTGACACTCAAGAAGCTTGAGACCATCCATGTTGAAGTAGCCTACTTAAGTGGCACCCCACCCACAAACACACATCCCCCTAAATATAGTCCATACATTATTAGTAGTGTTATTAGTAGTACACATATACACAGACACACAAATTGTTATGAACTGTAGCAACATACCAAACCTTTTCCAACCACAACTTCCAAACCATGGCTTGCACAACCTTGACAGACAAGAGAAGAAGTGATCAGGAACAAGCCCACCTGCAAATTCCCTCTAAGCCACACGTTTACCTGACTTGGAGCTATATTGCTGTTTCTACACTGTTGCAGGAAGGACATTAGTGAAATAGATGCGTCTTTACAACAATCAGAATTGATTACTTGGTCATCTTTAGGCTAGATATTCGTTGAATTCAGACTTCACCATCTAACATTGTGCAAATTGAACCTATGTCCCTTGAATGTTATAGAACATAGAACATAGAACAGTACAGCACAGAACAGGCCCTTCAGCCCACAATGTTGTGCCGACCATTGATCCTCATGTATGCACCCTCAAATTTCTGTGACCATTTTATGCCTCTCATTATCTTGTATACCTCAATTAGGTCCCCTCTCCTCTTCCTTTTCTCCAATGAAAAGAGACCGAGCTCAGTCAACCTCTCTTCATAAGATAAGCCCTCCAGTCCAGGCAGCATCCTGGTAAACCTCCTCTGAACCCTCTCCAAAGCATCCACATCTTTCCTATAATAGGGCGCCCAGAACTGGACGCAGTATTCCAAGTGCGGTCTAACCAAAGTTTTATAGAGCTGCAACAAGATCTCACGACTCTTAAACTCAATCCCCCTGTTAATGAAAGCCAAAACACCATATGCTTTCTTAACAACCCTGTCCACTTGGGTGGCCATTTTAAGGGATCTATGTATCTGCACACCAAGATCCCTCTGTTCCTCCACACTGCCAAGAATCCTATCCTTAATCCTGTACTCAGCTTTCAAATTCGACCTTCCAAAATGCATCACCTCGCATTTATCCAGGTTGAACTCCATCTGCCACCTCTCAGCCCATCTCTGCATCCTGTCAATGTCCCGCTGCAGCCTACAACAGCCCTCTATACTGTCAACGACACCTCCGACCTTTGTGTCGTCTGCAAACTTGCTGACCCATCCTTCAATTCCCTCGTCCAAGTCATTAATAAAAATTACAAACAGTAGAGGCCCAAGGACAGAGCCCTGTGGAACTCCACTCACCACTGACATCCAGGCAGAATATTTTCCTTCTACTACCACTCGCTGTCTTCTGTTGGCCAGCCAATTCTGTATCCAAGCAGCTAAGTTCCCCTGTATCCCATTCCTCCTGACCCCCAGTTCTGGATTACTAGTCCAGTAACGTTATCACTATGCCAATACCTCCCCACTGAATTTATAGTCTTCGGATCATAAGTATTTTTGGGCCATAGAGTGATACAGCACGGAAACAAAGCTTTCGGTCCAACTCAGCCATGCCCACCAGACATCCCGATCTGACCTAGTCCCATATGCCAGCATTTGACCCAATTCCCTGTAAACTTTTCCTATTTGTTTACCCATCCGGATGCCTTTAAATATTGAATTAGCTCTGGTAGCTAATTCCATTCATGCACCACCCTCTGTGTGAAAGCATTATCACTCAGGTCCTTTTTAAAATCTTTCCCCACTCACTTTAACTCCATGCCCTCTAGTTTTTGACTCCTCCACCCTATGAAAAAGAAACCTTGGCTATTCACCCTATTCATGCCCCTCATGGTTTTATAAACATCTTAAGGTCATCCCATAGAGCATGCCAAGTGCCTTCTTCACTACCCTATTTACCTGCAACTCCACTTTCAAGGAACTATGCACCTGTACCCCTAGTTCTCTTTGTTTGGCAACACTCCCCAGAACCTTACCATTTGGCATATAAGCCCTGCTCTGGTTTGCCTTCCCAAACTGCAACACCTCATTTGTCTAAATTAAGCTCCATCCTCCACTCCTCAGCCCATTGGTCCAGCTGGTCAATTACTTATTAATTTCTATTTTTAGTGACAATTTAATGTTGATAATGGCTGTTTTGAACGCTGCTGTGAATGAAAATAGCTTGTCCCAATCCATCTGTCAAACGTTTTACCTTTTTTAGTTCTTTATACATCACCCCTAATAGCCCTCTTAATGACAGAGGACAGTCTCAGCCTGCTTAGGTTTGCTGAATTTTGTAACTATGCAATTTGTAGCTGTACATTGTTTTAGGTGATAACATGCCTTTTCTACAGGTAGCAAGAGTGAATCTTTTGAACGAAACATACTAAACAGAGGATCACTCACCCAACGGAATCCGACTAACAAAAGCAGAAGATTGGACCGTGTTTTTGGGGTATGCTGAGTCTCCATCTTTGTGAAGGTCCTAATGTAAGAAAAGGACCATACAGTTTATAAGATAGCTTGGAATGTTTTTATGGTTTGCTTTCCCTTTGGCCTTACCTGCAGTGCCATGTGATTCAGGGCCTCTACCTATGGCATGTTCAGCTCCCAAATGTTACCTGATTTGGCATCTGGCCATCTCAACCATTGTTGCTTTTCATCAAAAAAGTTGAACTTCTGCATTACAGTATTTTTGAGATCAAAGTGATCATATTTTGGAATGCAGTACTCAACAGAAAGTTAGGGAATATTGCACAGCCTTTGATAGTTGCAGCAATTCTGTAGGCTGATATTTGCGATAACAGGCTGCTCAGTTAGACCATCTTGTTGCATGTAATCCAAATCACTATCACTTGTACTTCAGAACTGAGTGTTTGGGAGCAATGTTCAATATAATTCAGTCTGCCACTCTTCTTTATTCCACTATCCTGGAGGCTTACTGTTAGTAAAGTTTGAAAATGGCAACTCCTTCAAGGATGGAGACAATGACGGGAGATATCAGTTTTCCTATCCATTATCTGTGAGCCGAAAGAGAAGTTAATTCATCTAACTGTAGATATTGGGTGGAAACATTCTAACTCTGCACATTGAGGAGGGAATGAGAGTTTGGACTCTTATGTTCCTCAAACTGGATAATATAAAACATTGTAACTTTTTATAAAAATATAAGTAACCTTGGATAAAACTGTTGTGAGCTGTGTAGAGGACAGATTTAGAAAAATTCTAATGTTTATGGCCATGTTTTAGTGAAAATTTATCATTTGGCAGATCTGATATTTGGAAAAAAACATTTTAATTTGGCAGATGTGATAATTGAAAAACAACAAACATTTTTAAAGAGATGTTTTAGCGCATAGAACTCTTTTATAAACATGCTATTTGGCATGATAATTCATGGAGGCATTAATGGGTGTCAGGATCAGATCTGTACCCTTCTCTAATTGGGTATATTTCACATTTCTTGTCCAGCTACATAGAAATAAAGTGCAACGTATTTTTTTGTAATTTTGCAAATCTATTATTGTCATTCATACCTGTGATCATGCATGTAGTTTTAGCAGATTTCTATGAAGGTAGTGAGAAGGTAACTTATTTCTCCTGGTTGGATCAAAAACTCAGCCTCAGACTTGGTCCTTAAAACATTGATGTAACATATGCAGGGATAAAAGCATGGAGAATTATGTCTTCATAAGCCCAAGGGACAAAACAGTTTTTTTTATTCATTCAAAAGATGTGGGAGTTGTTGGCTGGGTCAGCATTTATTGCCCATCTCCAACTACCCTGAGAGAAGTCGTAGTGAGCTGCCTTTTTGAAATGCTGCAGTCTTGGGGTGTAAGGACTGACCTGTTATTTATAACCAGCTGGCCTGTTACTTTTACTCATGATTGTTCTCCTTAAGTTTGCACTTTTGTTTTTATGCTATACAGAAACCAGTCATGACCAAGCAACCTTAAAGAGAAAAGCCATCAAAATGACCTGTGTGCTGGAGCATCAGAAAAGCATGAGTCCCTGAATCAGAATACAGATCTACATTTCCAAGAGCAATCAGCTTGTTAAATGATACATAATGCAAGCAGCTTGTGTGTTATATGTTTATTTTATGCAGAGTTATGTACAATTGTTATTGTGAGTAATGGATATTCCTTGCATTGAAATGTATGCAAGTGCATTCTGCCATATTGCATCAGCTCTAATGCCCTTTACAATTATGATGTTTTGATACACTGATGCTTTGCATACTACTACATTTTCATGCTTATTTTGTGACAATTTTATGTGGCAAGTGAAGATCGGATGCTAAAATTTGAGAGGTAAATGGTCTCAGTGGATATGATGGTTGAGACATAATGATAATATTGCAGTAGACCAGTTAGCTGAATATCTGTTTCAGGGAATTACTTGAATCGAGGAGCAAAAATTAATCAACGCCTATTGTTGGGCATGGGGCTAGACATTTCTTTTCTCTCTGTGTCAGATCCTGTAGGCAGCACACAAACTTTGTGCCATCTGTTCATTTACCAGATTGTAGGGTTGAGCTGTGTGGTACCCACACTGCTGGCTGTCTAAATGCTCAACAGGGCATCAACCAGGATATGGGGAAAGCATGTGCAGCGCATAGCCTCAGCTCCTAAAGGCAGTTGTCCCTTTCTCCAACTGAATAAAAGGCAAATAATGGGAGATTTTCGCTATGATACCTGCTTCCTCTTGGAATGATTCAGTTATATAAGAGGTTGAATACAGCAGTGACCTTTACAGCACTGGCAGAGCAATTTTCTCTCTGGCCTATGCTCGCAGATCAGCTTCAAGGAGGTAAAGGTTCTTGACCATCTTCTTGTTGCATCAAAGTCACCACAAGCATTGCTGCTTGACAGGAAAAGTGTCCTCAGAAAATCTGTGGTGGGAAGGAGCCCCTGTATGGACATCTCTTCCCAATGTTCAGAGTTTCCCCAGTCCACAGCCTTTACATGTTGGTTATATTGCAGATTGAGATGGAACTACAGTCTCTATACCTCATGCAAATGCAAGGCAGAATTTAATTCAGACCATTGTTGCACATGATGCAGCACTAAGGCCGACTAAGCCGTTGGGAGGGAACCCTTCCATGGTTGCGTCCAAAGTGAGAGGAGGCCAATGTGCACCTGATTGTGGCAGGATGCCAGTTAGGCTCACTAAAGAGCTACTGGACACCAACAATCACTGAGGCAACCAAAATTCAGTGGTGGCTCAGTGATTTAATGGGAATCGCAAGGATCTACCATGCCTCCCTAGAGCCACCCAGCCCAAACCCTGTTGCATCTGGCAGCAGCTCCTCATGATAGGATATATTCCCGCACCCATTCCCCCAACCCACCAGTGACTGATTTGCTGCAACTGCCATTTTGCCCCTCCCTCACTTGAGATTAGGGACCCAATAATGACAACCTGGTTTAGTTCTTAGAGCATTATTGTGTGTTCCTGACCAACCTCTCATTTCGTGTGAGCTCTCAGGGGTGGAACTGCTGCCCCGGGAGCCCTGAATTGCAGAGGTAGCACTTTGCTGGCTGAATTTCATCAGGTCTTCTCTGCAGAATTAGTGGCAGTCTCCAATCAGTACTTTTAAAAGGGCAAAATACACTTCACCCACAGAAGATCCAGTCCTCAGTTTATATAGGTATGCAACTCTTCTAATGTCCCTTAATAGATTCACTACCTCACCAAAAGACCTCCAGGGAAAAACCACAACACTTCCACAATCTTTACCAGATTGAGATAAATTAAAAGCATTTAACCTGCAAGTTGGAGCACTGGCCCATTGAATAGCATTTCCAGAGAAGAGTATGACTTTTGTACATCTGCACCCATGTTCATTACAGAGTGACTAACATATGCTTTCTCTGGACTGGCACAATGAAATTTTCAGAGACAGTTGATGTCACAATCTGATTACATCACACACCATACCCAATCCAGTGCCTATCCAGCATAGAAAGTGGACCATGGACCATGACTGAAGCACCATGACAAAATAGGGCCTAATTTCATTGCATACAATAAAGGATAAAGAGACAGAATACCTTGAAATAGTCAGCTGATTAGAGACAGCCAAAGCAGATCAGTTATTGGCAGGCTATACCTAATGCAAGGCGCTGTTGCTCTAGAGTAGTGATAGTGTTACTACCTCTAAGCCAAGAGCCCTGGCTTCTTCTTCTACCTGCACCAGAAGGGTGTAGTAACATCTCTATACAGATTCATTAGAAAGTATCGATAGCTGATGAAAATAATCCAGTATTTTGTGTGGAGAAATGATTATCTATGGATATTATGACTTCCAAAGAAAGGTATTTCATTAAAAACCCTCATTAGGGGCACTTAGCTAAACTTAAACCTCATGGAACCAAAGAGAGTTTTCTTGACTTGGATGGGAAATTGGTTAAGCAGAATAAATCAGAGTGTATGGATTATGGGTAGATAGTATAAATTTACAACATTGACCAGTTTTTTTCCAGCACCAAATCACCTGTAGTATTTTGGCAACACCTGATACTTGTACACCTGTGGTATTTTTTCATGTGGTATTTTGTTGCCTATTAACAATCACCAGTAAATCACCCATGATTTCCAATTGATTAATTTAGGTGCTAAACCCATTAAAGGCAATGCAGGTCATAAAGGTGAGGGAGGGGACTAAATCAAAATGGAGTCAGAAGGGGTACAAAGTAATTACTTTTTTTTATATCAACCTGTTCAAGTTTGTTTTATACACTTCTAACCCTGGGTCTCCTGGCTCGGAAGTAGGAATGCTACCATGAGCACTTACAAAGAGTTTTTTTTCCCTTTTTTATCATACCCAGAAATGTTATTACATACAACTGAACAACTTTCCCATCACCAAAATCACTGTGTCTTTGCTTTTATGTAAATTACTAACCACCACCAGTAATCACTCATGTAGCCAATTAAATACTGACTAGCAAAGTTTATTTTGTGGATGATGCAAACCACCCAAAATGAGGGCAGGTAAGAGGAGAGGGAGAGGGGGAGGGGGGCCATGTCAAAATGGACTTGGAAGTGGTACAAAGAGATTATCAATAGATTGATGGAATGGGAACAAACTGTGGCAAACACATTTAAATGTAAGTAAATGCTAGTTCATCCACTTGGACCTGAAAAAACGATAGAACTGAACACTTTCTAAATGGTGAAAAATGGTAGACACAGTTCTAAAAAAAGAATTTTGTGCTGAGATGCGTAGATCATTATAAAATCATTAAATTAGGGAAGTGATAGATTAAACAAAAAGGACAGACAGGTAAAGAAAGTAATCAAAAAGGTTGTATAATGTTGGTATTTATACATAGAGGATTACAAATGGGTAGGAGTTATTTTAGAACTATGTTTAGTCCTGATTGGAGCACACCTTGCATTGAGCAATGGTCATCACATTTCAAGCACATATTGCTCTTAAAGGGAGTGCAGTGTAGACAGTTAAAATTATAATCTAAGCTTCAAATAATAATTATAAGAACGGCTTACATAAATTAGGGTTGTATTCCCTGAACTTCTAAAGTTAAGGGGAGTATTAATCAAAGTTTAAGGTAATAAGGTACATAGAGAGAAACTGTGCTATTTGGGGAGTTCAGAGCTTGGGGGCAGAGTCTGAAACTTAATTCTGGGCCTTTCAGAATTGAAGTTGGATCACGCTCTACACTTGAGGGTGGTAGTCCAGGAAACCCATCTAGCCTGAATATTTGCTCTGTAAGAGGAAATAACTTGAAATAATCTCTAAACCATTCAGCTCTAGAAAATTTTAGGTGCAGAGCTAAAGTTTTCAATGCAAATATTGAAGTGTGCATTATAATTTTGGCATGGTTTGTGCTGATGATGAAAGTCTCTGCTGGATTGTGGAATGCTTTCCAGTTTTGGAACCGAGACCCCCCCGTGAGCAAAGAGCATATTGCTCATCAAATCCAATCTCTTCCCCCCCCCCCCCCCCCCCCCCCCCCCCAAAGTCAACGGGTGCAACAATGTAAACCCTCACTTAATCTTCTATTGTGTGGGAAAAGCAAAATAAACATAAAATTTGGGTAAAATCTCTAAGAAAGTCTTTACTGACTCCACAAGGTATTCAAAGAAAGAGACTAGGCCCCAAAATACAGCTAGCTAGCAGATCATTCTGTAAGACCAGAATAGTTTCCCTTTAAGCTATTTCAATTTCCTTGGAACACCACTGCCATCAATAGATGTTTAGAATGTTATACATTCCATGCCTCTTTCACCAAGTGTGGATTCACCTTCACCGTGCCCCTGTAATTATACCAACAGGGTATCTGTTTGCGACTTCTCCAGCTCTGTTTTCCCGGGTGTTTCTTTCCTTCTTCAATGGCTAATGGCCTAATTCTGGCCCTGTTAACTCCTTCGGATCTGTCCTGAACTTTTCTGATGCTGTTGGCCTGTCCTTTGCCTTATTTAATTCAAGTGGCCCTTCCTGAGTCACCCCCATCCTCATGGATTTTTTTGTCATGTGTCGGGCTTTTGTAACTCTCAATTCCCAGCCTTTCTACTGCTTCCCAGTGATTTAAATTACGTGATTCTTCCAGGGCCTCTCCAAACCTCATGCGGTTTGCTGTATCCTGTGGAGCTGCTGAAACTCTAATCCTTTCGCCCGCATGCTGCTGGCTTTCTTCAACCTTTCCATTTTGTGTAAACTATTGTTTACTGTTGGAGGGGAATATCTTGCTGGCAGCCAAATTGTTTCCCAATAAAATATCAAGTCATTCCATTAGCAAGCTTGGAACTTCACTTCCTGCTACAGGACCCATAACAAGTTCACACTAAGTCAGTTTTAACTAGTGGCATCTCTACACTCTTCACAATGAGCCCTATTATCATCCATTGTATCTTTCCATACTTTCAGTTGGAAAATCGTTTATTTTACCCACCAGCAATGTCTGCAAGTGCCCTGCATCTCAGAGAATGCTGATTGCTCTGTCTGGTGTTCTAAACAATCAGTGGTCGCTGTTCCTTTTGCCAAACTCCTGACAGCTATTCTGATCCAACAGTCATGCCTGAAATGACACAGACCACCTTTAAAGCTACAGATACTGGTTTTGCAACTTGAGTTCCTGAGAGACAGTGAAACCTGCAATTGGGTCATTTCCCATCACTTCCCATCGAGAATTTTCTTTAAATAGCCAATGGCATTTCTTGAATGCATTTACCTGAGATCACTCCGATCTCCCTCTTCAGTCTGTGATAGTTACCAGACCTCAGCTTCCCAAAGATTGTATGTTAGCTCAGCTCTCAGCCAGATTTGTTGTTACTGGGACCTGCTACTCATTGTTCCCATACATGCGTCTGGATTGGAAAGGGTACTGAATTTTGAACTCTTCAAGGTGAATTACCTAAATGAAGATTTTCACAGGTGGTCTCAGCATTATGTACCTGTAATCACTGGCCAAAGGAAAACTGCTTAAACCATTCACATTCCCAAAATTTCTGGTCATGACACTTCTGGAGGATATGGAATGTTTGCCCGTGTGCCTCTGGCACGTGTTGCTGCCTCTGAATCAGTGACACTTGCAGCAGGTAAGATGAAGTGCTATGAGCATTCCCTGTCAACCTGTTCTGTAACAGCAATGTCCATTGCTGGACATGTGACTTTAACTGCTGTGCTCGTCCTACAAAAGAGACAAAGACGGGATCCACCTCTTCCTCGTTACAGTACAGGCAAAAGGAACATGCTTGAATACTTCAGCTGTTAATTCTGAACTAGGTAAGGTTCCTCGACCATAGTTATTCTCCCATCTGAGCCTGCACTCTCAATTTGAACACCATTTCCTGGCATTCTGTCTCATTTTCTTTTTTTTTTCTTTCCTATCTCACCGTCTTTTGCCCTTCTGTGCCTCTCTTTCATTTTTGTGCAATTCTCTTCCCTCATTTCTGTTGGAATTCTAGTTGGAATCTCAGTCATTCCAATTTAGATTCATCTGCATCATTATCCTCAGTTTCCAACTCCAGATATTTTGAACCTTACTTTGTAGCTCATTTTGGGCAGAAACATATCTCTGAGTGCCTAATTACCCATTTTAATACTTCCAGGGACAACACGTCCATCTTATTTATCTTATTCTGTTCAACAAAATCTTTAACATTAATAATAGGTGTCGTGGCTCTTGTGCTGCACTGGTAGTGTCTCCGACTCTGAACCAGGAGGCCAAGGTTCAAGTCCAACCTGCTCTAGAGGCATGTCAACATCTCAGAACAGGTTAGAGTGATAGAATCATACAGCATGGAAATAGATGCTTTGGTCCAACCAAACCATAACAACCGTAATCCCAAACTAAACTAGTCCCACCTGCCTGTACTTGGCCCATATTCCTCCAAACATTTCATATTCATGTGCTTATCTGAACATCTTTTAAACACCGTAACTGTGCTCATATCAACCACTTCCTCTGGAAATTTATTACACACACAAATCACTCTGCATTTAAAAAAAAATGCCTCTCATGTCTTCTTTAAATCTTTCTCCTCTCACCTTAAAAAGTATGCTCCCTAGTCTTGAAATGATGGGAAAAGACATCTGCCATTCACCTCATATATATCCCTCATGATTTTATACATCTCAATAAAGTTACCCTTCAATCTCTTATGCTACAGTGAAAAAAGTCCCAGTTTATCCAGCCCCTCTTCATAACTCAAATCCTCCATTCCTGGCAACATCCTGGTAAATCTCCTCTGAACCCTCTCCAGCTTAATAATATCTCTCCTATAACAGGGCAACTGGAATTGGACACAGCACTCCAGAACAGGTTGTATCAACATCCTGTACAACCTCAACATAACATCCTAACGTGCATATTCAGAGGTCTGAACAATGAAGGCAAACATGCTAAAGGCCTTCTCAACAACTCTACCTATATGTGATACAAACTTTAAAGAATTATGAATCTGATTAGAAAATATTAAACATAGAAATTTTAGCATTTTAATATTACAGAACAAGAAAACGTTTTTAGAGTTTTTGAAGGCAGCTTTTGAAGGGATAATTTGTTATCATCCACTCCAATTATGTCATTTGCCTGTGGGAATGTACTACCAGCTGTACCCCCAAATTTATCTAAACCTGGTGACGGTTGAACTGGCTCTCCTCTTCAACCCTACCTCATTCAGTTACAATAGATGTTTTAATTTCTTTTAGGCACACATCCTTCCCATTAATTAAAACAGTACGAACGAAAATTGAGGAGGCAATTGATAAGATCTACTTGACTGAAAGAAAGTTGAATTTTTAAATTTACTAATTCCAAGAAAAGTGATTATGTGCAACGTCAAACGCACAGTTATAGCGTTTAATAAAGGTGAGAGACAACCTGGCGCAGAGAAGAAGAAGAAAGGTTATGCAGTTTAAAAGTCCTCAAGGCCTTGGAGGTGTTTGATTTTGACCGAAGACCATAACTATTAAATTGATAACTGGGATCCCCACATTGGTGAAATTTGTAATCATCCTTGAGTTTTTTTGTGAAAAATGTATCTCTGGTATGCATCTTCACTGGGTGCTGTTTTGGAGGTGACCCTCGCTGTGCCAATCCATATTTTTTTCTCACTAGTTTTGTTCATGTGCAGCTGTTGAAATAAGCTTCATCTGTGCGTCCCATCTTTGTCTCACATTGTCTCTCCTACTTAGATACCCTGCAGGCAAGCTTGTCCGATATGTAGCATTTATCGGGCATGTGTGATATACCAGTTTCCCGATGCCCTGATTCAGTGACTTGTTTAATATGTTTAGATAAGATGGCAATTTCAGTTCAGATGGTTTCCTGAACTTGCCTAAACTACATTCGGGTTTTTCAATTTGTTGAAACCCTTTTATCCCAGGAAAGGTCTCAGGTATTAAAATAAGATGATGGAAATTAAAAATTGATACATATTTTATATATATTTTGCTACTGTCATGACAATTTCAAATTTTCTAAGCAACCGGCCTCAAAAATGGGTTTGTGTTACAGAAGGAACTGCTGGATTTCAAGGTACAGAGCAGGTAGCAGAATTTCTACTTGGACAGTATTTGACCTTTCTTTTAAATTTCAGTTATGCCCCCTCTAAGTGTGCTTTTCTCCAAAGCAAGTGTAATTCATCCGGGAACAAAAACAGAAGTTGCTGGAAAAGCTCAGCAGGTCTGGCAGCATCTGTGAAGAAAAAATCAGAGTTAACATTTTGTGTCTGGTGACCCTTCCTCAGAATTTCATGCTTCTTGTTCTAAATCATGCTGTAAAATTTGGCATCCGTCTACCCAACATGCTCTGTCGTGCATTGGTAATCTTTATCAGGAAGGAAAACTGCAAAATACCACAAGAGTGTACATAATGTATGCTAAATTTATCATTTAAATTTGATGCTCTAACAAAACAGTGTAATATTCTATTTGTTCTTTCCTATAGTTACATAGTATAGTTTGTGTACATGTAACAAGTGACAAATTATGGCTCAATGGTTCCCTTATGTTCTGTAATGCTTTGTTATCACAACAAAATGTTCATAACAATGCTATGTGCCACACACTGGTCCAATCAATTAGTTTATTTCAAGTACACATTTTTGTACCACGCCTGAATTTAAGAATGATTTCTCAGACTCATTACTGAAATGATGAGCGACAGTTAAGCCATAAATGAAGCCCTTCCTGTTCTCCAGTCTAACCCTAACTACTTTGAATATAATCAGTGATATAGAGTAATGCTGTTCTTTCCTTGCCTGATAAGGTGCTTTAATCTCAAGAAATCCATTCCCGACAAGAACAGTTCTGTTTGCCATGGCATACATACCCATTCCCTATCCAGCTAAACCGTCAATGACAGAAGTATTAATGTATAAAGTAGTCAAATAAATTTGCAAATGTGATTGAATATTTTGTTCAGATGCAATCGCTTTATGTAATGGAATGACTACCAATATTTTTCATTAATTATATGTTAAATTCCACGCACATTGTTAGTGAAACAGACATATGACACTCTTTTTGTGCATCCAACATCATCAGAGATGATTCAGCTGAGAAAGAAATCTCCACCTGAAGAGGTTTATTGTGACAATAAAATACACACACACACTTTCACTCACATTCAGTCTCTCACTCGCTTACTCTGTCAGGACTCACATGTATCCAACGGTGCTGACGTGTTTTCTCTTGCTGGGTCTCTCATTCATTAACATTCACATCTTGTTCCTTTCACTTACACGATTGTTCAGTTACATCCTGCCTCTCATCCGTTATTGTAAAAATGGTGCATAGGGACAGTGGCTGTTCAATCATTCATAGATATATCAATTATTGAATGAGGTGCAATTTCTGACCCCAAATTGTGATCTCACAACGGAACTGTCAAATCTCATGTTTTTGTTTTGGAGGCAGAGTCAAAAATGTCTAATGGGAGCAATAAGTGGCGGGTGAAACTGGAAGCCAAATCAGTGCAAATTGACATGGAAAGGGTGAGTGTTAGATTTGAGGAGGATGGGTGAAGTGGGAGGAAGCCAATGATTGCAACCAGCAGATGCTGAGCAAAGTGACTGGATTGTTCAGGTGGATAACGATAGCTGCTGTATTTTGTATCTTCAGTTTCATCAAAATAACAGACAATCAGTAGCAATTTCCCCTGTCTCACTGGGGATGCATCCTGGATGCGCACAAGGACAAGCTGATGGTCTGTACTGAAGCCTCCAATTCTCATAGTTATTTCTTTCTAACGACAAAGAATGTCTCTTAACAGCCTAAGTTCCACACATTGTCCAGAAAATGTTATTGATGAAACCCCCACCAAACCACAAGCCACTGTTTCCACAACTACACTGGTAGTTGGCCTATGTTGGATTTATCTATCTCTATATAGCTCAGCCATTAATTTAATCTTCCTGATCAGATTCCTGTTGTTGTAACAGAATCAGACAAGTAATAAGATAACTTAAAAAAAAAAGTTCTTCCAATAAATGTTTCAACAGTTCTATACCAGTCAATTTAACTTCATTATTATAGCAGCTGGTGAAAACTAATTCAATTGAAATGGAGACCTCCAAGCAAGAAAATTTGATCACCATGCTACTGGTGCCATAGTTCACAAACATGATCTGCAGACCATTTAAGGGATTTAGCAATAATGTCTCTAGTGGATGAGAGACAGAAAATTTGAATGGGGCAGAAAGAGAAAAGAAGAAAAGGCAAGCTGTCTGGTTTGTATAAATTAGCAGTGGTTAGTCCTTTGCAATGTTAGGAAGATTTTGGCTATGGAACTGTCAATCAAGTTCAAAAACCAGAGTTTCTTGACTTTCTTCACCATTGGCACACAGTAGTCACAGTGTGTACATCTACACAATGTGCTGCATGAATTCAACAATGTTGCCCTGATAGCAGCTTTCAAAACCGCAGCATCTACAAACTAGAAAGGCAAGCACAGCAGTTCTTGTGAACACCACCATCTGCGTATTGCTGCTAAACCATACAACTTCTTCACTTGGAATTACATCACCAATCCTTCATCATAGCTGTGTCAAAATGCAGGAACTCCCTTAACAGCATTGTGGTTGACACTGCAACTCAAGAACCACAGCAGTTCAAGAATGTACATCGCTATCACCTTCAACAGAGCGATCAATGAGAAATAAATGCTAGTCTAGCCGACACCTTCCACATCCCATTAATGCTTCGTTTTAGAAATCTGCACCCTCTGTTTACAGTGACAGTCGTTCAACTGATAATGTGTTGTGTTTTTAAGAATGCTCACACAATGCATTCTCAGGTGCTATGGTGTTTTTATGCACCCCCTTCATTAGTACTAGTTGAGAATTAACTCCTGGGGTTTTCATTACTGTCTGTTGCAATTCCACATTCACCAGTCAATATACACATTGGGCTTCATACCTCTCCACAAAGATTACCCTTTTCAGAATTTTTGTATATAGCGCCATAGCGTTTGCCCATCTTGCAAGCTGGACGCAGAAATAAAATGCATCAAAGCTGCCTTGCAGGACAATAGCAAGCATGACCAGATCATTATTTGATGTGTATCACGCAAACTTGCAAATGGACAAAAGACTGTTGCTTTTAGATCTGAGGAGTGCCTGGCCTACCTTTAAAGATCACCTGTTTTTGGACTGTGAAGGAAAACATGGGAAAATGCACTGATTTACACCAAGAGCTGTGGAACAACTTGTTTGCGGTGTTAAAGTGAGTTGCTGGAACTCATTGTGATTTGTATCTACAATATTGCCTTATTCAAACAGTAGGGGAGAATTTTAGGCACTATAGCTCCATGGCCGTTTTGTTCAGACATACATTTTTGACTGTTCTATTTAATTATGAGTGTTCAGGAGTGCTCAACATAGTAACAACTTCTTGACTGGCTCCTAGACAAGTAGCTACTTGTACAGTAGCTACAACTTTGTGTATGCACGATGCAAGACAAACACCCACCTTGCAAAGAGAAATTACCTAAATCTCGCTCTCTCACTCTGTTTGGATGACTAAATAAAAGAAATTTTGGAACAACTAGTTACTCGCTCTATCTCTGCCAATTCCCTTCTGGAAATGAATAGCCCAAAAACCACCTTTAGAGACACTGAAAGGATTAACCTTCAACTTGTGAATGAAAGATTGTGAATCGGGGTACCTACAATCTCTTGACCTAGATAGAGTCATAGTCATAGAGGTTTACAGCACAGAAACAGGCCCTGCAGCCCAACTTGTCCATGTCATCCAGTTTCCTCTCTCCTTTCACCTTAAAAGTGTGCCTTCTTCTAAGGGGAACAATTGTTTTCCACACATCCTGTCCATATCCCTCATAATCTTACACACCTTCATCAGGTCTCCCCCCAACCTTCTCTTCTCTAAAGGAAACAACCCAAACTTATTCAGTCTCTTTTCATAGGTAAGATGGTCTAATCCAGTGAATCTCATTTGTTAACCCTCCAGAGTATTCACACCATTCCTATAATGTGGTGACCCAAACTGCACACACTACTCTATCTGGGGCATAACCAAAGTTCTATGCAGCTCCAACATTATCTACCTATTTTTATAATCTATGCCTCAACTGATAAAGACGTGTCGCATACGGCTTCTTAACTTCATGTTGACCTACCCTGCCACCTTCAGGTATCTGTAGACAGGTTCCCGAAAATCCTTCTGTTTCTCTGAGCTTTCTAGTATCCTGTCGTTCAGTGAGTATTCCCTTGTGGTGTTACTTTTTCCAAAGTGCAACACTTATAAGGGTTAAATTCCATTCTCCACTGACCAGGCCAATCCATCTATATCCCCCTAGAACTTAAGACCTTCCTCCTCATTGTTAACCACCTGGGTAATCTTTGTGCCATCCGCAAGCTCACTTTTCATTCACCCCTCAACAGCCCCAACCTGTGTAACACCCTCAACTATATATTCTATGTATATCACAAAAAATAAGGAACCCAGCAATGATCCATTGGACACCAGCCTCCAGTCACAAAAACAGCCTTCTACCAACATCTTCTGTCCCATACCATTAAGCCTATTTTGGATCTACCTTGCTAACTTATCCCATGTGCTTTTACCTTCTTTATTAGTCTCCCATGCAGGACCTTGTCAAAAGCCTTACTGAAATAAACTACAACTGTACTGCCTTCATCTACACAACTGTCACCTCCTCAAAAAATTCAAACGGATTTGTTAAGCGTGACCTCACTCTGACAAAGCCACACTAACTATCCCTGATCAAACCCTTACTCTATAAATGGAGATTAATTTTCTCCAAAAGTTTCTCTACCACAGATGCGAGATTCATTGGTCTGTTGTTCTCTCATTTATCTCTACAATTGTTCTTGAAAAGTGAACCACATTAGATGACCTCCAGCCCTCTGGCACCTCCACTATGGCCAGAGAGGAATTAAAAATTTAGGTCAAGGTCCTGGTGATTTCTTCTCCCATCCCCCATCCAGTCCTGGGGATTTATCCACTTTTAAAGCTGCCAAAACTTTCAATGTCTCCTCACTCTTTATACAAGAATCTTACAGTCCATCATCATCTTAAGCTCTGAAACTACATCCTCCTCCTGAGTAAAGACAGATGTGAAGTAATGATTTAACAATTTACCGGTGTCCTTCATTCTTTAGCCAATTCTGTCAAACATGCTACCTCGTTAGTCACTAAGATTTAATTTTGCTAACAGATTTATTATGTGATGGGGTGCAAAATGCCAATTTCCATTTGGCACTAATCAAATGGACAATCATCAGAGGAATAACATCGTAATCCTCCAATCTTCAGGCAAGAATGACTTATGAAAGTGATATTTGAGATTGTGAGCCAAGCACTCATAATTTGCATCCCTACTCCCTCAGTAATCCAGGATACATCCTATATTTTATCCACATTGATAATTGGAAAAGTTTTAAAACAATTTAATTCTAATTTTAATTTCATTTTAATTTTTAAAAAAGTACCCCTTAGTTACAAAGTGACTCACATGAGGACATGTCCTTTCCACATGCACCTTGTCAAGACCACTCAGGATTGTATGCACTTCAATAAAGTCACTCCTCATTCTTTTAAACTCCAGTGGAAACAAAACCAACCTGTCCAACTTATTCTCATACGACAACCGACAATTCTGAATATCAATCTAGCAAACCTCTCATGAACTTTCTTGGGTCAAATGCACCCCAGTGAATGTCAAACAGATTCATGCAATATTATGGTTTTCACTCAATGAGGCACAAATTCTTCATTAACTGATTCAAAGAAGAGAATGTTAGCACTAAGGTAATGCTTAGGCATAAGACAAAAGTAACAGCAATAGCATGGTACCTATGAAAAGAGAAATAGAATGGATGTAATGTCTAGGCAGAGAAGTTAAATCTCAGTGAAGACTGAGCCAACCAAGAAAAAGTCATTTCAATTCCATTCAATGTCTTCTGTTCCTTGTCAGAGCTGTTATGAAATAAGATTGCCCCTTCAGCAGTCAACAAGTTGAGATTTATAATCTTCCCATTGCAATTTAGTTAGTATTACTATTATATCAACTTTAATAATTGATAAATTATACGATAGAAGAATGCTATGATAAGGTCGCAGTTTCATCTGTTTCTTGCATTTTAATAGAGGTGATCAGAGACATTGTTGGATACAGTAGCAGGAGAAGGCTTTCTGTACAGAGGTTGAAGCAAAAAGACAGTCAGGAAGAGAGAGAGAGAGCTTATTCAAGAGTCAATGATGTCCAAACACAAAGAGAGACACGAGTACGCAAGGCTACATTGTCCATGTTGTTGGATTAATGCTTTCCATTAAGGATTAACGGTTCCAATTAAATAGTGCAAAATGTCATACAAATGTAGGAAGTGTCCACTATTATTGTTAATATTAATTTCTGGGCTTAGGCAGCAATGAGGATGACTTTGCAAGTAATTAGATACATACAGACACAGAAATCGCCCCGTGAGAGGCTGAACAGCTTAAAAAGCAGGGGAAGAGGCATGTGAGGAAGCGGATGCTGAGAGGCGACACACTGCAGGGTGCAGGTGACGCCAGGGTGGATGAGCAAGATACCCTTGGAAGGGTGCTGGCTGAGTGACGCCTGAAAAGTGGAACTTGGCAAAGTGGATTCTGCCAGTCATTGACGTAATCGCGAAATAACAATAAAAAGCGGATGGCAGTGAATGGGACCAGCAGCTTCACAACCCGCCTGTTTGATATCGAGCGGTGAGTACAGACATGGTTGGGAGTCAGCAAATCCTCCTGAGTTCTGCTTGCATTCGATAGACAGTGAATGCATTTTTGTTGTGGTGCAAACACGCATTGCAACTTTTTTTTCTTTTGCAGTTCAGAACTGTTCGAAGCGCAGAATTTTCTTTTATTTAAAATGATGCATTTTTAAGAAAGTTATTCTGTCATGTTATAATGTTCCTAACTGGCTGCGCTCACTTATTCCCCGCAGCGCTTAGCTCAAGCTCCGTCCACTACCCATCGGCAAAAACTTGCCCCCTAGCCATCGTGAGGGAATGAAGCTGCTGTCGGTTTGCTGTATCTTGTGCCTGTTGGTATGCCTGGCGTTTCCTGACGCGGATTCTCGAGTCCAAGGCTCCTCGGTGGAGGTCAGAAGTAAGTGATCGCTTTATTCCTGAATTGCATTAGTAAAAGGTCAGCGATCAGGAGGTCTCTCCAACTCATCCAAACGAATAAGAAAGAAAAGGGACAACTTTTGCTTATTGAGATTGTAAAAGGCAGGCGGATAAACAGTATTATAGTGCTACCAAGTATCCTTTTCCATGCCTGGTTATGGTTGGTGAGAGAGTGTTGCTTGAGTTACATCGGGTCATTTTGCCCAGCCCAGGATGTTACCCATCTTCAACAAAAAACTTGTGCCTTTATAACAGCTTTCGATTGGAAAAATAAATCCAAAGTGCTTCACAGAGGGCACAAATCAAATTTGACACCAAAAACAGGCATTTTGGAGCAAATGGTCAAAGAGACAAGTGTTAAAGAGCATCTGAAAGAAAGACTGGTAGAGAGGTTTAGCAAGATAATTCCACTGTTGATGACTTATCAGGACATAATGAGTACACAGTAGCCAATATTCCAGATTAATGGAGGGCGAGGCAAGATGTGCAGACCTGGCAGCTGAGATTCTACTTCATTAGAGAAATTGTTCTCCCTTAACTGGAACCATGTTTCCTGCAAGTGTGGAAATATGAACAACATACTAAAAACAAAATACTAACTTGCGAAGACCTAGCTGAATGTTATTGAGTTGCTGCTAACACCATGGCAATGTCAGAGCTTTGAACAACAGGAAACTTTATGCTGTACTTTATTGTAATTGCATTTAGGCTGCAGCTGGTCAGACAAACTCAACTTGATGTCAAGCTACCTGCTGCAGATAGCTCTGCAATAATTTTTAAAATGTAATCCATTCAACCTCATACCTTCAAACCCTGTCTGGGGGATTCTAAAACCAAATCACTTAGTGTTTTTTAATGTATAGCTAGCCCACTTTAAAAACATTTATGAAGTATTCTTGATTTAGAACATAAACTCTAGTTTCTAAACAAATTGATCACTTTTGTGAGAATTCAGAGCTTTATTATGGCATGTATGAAATTTAAAAAGCTTCAAAGTTCTGTTTTATCATTAAGAAATAGCAAGATGGATGTTGTTTTTATCACTGCAATAGGATTTCTGTAAATTGTGGATTTTTGAAAATGGTTAACAAACATTATTTGTATTTTTAGTAAAGTCATGGAGAAATTCAGCATATTTTCCATCATCTATGGTAATTTGCTTTCAGTACCATTTTATTGGTGGGTGCCATTGCCACATTGATCAAAGTGCATTAGAAAGTTCAAAATCCTAAGGAAGAGGGAATAGGTTTGCTTCTCTGGGGATTTCTCACAGGACATTGCAGGGCCTTTCTGCCTGAAATTTAATCCTATCCAAAATAGTCCCTGCCAGTTACAGAGGGTCAAATAAAATTAATTTCTGTGACCTCAGTTCAGAACAGTCCTAGCCATTGATAACAGCACCTAATGTTGCACACAGTTCTGCACCATTATTGCTCCAAACTGTTACTGTCATTTTATAAATGCCAGTGAATAGCTGTAATGAGAGATTGTGCATCTGGAGCTGCTTCTCTTGAAGTTGCAGCAGAGGAATATTGAAGGTGCAGAGTAAGAGGAACATAATTGCCTCCAACTTGGGAACATATGTTGGGACAACAGCAAAGGAACTTTGTCTTGCATCTCAATTGTGCTTCAGGATTGGACTCAGTGGGGTAGTATTATGGGAGAACTTTAGATAATGTAGGGAGAATCTCATTCTGCATTTAATCCATTCTGCATCTAAACTGGACAAGGTTGTCAAAGCAGAATAGAAATGATTTAATTTTCAATCTTGTCCCCAACAAACATGACAGAGAAGTACAAACTCGGGGCTCTGTACCCCTGCACTGATGTTCTCAATTCATGATTTTAAAATTTGTCAAGGAAATTTTTAAAACAGGAAGATAATTAGTATGTCAAATTGTAAAGGCCAGTGCAACTTTCACCTAATCTCTTTTTTTGCTTTTCATCATTATATCAAAATTCTCCAGGAGCAGCCACAAGAGAGGTGAGGGTTGAGATTTGGTATTTTAAAAAAGAACTATACAAGCTGTTGCTGAGAAAAGATAAACAGAGGTGATACACTGTAGGTCAATCATAACCTGTACAGAGAAATTTAAAGTTAATGGAGCAAAATATTTTGAAATGGTGCTTTGTTCAGCCTCATTTACATTACAGCACTACTACAAATTTAACAACCCTCAACTTTTTAAACTCATAAATTAAATGTCATGATTTTATATCTGCTGTGAATTTTTGGAGTGGGAAAGAGGATGGCTTGAGGGGGAGCTGTTGGATGCAGTTGAAGCATGAACAAGTTGCTCTTCCAATACGCCAGTATATAAAAGAACCACACAATGTTGCATGAACACTATAGGCAAGGCCGAAGTTTAATCCTTGGGCTTTGCTGCATTGGTTCATCTTACTGAGGACAATGACCAATACGCTACTAATTGGTCGAGGAAGGAATCAATTCCAAAGATCCTGAACCTGATTTTTTTCCCTAGAGGTCTATATCAGAAAGTCAATATAGATAAGGTTTTCGTAAGAGGACAAAATCAAGCTCAGTTGTGTTAACTCTTTCAGTCATGTAGGTCTGCCTTATTTATTGCACATGGTTATAGCAAAAATGACCTCTTAGCTGGGTGCAAAAGCGCTCTATTTTGGAAAGTTAAATATTTGAAGTGAAATGTGATAAAGCTAGCAGCTGAAATGAGTGAAAGAAAAGACAAAATAAGTGAGAAAGCAGTGAACAACAAGACCAAGTTTGGGTTTTAAAGTCTTGCCATTCTAGGAGGAAATGAATGATTTTAAGTACAAGACAAAAGGAAGAAAAATAAAGTTGCACGGATAGCTTTGCCGACTATCTCAACACAGTTGGACATTCTTGTTGACTTAGCATTAGTAAGAGTATTTTTCCTGCCCCGCAAAAGAAATGGCAGTGCTGATGAGAACCTTAAATGATTATTAAGAGAAGGGATTTTTTTGGTTCTATTTTTGCTTTGAATGATAATGCATATCAGTCAACTTAAAATCTATTTAATTGTGAAATTGTTTGAAAATATGAATAAAATTAAACACATTGCCTTAAAAGCTGTGGTGCTGATTGAAATTTGTAACTTGAAAACACGGTTTGAAGGGAAGCCCTTGGATTCAAGTGCTCTGCAGGATTTGTTAAATTAGTGGATTTTAGCTTGTAAAGGGGAATAGTTTATTGTGTGATTGGTAAATTGCACTATTGACATATTCAACTTCTATTTTTAAATCAGTTTAAAATTGTCTATTAAGTTACTAAAGAATGGTTTGATAGTAAACTTCCACCTAATTGAAAACACATCGCGTTAAGTGTTTTATGCTTTCAATCAATGTTCCAACTGAATTGCATTTATGTTGCTAGATGTGACATACTAACATTGTAATGTGCTGCCTTATACTAATTTACATCAGCATAGGTCTCATGGCTAATCTTGTGAGACCCCGATTAGGTATCCCAGGCTCATTAAATTTGTAAATAAGGGCCTTATGCTTGCCAAAGGCGCCTAATGTACTGTTATGTAGCCCACTCAAATATTGCTTCCATGATTTATCTGGCAGGGCAGTCAAAACTTTCTCATTTGGACTGTGGCTGTATTGACTGACATGTGACAAGTGTGTTGCTAAGTCCCAAGGATAAATTACTGTTGATTCCAGCGTGTTTAGCTGCAAAACTATTCCAGACTAATTTTGACTTCCTTGGAACTAATTGAGGTTTTCAACATTGTGAATAGAATTAGCAAGGTTGATCAAAATAAACTGTTTACTGCATTGAAGGAAAAGTAAACACAAAATTTAGCAATTGTGGATTAAGGGAATTCAACTGGAACATCATATGGAGGATATCGGAGTTTAGCGATAAATTAGAGGAGGGCATTAAATGCAAGTATCATAAACACAGAATGAAAAGTTTCAAGATTTGTGAATTTTGGCAGTGAGGGCAAGGATTGGGGCATATAATCAAATGAAATATGAAAATACTGGTGACCTTAATGGTTTTCTCTTGCACCTAAGACTTCAAGAATTCTTATTTCTATATATTTGTTAGATTAAACACTTTGCAAAAGCTTTAGCTTACTTTTCATATATATATTTATATATGTTTATACATTCATACATATATATATTAAAAAAAATCATTATCCATTTTAAACAAATTCTTTTTAAATTTACTTAAATCCTTTGATTTTGTTTTATGTTTGCATATGTAGGCTTCTGAAAGGACAGATGGACATCTGTTGCCAGGTCAACACTAGAGCCACTGTAATAGCAGGAAGTGTACAAAACAAGCTGTTTGCGATTATTTTTCTGACCTCATATTTTCTTCCCTTTCATATGACGATGTTTGATCCATGTCTTATCTTCCATCAGTTTTAAGATCAAGAGCTTCCCTTGCACAATAGTAGCTTTTGATGTCCATTTTAAAACTCCTTTCCACCCCTTATGAAGTCATACAGCATGGAAACAAACCCTTTGGTCCAACCAGTCATGCTGACCATGTTCCCAAACTCTCGCGATCCCACTTGCCTGTGTTTGGCCTATATCCCCCCAAACCTTTCCTATTCATGTACTTATGCAAATATCTTTTAAAATGTTGTAACTCTATTTACATCCACCATTTCTCTGACAGTTCATTCCACACATGAACCAATGTCTGTATAAAAAAAAGTTGCCCCCATATGCTTTTTAAAACTTTCTCCTCTCACCTCAAAAATATGTCCCCTGGTTTTGAACTCCCCCACTCAAGGGAAAAGACCTTTGCCATTCACTTTATCTATGCCTCTCATGATTTTATAAACCTCTGTAAGTCACTGTCCAACCTTTTATGCTCCAATAAAAAAGTCCCAACCTATCCAGCCTCTTTTTATAACTCAAACGGTCCATTTCAAGCAGCATCCTGGTAAATCTTTTCTGAACTCTCTCCAACTTCATATATCCTTCATATAGCAGGGCGGCGAGAACTGCACTCAATGCTCTAGAAGAGGCCTCACTAATGTCCTGTACAACCTCAACATGGCTTCCCAAATTTTATACTCAGAAGTCTGAACAATGAAGGCAAACATGCTAAACACCTTCTTAACCATCCTGTTTATCTGTGTTGCAAATTCCAAAACTCTAGGTCTCACTGTTCTGTACCTTCAGCCAGGGCCCTTCCATTAATTGTAAAAGTTCTGCCCTTCCTTTTCCAAAATGCAAACCTTGCATTTCTCCAAATTAATCTCCATCTGCCACTCCTGAGCCCATTGACCGAAGTGATCAAAATCTCTTTGCAATCTTAAATAACCTTCTTCACTGTCCACTGCTCCACAAATTTTGGAGTCATGTGCAAACTCACTGACAATGCCTTCAATATTCTCATCCAATTTTTTCATATAAATACAAACAAAAGTGGACTCATATACCAATCCTTGTGGAACACTGCTGGTCACAGGCCTCCAGTACGAAGAACAATCCTCCACCACTACCCTCTTTCTCCTATCATTCAGCCAATTTTGCATCCAATTGTCAAGCTCACCCTGAATACCACGTGATCTAACTTTACCAAGTAGTCTGCCATGCAAAATCTTGTCAAATGCTTTACTAAAGGCCATGTAAACGGTGTCTACTGCTCTGCCCTCATCCATCTTTTTTTGATTACTTCCTCAAAACCTCAATCAAGTTTGTGAAACACGATTTCCCTCACACAAAACCATGCTGGCTATCCCTAATCAGTCTTTCCTGTCCAAGATACATGTAAATCCTATCTTTCAGAATCAGTAGCATAGTGGTTAGCACTGCTGCCTCACAGCGCCAGGGACGCAGGTTCAATTCCACCCTTGGGTGACTGTCGGCGTCGAGTTTGCACATTCTCCCCGTGTCTGTGTGGGTTTCCTCCCACAGTCCAAAGATGTGCACGTTAGGTGGATTGGTTGTGCTAAATTGCCCGTAGTGTTCAGGGATATGTAGATTAGGTGGGTTATAGGGGGATGGGTTTGGGTGGGTGCTCTGAGATTTAGTGTAGACTTGTTGGGCCGAAGGGCCTATTTCCACATTGTAGGGATTCTATGATCTATGAAATAACCCACCACCAATATCAGGCTCACAGGTCTATAATTCCTGGGTTTCTTCTTATAGCCTTTCTTAAATAAAGGGCCCAACGTTAGCTACCCTCCAGGCCCCTGGCACCTCACTTGTGGTTTTAAATGATACAACTATTACTTCTTGGCTCTCCGCAATTTCTTCCCACAATTTTTTTTTCATTCATTCATGGGACAAGAGCATCGCTGGCTAGGCAAGCATAGCCCATCCCTAGAGGGCAGTTATGAGTTAGCCACATTGCTGTGGGTCTGGAATCACATGTTGACCAGACCAGGTGAGGGTGGCAGTTTCCTTCCCTAAAGGACTTGATGGTTAGTGAACCTGATGGGTTTTTCCTGACAATCAGTAATGGATTCTCAGTCACCATTAGACTTTTATCTCCAGGTGTTTCGTGAATTCAAATTCCATCATCTGAATTTGAACCCAGGTCCCCAGAACATTACCTGAGTCTCTGAATTAACATTCCAGCCTTAATACCACTCGGCCATTGCCTCCCACTTGATCAGGTCCCAGAGATTTGCCCACCTTTATGTTTTTCAGGACCTCCAGCACTTCCTTTTCTGTAAGGGGGACTGTTTTCAAAACATCAATATTTATTTCCCTGAGTTCTCTAGTCTCCACTTCTCTCACCACAGTAAAAACTGATACAAAATATTCATTTAATATCTCTCCCTTCACCTGAGGTTCATCACATAGAAGACCTTGTGGATCTTTAAGGGGCACAATTCTCTCTCGAGTTGCTCTTTTGCTCTTAATGTACTCCTAGAATTTCTTTGCATTATCCTCAACTTTATCTGCCAAGGCTCTCATATCCTCTCTTTGCCATCCAGATTTTCCTCTGAAGAGAGCATTTGATTTCCATTGTCCATACCTAATAAATGATTCTTTCTTATTCTTGACTAGAACCTCACTATCTTTATTCATCCATTGTTTCCAAATGTTACCAGCCTTACCCTTTACTCTAACAGGTACATAATGCCTCTGAACTCTCGTTATGATACTTTTAAAAGCCTCCCACTTGTCAGTCGTTCCATTACCTGTGAACAGTCTACTCCAGTCAACTTTTGAAAGTTCTTGTCTGATACCATTAAAATTTGCTTTACTCCAATCAACAACTTTACAGAAGGCTTATCTTTTTCCATTGCTATTTTAAAACTAATAGAATTATGATCACTAGTGTTGCCCTACTAATACTTCAGTCACCTGCCTTGCCTTGTTACCCAAGAGAAGGTCAAGTTTTGCTCCTGCTCTTGTAGGTACATTTACATATTGATAAAGAAAATTTCTTGAACACATTTAACAAATTTGTTACCATCCAAGCCTTTAACTCTATGGCAGTCCCAGTCAATGCTTGGAAAATTAAAATCCCCTACTATTACAACCATACTATTCTTACTTATGTCTGAGATCTCTCTACATAATGGTCCTCAATTTCCCTCTGATTATTGGAGGGGGATTGCTATACATTTCCATCAAGTTGATGATCCTTAACATCAAAAATGAACAGTTTGCTAATGCTCATAATGTTGTTCTAGATATATAAAACAATATAGAAACTGCTGAAAATTACACAAAGGCAAGGTGTAAAAGACTTCTGATACGCTTAGAACTTATGAATCACTATCTTCATGACCAGAGGCATATCATTTTGAAGCAAAGTGAAAGACAGTCTGATGCAGACATTTTTCATTGCATTATATCAGCTGTAACAGACTTCATATGCTGTTTATATAAATCTTTATGCCTTGTTCACAGATGCTGATATCGATTCCTCTTGGTATACCGGACGTGGAATAAGGCCTGTGGGCCGTTTTGGAAGGCGGGGACTAACCCTGGAAAACATCAGAAAATATGAATTTGGCACTCGTCGTGTCTGTATCCCAATTGAAGAAAGTGAAGAATCCAACCAGGATGATTAAATTAAGCTCCTGCCTATAACTCTATTCTCACAAAGCCAGCTTCATTTTTTCTCAACTTTATTTCTGTAATTGTGTAATAAAAAAACTCTCAAATAACTATCAAAACATGAACAGTATTAAAAAGACAAGGTTCATCTTGTGTGCAAAAGCAAAACTTTAACGTTGACTGCTGAAATTTCAACTGAAGTAGTTTCAGAGTTTCAACTCAATTAGAAATCAATGTGCATCCACACTTCTGTGCCTACCATTGTCATTTGGTGTTATTTGCCAGGATTATAGGGAACTGTTTAAGAAATAGCTGAACCATGTCAGAAATTGTGGTACTACATTTCCCTAAACCAGCAGTTCTCACTCATGCCTTAGATTTCCATTCGCTGTTTGTTCCAACTACGTGTCTTTTCTATCTTCCTGTTTTCTTTCTCTGCAAAATTTTGATTCCTCTTCAATGATTTTCATTTCTTTTTCAGTTGTTGCATTTTAAAAATGTTTTGCTCAGATTCAACTCCAAAACTATTCTTTTCAGTGAAAGTAATGAATATATAATTTGACCTTAAGACTATCCTGCATTGAGCAAGATTGGTCAATATATGTGAAATGTAAAGTTTCCTATATTGTGGAAGCACTGTCGAAGACATTTCACGCAAATATTGGTAAAATCGTAGCATATTCTGTCTTCTTGATTCATACACCTGCTACTTTGACAGCAAATTGCCATCTTCTGTTCATAGTAGCCAAAACGTAAAACAGAAGAAAACTAACAATGGTGTTCTTCAATAGTTATGGTTAAGGTACCTTATTGATACAAAACAGAAATCTTTTTATTCTAACTTTCACTAATGTGGTACCTTCCTGAAAGTGCTTGTTGACATTTAGATTTCAAATCTGAAAAGTTTTTCCTCTGTAAGTGTTCTATGCTACTATAAGCTTAAACCAATTTAACAATTTTTCTAAGGGTTTTTTTGTTACCTTTTTATGACTTTTAAAGCATGATGCAAAGCAGTGAGTCTGAGTCCTGTATTAGTGTTTGCAACAACCATGTGGGTCAGAAATCTAATCTACCAATTTTCCTATTTCTTCCAAGGCTTTCACTAGCTCTTGGCGAGATTGTTGTTGTATCACTGTGGAACATTGTATCAGGCTATTGCATTGCCTCCAGTCAAAAATGTCGTTTTAATGACGTTGGTGTGTTTCCCAGTAATTGAGATGGGGGTGGCGGGGGGGGGTGGTGGGGAAATGAGTGTAGTTTAAGATAAAGTGACAGTTTTTCTGTAGGAATAAATTGATGCTAATTCAACTTTTTGCCTCTTCATGTTTCCAGCTTATTAACCTAGTCCATTTGTATACATAATGTAGCCAGCTGTTCATTTTTCTTCACCTGAAGCTTCGTAGTGCTCCATTTATCTCTGGGCTTGGCCTTGGGATGTTATGAACAAAGATTCAAAAGCATTGTCTTTCCTTGCTCTCCTAAGATTGCTTTAATATAATTATCAATCCCATTCCTCTGGAGAAGTATCTGGCATCCATTTCATTGTCTAGGGTTACTAAAAAACACAGCTCTGATGGTTGCTTTATACAAAAACTCCTGTCAACAAGTTCAAAATGTGTGGATGTCAAGGGAAGACAGGTTTTGCACATGGATATAGTAACATCTGGAAAAGAATTGTATTTCATACTACTGACATTGCTAAATGTAAAGTGTAAAATGTGTATTGAATAATGGCCATCTGTCAAATGCTTGACATAGGATGTTTACAGTAAACATCTCAAGCTATTTGATCTTAAAGATAAAATACTGTTGGAACATCTGTTGCCTCTGAAGTTCAGCAATTTCATTTTCCTTTTCAGAAGTACCTTTGTGTTAGTTCTGCATTTGATGAGGTTGTGGTGTGATTGTATATTCAGGTGAAGCATGTACTGTGCAGAAAGATTACATGTTGTTAGAAAAGTTTTATTTAAAGGAGTTTCAATTGTAAGTGCCAAATTTAAGTATTGCAAGACTAGAACTACTTTTTTCCTGCTGTTTTTCATTAATGTTATCATTCATTTTATTAACATTATCATTGGAGAACTTGTCTGAAGAAGTTATTGAGCTGGTATTGGGTGGAAACTGGTTTGAACATACACACATAATAAAGCAATACCCCTCTGTATCACATTGTATTCCACTGTTCATCTTGCTCCTTTGTTTTGCAGATTAGGTGACTAATGGTCCCTGTATTGATGGATTTTATCAACCTCTGCCTATTCTGTGACATCATCCAGCTAATCTTCTAATCTTTTGCTATCAGTTGTTTTCAGTTAGATAATGTGCCCACATTAAGAATAATTCCATGATCTTGTGTTCCCAATGGACCGTTCTCTATTGCAGAGTTACCTACAATAGAGTGCCATACTTATCCTCTGTCTTCTCTTAGTAATTCAAGAGTCCTTTCTTAAATTACACCAACTGATTCATCTGTAGCACAATAACTCAAAAACTTCCACTCTTCAGAGCCAGACTTAACCACAGAACACTACAGTATTACACATTATTATCAACCTAATTTTACAGTTATACAGAAATGTCTTCAGGCTGTGAAACAACTTTTTCAATTGTTTTGTTTTATTTGTCCATCTGTTAGCCTGCGAAACAAAACAAATTGATCAACTTTGTTGATTTCAATTATTAATTGGTTAAAGCTTTCCTTGTGTTGTGATTACCATTGATTTTTGTCTTAATTTAACTTAAAATAAATTCTAAACATCTGATTTACTTTCTGCCTTCTTGCAGTACTTTGGTTCAACTAATCTGCAACCCAATCAATCACTACTTTGCTGTATTCCGATGTCAGGTTTTGATATCCCTTTTTATGACCCTCTGTGTGTCTTTCACTTTTGGGAAATGCAGAGTTATGCGGCAGGAGTTGGGCCTGACTGGGATGCTCATTGGAGTAGTGGTGTGGACTCCATAGGCCAAATGGCCTGCTTTCACCCTATAGAGATTCTATAAAATTCAACTTTAGGCATCACATGGAATTCAGATACCTGTCCAACTAAGAATAATGTTTTAAATGACTTGAATTGCTTATTAGGTTATACCGAACTCTAAATTGAGTTCCTACTCTGAGTTCTGAGGGTCACTGAACCGGAAACGTCAACTCTGTTTTCTCCTTCACAGATGCTGCCAGACCTGCTGAGCTTTTCCAGAGACTTTGGTTTTGTTCCTGATTTACAGTATCTGCTGTTCTTATAAAGCAAAAATGTGGCAGTTTTGTTTTTTTTAAAAGTGCCAATGACATGATGATTTGAAAGCAAGTGTTTTTGGGGTAGTTTAGATTAGATTCCCTACAGTGTGGAAACAGACCCTTCAGCCCAACAAGTCCGCAGCGCCCCTTGAAGTATCCCACCCCCCCTATAACCCACATACCCCAGAACACTACGGGCAATTTGTCATGGCTGATCCACTGAGCCTGCACATCCTTGGACTGTGGGAGGATACCGGAGCACCCGGAGGAAACCCACACAGACAGGGGGAGAATGTGCAAATTCCACACAGACAGTCGCCCGAGGCTGGAATCGAACCCGGGTCCCTGGTGCTGTGAGGCTGCAGTGCTAACCACCGAGCCACCGCGCCGTTCCAATATTTTCAATATGGTCAAAACATCACTATTCCCATTAGTAGTGTGCAATTGAAAATAGAGATCTTCTTATTTCAATTGCACTTTTGTTATTAGTTTATTTTTCTTGACCACTTAAGTCATACACAGCTCAAATGATGTTGCTCAAGCTTCAATGTGTCAAAATTCAATTCAGAATGCAATTGTATCTCCTTGGACCAGGGCTACAAATCCAGCTCAGGCTGGCATAGAGTACCCTTTCTAGCAGATAGTGTGTTCATTAAAATAAGCATGTGGTGTTTACAACACATCAGCTGTACAGGCAATTACTGGCACGGAAGAACATAAATTAGGTATTCAGCTACACAGGTGTTTGTGACAGATGAATTTGTCAGAGAAGACACAGAATATTCCAGAAGACAATAACCTGGCTGTAATTTTGACAGACTAAATTCCAATTTTTAAAATATTGTTTTATATAAGTGGTACTTATACTTATTGGAACAGCATACCATTATAATCTTGTTTTGTTCATGAATAGTGAGTAGTTAGAAGGTTTGTTCAGTTTGTTATTAGTTCATTTGTTCACTGTTGAGTTAGATAAATAAATTGTGATTTGTTGATTATAAAGTGAGTGTCAGGCATTTATTTTATTTAACCACTCCTTTATAACAGATTATAGGGCGAGGCACACCTCTCTGGATGTTACAGTTTTAGTTATAGGGGGTGGGGGATGTGGAAACCTCTACTTTATAATATTGATGCTGGAAATTTAAAATACAACCAGAATGTACTGGTTAAACATCACAGTTTAGGCAGCATCCACACTGACAGAACCCACTTCCAGTAAGATCCTTCTTCAGGACTGAATAGGACTGAAAGAGTGTTAATTTCCAGCTTTTGAATAATTGGGATGAGGCACAAATATATAGTAAAAGTGCCTACAGCAAAAGTGAGTATTAAAGTAATCAATGAATAGCGAGTTTTGAGAAGATTTGTAGCTCAGGTTGAGGTCCTGGATGTGAGTTTGCTCGCTGAGCTGGAAGGTTAGTTTTCAGACATTTCGTCACCATTCTAGGTAACATCATCAGTGAGCCTCTGACGAAGCGCTGGTGTTAGGTCCCGCTTTCTATTTATCTGGTTAGGTTTCCTTGGGTTGGTGATGTCATTTCTTGCATTGATGATGTCATTTCCTGTTCTTTTTCTCAGGGATGGTAGATTGGCTCCAAATCAATGTGTTTGTTGATGGAGTTCCGGTTGGAATGCCATGCTTCTAGGAATTCTCGTGCATGACTCTGTTTGGCTTGTCCTAGGATGGATGTGTTATCCCAATCAAAGTTGTGTCCTTCCTCATCTGGTGGCTATCTTTCTGCCAAACACTACATTGGACAAACTGGCAGAAAGCTAGCCACCAGGATACATGAACATCAACTAGCCACAAAACGACATGACCCACTATCACTCGTATCCTTACATACAGATGAGGAAGGACACCACTTTGATTGGGACAACACATCCATCCTAGGATAAGCCAAATTGAGACACGCACAAGAATTCCTAGAAGCATGGCATTCCAACCGGAACTCCATCAACAAACACATTGATTTGGAGCCCACCTACCATCCTCTGAGAAAAAGAACAGGAAATGACATCACCAACGCAGGAAATGATATCACCAACCCAAGGAAACCTAAACAGATAAATAGAAAGCGGGACCTAACACCAGCGCTTCACCGGAGGCTCACTGATGGTGTTACCTAGAATGGTGATGAAACGTCTGAAAACTAACCTTCCAGCTCAGCGAGCAAACTCACATCCAGGGATAGTTAGAGGCTAACAATAAGTAATGTGTAATGGCAGGCTATGCGATAACCAGGCTTAATATGGGTAGAGGGTTAGCACATGGGAGAGTTTAGGCCCTACAGTTATTGAACTTGATATTGAGTCCAGACCCCTGCAGGGTCTCCAATTCCAAGCAGAAAATAAGACGTTGTTCTTCCAGCTTGCATTGAGCTTCGCTAGTGCACTGCAGCAAGCCGGAGACAGAGATGTTGGCCAAAGAACAGGGTGGTGTGTTAAAGTGTCAGGCAACAGGTAACTCAGGGTCTTTTTTGTGAACAGAACATAGATGTTCTGCAAGACAGTCACCCAGTCTATGTTTCCCTAAGGTAGAGGAGACCACATTGTGAGCGGCAAAAGCAGTCAACTGGATTCTGGGAAATGTAGGTGAAGTGCTGCTTCACCTGGAAGGTATGCTTGGGCCCTTGGATACTGGGGAGGGAGGAGATAAATGGATAGGTGTTACCCATTTGCCGGTTGCAGGAGAAGGTGCCATGGGGCTCCTGGGGAGTTTTGGGGGCGAAGGAAGTGTGGACCGGGGTGTCCCAGAGGGAATGGTCCCTGCAAAGGTGGACAAGGGAGGGAAGGCTAATATGTGTTTGGTACTGGCATCTCACTGGAGGTGGCAGAAATGCAGTCTGATGTGCATGCTGGTGGGATGGTAGACATACATAAGGGGAGCCTTATCGCTGTTGTGGGAGGGAAGAGAAGGGTTGAGGGCGGAAGCGCAGGAGATGGGGCGGACCTGGTTGAGGGCCCTGTCGTCAATGGAGCTGGGAAATCCTCAGTTGAGGAAGAAGGTGAACATTTCAGCGGTTCTCATGTTGAAGTTGGCCTCATCTGAATATACACAACGGAGACAGAGGAACTGAGAGAATGGGATGGAGTCTTTACGGGGTGCAGTGGGAGTCAGTGGATTTACAATGGATAATAGTGGCCAATCTGTCCTCAGAAATGGAAACAGAAATGTCAAGGAAGGAAAGGGAGGAGTCAGAGATAGACCAAGTGAAAGTAAGGGCAGGGTGAACATTGGAAGCATGTTACACCAGGGCTTGAGATTTCAGGGTGGGAAAAGGATATGGAATGAGGTGTTGAGGTAATTTTGGAACTCCAAGCTCTGCCATGACAAGGATCGCTAGAATTAAAATGTTAACCCTGCTTTACCTCCACAGGGCTGCCAGACCAGTAATCTCTATCCTTAGTACAGGTCCATTTTATATATCCTATACTGAGTTTCACTTGGTTTCTATATCCATTGTTTTAACTAATTGCGATGTCCGGTTAATGAAAAGCAAGTTGAGATGTGATGAAGTTTGATAGGACTCAGGTAAATTCCAACCGAAATGTATTATATCCTCTCAATTAAATAATCCTGGGTGTTTGGTGGTGAATGTGGGAATGTGAAGTGCAGCAAATGGTGAATTAACAACCAAAGCAATGAGAAATAATTTCATCGAACATAGAACATAGAAAAGTACAGCACAGTACAGGCCCTTCAGCCCACGATGTTGTGCTGTGGAATAATCCTAATCCAAAAATAAAATAACCTAACCTACATTCCCCTCAATTCACTGCTGTCCATGTGCATGTCCAGTAGTTGCTTAAATGTCACTAATGACTCCATTTCCATGACTACCACTGGCAAACTAGTCCATGCGCTCACAACTCTCTGGGTGAAGAACCTCCCTCTGACGTCTCCTCTATACCTTCCTCCTAACACCTTAAAACTATGACCCCTCGTGGCAGTCAATCCTGCCCTGGGGAAAAGTCTCTGGCTATCGACTCTATCCATGTCTCTCATTACCTTGTACGCCTCGATCAGGTCATCTCTCTTCTTCCTTCTCTCCAGAGAGAAAAGTCTGAGCTCAGTCAACCTCTCCTCGTAAGACAAGCCCTCCAGCCCAGGCAGCATCCTGGTAAACCTCCTTTGCACCCTCTCCAAAGCCTCCACATCTTTCCTATAATAGGGCGACCAGAACTAGACACAATATTCCAAGTGTGGTCTCACCAGGGTTTTGTAGAGCTGCAGCATAACCTCGCGGCTCTTAAACTCGATCCCCCTGTTAATGAAAGCCAAAACACCATATGCTTTCTTAACAAGATTATCCACTCGGGTGGCAACTTTGAGGGAGCTATGCACTTGAACACCAAGATCCCGCTGTTCCTTCACACTGCCGAGAATCCTGCCTTTAATCCTATATTCAGCATTTAAGTTAGACTTTCCAAAATGCATCACTTTGCATTTATCCAGGTTGAACTTCATCTGCCATTTCTCAGCCCAGCTCTGCATTCTGTCAATGTCTCGCTGAAGCCTGCAATAGCCCTCGATACTATCAATGGCACCTCCAACCTTTGTGTCATCAGCAAATATACTAACCCAACCCTCAACCTCCTCATCCAAGTCATTTATAAAAACTATAAAGAGCAGAGGCCCAAGAACAGAGCCCTGCGGGACACCACTCAGCACTGACCTCCAGGCAGAATACTTACCATCTACAACCACTCTCTGCCTCCTGTCAGCCAACCAATTCTGAATCCAGACAGCCAAATTACCCTGTATCCCACACCTCCTGACTTTATGAATGAGCCTGCCATGGGGAACCTTATCAAATGCCTTGCTGAAGTCCATTAACACCACATCCACTGCTCGACCCTCGTCAACCTGTCTCGTGACTTCCTCAAAGAACTCAATAAGATTTGTAAGGCATGACCTGCCCCTCACAAAGCCATGCGGACTCCCTTTAATCACGCTATGCCTTTCCAAATAGTCATAAATCCTATCCCTCAGAATTCTTTCCAAAACATTGCAGACCATAGAGGTAAGACTGACTGGTCTGTAATTTCCAGGGATTTCCCTATTCCCATTCTTGAAAAGAGGAACAACATTTGCCTCCCTCCAATCTTCCGGTACGACTCCCGTGGAGAGTGAGGAAGCAAAGATCTTCGCCAGCGGCTTAGCAACCTCCTTTCTTGCTTCCTGGAGCAACCTAGGATAAATCTGGTCTGGCCCTGGGGACTTATCAATCTTAATGTTTGCCAAAATTTCCAGCGCATCAAATTCCTCAATCTTGATCTGTTCAAGCCTGTTTTCCTGCTCCTCAAAGTGCTCATTCACAAGGTCCCTTTCCTTAGTGAAAACCGAAGCAAAAAATTCATGTAGGGCTTCTCCTATCTGCTCAGACTCCACACACAAGTTCCCTACGCTATCCCTGATCGGCCCTACCTTCTCCCTGATCATTCTCTTACTCCTCACGTATGTGTAAAATGCCTTCGGGTTCTCCCTAATTCTTCCTGCCAAGCCTTTTTCATGCCCCCTCCTGGCCCTCCTCAGTCCACTTTTGAGCTCCTTCCGAGCAAGCCTGTAATCCTCTAAGGCTGTGCTAGACTCTTGCTTCCTCCACCATATGTACGCTACCTTTTTCTTTTTGATAAGAAGCACCTCTGTACCTGTCATCCAAGGCTCCTTAATCTTACCCCTTCTTACCTGTCTCAGAGGAACAAATTTATACATCACTCGCAACAACTGCTCCTTAAAGAGTCTCCACATGTCTGTTGTGCCCTTTCTGTGGAACAATTGCTCCCAATCTGTACTTCCCAACTCCTGCCTGCTTGTGTCATAGTTTCCTTTTCCCCAGTTAAATATCTTCCCCTGGTAACTGCTCCTTTCCCTTTCCATGGCTATGGTAAATGTGAGGCTGTTGTGGTCACTGTCGCCAAAGTGTTCTCCCACCACGAGATCTGACACCTGTCCTGGCTCATTGCCAAGCACCAAATCCAAAATGGCCTCCCCCCTCGTTAGCCTGTCCGCATACTGAGTAAGGAAACCCTCCTGAGCACACCTGACAAAAACAGCTCCATCCAAACCATCTGCACTAAGGAGGTTCCAATTAATATTGGGAAAGTTGAAGTCACCCATAACAAAAACCCTGCTTCGTTTGCACTTTTCAACAATCCTCCGGCCTATGAGTTCTTCGATCTCCTTACTGCTATTTGGGGGTCTGTAGAAAACCTCCAATGAGGTGACTGCTCCCTTGCTGTTCCTAACTTCCACTCATACTGACTCAGTCAACAAACCTTCCTCGGCAACCTCAGACCATACCTCCTCAATAGACGAGTCGTCATCAAAGGTTCTTTCAGCCACCGTTATACTGTCCTTGACCAACAAAGCCACACCTCCCCCTCTTTTACCACCTTCCCTGACCTTAATGAAAGATCTAAACCCTGGAACCTGCAACATCCATTCCTGACCCTGCTCTATCCATGTCTCCGCAATGGCAACAACATCGAAGTCCCAGGTACCTATCCAAGCTGCAAACACACCTACCTTATTCCGGATACTCCTGGCGTTAAAGTAGACACATTTCAACCCAGCTTGCTGTCTGCCAGCACACTCCTGTGACAGTGAGGTCTTGTCCATGTCCTCCCTACGCTAATCCTCCTGTGTGCTAGGACTACACCTCAGTTTCCCATCCCCCTTCAGAGCTAGTTTAACTCCACCGAAATACCGTTAGCAAATTTACCACCAAGGATATTAGTGCCCCTCTGGTTCAAGTGGAGACCATCCTGTTTGTAGAGGTCCCACCTTCCCCAGAATGAGCCCCAATTGTCCATGTACCTGAAGCCCTCCCTCCTGCACCATCCCTGCAGTCACGTGTTCAGCTGATATCTCTCCCAGTTCTTTGCCTCGCTATCACGTGGCACGGGTAACAAACCAGAGATAACCACTCTATTTGTTCTCGCTCTCAGCTTCCACCCTAGCTCCCTGAAATCCTGCCTGACATCCCTATCCCTCAAAATCAAATTGCAATGAAGAAAAGCATCTTTATTTTTATTCATTCTGGGATGTGCATGTTGCTCTTAGGCCAGCATTTATTGCCTATATGTAATTGATCTTGAGATAATGGTGAACTGCCTCTTGAACTGCTGCAGCCATTGAGGTGTAAGGACACCTACAGTTCTGCTCGGGTTCTGCTCGGAAGTGGAGGCCGGATTTTTATTCAGCAACTGTGTAGGAATGACTGCATAGTTCCAAGTCAGGAAGATGAATCAGTTGTGAGCTATTTTCCAAAAGCAATGTGGTAGAATTGACAGTAATATTGTCATTGCTCATTGATGTAACTCCTCTAAAGTTGGCAGTATCTTCTGGAGTCTGCTTATGAGCAGACAGATGTAGAAATCCAATAGTTGCTTTCAGTGAATCTGTGCTCCCTGAAAGGAGGGCGGTCAAAATCTCCTGAAACTGCAATCAGGTAGATATCAAGTGATGAAAGCTTGCACTTTTAGGGTAACTATAAAAGAACTTTGAAATGTTATATTGAGTGGAATGAAACATGGCGTATGATCTTGTAAGTTGCTTTAAACAGCTCCAATGCCTTGGAAAAATTAATTTTTTCCAAGATTTTAGAGTAGGTTTGCAACTCAGATTGTGGATGTTGTGGTTGGTTGGCTTGCCTAGCTTGTTTGTTGTTTCTCCGTAGACGTTTTATTACTCAGCTGGGTAACATCATCAGTGAAGCCATCAACAAACATGTAGACCTCAACCCCACGTACACTTCACGGCGAAGGGAAATTGGAAATGAGGTAATCCAAATCAACGGACTCCAGAGTTCAAATAACAGGCGGGAAAACACAATGGCGCTTCTTCAGAGGCTGCACTGATGATGTTACCCAGCAGGGTCATAAGACATCTGTGGAAATACAACAAACCAGCTCAGCAAGCCAACCAAACACAAAATTAATTTTATATTTATAAAATGTCGTATTTGCCCATTATGCCATAAACCTTCACACATTCTTAAAACAGCAAACTATTTTAAGAAGTGAAAACAGTTTACAGTAAATGATTGCTTTTCAGAATGGAGGAAGGGATTTCCCCATGGTTCAGTGCTACAACCATTACTTTTGTTCATATATGGGGCATGGACTTAAAGTTTAGGGAAAGAGTTGCAGAGGGAACATGATGTCAAACTTTTCATGCAGTGAGTGTTAGTCACCTGGGATTCTCTTGCAAAAGAGTGGCAGAAGTGAAGTTGATGGATGATTTCGGAAGGGAAATTACATGGGTTTTTGAAGGATGCAAACTTATCGCGATAGAACATGACCCCACCATGACCCACCAAACTATCATCTCCCAAGCCATCCACAACCTCATCACTTCAGGTGACCTCCCACCCACAGCCTCCAACCTCATCGTTCCCCAACCCCGCACTGCCCGCTTCTATCTCCTTCCCAAAATCCACAAACCTGACTGTCCTGGTCGACCGATTGTCTCCACCTGCTTCTGCCCCACCGAACTTATCTCAACTCCCTTCTCTCCCCTTTGGTCCAGCAACTCCCCACCGATGTCCCTGACACCACCCATGCTTTCTACCACCTCCAAAACTTCTGACTCCCCAGTCCCCAACACCTCATTTTCACCAGGAACGTCCAGTCCCTGGACAATTGCATTCCCCATGCAGATGGCCTAAAGGCCCTCTGCTTCTTCCTGTCCCACAGGCCAGACCAGTCCACCTCCACTGACACCCTCATCCGCTTAGCTGAACTTGCCCTCACCCTTAATAACTTTTCTCCTTCAATTCCTCCCACTTGTTACAGAAAAAGGGGGTAGCCATGGGTACCTGCATGGGCCCAAGCTATGCCTGTCTCTTTGTAGGTTACATGGAACAATCCCTCTTCTGTATCTACACTGGCCCGAAACCTCACCTCTTCCTCCGTTACATTGACAATTGTATCGGCGCCGCCTCGCGCTCCCACGAGGAGCTCGACCAGTTCATCCACTTCACCAGCACCTTCCACCCCAACCATAAGTTCACCTGGGCTATCTCTAATATCTCTCTCTCCTTCCTGGACCTCTCTGTTTCCATCTCTGGCAACCACCTGGGAAGCGATATCCATTTCAAGCCCATCAACTCCCACAGCAACCTAGAATACACCTTCTCACATCCACCTTCCTGCAAAAATTCCATCCCCTACTCCCAATTCCTTCATCTCTGTCGCATCTGCTGCCAGAATGAGGCATTCCACTCCCATACATTTCAGATGTCCTTTTCAAGGACTGCAACTCCACCGCCCCCCCAACCCCCCGTTGTCAAGAATGCCTTTGACCGTGTGTCCCGCATTTCCTGCAACTCATCCCTCTCAACCCCTCCCCGCAATAACCACCAAAACAGAATGCCCCTCGTCCTCACGTACCACCCCACCAACCTCTGGATCCAAATCAGCATCCTCCAACACTTCCACCATCTGCAATCTGACCCCAACACCAAAGACGTTTCTCCCTCCCCACCCTTATCTGCTTTCCAGATGGAACCACTCTCCCCGTGACTCCCTTGTCTTCTCCACACGCCTCTCCAGCCCCACCACACCCGGCACTTTCCCCTGCAACCCCGTGCTACAGTGCCACTACACCTCCCCCCACACCCTCATCCCAGGCCCCAAGATGACTTTCCACATCAAGCAGGTGTTCCCCTGCACATCTGCCAATGTGGTATACTGTATCTGCTGTTCCCGTTGTGGCCTCCTCTGCATTGGGGAAACCAAGCGGAGGCTTTGGGACTGCTTTGCAGAACACCTCCGCTCGGTTTGCAACAAGCAACTGCACCTCCCAGTCACAAACCATTTCAACTCCCCCTCCCATTCCTTCGATCACACGACTATCCTGCCAGTTTGTCCAATGTAGTGTTTGGCGGAAAACTTGCCACCAGAATACATGAACATTAACTAGCACTCATATCCTTACACACAGATGAGGAAGGACACCACTTTGATTGGGACAACACATCCGTCCTAGGACAAGCCAAACAGAGTCACGCATGAGAATTCCTAGAAGCATGGCATTCCAACCGGAACTCCATCAACAAACACATTGATTTGGAGCCAATCTACCATCCCCTGAGAAAAAGAACAGGAAATGACATCACCAACACAAGAAATGACATCACCAACCCAAGGAAACCTAACCAGATAAATAGAAAGCGGGACATAACACCAGCGCTTTGTCGGAGGCTCACTGATGATGTTACCTAGAATGGTGACAAAACATCCGGGAACAAACCTTCAAGCTCAGTAAACCAGCTTACATCTGGAACAAAATAAAGACCCACTCTCTTGCGGGCCGAGAAGGGGAGAGTGCTGTGTTGGAGGTGAAAGGAAGACGTCGGGTTGGCTGTGCACCCTTGCAACCGGTGGATCTTAATGCTGGTTTCGGCCTAACGCTGGTTCAGGGGAGCAGCCAACCTGCAACGATGGCTGTGGCAAGTGCTCGTGCCCCAGGTCAGGGGGTCCGGAACACCATCTGTGTTTCCAGAAAGAAGGTGGATGAAGGTGCACCTGTGGACTGCACCTTCTTCGTGAAGAGGGTCCTGTTGGACTGTTGCGGGTTCGCTGCTACAGACATTTACTGCCTGCAGGATTTCCCCGGAGGAGGTTTTTATGATGTGACCTTCAGGAGTGCCAAGCTTTGCGAGCGCTTCCTGGAGGTTTTCAAGGAGAAAGGAGGTGAGGGTCCCCTCTCTGTATTGACCGCTGTCCCGCTATTTGTGATGCCAGCGCAGAGGAGCCGTATGGTGACTGTACACATGTACAACCCGCATGTGCCAGCAGTTGATGTCCTGACCTTCCTTGGAAAGTACGTGAAGGTGGAAAGGGGACCTAACTGACATCATGGACCCCTTTGGCATCTGGACCAGTAAGAGGCAGGTCAAGGTGACACTGAGGATGGGCACGGAGGGGAACGTCGTACACCCACCGTCCAGCTTCGCGATCGGCGGGAGCAAGGGCTACCTGACCTACGCAGGGCAACCTAAAGTCTGCCATGCCTGTGGTAGGTCAGGTCACGTGGCGGCCGACTGCAAAGCCACCATCTGCAGGAACTGCAGGTAGGAGGGACACCTTGCAAAGGATTGCCCACAAGAAAAAAGCTGCAACGTTTGCGGGGAAGCGGGCCACCTCTATAGGGTATGCCTGCAGCGAGGCACCACTTACGCCCAGGTCGCCAGCAGGGGCAATGCGGGGCCAGCCCCCCCGGAGGAGAGGAAGGCACCAGGGCCCTGCAAGGACCCCACTAATGTGCAGGAGGGCCCAGCCCCGCAGGACAGACCCGAGGCCGGCAAAGTGCCCCTGCAGGCTCCGCTCCCCCCCACAACAACCCGGAGTCGATGGAGGCGGCAACAGGTGACCCAGGGGAGTGGACGACGGTCCGGAAAGCGAGGAGGAAGGTGCGTCGGCGGGCCCAGGAACCGCAACCATCAGGCGGGAAGAGGCAGCTACAGGGGGGCTATAAGAGCTCCTCTGACGAGGGGGATTCGGAGGAGGCCCGCCCAAAGCAGAAGCTAAAAATCTTAAGGGAGAAGGAAAGCAGCACCACGCTTCCAGGTGACGGGAGGCGTCCTGAGGCTCCCTCCGACACCCAGTCACGTGCCGCTGGGGCTCTGGAGGGCCCCCTGGAACTTCCAGGCGGGAAGGAGGAAACGGCGCGTCCCCAGCCTGACCCAGAGCCGGACTCTCCTGCCTCTGTACCCCCGACGGGAGGATGCCACCCGGAAGGCAGCACGGACGGTTTCCACAGCCCGGAGAGCGTCCAGCAGTTAGCCCGAGCAATGGGCATGAAGGGACAGATAGAGGGGCTGGACCTTGGACTTGGGGAGGGTACTGCGGTCACTGCCCACAATGGGGGTACGAGTTGCGAGCACTAATGTGCGCAGTATCAAGTCCACCGCAAGATGTGTATCCACGTTGGCCTACCTGACCAACATCAAGGCGGACCTCCTGTTTCTGCAGGAGTGCGGGATACCGCACCTCAGCAGGTACGGGAAATGGTCCGGCGCCTGGACCTGTGGGCCTTCGATCTGGTCGGGGGGTAACGACTGTCGCTCCTCGGGCCTGGCTATTCTGCTGCAGGGGCGCGACTTCACCATCTCTCAAGTTCAGGAGGTGGTGGGAGGGGCGCCTCCTAGTGGCTGACGTCACATACAGGAACGCTCCCCTGAGGCTGATCAACGTGTACGCCCCAGCGGTACGGAGTGAGCGGTTGGCCGTCCTGCAGCGGCTTCCACCCCTGCTGGCTACGTCCAGGCCGGTCATCCTGGGCGGAGACTTCAACTGCATCATCGATTCAGATGGAAGATCCGGCGTGGGGACAGCGGGTGGGTGGAGTCAACTGGACGTCACGTCCAGATTCCTGATGGGCACGGTGAAGGACGCCAAGCTGCTCGACGTCTTCAGCACCCCTGCAGACGGAGCGCAGCAGAGGTACACCTGGTCGCGCCAGACGCGTCTATTCGCTCAAGGATAGACTTCCTGTTTGTGTCACGGGCGTTCTCGGTCAGGTCCACCGGCGTCAAGCCGGTGTTCTTCTCTGACCACTGCCTCCTGCTGGCCGACTGTCACTTACAGGACGACCAGCAGGCCGGCAAGGGGATGTGGAAGCTCAACACGACTTTGTTGACCCCAGAGAACGTCGAGGAGCTTAAGAGGGAGTACGCCGGTTGGAGAACCGTGAAACCCCTCTTTGAGTCTCCGGGCAACTGGTGGGAGACGGTGAAGGAGAACATCAAGAGGTTCTAAGTCCTCAAGGGTGTTCGGAAGGCGAGGGAGAGGGGGGGAAAGCTGTCGCGACTCCAGAAAAGGGTGCAGAACCTGCTCCTTCTGCAGTTGATGGGGGTCGATGTCACGGAGGACCTCCATGAGGTGAGGGGCCAGCAAGCCTCGCTCTTTGCCACGTAGGCCTCCAGGACAATCTTCCGGTCCAGGGTCCGCTCCGTGGAGCAGGATGAGAATGAGACGTGCTCGCGTTTCTTCTTTCAGAAGGTGCACAAAGAGAACTCTATGTTTAGCCGGCTGAAAGAGGACGACGGCTCGGTGACGTCGTCTCGGCCCAACATTTTGAGCATCAGCAGATCCTTCTACGCCGGACTGTACGACACGAAGCCCACGGACAGCACGGCCTCCAAGTCGTTCCTGTTGTCTATCACGGAGGTCTGAGACGACGGCACGAGGGAGTGGCTGGACCGGCCGATATCCCTGGACGAGCTGACCAGAGCCCTCAAGTCCTTGGAGAGGAATAGGACTCCTGGGAGCGACGGCTTACCGGTCGAACTGTATTCCGCTCTGTGGGACCTGGTCGGCCAGGACCTGCTGGAGGTGTACGATAGTGCGCTTCGGGCAGAGGAAATTTGCAAGTCCATGAGGAAGGGCATCATCACCCTCATTTACAAGAGGAAGGGGGAGAGGGAAGAAATTAAGAATTGGCGTCCCATTTCACTGTCGAACGTGGACTACAAAATCCTGGCCAAGGTCATAGCAAACCAGGTCAGGTCTGTCCTGGAGTCGGTGATTCACCCTGACCAGACCTGTGCTGTGCCGGGCAGGAAGATCGCTGAGAGACTTGTGCTCATCAGGGATACGATCGCTTACGTACAGGACAGGCGGGTGGACACCTGCCTCGTCAGCCTGGACCAGGAGAAGGCCTTCGACAGGTCTCTCATGCTTACACGAGGGACGTCCTCTCCAAATTGGGGTTGGGGAGGGCCTCCGCTATTGGATCCGGCTACTCTACACCAACATTGATAATGCAGTCTCGATCAACAGGTGGGAATCGGACAGTTTTCCTGTCAGATCTGGAGTCAGGCAGGGCTGCCTGCTCTCTCCTGCCTTGTTCGTGTGCTGTGTGGAGCCCTTCGCCGCATCCATCAGGAAGGACGTGAGCCTGAAGGGTGTGACTATCCCAGGCAGCAGAGGTCTTCAGGTCAAGACCTCCCTGTATATGGATGATGTCGCCGTCTTCTGCATCGATCGTCGGTCGGTAAGTAGACTATTGGACATCTGCGGCCAGTTTGAACTGGCCTCGGGTGCCAAAGTCAATAGGGGTAAGAGCGAGGTCATGTTCTTCGGGAACTGGGATGACCGCTCCTTCATCCCCTACACCGTCAGGACAGACTACCTGAAGGTGCTGGATGTTTGGTTTGATGGAGCTGGGGCATGCACTAAGACTTGGGAGGAGCGTATCACCAAATTGAAGCAGAAGCTGGGCAGGTGGACGCTCCGGTCCCTGTCCATCGCGTGTAAGAACCTGGTTGTCAGGTGCAAGGGGCTTTCGGTACTGTTGTATGTGGCACAGGCCTGGCCTATTCCCTGGACCTGCACCGCTGCGGTCACCCGGGCCATCTTCCACTTCATTTGGGGGTCGAGGATGGACCGGATCCGCAGGGACACCATCTGCAAAGACCTGGAAAATGGGGGAAAAGATATACCGAACGCCACCTTCGCCCTGATGGCTACCTAAATGTGCGGCTGCATCAAGCTGTGCGTAGATCCTCAGTACGCAAACACCAAGTGTCACTACTTACTGAGGTTCTACCTGTCCCCGGCGTTGCGAAGGATGAGCCTGGCCTCGTTGCCACGGAACGCTCCGAGTAGTTGGACCAGTCCGTACCACCTGTCCTTCGTGGAGAAATTTTTGAAACACCTTTGACCACAAAGCCGTCAGGCAGTGGTCAGCACGTAGTATCCTCGAGACCCTTCGGGAAAAGGAGAGGGTGGATCCCGTCGTGTGGTTCCCCACGCAGACTGCCAAAGTCGTTTGGCAGAATGCCTCATCGCCAGAACTTTCAAACAAGCACAAGGACATTGCTTGGCTGGCGGTGAAAGGGGCTCTGCCAGTGAGATCCTTTATGCATGCCCGGAATCTCTGCGCCACTGCACGCTGCCCTCGAGGTGGCTGCAGGGGGGACGAGACTGTCGATCACCTCCTTCTGGAGTGTGCCTATGCGCAGGAGGTCTGGAGGGGGATGCAGTGGTATTTGTCGAGGTTCGTCCCGAGCAGCTCCGTGACGCGGGACTCCGTGCTCTACAGGCTGTTTCCCGTGACGCACACCGAGGCCAACATCAACTGCGCCTGGAGGACCATCAATGCGGTGAAAGACACTCTTTGGTCTGCCCGCAACTTGCTGGTCTGCCAGCTGAAAGAACTGACCACGACCGAGTGTTGCAGACTGGCGCACTCGAAGGTCCAGGACTACATGCTGAGGGACGCGCTAAATCTTGGGGCAGCCGCCGCCAAGGCGCAGTGGGGAAAGACCACGGTATGAAACCCCTCGTCCAGAATAGAAAAAAAGGGCCCTATCCTGTAACTGGGCCCAGCTGGCACATTCCCCAACTGGTCAGGGGGCCAACGGGGACTGTGCGGGGTGACAACTGCCGGGGTGTTTTTTTTGCTTGTTTTTCTTCTTTGTTTGTTTTTTTCCTTTAGTTGGTGTACGTACCCTCTAGGTAACCCCGAGCGGCTTGCATGATTGGGTAGGTGTGTAAATATGTTTTATTTTTTGTACATCTTACGAATAAAGTATATTTTTTCAAATATAAAAACAAGTGACGAAACGTCTGAAAACTAAACTTCCAACTCAGCGAGCAAACTCACATCCGTAATCAATGAATATACGATTTGTCACATATATTTAGGGAAATACAGCAAAAGGTGCAGTCACTACAATACGGTGCTATTTAGAACTACAGAAGAATAAAAAGGAAGAATACAATTCAGCCTCATCGGCCAGGGTCCCAAATCCACCTCAAGGACTTCTGTAAGGTCCGTGCTCAGTCTACAGCAGCCAGGAGTCCCCACTCTGCCCTCAATGCAGCCAATATTCTGCTGTCACCATCAAGAGTCCATGCAGCAGACCTATGAACCAGGAGTTACTGCTCCAGTTTTCTACAAGAATTATGAGCCTGAATACTTAGCTGAAATATTCTTGATTTCCCTTCCAAAGGCCAAAGCCCACAGTTTTACCACATTGAAGGGAATCTGTTGCTGTGATCCTTTCACTTGTACCAATGTAACACTGAAAGATGTCCAAGTAATAGTTATAGTTAAGGCGTAGGTATTAAAAGTTGCATTAATAGCAGAACTTTCCCATGCAAACAAGAAACAGCAATGGGGTGAGGAAGCATAATCAAAACGAAAGCTAGATTTGAATACAACGTCAAGTCCTGAAATCAACAAAATTTCTAAGCAGAAGAACGTAGAACAGCACAGCACAGCAGAGGCCCTTCGGCCCACGATGTTGTGCTGAACTTTTATCTTAATCCCAAGGTCTATCTAACCTCTACCCTACTTTAGACTATCACCCATATGCCTATCTAATAGCCACTTAAATGCCCCCAATGAGGCCAACTCCACTACCCTCTCCAGCAATGCATTCCACGCCCTGACCACTCTCTGAGTAAAGAACCTACCTCTGACATCTCCCCCATATCTACCTCCACTCACTTTAAAACTATGTCCCTCGTAATATCTACCTCCATCCTAGGAAAAAGTCTCTGGCTGTCTATCTACACCTCTGATCATTTTGTACACCTCTATCAAGTCACCTCATCTCCCATCCTTCATCGTTCTCAACAGAAAAGCCCTGGCTCTCTCAAATTTTCATTGTAAGACATTCCCTCCATTCCAGACAACATCCTGGTAAATATCCTCTGCACCTTTCCAAAGAGGTGCTTTCTTCCCCAACTTGCACTGGGCTTTGCTGGAAAACCGTAGCAAGCCCTACCAGAGAGCAAGATGATGCTCTGAAATCACCAAGAACAGGAATGTCAGGGGTAATGGGAACTGCAGATGCTGGAGAATCCAAGATAATAAAGTGTGAAGCTGGATGAACACAGCAGCATCTCAGGAGCACAAAAGCTGACGTTTCAGGCCTAGACCCTTCATCAGAGAGGGGGATGGGGTGAGGGTTCTGGAATAAATAGGGAGAGAGGGGGAGGCAGACCGAAGATGGAGAAAAAAGAAGATAGGTGGAGAGTATAGGTAGGAAGGGGATAGGTCAGTCCAGGGAAGACGGACAGGTCAAGGAGGTGGGATGAGGTTAGTAGGTAGGAAATGGAGGTGCGGCTTGGGGTAGGAGGAAGGGATGGGTGAAAGGAAGAACAGGTTAGGGAGGCAGAGACAGGCTGGGCTGGTTTTGGGATGCAGTGGGGAGAGGGGAAGAGCTGGGCTGGTTGTGTGGTGCAGTGGGGGGAAGGGACAAACTGGGCTGGTTTTGGGATGCAGTGGGGGAAGGGGAGATTTTGAAGCTGGTGAAGTCCACATTGATTCCATTGGGCTGCAGGGTTCCCAAGCGGAATATGAGTTGCTGTTCCTGCAACCTTCGGGTGGCATCGTTGTGGCACTGCAGGAGGCCCATGATGGACATGTCATCTAAAGAATGGGAGGGGGACTGGAAATGGTTTGCGACTGGGAGGTGCAGTTGTTTGTTGCGAACTGAGCGGAGGTGTTCTGCAAAGCGGTCCCCAAGCCTCCGCTTGGTTTCCCCAATGTAGAGAGAGCCACACCGGGTACAGTGGATGCAGTATACCACATTGGCAGATGCGCAGGTGAACCTCTTCTTAATGTGGAATGTCATCTTGGGGCCTGGGATAGGGGTGAGGGAGGAGGTGTGGGGGCAAGTGTAGCACTTCCTGCGGTTGCAGGAGAAGGTGCCGGGTGTAGTGGGGTTGGAGGGCAGTGTGGAGCGAACAAGGGAGTCACGGAGAGAGTGGTCTCTCCGGAAAGCAGACAGGGGAGGGGATGGAAAAATGTCTTGGGTGGTGGGGTCGGATTGTAACTGGCGGAAGTGTCGGAGGATGATGCGTTGTATCCGGAGGTTGGTGGGGTGGTGTGTGAGAACGTGGGGGATCCTCTTAGGGCGGTTGTGGCGGGGGCGGGGTGTGAGGGATATGTTGCGGGAAATGCGGGAGACGCGGTCAAGGGCATTCTCGAGCACTGCGGGATGAAAAATGTGGGGGGAATGTCAGGGTGATTTTTGTGGTTGGACCAGAGATTTTCTTCAAAGTGGCCTGGAGTGGTCAATGGGGAGCAGCTTACGTTGTGAGCAGCAAATACAAAAGGCTGGAGTTAAAGCACCGGCACAAACTATAGTTTCACCTACAAAGTGCGCTACGGGCCTCAGACAGTGAGCAGGGAATAAAGTCGTGTAACACCGCCTGCCATTGTATGGGAAGGTGCTGGGAGCGAAGAGATGGAGGAATTGGCCACTGTCTCATGGAGGGGCCTCAATCCATTCCAATCCGAAAACAGACTGCAAAAGAAAACCCAACAGCGTTGATATTTATCAGCTCAGTCCCCTCATCGCGCACAGCACGGCAGCGCCGTCCATCACATGGGGAGCGCACAGCGCATGCGCAGAGCCGGCGGTCTCCCCCACCAGCGTACCAACCATCCTCCATTGCCACCCACGCCAACATTGGGGCCGGAGCATGCGCGGTGACGGTGGCCCGGCCCCTCCATGGCGGATGTGTTGGAGTGAAGACGAGGTTGAGTAGACTCGTTCCGGTGTTTTCGCCGCTGTCTGTCTGTCCGGCTGTGGCCTCTGTCCCGCGCATTCGCTGCCTCTCAGCTTGTAGGAGCTGCCGCTCTCGGGAGGAGGAGTTGGGGGGGGGAGGTAACGGGAGGGGTTTGGGCTGGAGGTGGTAGGTAGGTGTTGGAGTGCGGGAGGAGAGTCAGAGAGAGACGATGGGGAGGCGAGCTGAGCCCCCACCAGGCGCTTATTAAGTGAAAGTTGTAGCACAACAAAATGGCGAGAAACTATCGAAGGGGAGGAGTTGGCTCCTACCTGGTTGTGTGGCTGGGCCTCTACCAACATCACATACCACCAACCACCCCTCCCAATATGCGCAATATCATTGCTGCATGTTTAAAAGAAAAGGGCATTTAAAAAATATTAACTACAATAAATCAATATTTAAATCAGTGACCGTGCAAAAAGATGTTGCCACCTCCCTTTCTCCAGCAGGTGGTGTGGATTTTCACTGTCATCTCGTGGGATGCTGCAGTTTGGTTGATCCTTCCGAAAAGCTCAGGCCACGTTTTATCTTTTAACAAATGTCACCAGTCGAATGCCATAGAGTAGGGTCTTGAATCGTAATCCAAACATTTGCCAGATGACATATTTCAGTCCGTCTGTCCCTCTGAAGCAAAACTTTCGACACAAAAATATGCTTTGACACAAAATATGCATTGTTTGTAGAATGTAAATCTTGAAATGCTGGTTAAGATTTTAAATCCATAACTAAAAACAGTAAGTTTGAAATATTTCCACCCCAAACCAGTTGCATTGCCATTTCTGAAAAACCTTTGGAAGAGTTCCAGTAATGAGCTTTCATTAAAATGCATCAATCATTTAGCTAAATAATTTAGATTGAAGAATTTAATCTGATGGGAATTAACAGAGGAAAAGAAGTCCCTGAAATGGTTACTGATGTGAGGAGGAGGGATTTATAACAAAGCACCAAAATATTTCACAGGCAGGTTTTGTTTCAACAAATGTCTTATTTGCCAAAGACAGTTAATGCTTTGCTTAATTGAATGTCTGGTATGATTGTGTGATTACACATTTGTGCACCTGTTTGTTCTTTGTTTATAAATACTTGTGAAAATATCTTTACTTTTTCCATAAAATTAAAATTTTGAAAATAAGCAACATTATACAAGTGCTTTCAAACAGAAACATTTGGTTGTTTGGCAGGGTCCTTTTAGCTTTTCATATTTCTGAAAAGTTTTGTGGTAAAGCTGCAATAAGTGCAAGTTGTTGTATGTTGATATAAACTGCATCCAATTCTCATGTGCTATTACCATTTTTAATCAGTTTCCAAATTATATTTCTTCAAGTTGGCGCGCTCAAGTTATCACCTGGGAGCTAGATGAAACTACTACAGGGAGGCTTGTCTTGATTTAATCCTTGGAGAGATGAAACTAAAACAGGGAAACTTTCTTGATTGACTATCAGGCATTGCTCCAAAGGGCAATGTCCACAACATTGTCGTTAAAACTGGAGACTCAGCATGTAAAGAATCATATATCTGTGTCAGGTCATGTATTTGTGCATGTGTCCTAACCACAACATGACACAGTCTGCTGAGTCTTTGACTTCTGAATTTCTCTAGGATTTTTGGTGTAGGGCTGTTAAAGTGCCAATTAAAAATAAATAAACTCAAGGGAGATCAAGTTGTTAATGATAATAAAATGTGAGGCTGGATGAACACAGCAGGCCCTGGAGCACAAAAGCTGACGCTAGACCCTTCATCAGAGAGGGGAATGGGGTGAGGGTTCTGGAATAAATAGGGAGAGAGGGGGAGGAGGACCGAAGATGGAGAGAAAAGAAGATAGGTGGAGAGGAGAGTATAGGTGGGGAGGGGATAGGTCAGTCCAGGAAGACAGACAGGCCAGGGAGGTGGGATGAGGTTAGTAGGTAGGAGATGGAGGTGCAGCTTGGGGTGAGAGGAAGAACAGGTTAGGGAGGCAGAGACAGGTTGGACTGGTTTTGGGATGCAGTGGGTGGAGGGGAAGAGCTGGGCTGGTTGTGTGGTGTAGTGGGGGGAGGGGACGAACTGGGCTGGTTTTGGGATGCAGTGGGGGAAGGGGAGATTTTGAAGCTGGTGAAGTCCACATTGATACCATTGGGCTGCAGGGTTCCCAAGCAGAATATGAGTTGCTGTTCCTGCAACCTTCGGGTGGCATCGTTGTGGCACTGCAGGAGGCCCATGATGGACATGTCATCTAAAGAATGGGAGGGGGAGTGGAAATGGTTTGCGACTGGGAGGTGCAGTTGTTTGTTGCGAACTGAGCGGAGGTGTTCTGCGAAGCGGTCCCCAAGCCTCCGCTTGGTTTCCCCAATGTAGAGGATGCCACACCGGCTACAGTGGATGCAGTATACCACATTGGCAGATGTGCAGGTGAACCTCTGCTTAATATGGAAAGTCATGTTGGGGCCTGGGATAAGGGTGAGGGAGGAGGTGTGGGGGCAAGTGTAGCATTTCCTGTAGTTGCCGGGTGTGGTGGGGTTGGAGGGCAGTGTGGAGTGAACAAGGGAGTCACAGAGAGAGTGGTCTCTCCGGAAAGCAGACACGGTTGGGGATGGAAAAATGTCCTGGGTGGTGGGGTCGGATTGTAGATGGCGGAAGTGTCGGAGGATGATGTGTTGTATCCGGAGGTTGGTGGGGTGGTGTGTGAGAACGAGGGGGATCCTCTTAGGGCGGTTGTGGCGGGGGCGGGGTGTGAGGGATGTGTTGCAGGAGATGCGGTCAAGGGTGTTCTCGACCACTGTGGGGCGAAAGTTGCAGTCCTTGAAGAACTTGGACATCTGGGATGTGCGGGAGTGGAATGCCTCATTGTGGGAGCAGATGCGGCGGAGGCGGAGGAATTGGGAATAGGGTATGGAATTTTTGCAGGAGGGTGGGTGGGAGGAGGTGTTTTCTAGGTAGCTGTGGGAGTTGGTGGGCTTGAAATGGATGTCAGTTGCAAGCTGGTTGCCTGAGATGGAGACTGAGAGGTCCAGGAAGGTGAGGGATGTGCTGGAGATGGCCCAAGTGAACTGAAGGTTGGGGTGGAAGGTGTTGGTAAAGTGGATGAACTATTCAAGCTCCTCTGGGGAGCAAGAGGCGGTGCCGATACAGTCATCAATGTAACGGAGGAGTGGGGTTAGGGGCCCGTGTAGGTGCGGAAGAGGGACTGTTCCGCGTAACCTACAAAGAGGCAGGCATAGCTGGGGCCCATGCGGGTGCCCATGGCCACTTCCTTAGTCTGTAGGAAGTGGGAGGAATCGAAAGAGAAGTTGTTGAGGGTGAGGACGAGTTTGGCTAGGCGGATGAGGGTGTCGGTGGAGGGGGACTGGTCGGGCCTGCGGGACAGGAAGAAGTGGATGGCCAAGTTGTTCATGCTCACTTGGGATCAAATGGCTTTGTAAAATGCTGATGTGCTTGAAATACCAATTCTAGTATGTAAAGAAACACTGAACTCAAGATAAATTTTAGGAAATTTGTGAGATAATGAGCACAAATTACTGTGTCAAACTTTTTTCTAGGTGTTATGCCCTCCCGTACTTCACTCTAAATCTTATTCCAGCTGAGACGTCAGCAGCCTTCTAATTTTGAATGTATATGGCTTGATAACCTTGTTTCAATTCTTCTCATATTCAGTTCCCATGTGAGTAGGGTGGATGTTCCAAAAGGACGTGGCTAATTTTAAGACCCCTCAGTGAAATTGTGATCCAATCTTGAGTACACTTGTTAGTTGTTGTAGCTATTCTATTTAGTATTTGTTCCACCGAGTAACCCGGTTTTCTATTCCAACATATTTTAAATGCCACTGTAAGTGTCGCTCAGCCATTTTGCAATGGAAATGTATGAAATAAAATGTGCTTGTTTATGATCTACTAAACTGTAATAAAGGTTCTTTTTATTTAAAAATAACTAATGAAGAATGAGCTATCATGAGCATGGTTTTTGGTTTTTTTTGAAATTGGGAGTATTATTAATGTTGAGCATTGGTTGATGCAAGTTACTTTGGCGCTACCAGGGAAATGAACTAATTTGAGCAGAGATGCAGTATATCAGCCAGAAGAAGTTGTAAAGCCTCAAGTGTGGGAGCTAATGTGGTATTTAGAAATAGCTGTTAACCTTGGACATTCACTGCCAACTGTGTTAATTTATCTTAGAACATGAAGCTTTGTATCAGCAAACTAATTACCATAATACTGACTGCTTTAGCAAATCCTTGGTGCTCATTCTGAAAAAAAAATCTCTTGTGTGGGATGTTATAATATTTATGTGGCAATCATTTTAGAAACTTCAAATTGCAAGTAAATTTTTGCTTGAAGAAATTATGTATACCATTGTATTTGTTAAACTGCCATAAATTCCAATTGATGCAAATGTGTCCTTACCGCTGCAAATCCAAATTAATGTCTTTTGTGTGACTGGAGCATATTTGAATATAAAATATTTGTGCCTCCTGTCATTGTTCGTGATAAGCATTTGCTTAAGAAATGTGATAGTGGAAATTATCATCTCTGCCTTTGTTTCCCTAGTTTCCTGGGAAGTGAGATCAGAGGCACCATGCTAATCTAATGCATTTCAGTGCAGATCATGAGAAGTTATACAGGGGTGGGAAGAAACTCAATGAAAGAGACTCTGATTGTTCTTGCCCACTTTTCAGAGACCAGATTCAATGCATTATTTTGTGTTATCTAGGATTTTGTTGGCTACCATCTCTGTCAAAATGAGACCAAAAAATGCTGAAGATGAATACCTTTAACTCCTTATGTAATTTTTGCTTCTGGTTGCAAACCAATTTTCTCACTTTAACCACAGCAAGCTTTTTATAGCTTTGCTAACATCCAACGTGAAGGACTTTTATTAAAGAGTACATACTGGAGTAGCTAATGATGCTACATTTCGATTGTATTTCTTTCAGAGGAGCTGAAATAAAACACATGCATGATAAGTCGATCATTTGGATTGAGGAATGAATTTGTTTTAAAGAATGATTTCCGTCAGATTTAATGAAAGTTTGGATGTTTCTGTTCTAATGTTCTTCGGCCCTCTTTTGGCAATGTTATGTAATGGAGAACAGTTTGACAGTTCAACAGTATATGACTTTTTTTAACCACAGCCTTGTTTGCTTCTGTTTGTTGTTTCTGTGCTTTTGAACACCCTCATTCATTCTAATGATCATTTCATTAGGAATAAAACAGAAAACAATCAGGTTTGAGAGCATCTGTCGATAGAAATAAAGTTAATGTTTCGGGTTACTAGCTTTCACCAGAGATGCTAGCTGTTTTCTGATAACCTTTCCGTATAGCAATTTTTCAGAAATAAATCTGGACAGTGAATATAGGCAAGCAAAATATCACAGCTAAGGTTGACCCTGTTTTCATCCAGAAAGCACACATGAACTTTGAGATAATCATTCTTCCCCATTGCAACAATGACTACACTAACAATACTTTGGAAAACTGCTTTGAGACATCTGGTTATGAAAAGCACTATATGTTTTCAGAGGTGTTGTTGTGAAAATCAACTGATGAAAGATAACAGAATAACTTCTTTTAAACAACAAAAATGATACATTTCAGCCAGTGAAATATCTTGTGGCTATTGTAAGCGAATCGTACAGTGTATAATGTTTCATTTAGTCATTTTACTTGAGAGGGGCACATCATAAGTTTTTTAAAAAAAGCTGTTTAGTGACATTTTACCATGTATTTATTCCAATTTGTGTACATAATTTTTATTTAGTAAGTAACTGGATTTGTCATTTGATATTAAAACTCGCGCTGCTTTGTGGGAGTGATACCTTGGTCATATCTTTGTTAGTTGGCATTTGGATGCTGAGTATGAAGTGGCATCATCTATTCATGAGCAGGCTATTAGGGAAGGAATGCTGTGTACTAGTTATAGGAAAAGAATGTAGTACAGTTGTACTGGTGCTTTCTGCTTATTAGTACACTGGTGGAGAGGCTTTTTTTTGTTGTTTAGGCTATATCTATGAGTTTGGAGTGAATGTCTAAATATTCTTATAATCTACTTATTGTGCTGTTGATATTCCAAAGTGCAATTGCAGTATAAGTCAGAGAATGAGTGAGTTTAAAATTGTAAGTGGACTTATCAGAAATACTGTATCAGAGATAATGGGAACTGCAGATGCTGGAGAATCCGAGATAATAAAATGTGGAGTTGGATGAACACAGCAGGCCAAGCAGCATCTTTGGAGCACAAAAGCTAACATTTATGGCCTAGACCCTTCATCAGAAAAGGGTCTAGGCCCGAAGCGTCAGCTTTTGTGCTCCTAAGATGCTGCTTGGCCTGCTGTGTTCATCCAGCTCCACGCTTTCTCAGAAATACTTCTTGGTTAGTTATCTTTAAAAGACAAAATTACATCCAGTATATAGGAAGTAAGTTTGTGTCGTGCTCTAGTTTTGAGTCACATTTGTCAGTTATACATTTGGAAGAGAACATATTGATGCAGGATAGTATAAACAATCGGTCTGGCTTGTTGTAGTGTACTTGCGTTGCGGATCACAGATGCTTCTAAGAAGAAACCTTCGTCTTATGTCTGTGTATCTATACTGCGGACTTATCAGACATTTAATTTTGCATCATCCAAAGTTCAAACTAATATTCCAATAAAATTTCTAAGACCTTTTTAGAACTAGTACAGCAATTGTAGTTCTGCCTCAAGTAAAGCTAAACTCAAAAATTGTTTCCCCTAGAACTTCATTTACTTACCTCGCCGAATGCACTGGGGACAGGACTTCACGTTTCACTATAGAAGCAAGTGGAAGTAGTGTTCTGTTAATAAATCTGGAATATGAGCCTAGTTTGAGTAATGGTGACTATAAATCTGCCATCAATATTTGTATAACTCTATATGGTTCACTACTGTCTTTTATAGGAAGAAATTTGATCCTTAGCAGGTCTGGCCAACAGGCAGTTCTTATCAGTCCTTCTGAAATGGCCTTGCGTGCCACTTGAAGGGCAGCAAGTCATAGCCTTGCCAATGATGCCCACATATCAGGAAAAAATTTTTAAACTATGTTTAGTAACGACACAAAGAAATTTGGTCTAAATGTGCCACAGTTTGATGTAACTGAACAGCAAATTTTCACAGGGAACATACTTGGAAGTTTGCAAGATAGAATCCTTCAATGAGTGAATGAGTAACTGAATTGGATATAAGATAAACAAAGAGCAAAACTTGGTAAATGCTTATTAAACAATTATTTTAAATTCTGCACTTGAATCATGAAGTATTGAGAGACGATATTTCTTTTTACAGTGTAAATTTTTTTGTAATGTCAGATAACCGGTACAGAGAAGATTCAAGACATTGTCAGGGAATTGGACAATTAAGTGGATTGGCTAACGAACAGTGAATGGATTTTAATGTAAGTAAGTGGTAAGAAAATACAAAAGTACAGGACACATGAAAATGCCTTCAGGTATTTCTTGATAACACAAACATCAACAAATGATTTTCAGCCAACCTCATTCAGTCCTTTCAAGCACCATGTAGCTTCAGCTCAATCTGGTGAGGTCTGCATTTATCACGTTTTCATTTATGTCTGTGTTACATTTCTTCAACATTAACAACTCCTTGTGTCATTCGCAGTAGGCTTCCTCCTCTGTCAAAAGCCTGTAATAAAGAAATATTGTCCTTAGAATCCATACACTGTGGACACAGGCCATCCAGCCCAGCAAGTCCACACCAACCCTCTAAAGAGCATCCCACACAGACCAATCCCCCTACTCTGTCTCAGTAACCTTGCATTTCCTAAACCTACCCTACACTTCCTGGAACACCATGGGCAATTTAGCATGGCCAAGCCACCTCATCTGCACATTTTTGGACTGTGGGTGGAAACTAGCGTGCCTAGTGGAAACCCATGCAGACACTGGGAGAATGTGCAGACTCTACGCAGACAGTTGCCTGAGGATAGAATTGAATCCAGGTATCTAGTGTGGTGAAGCAGCAGTGCTAACTGCAAATGCTGCCACACTTGCTGGGTTTCTGCAGCTTTGTGTTCAATATGTTTGATGTCAAATGATCCAATTTGGATTCTTTTTTTAAATTTTACATTCTTATTTTAATTGCTGTACCCTGTGTCAACTCTTTAAGCTATTGAACATTTGGGCTAAACCATTTTGAATGCTGATGACAGAAGAGTTTTGACACAACTGATGACATATGGATTGAATAGAAGGGACCCAAGAATAAAGCTCTAAATAAGAATTTTTCCAGTTTGATTTTAATCATATAATTTTAAAGGATACAGTGGCCTCCATACCATGTACACATAACCATTGATACAGGAACCTTGATGGTGGATGTCAGAAAACTATTCCATTGAGTGGACATTGCAGCTAATTGCATCCAAACTTCTTCCAACTTTTTGTCTTGCATCTTTAACTCCCTTGCTTTCAAGAGGGAACTCTGTTCAGTCAAGGGCAGGCTTATCAACTGTTGTGTATAATAAGATTTTGCTAGCTACTTATATTCCAGAAAGTCAAGCTAGGCAATTCCTAGTCTGTGCTCAGTTTTGGACTGAATTGTAAGATGAAGTTAATTTCTCTAATATTTCAAGTTATTTGTCTTATCTGTATCTAAAAATGCTTTCAATTTTTATCACCTTTCACAGTTTTTCAAAAAAAAATCTCGTATGTGTTTTGGGATTATCTTTCTCTGACTTCTGAGTTCCAGTGTACATTTACATATTTAATTAGCAATGATCCTTCAGATTTCTTTATTCAGTCATTTTATATTGTTTTCACTTTTTCTTTCAGTGGTTATTTCTGAGATGGCAGAAGATGTCAGTGAGGGTGAGATTGGTATTGAGAGGAGTACTACATTATTGGGACCAAATGCTGATATAAATGAGGATTCTGAAGCAGAACATCAAGTTTTCCAGGTATGATTGTGAACTAGACAAGAAACATATTTAGTCAAAGTAGGTACGGATGGAAACATGCAGTAGGTGAATCAACCTGTGCAGAGGGAACAAACTTAAATGTTTTGGGGACAGACTTTTCTTTGTAAAATTTGAGCAAGTGTTGAAGTATTCTGTTGTTGAAATACTCTGTTGCAGGAATACAAACATGATTGGATATCTTAATACTGCTGTACAAGTGATCACTTTGATATTTGTGTGCATTGCTAGTCCTTTAAATTTTCTGTCCGTCTCCCTGGTAAATTCCTCAGATTGCCACTTGATAGCTACCACTCCATGATGCAGCTGAGTTTGAGGTCTGTTCCTGCAGGTACTGTGTCCGCAGTTAAAGTTAAATACCCAGCTAGATTACAAGTTTTCACTCTGACTTTGACACTGTCATTCTGATATTATTGAACTATCTCTGCTTGCTGTTGCTGAAATACCAAGACACTTAAACTCCACTTTTATACTTTCTTAACCTTCGAAGCAATTAGCCTGGATAGACGATGGAGAATCTGCGTTTGGAAGGAATGATCCAATCACTGTTATTCCTATCACAGTTCACATTACCGATGACTCTGCTACTTCTCAGAATCCGACAGTACAGGTGTCCCAACAAGCACCAACTCTGTCTACTGCACCGTTCCAGCTGATGGATCAGAATGGACAGCCAATCCAGTATGAACTTCAGTCACTGGGGGATACAAATGCACGCATGGTTAGTAACAGCACCACATGAAAATTATAGAAATCGTGTATGTTTTTCATTACCTTGCGCAATAATCCTGTTCATTGCTGAACTCAAACTGCCACATGGTGATGTATAGTAACCATAAAATGTGACATATTTATTCTTAGTTTAAAATTCTTGAAGAAAATTCAACAGATAACAAATGGAAGAACTTACACTTCAGTATGATAAACTCTTAGATTGCATCTAGCTTACAGTAGGGTCTGGTAATCCTTAGGCATACGTCACAGAACTTTCTGCCCAAAGATTTGAATAAGAGCGTTGTAGTGAATTTGACTGGTTAGACTTGTATGTACCAATGCTCTGGGAATTGAATGGCTTAATAGGTAAATTATAATTTGACTTACGTACTTGGTACGGTCAGATAGAAAGGAGAAGGATGCCACCTAATGGTAGTCATGCATTAGCACCTGTAAGTTTTTTTTAAGAGTTCCTATTTTGCAGTTGTCTTTTACAGTATCTGGACTGGTCTTAATACTTCTAAAATAGTACTGATCCTTTTTCTAGCAAAAATGTGTTGCAGCCTAGTTGTAAATTTATACCAGATCATATTGCCGTCATTTGACTTCCAAGTGGTCCTGGACTGGAAGTCACCCCATTACTTTCCCTTGAACTTTCTCATTTTTTAAGGATCAGTTCTTAATTTCTGATTAATCTTGCGTTTCTGTCAATTTAGGTCATTTTTACCTATCTGTGGGCTATTGACCACTTAAACTGGATGAAAAATAATATCCTTCATTGCTTGCAGCCTTTGGATAAATAATTAAAGTGGTAGCAAAGATCATCTAATAAATCAGGTGCGAGGGCATTGGTTTAGAGTCAGGGAAATACACAGCAGGGAAACAGACCTTTCGGTCCAACTCATCCATATCAGCCAAATATCCTATATCCATTTGCCACCAATTAGCCCATGTCCCTCTAAACCCTACCTATTTATATACCCATCCAGATGCCTTTTAAATATCATAACTGTACCAGCTTCCGCCATTTTCTCTGGCAGCTCATTTCCATATGTGTACCACCCTCTATGTGGAAAAAGGTTGCTCGTTAGGCCCCTTTTATAACTTGCCCCTTTCACCTTAAACTTATGTGCTCTAGTTTGGACTCCCCACTCTGGTGAAAATAGCTTGTCTATTTGCCTTATGCCTGCCTTTCATGATTTTATAAATCTCTACAAGGCCGCCCCTCAGCCTCTGATGCTCCAGGGAAAATAGCCCCAACCTATTCGGCCTCTTCCTGTAGCTCAAACCCTTCAATCCTGGCAGTATCCTCAAATCTTTTCTGAACCCGTTTTGGTTTCCAACATCCTCCGTCAGAGGGAGACCAGAATTGTTCACAATACTCCATAAGTGGCCAAATTAACGTCTTGTACAGCCTCAACATAATCTCCCAATTCCTATACTTAATGCAATGCCCAATAAAGGCAAGCATACCAAATGCCGCCTTCACTTACATAGGCCTCACCAATGGATTGCCGTCTGCTGAACTGAATGTGATTCATCATTTTAAAACTTAAGACTTGTTTGTAATTATGTTAAATGGTCACCTTTAAATTCTTCTCTGCTGTTCCTAATGAACAGTAGATTATCAACTTTGTGGTTTCTGCTATTTCTCCCATATGAATTATGAGCAAAAATAGGCCACTTGGCCCTTTAATCTGCTACGCCATTCAGTAAGATCATGGCTGATCTGTTTCTTTTGAATTCTGCATTCCCCTCTACATTGATAATCTTTGATTTCCCTGTTGAACAAAATCTGTCTACCTCAGCCTTGAAAATATTCAATGCCCCTGTCCTAACTCATTTCTGAGGCAGAGTTCCAAATTCGCACAACCTTTTAGATGAGAAAATTATTTGTCATATCTCTCCTAAAAGGATAACCTTTAATTTTAAAACAGTGCGCCTTAGTGTAAAGCATCCACATTGTTAAGACCATTCAGGATCTTATTCCTTTCAAACAGGACACCCTTCATTCTTCTAAACTCCAGTGGAAACAAACCCACCTTATCAGCTTATTTCCAGATATTGGTCTAGTGACTACTTCTGAGTACATTTACATCCTTAAGTAGGCAGACCAAAACTGTGTTTGAGATGTTGTCTCACCGATGTCCTGGATAACAGAAGCATAATGTTCTTATTTTTGTATTCAATTTCTGTCATGATAAAGACTGACGTGCTTTTTTTTTTAAACTTACCTGCTGTATTTGGTTCTTGTCTTGTTGTGACTCTTGCATGACAGCACCCAGATCTCTCTGCATCTCAGAATTCTTCAGTCATTCTCCACTTAAATAATACTTTGATAGGAAAAACAAATCAACCTCATTACATTTTCCTACATTAGACATCATCTGCTAGATTTTTGCCCTCTCGCTCAACTCCTCTAAATTACTTTCCTTCCTTATCTTTGCAAGTACTTGCCTATTTACATTGTGTCACCTGTAAATTTAGACACCATGCCTTTAATCCTCTTTATGTAAGCCATTGATATAAGTTATAAGAAGTTGAGGGCCATGCATAGACTGTTGCGGGATCCCACTCGTCACTGCAATCTGAAGACCTATTTATGCGCACTGTTTTCTGCCAGCTAGCCAGTCAGTGAGGAGAGGCGACGAGAGCTCCTCCACAATAATCCTCAGCACTGGTGCACTGCAAGGCTGCATACACAGCCCCTTTACTATACTCTTTATACACTTACAAACAAATTCAGCTCTAACTCCATTTACAAATTTGCTGATGACACTGCTGTGTTGGGTTGGATTTTAAGCAACAACAAGACGGAGTACAGGAAGAAGAGAGACACCATAGTGGCATGATGTAAAGACAACAATCTCTCCTTTGATGTCAGCAAAACGAAGGAGCTGGTTGTCGACTTTAGGAAGCAGAGTGGAGGACATGTCCCTTTCTGTATCAATGGTATTGAGGTGGAGGTGGTAGAGAACTTCAGGTTTCTAAGATTAAATGTCACAAACGATCTATCCTCGTCCAGCTATGTTGACATTGCAGTCAAGAAATCACACCAATGCCTCTGTTTCTTCAGAAGGCTAAGGAAATTCAGTATGTTCACAATGACTCTTACCAGTTTTTATAGATGCACCAGAGAAAGCACCCTATCTGGATGTATCACAGCTTGGTTTCACAACTGCTCTGCCCAAGACTGTAAGAAACAGTGGAAATGTGAACGCAGCCCAGTCCATTATGAAAACCAGCTTTCATTCCATTGACACCATCTACGCTTCCTGCTGCCTTGGAAAGGCTGCTAACATTATTAAAGAACCCTCCACACTGAATATTCACTCTTCTGTTCTCCTCTGGGCAGAAGATACAAAAGCTTGAAAACGTGCCGACAAATTTTAAGAACATCCTTGTTCCCTACTGTTATCAGAGTTATGAACGGACCTCATTAGAGTTGAACTTTCTCTGCTCCTTCTCTGTAGCTGTAGCACTGTGTTCTGTTAACCTGATGTACTTACGTAAGGTACTATTTATCTGGTTAGCACATAATACAATACTTGTCCCTGAATCTGAATACTTGTGACAATAATAAATCAAATCAGTACATCAAGTCCTATACCTTTGGTTCCTATTTTGCATGATAACTTTTTGTGTAACTGCTTGTCAAATGCCTTCTGGAAACTGTGTGATTGATTTGCTCACCAAGCTGGTTCGTTAGTTTGCAGACATTTTATTACCCTGCTGGGTAACATCATCAGTGCAGCCTCCGATGAAGCGCTGTTGTGTTTTCCCACCTGCTATTTAATCGCTGGGGTCTGTTGGATTTGATTACCTCATTTCCGTTTTTCCTTCACAGTGGTGTATGTGTAGGCCTTAGTTCTATGTGTTTGTTTTTGGCCTTCTTGGTGGAGAACTAGATCTCTAGGAATTCCCATGCTTGCCTTGGTTTGGCCTGCCCTCCGATCCTGGTGTTGTCCCGACGAACTGGTGGCTCTCCTTAGCTGTGTGAATGGAGATGAGTGAGTATTGTTCGTGTCTTTTTGTTGCTGGTTGGTGTTCATGTACTCTAGTGGCCAATTTTCTTCCTGTCTATCCAATGTAATGTTTGTTGCAGTCCTTGCATAGCATTTTGTACAATATGTTGGTTCTGTCCATAGTGAGTATAAGGGGTCTTTGGTTTGAGTTGGCATAGTGTTGATTTGGGTTTGTGTGCTACTCTTGATGCTCAGTGGTCATATGAGTTTTGTGGTCAGTTCAAATATGTTGTTGATGTATGGTAGCGTGACAAGTGTGTTAGGGCATGCAGCATCTTCCTGTTGTTATTTGTGTGATAGGCATCATTGGATCCAGTTGTTCAGCTATCTGTTGTCCTTAAATACTTGGTGGAGGTACTCTTTTTGGTGTAGTTCCAGGTTGGTACAGTTTGTCGCTCCTTTAAATTGTGTTTTCACGCACCTTCATTTGTGGGTGTTAGGGTGGTTATTGTTGAAATTCAGTACTTGGCCAGTGTATGTGGCTTTTCTGTGTCTTCGTCAGGAATTCCTGTTTGACCCTGCATTCTACCATGACGCCCAGGAATGGGAGCTGTTCATTTTTTTTTCCGTCTTCCCTGGTGAATTTGATGCCTGTGAGAGTGTTGTTTATTAGATGGTGTGTCTCCTGTAGTTTGGTCTGTTTAATGATGACAGATGTGTCATCCACTTATCAGATCCAGAGTTTAGGTTGGATTTGTGGAAGGGCCATGCATTCAAGTCTCTGCATCACCACTTCTGCTATTTGTCCGGAGATAGGTGACCGCACCTACTCAAGAACCTGCTGGAAACCTAAGTGCAGTACTTGAACAGGCTCCCCTTATCCACAGTATACCTTACGCTTACTCCTTTTGAAGAATTCGAATAAATTACTTAGACCCAATTTCACTTCCGCTAAAAGCATGCTGATTCCTCCCATTTACCTTGAGCTTATCTAAGTACTCAATTGCAATGTCGATGGTTCTAATCCCTGCCCCGCCCCACTGCCATGCTAGTGTCGGATGTCATTGCTAATGCTGACATATTTTCATGATTAACCTTTTAGTCATTTCTGCCATTCTTAATATTCTAGATTGTCACTAGATTTGATACTGAACTTGACACAATTATTTCTTTACTTGATGCTTTCCTTAACTTCTGTGGCTAATTGTGCATGATGGGTCCTCCCCTTTAGAATTTTCCATTTATTGTAAGAAAGCATTTATCCGTTTACATTTTTGCTACTGATTCCTGCTGATATATCACATCTAATATCCCATTTCACATCAGTTAGCTCAGCTTTCATAATTGCCCCTTTTAAGTTTAAATACTAGTCCTAAACCCAGTCGTCTTGTCAAATTGGATGTAAAGTTCAAACATGTTACAATTGCTGCTCATGAAGGTTCCATTATTCTGAGTTCAGTAATCTGATCACTCAACACAATACCAAGTCTGCTATAGCCAGACTCAAAATGTGCCACTTTTAGAAACTATTTCAAAGAATTCCATGAATTCCTCATCAAGGCTACTATTGCCAAACTGATTTTTCCCAATTTATATGTAGATTGACATCACCTGTGGTTATTGCTTTTCTTTTATCTCGCGCCCCCAATATTACTTCCTATATACACACGTACATTCTGGTTACTGTTTGGAGGCCTGTAGATCACTCCCATTGGTGACTTTTTCCCCCCTACTAATTAGAAGTTTCATCAAAATGAATTCCACATCCTTATCTCGTGATGCAAGATCATTTGTGACTTTTCATCAGTCCACTCTTTGATTAGGGGTATTACTCTTCTGGTATTACTGAGCTTTCTATTATTCTTGAATGTCATGTACCTCTCAATATTCAGAGCCTGCTTATTGACATCCTGCAGCCATGTTTTCTTAATAGCTATCAGATGATATTTATTTACCTCACTATCTGGTATCCGTTCATTTACTTTATTTTTAGTGCTGAACATATTCAGATACAGAGCTTTTACTTTTGTGTTTTTATCTTAACAGCATCTAGTGCAGGCTACTATTGTGCTATTTGGTTTCTTTCTTTCTTTTGTACCATTCTCTGACCTTCATTTTTAATACCAGTGTTTTGCTTTTCTGCCTAAACTCTATCCCCTGCTTTGTTACATTTGCCTAAGCTTGATCCCTCAATTGCTTGCTTGGTTTATTGGATGTCTTCTTCCCTAGTTATCTGGGTTGTGAGAACATCAGTGCCAGCATGGTTCAGGCTATCCCAGCAGTATCTGTCCAACTTTCCCAATACTAGTAACTGTATCCTACAAACTGGAACCCACTTCTACCGGAGATAGTAAGAACTGCCGATGCTGGAATCAGAGATAACACTGTATGGAGCTGGAGGAACACAGCAGGCCAGGCAGCATCAGAGGAGCAGGAAAGCTGACGGATCCTTCTTCAGAAATCCGAAGGGCATTTCCGAAGAAGGGTCCCAACCTGAAACGTCAGCTTCCCTGCTCCTCTAATGCTGCCTGTCCTGCTGTGTTCCTCCAGCTCCACGTTGTGTTGCCCCACTTCTCCCAGACTAGTCTTTGAGCCACACATTCACCTGTGCCAATATACATGAAATTCAAGTAGTAATTTAGATCTTCTCTCGCTATGTTTCTAAAGATGATCAAGAAATGGTATAAATTGACTCGTTATCTGCCTTTGCATTGTCATGGCATGTAGGTGGCATGCTAATTTCACATGATCCATCCCATATTAATGGTTACTTCCAGATGATTGTTACCAGTCAGTCAGAGAATGGCCAGGTGCTGCATGTGATTCCTTCCAACCCACCCAGCGTTACTCAGGTGCTGATACCACAGGGACAGATTCTCGATGTCACAGATTCACATGGTAAGATAACTTGCTATATGTACTCTCCATCATCTGGCATTTCACATTAACACTGAGTGTCCCAGTTGCATATGTAGAAAAAAGACCACTGGAGCCCAGGCATTCATTTCTCCATCCTTCGGCTGGGTAATTGTCCACCAAATTGTATCATATGGTGCAAAGAATTGAGGAAAGGGAAAAAGTGAAAAGAAAGCAATTACGATACAACCCAATTCATTTCCTAAGCAATTGCAATTCCACACAAAGAAATTGTTTTTAATTTTAATATAATTGCTATTTTATATAAATTATATAGTTATTATTGTCTGCAAAAAAATAGGGGGATAAAACACAACATGAATTTAAATTGCTTCAGCTAGTGCTTGATCTAAACTTTATTATGCCGGTGAATAGGTATCAAGCAAGTGTTATTTGTTGACAAGTTCATCTTTGAGGTACAGAAGGAGAGCACTCTTATCCTAGTTGAGAAAAAGTATATCATAGCTTTTGAAATAAAGCTCACTGGAGGCTAATGGCCAAATTTGAAAGGACCAGAAGGGTTATTATTAGTACATTCATTTGCCTCAGCACTACTGGATCGCAATTCTTTCAGTAAAAATAGAAACCGCTATAATGCCTCAGAGCCGTACAGCTTGGAAATGAACCCTTTGACCCAGTCTGTCCATGCTGAATATAATCCCAAACTGAACTAGTCCTACCTGCCTGCTCCTGGCCCGTATTCCTCCAGATCTTTCCAGATATCTCAAATCAATCTAGTCCCATGTATTTACACAAATATCTTTTAAACATTGTAATTGTGCCCACATCCACTACTTTCTCAGAAGTTCATTCCGCATGCAAATCACCCTCTTGAGTAAAAAAAAATTGCCCCTCATTTCTTTGTTTAAAAATCTCTCTCCTCTTTTGCCTTAAAAGTGTGCCCCCAGTACTGAAATTCCCCATTGTAGGGAAAAGATACTACCATCAACCCTATCTGTACCCCTCATGAATTTATGAAACTCTGTAAGGTCACCTTTCAACATCCTACACTTAGGTGAAAAATCTACTATTTTGGTTTATTTGAATGTAGGAACAGGTGTGGGCCATTCAGTCCTCGAGCCTGATCTGCCAATTAATGAAATCATGGGTGGTCTGTAGCTTAACTCCTTATACCTACCCTTGGCCCATATCTCGTTATACCTGTGCTTAACAAAAATTTGAGATTTAAAAGTAACAATAGGTCTAGCATCATCTGTTGTAGAAAAGAGTTCCCAACTTCTACCACCCATTGTGTAGAAGTGCTTCCTAACATCACTCCAGAATAGTTTGGCCCTAAATTTTAGACTCTGCACCACCTCCACCTCCTCCTCCCCTCTCTCCCCCCCCCCCCCCCCCAAACCCCCGTTCTGGAATCTCTAAGCGGTGGAAATAGTTTCTTTCCCTACCCTGTATTTTCCTGTTAATATCTTGAAGAGTCACAGAGATGTAGAGTACAGAAACAGATGCTTCGTCCAACTCCTCCATACCAACCAGATATCTCAAATCAATCTGGTCCCCTTTGCCAGAATTGGGCCATATCCCTCTAAACCCTTTCTATTTATAGACCCATCGAAATGCCTTTTTAAATGTTGTAATTATACTAGCCTCTACCACGTCCACTGGCAGCTCATTCCAAATGCGTACCACTCTCTGCATGAAAAAGTTGTCCCTTTATATCTCTTCTCTCTGACTTTCAACCTATGCCCACTAATTTTGGACTCTCCCACCCTAGGGAAAAGACTGAATATTCACCATATCCTCATGATTTTATAAATCTCTATCAGGTCACCCCTCAGCCTTTGATGCTTCAGGGAGTATAGCCCCAACCTAATCAGCTCTCCATAGAGCTCAAACCCTCTAAATCTGGCAACATCCTTGTAAATCTTTTCTGACCCCTTTCAAGTTTCACAACATCTTCCCTGTAGCAGACTTCAATCAAATCATCCTTTAACCTTCTAAATTTGAAACAAAACAGGCCATATTTGTATAATTTCTCTTTATTACTTTAACCCCTGAAATCTAAGTGTCGTTCTTGTAAACATTATTGTGCTCCCTTCTAGTCCAAAATATCCATCCTATAGTGTGGTGCCCAAATCTACTCAGTACTCCAAGTCTAGCCAGGATTTTGTATAGCTGCAGCAGACATTCTGTGTCCTTGTGACTTCAGTCCTTGAGATATAAAGAATTCCACTAGTCATCTTGATTACTTTCTGTACCTGTTCATGACATTTCAAAGGTCAATGCACCAGAACCCCCAAGTTTCTTGAGACATCCACTGTATTCATTGTATCTGCTGTGTATTACATCAAAGATATGCCATTTGATTGAATTTCATAAGAGTTCATTTTTTTTTGCCAGATGCAACAGATGACAAACAAATAAGTGATGAACTTCAGACAGTGACCGTAGCAGCGATAGCAGACAACAGTGGCTATGTCTTGCACCCACCCTCTTCATTAACTTTGCCCAAAAAGACCTCACTCAGGTGTGTATGAACCAAAATTGGACTGGAAAAGTTAACAAAAATTGGGTGACCTTTAGAACACGATGTTTTGGTTACAAGTTAGATGTAGTTCAATAAGAGGGAAATGCAGAAAAACAAAAGTCGCGAATAATGAATGAGATGGAGAGCGTGATGACGCAGGCAAAGAGCTTCTTTGATGTGTGTTAGATGAATTTTTCCAATAAGAATCAAGTCAAATACAATAAGTTGAAAAAAGGTGAGGAAAATAAGACAATCAAATGGTATACCAGGACAGAATATCATAAAAGGAAATCTTGTAAATAGTCTGTGGCTAGTAAAAGTTTGGGATGGAATGAAAATGATGTACAAAGATGCACTGGAAAAGGTGGCTACGTTAAGACTGCAAAAAGTTGCCTGCTTCAAATTGTTTTCATCCCAGGTCACTAGAAAGTCTTGTCATAATTCTCTAATTGTTCCTAGATGGGAACGGTGGCAGAGAATTGGAGAGTGACATTCTTTTTTTATCTGGCCAGTTGACTTGACATCAGAGGTGGCTAAGTTTTAAAACTTAATCAGAAAAAAGCTATGTATGAACTTTTGCAAGCAGGTGCCCTGTTAATTGTCTCAGTAGCAGTAAATCAAAGAAATTTTTTAAAAAGAAAGCTAGAGCCAAATCCTAATTTTCTTTTGACCCTGATGAAGTAGCTTAAAAACTACAAGTTTATCAAAGTCTTAAACTATTAACCACTGTAATTGAAGTCAGGCTCTATCTTGATTGCAATTTTACCAATTTAAAAGAAAACCTTAGCAATTTTACTCTGAATTTCTGAGATAATGATTCAAAGTATAATTCTGGATGTGCTAACAAGCTCAATGGCTTCCTTTCTGGTAGCATCATTACTTTTTACAACAGCTCTACATCCAGGTATAAAAATTAAATGAGGGCGTACCTGTCTTGATACTTATATACAAACAAAAGGTATAAGAGCAGGAATAGGCATCTGATTTGTTTAGCTTCCTCTGCCATTTAACATAATCATGGCTGATCTGTTTGTAAACTCAGTTCCACCTGCCTGCTTACCTCTGGTCATTCACTCCTTTCTTACCAAGAAATGAGCTGATGTTGCCTCAACAATATTCAAAGGTTCTGCTTCCAAAGAGGAACATTTAAGGAAGTGTTCTAAAGACTGCAGTGCTACTCACAGCAATCATGTAACTAAGTGCGTTAAATATCGTCCTTTTTTTTGTGTTTCAGAATGGTTGAAGAAAATTTTCCCGTCCCACTACAGCCACTGCCAAACAACACCCCTGCCTGGGCCCGACGACTCCGAAGCTGTGAGGTTGATTAGCACTTGCATATCTGTTTTATTCATCCATATTGCTACACGCTGCTTTTAATTTCAGTAATAGTTACTTTCAAATACTTTTTGTTATGATCAATATATACTCTTGAGGGTATCAAATTAGCTGCATTTCATTGGAAGATCAAATCTAAAATTGCTTTTAAAAGTATAAGTACTGCTCAGAAGAGCACAGACTTTCGTTAACGGCTCAGTACCACAAGTAAAGCAGACAACAGAAGTGATATAAGAGCATGTAATTTATTCATAAAAATAAATTAGAAAAGTGGAAAAAGACTTATTCTCTTTCAGATACTTTATGTTCATCTCTGGCATTTTCTGTTTTTAATACAGATTGACAAAATTCATTTCATATTTCTGCATATCCTATACCAAGGGAGAAGAGCACTCTGCTCTTCACTAAAAATTGGTACTGAAATTTTGTTGCTGGATTTGGATACTGCTGTGGCCCTCGTTGACCATGCACCATCTGAAATTAGCCTGAAGTGTGGTTCTGAACCCCTGTTGTGGGATGAGCAACAGTGAGGCAATACTATCATTTTCCCTTTTCCCTCATTTAAAAAGCAATCTGCCAGTTTGTGCTGTTATATAAAGGTGCTTCACAGCCAAAGTGGATAGTTAAATATGTGTCGTACATTGGTTTCACCCCGCAATTAGAAATTTCAATGCAAACCGGAAACATAGTATTTTATAAAATTGATGTTAGCTGGGTTGTCAATGATTACAGTTATCCGTAGTTTTTGTCTTTGTGGTTTATCTTCCCAAACAGTCCCTGTGTGATCGTAGGACTTAAACTACTGTCACTCAAGCTAGGCAAACTGAAAGAGAGCATTTCATGGCAGTCACAAGAATACAGTTGAGGGTGAAGATTTTTGGGCTTCTGTTTTATTTGTTCAAAATATCTGACCTCCTTTGTAATGGCATTTAACCATTTCAAGATTGGGTGCCTCCCCATGATTGTTTATTATGTTGTTTGAGAAGAGCTTTTTGATACCAGTCCTTAACTTGCCTTTGACCAGTTTGGACTTGTTGTTCTGTCCTATGGGCATGACTTAAATCAAAATAATGCTAAAGATTAATCTCATCTACTGTATTTAGCATTTTATATCACTGTAAGGAGCCCTCCCATCATTTAATTGCAGAGCACTATTTAGATTATTCTACTGGGCACAATTTCAAAATTTGCAGATCACAAAACACTTGAAAGCTCCTTGCAAAAGAATTGAAGATGAGATAAGGAAACAATTTTTACTGAGCAAACAATTAGGATCAGTTTGCACAGTTTGATATTTAGTGGAGGCAGATTCAGTTATAGTTTTCAAAAGAGATTTTGCTAAGCATTTGAAGACCCAAAAATAAATTGGACTATGGGCGAAGTGAGGACAGGGCAGTGGGATCAGCCAAGTTGCTGTTGTGAGATGAAAAATTGCTTCCTTTTCTGCTTTCTATGATTATTGTAGCTCAGTGATTAGAACTGAATATAAAATGCAGAAGTATAAACTGAGTAGAACAACTGACTGCCTGATATCATCAAACTGCAATTTTGAAGTTAGTGATGATGGAAGAAGTGGAGGCCAACAAGAAGAAAGCATGGACCATAGAAAAACTCAAAACATTTAACTCTGTATCTCTCTTTTTCTGTTAGATGCTGCCAGACCTGCTGAGTTTCTCTACATTTGTCGTATGTAATTGTCTTAATTGCTCACTAATGTGTTCATTATTCCAGAAAATTGGAGACTCCTATCGTGGGTATTGTGAGAGTGAAACTGAATTGGAGAATGTATTAACCGTTCACAAGCAGCAAACACAAAGTGTTTGGGGAACGCGACAGTCTCCAAGCCCTGCTAAACCTGCCACTCGGCTGATGTGGAAATCTCAATATGTACCATATGATGGAATCCCATTCGTCAATGCAGGTCAGGATAGGCTACTTGTTGCTTTCCGCCAGAGAGATTTTGTTGACAGTTATTGGGTAACTAAATATGTGTAGAAATTGTTTTAATCCTCCTGGCCCACTTAATGTATTTTCACTCACTTTCCTGGAATTCTTCCTGTTCCATCTATGTTCGTATACCTAAACAGTAGAGACCTTGGCTTTTGCCCATGTTAGCTTTGACTTAGAGTTCAACCAGAGGGCAGTTTGTATAATGCTGTAGGAAATTGTTTAGCTCATTGTGGCTGTGCCGGTTCTTTGCACAAGTTGTCATCTGTAAATGTTTACTTTTCAAATAGTTACCTACTTCCCCATAAAAATTATGTATGCTACTTCCATAACTGTTTTTGGTATGTTCATAGAATTTACATGGAAAGGAAGTTACCTACACCTTTCCATATTCAGTTGGGGCTGATTTTAACCAACTCACCTATTCAGTGAAATTCAGTTTTTATCTTAACCTTATCAAAAGTACTTATTTCAAATGATCCTATCAGATTTCATTTAAATCATCTTATTTTGCTTTAGGGCAGTAAACGGTCCAAATTTCATAACTGAAGCTTCTCTTCAGGATTATCCTAGTGAATCTCTTCCATACTTTTGCCATTCTTACAAAAATGGATGCCTAGACTTAATTGATGTAATTTTTGTTTATCACAATCTAAATTTCTTTTAGTAGGTTTAACATTACTGTTTGCATTTACACATTAGCACCTATATTTCAAATGAGTATTTATTTAAATAGCTTTACTACTGTCCATTAAAAATGTCTGTCTGGACTCCTGGGTGTCTTTGCGATTTAATCCCTTAAAATTTGCCATTTTGTGTGAATTTTTTCTCATTTTTTCTAAATTCCAAAACACATCATCTTATTTTTCTCAAAAGTAAGCATCATCTGAAGTGTGATTGCATAGTTTACTGTCCTCACTATGGCCTGTCTTGAGTTGCTCAAAGGTAACCTCATTCCCTAGTTAAGCCACTTATATGGGGGCTTGTGAAAAGTTTTAAAAATCAACCATGCATGGTTTGTTGCAGTTTGGCCACACATCTTGACTTTGGCAACCAGCTGTCCTTACTTGACATTACATCCTTCCAAGTAAGTATTTGATTAACACTATTGCTAATATTAGGCTGCCTAATCTATAGTTACCATTTATCCCTTCTTGAGTGCAAATATTAAGTACTAGTCTTATAGCAGAATTGTTACATTGATAAATGTTTAAAAAGAAATTGATGCCAGAGCCACTCTTGCTTTCTTTCTGATTTCGTCATTCTAAGATATGAGCCTTTTTGTTTTGAAATGTAATGTTCCAAATTGAAATCTGGATATGGTGTTGAATTTTGTTTGCTGATATTATTTCTGATGAAGGGTCTAGGCCCAAAATGTCAACCTTCCTGCTCCTAAGATGCTGGTTGGCCTGCTGCGTTCATCCAGCTCCACACCTTGTTATCTCTATTATGCTGATATTACTCTTCCTTGGCCTACAGATGACATTGACGCTGCAATAATTTGCAAAATGTAAAGTGTGTTCCTTTGGCACAGTATTTGAAAGCTGTTTTCATTCAATCACTCTAAAATATAGTATTAAAATATTAGCGCTCAATTTCTTGTGACAGCGTTTTGCAGTTTGCTAGATGTCCGGTGGTGTTGTAGTTTTATTTAACTAATAACCAAATGGTTCAAATCTCAGCAGGACAAGTTGTGAAATTGAAATTAACAAAGTGGAAAAAATGATCATAGAATTTACTAGCATTTGGTTAAAAACCAACATGCTTCATAGGCTATCTCATTTTTAAGAAGTTAGATAAGTACCTGTGGGAGAAGGGAATGAAAACAGAAAATGTTGGAAGTATTCAGCAGGTCTGGCAGGTTCTGTGTAGAGGGAAACAGTTAATGTTACAGGTCTGTGATCTTTCACATGAGCACCTAGACCTAAAATATTAATTGTTGCTTTCTGTATAGATGTTGCCAAACCTGAGTGTTTCTGGAACTTTCTGCTTTTATTTCAGGTTTCCAGCCTTTGTAATCCTTTGGATTGGAACAACATTTTGATGCAATCGGATATAGTGTGAAGGGGTTGGGTGTCTCCTCTGGAGTGTCAGCATTGGCATAGATAAGTTGATCGAAAATGTCCTGTTTCCATGCTTAAACCTTATTCTTCCCTAAGGCTTTTAACATGCTGTCAATCCTTTCTGTAACCCCTGGGGGCGATATTTTTATCATAAAGCTTGGGCAAGTGTTATACCTTCATGGTTGTGCTTTCTGGCAACACGAATTTTAAGCCAGCTGTTGTTTTCAGTTTACAGATTTCAGGAGAGTGTAATTTGGCTCACCATGTACATATGCTCCTTACAGGAAGCAGGGCTATTGTCATGGAGTGCCAATTTGGGCCAAGGCGCAAAGGAGTTCAACCTAAGAAAATAGAACAAGAGAGCATCTCAAATCAGTATTATAAGGCAACTTGTGCTGCACGGTAAGAATCCCTTTTGAATAATACAAATAAATATATATATTTTAACAAAAACAAAAGTTGCTGGAAAAGCTCAGTGGATCAGGCAGCATTTGTAATGAGAAATCAAAGTTTTGGGTCCAGTGACCCTTAGAAGGCTGCCCTGCTGTTCTGAGGAAGGGTCACTGGACCTGAAATGTTAACTCTGATTTCTTTTCACAGATGCTGCCAGATCTGAGCGTTCCTAGCAATTTCTGTTTTTGTTTTTGTTTTTGATTTACAGCATCTATAGTTCTTTTGGTTTTTTTTAATATTGTCTGAAACGACAACTTTTGTGGACTTTTGGAATCTACTTAAATGCAGTGTAGCTCAAAAGACTGGAAATAGGTTGCTACATTCACTGGTTTTGTTGAGTATGTCAAATTGAATATTATCCCAATGTTGCTAACTTAGCAGACTGCTCAGCCAATATCCAGTGCTGACGGAGCAGAAATTTCCTCCAGTTAAATTTTGGGAGACAGAAGATATTGTTTGCAGTCCTGGCTCCCAACTCTATTGCTGGGTGAACAGCTTCATCCCTCTTCCTCTCCTTGTCTCTCTCGTGTGATCTCTCTCTTTCTCTCTCTCTCTCTCTCTCTCTCTCTCTCTCTGCCACCCATCTGAGCTTGAACCAGTCTGTTCATGATTTTATAGTTGCTTATGACCTTGAATTGAACATCTGACTGCATGTTTGCAAATCACTAAGATCATGATTTTCACCTCCAGAACATCGGCACCTGAGCTGCTGCCACAGCTCATACGCTGCTAGATCATGTATTTTCTGCCTTTAGACTTGACAATTGCAGCGCATCTTTGACTGTGATCTTGCTTTCTATCCTCTGTAAGTGTGAGGTTTCCCAAAACCATGTTTCAGCTGTCTTAATTCATACCAGCCTCCTTCACGTGACTGGCTTCCATTGGCTCCTGGTCAAGAAATATGCTGATATTTAAAATTCTCAAGTCAGGTGTGGCTTATTTGGTAATGGTCACTTCTGAGTCACCAGATTCTGAGTTTGAGCCCTATTCCACAGCTTCAGCTGCAAGTAGCTCTCCTTGTCCTTAGAATGGAGACAACTGTGCTAGGCTGTGTTTACTAATAATGTTCCTCGTTGCTTTGAGAATCTGTTTGTGGAAAGCTGCCTGAATCTCACCAGCCCTTGTGGGTCTTGTAAAATGGGCAATTCTGGGATATTAATCCAGCCATAATGATAGTGTTGTACATTCAAGTTAAGATTGTGAGCGACATGGACGGGACCTTGGAAGAATTATATTTCCATGACATTTATTGAGTAACCAAAGTGTATGGTTATTTTACTGAAGTTGCAACTCAAAGATCACAAATTCAAATCCCACCTGGGAGATTGTAAATTTTGACTTCATAGAAGGGAACTTTTAATGACTCATATAATGGGAACTGCAGATCCTGAAGAATCCGAGATAACAAAGTGTGGGGCTGGATGAACACAGCAGGCCAATCAGCATCTTAGGGGCACAGAAGCTGACGTTTCGGGCCTATACCCTTCATTAGAAAAGGGGGAGGGGGAGAGGGTTCTGAAATAAATAGGGAGGGGGGGAGGTGGATCGAAGATGGACAGAGGAGAAGATAGATGGAAAGGAGACAGACAAGTTAAAGTGGCAGGGATGGAGCCAGTAGAGGTGAGTGTAGGTAATGACTATCCTGTTTTGTAATTCCAGTCATAAATTATGTGGTAGATTCTTATTTCCCATTAAATTGACGTAACCAGCAATTCACTTGTAAATAATTTAGTGCAAAGTTACAATAATAAATTTGTTAATTGCTTGCAAGAGAGTCACGTTGAGGTTTTTCAACTTGTCTTCAATGAATCGATCTAACTGTCATGGAACCAAGTTTATAGAGTGTTGAAAAGTTGCCTGTCTCTCATGTTTTTTGGATATTTATGTTTATCACGAATGTTGCTACATTAATGAATCAAAGCTGTGGCATACTTTGCAATGTTCTCATGACAATTCTTTCACCAATTTTTTTTCTGATTGTCTAGTCGAGTGAACTTCATCTGTAGTTGAATTGATCATACGGTGAAACTTGCTACAGCATCATCCTGTGTTTTATTTATACGTTGCCCAAGTATTTAAATTTCTTGCATCACCTAGTTTCAGATTTCTGAATTTTAAGAACTTAAATTTAATAAGTTAAGTAATTTGATATCCAGTTACCCTTAGACAAACATATTTAGATGTACAGTTGATTGAGGGGGGTGGTGGGGGGGGTGGGGGGGGGGGAAGAGAAATAATCAGTGTTTCAAAGTTGATTTAAGGTTCACGCCACATTTGAAGGTCTGGGCAGAACAGCCCTTAAAGTTTACTTAGTTGGATTAAAATTGTTTACAAACATCAACCTCATATGCTGAGCTAATAATCTAAACCTAACCAAGCACATAATAAGGCCAAACTTCTACTGAAGCCACAATTTAAGGTGCAAGATGAAAACTGATATGTCATTTGAAGACCCTATGCACAACACCAGAAGGGTGTATACGTGCTTTCTCGATTTTGAAAATATTTAAAAGATTTTGTCCCCTGTTAATTCTGTTCACAACCCCTGATAACTTCATTGTGCAGTAGTAGTGTTCTATCCCAGATCAGGAGGCCTGGAATCAAGTTCTCCCTGCCCCAGAGGTATAAAATCATAGAATCCCTACAGTTTGGAAACAAGCCCTTTAGCCCAAAAAATCCAAACCAAACACCATCCCACCTAGACTCATTCCCCTGTAACCGACCTAATCTGCACATCCCTGAACACAAAGGGCAATTTAGCATGGACAGTGTACCTAACCTGCATGTCTTTGGACTGTGGGAGGAAACCGGAGCACCCGGAGGAAACCCACGCAGACACAGGGAGAATGTGCAAACTCCACACAGACAGTTGCCCTCGGGTGAAATCGACCCCAGGTTGCTGGCGCTGTGAGGCAGCATTGCTAACCATTGAGTCAATGTGCCGCCTCAAATGTACTAACATCTCTGATCAGGTTGATTACAAAAGTAGGTAAATTGTTTTAAAGAAAAATTAAAACTAAGACAGCTTTTAAGAACTGTTGTTAGTATTTCAGAATGCAACTTATCTATTTTTTTATTATACTCCAGGATCTACATTAAAAAAGTGCGGAAATTTCCAGAATACAGGGTTCCCACAGATCCTAAGATTGATAAAAAGATTATTCGACAAGAACAGGAAAAGGCCTTCAATATGTTGAAGAAAAATGGATTTGATGTCGGAGGAGTTGTCAGGTAGAAATTTTGCTTGTTTGTGTGGAAGAGAATTGGTCTATGATTAGTTTATTGGAATTGTCATTCATGGCAATCTGTTACTTCATTTGATTCATCATTTATTTTGTTAAACCCTTGATTGTTATTTGAAGTCTTCTGATATCATTATGTAATTCATATGTATATGAAGGCTTTAAGTACTAAAAAAAGGTTGTGTTTGCGGGAAGATTTTATTTTTCAATTACAATTTTCTAAAATGAGGGGCAGGGGTTTACTGTGGACTTCTGAACCCTGCAGCCAGGCTCAAATGAGGGCAAAAGCCCCTACACATTGTGGAAAACAGACATTTGTTGCGCTTTTCTCTGATCTAACCATAAGTGACCAAAAAGCAGGTTTACCATCTAATTAAGGATGGCTGGTGGGCCCCTTAGCTGGAGAATCTAATAGGCCTTCCAACTTGAAAGTAGCAACAAGTTACCATGGTGAATAAGTGAGGGAGAAGACTCCCCCAGATGGAGCTAACCTTTCTCCAACTTTTTCCACACTTAAAATAAATACCCTTTGCAACTAGGCCAGCACTACGGTGATCAGTCTCTCCTCATTGTGACCATTGCTGGTGCTGCACCTAAGCTGGCAGGAGACAGATAGGCCTGCCTGACGCACCAACTTGAAAATCCTAGCCAGTCTCAATTTACAGGTCTCTTTCGACCTTCAGTGGCTTAATACACTAGAAGCTGCTTGCCGGCAGGTTGCTGTATCACCTGCAGGAGAATGGCCTGGAGTGCTGTGGGACCAAAGACTGGTGATGCAAAATTCTGTGTATCTCCCTTCTCCACTATTGCCAGCACCACCACTAATAATTCAGACTAAAAAGCCAAACTTGGGATTCTAGGCAAAAGGTAAGGTTTTCATCCCATGTGTATTTTTCATTGGGTACTGTAATTAGGGGCTGGACGATTAATCCATAGGCCCAGGCTAATATTCTGGAGACATGGGTTCAAATTGCACCATTGACACGAGCTTAAATTTAGTTAATGAACTTGAGATGAAAGCTAGTCTCAGTTTTGTGATCATCATTGTCCAAACCTGCCTTTCTGATTCGTTAATGTCCTTTACGAAAAGTAATCTGTCTCTCTGGCTTTCAAATGATTCCAGGCCCACAGAAATATGTTTGATTTAACTGGCCTCTGAAATGGCCTAGTAAATTACTCCATTCAAGAGCAGTTGGGAATGGATAACAAATGTTGGCTTTGAACAAAGAGAGATGTTGCTGGAAAACCTCAGAAGGTCTGGCAGCATCTGTCAAGAAAAAAAATCAGAGTTAACGTTTTAGGTCTGGTGACACTTCCTCAGAACTGTTGACCTTGCTTGTGCTGCCCATGTCCCATAATTTTTCTCTAGAGAAAAGGCCTTGATTAATGACCCACACGGTTGAGCTCAAATTTCACTATAGTGACTTGGAAATTTAAATTCAACAATTTATATAGAAACTAGAATGGAATGGTGAGTTATGTCTAGAATACTGGAAACTGACAAAATGTTGTGAAAATGATTCTCGTTGCTAATGTCCTTTTAAGGAAGGAAAGCTGGCATCTGTACACATTCTGACCTATATCTGATTCCAAAGCCACAGCAATATGATTTGACTCCAACATTAATGAACCAAGAAATAAACTATTATCATCCCAGGGGTGTAGCAAAGCTGAATGGCGGGTGTCTTTTCCTTGGGATGGAGAATTTCGAGACTAGGAGGAATATTTTGAAGTTGAGAGGAGAAAGATCTAAACAGTGGGGCAATTTTTTTTAAACACAGCAGTTCCTGTGTGGAATGAACTTCAAGAGGAAGTGGTACATTTGGATAAGTACATGAATTAGAAATGTTTAAATGGATATCGGCCAAGCCCAAGCAAGTGGAACTAGTTTAGTTTGGCATTATGGTTGGCATGGACTGAAGGTTGTTTGAGTTTATGACTCAGTGACTCAATAACTATACCATTCAATAATTGTTGGTTAAAGTTATGTGTTAACACTTCTCTTTAGGTCATGCATTTCTCAGTAATGTTTTTGCAAATATGTTCCTTCAACTCATTTGCCACTATTTGACAGTCTCTTAAATACACCAAATAGTGTTATAGTTCCCATATTGTTTCTTAACTTCAAATCCTTGATTTGACCCCTTGAGGGTTATTTCTAGCAGTGTAATAAAACTTAACTGACTTTCCTAACCCCTCCTTTCCTAAATTCCTTATGCCAATGACTACTAAACATCAAATTCTCTCGAGTCAGGTCTCGTTTATCATCAGTCCATCTTGTTTGTACTTGTAGCTCATCAAATCATATTTTTGCATTTACATGCTTGCACACTGTAATCTTGAAGTTCTTTGTAGTTTTCATGATATCTCCTCAATTTTTTTTTAAACTGTTTTCCCCCTGGTCCTCCGCACAGTTGGGTGTCTACTTGTTATACTATATCATAGTGCCCAGCTCCTGATTGAACAAATTTAAATCACCCCAGTAGCACTAATTTATTTGCCCACCAAGGTATTGGCACTACTTCTGCGTTTGTGCAACCAGTCATGCCTGAACACAAAACTTGTTCCAATATTCCAGGAATCCAAATCTCACTTGCCTGTGCCATGACTGTAACAATGCATTGACCTGTCATGTCCTCTGACTTTTATTCTGCATGGCCTGTTTCATTTGGGGTAATCCAACAACTGCTATTTTTAAAAATATTTTCAAAATTGCTTCATGGAACTTAAGAAACCTTTGCTTAGGTTAGAAAGGGGAACTATTGCATTTAATCATAGTTGAGTCACAAGGTTCATATTCTCTTAAGAATTTGAAAAGATCACACTCCGCTTTGCCGAATGATTGCAATTGTCAATCTCTTTCAGCCTGTGGGTGAGCTGATAAAATTATTTAAGATTTATAGGGATTCTAACATGGGGCTGATCACAACCCCAACATAGGGTTGCTCCCAGAATTCTGTACTGACCATTGATGGGTTTTACCCACAGTGTTATTGACAATGTTCATCTTGCCACAGGTGGTACGTACAGTTACCCACACCACAAGCTCACCAGTACCATGACCAAGATGGTTCTTATTTACCAATGCCTCCACCACCACCTCTACCATCATTTGTTTCTGTTGAAGAGGACGATGTTGGAATGATGGATGAAAATGGGATATTGCCATCACGTCTACACCCACGTGTTACTGAGAAGATTAGGGAACTGGTCGCTCAGGGAATTGACCAGGTGTACATGGTCCGGAAGCAGTTAAGGTTTGTTTTTGATACACAAAACGTTTTGCTTCATATTAGAAAATGTGTTTATAAATCAGTGCAATAATGCAAAGTTTCATGTCACCACATAATATAAAGAATTCCATATTAATAACTATTCTGAGTTATACAGAAGACTTGTATTATTAAATAGAAGTGGCAGCTTATTTTCCATAGTCACGATACAAAAGGCAGCTGAACCAGCTTTAAAATTTTCAGATAAATGACTTGTGAATTGTCATTTTTTGCTGTTATATTTTTAATCATTCTTTTAATATATTACCTTGAGTAGAAGTCTAGGGTTCCTAGGCAAGCTTAGGAATTGAATTTATAGTTTATGTTGAAGTGGATTTTATTGTGAACAAGATGTATTTTTAAAGGCACATGCATGGAAATGTGATTCAAAATGTTTACATTTTGTTTCCTGATGATTTTCATTTATATAAAGTTCTGATGCCATTTGAGTGGGGGAGGAAGCGATTGGAAGAAAATGCCAACCCTTGCATTGTGAGAAATGTGGATTAAAAGCCACGCAACTGATTTTTTTTAAACTCATTCATGGGACATCAGCATCCCTGCAAGATCATCGTTTTTTGCCTGTTCTTGATTGTCCTTGAGAAAATGATGCTGAGCCATCATCATCCAATCGCTGTTGCTTATGTCTTCTATATAATTGAGGAAGGAATCCTAGGATTAGGACTCTGACAAGTAAGAATCCTAATCCTAGAACTCCTTCCTCAATTATATAGAAGACATAAGCAACAGGGATTGGATGATAGTATCAGAGATAATGGGAACTGCAGATGCAGGAGAATTCCAAGATAATAAAATGTGAGGCTGGATGAACACAACAGGCCAAGCAGCATCTCAGGAGCACAAAAGCTGACGTTTCGGGCCTAGACCCTTCATCAGAGAGGGGGATGGGGTGAGGGTTCTGGAATAAATAGGGAGAGGGGGGAGGCGGACCGAAGATGGAGAGTAAAGAAGATAGGTGGGGAGAGTATAGGTGGGGAGGTAGGGAGGGGATAGGTCAGTCCAGGGAAGACGGACAGGTCAAGGAGGTGGGATGAGGTTAGTAGGTAGATGGGGGTGCGGCTTGGGGTGGGAGGAAGGGATGGGTGAGAGGAAGAACCGGTTAGGGAGGCAGAGGCAGGTTGGACTGGTTTTGGGATGCAGTGGGTGGGGGGGAAGAGCTGGGCTGGTTGTGTGGTGCAGTGGGGGGAGGGGACGAACTGGGCTGGTTTAGGGATGCAGTAGGGGAAGGTGAGATTTTGAAACTGGTGAAGTCCACATTGATACCATATGGCTGCAGGGTTCCCAGGCGGAATATGAGTTGCTGTTCCTGCAACCTTCGGGTGGCATCATTGTGGCAGTGCAGGAGGCCCATGATGGACATGTCATCTAGAGAATGGGAGGGGGAGTGGAAATGGTTTGCGACCGGGAGGTGCAGTTGTTTGTTGCGAACTGAGCGGAGGTGTTCTGCAAAGCGGTCCCCAAGCCTCCGACCCCACCACACCCGGCACCTTCCCCTGCAACCGCAGGAAATGCTACACTTGCCCCCACACCTCCTCCCTCACCCCTATCCCAGGCCCCAAGATGACATTCCACATTAAGCAGAGGTTCACCTGCACATCTGCCAATGTGGTATACTGCATCCACTGTACCTGGTGCGGCTTCCTCTACATTGGGGAAACCAAGCGGAGGCTTGGGGACCGCTTTGCAGAACACCTCCGCTCAGTTCGCAACAAACAACTGCACCTCCCAGTCGCAAACCATTTCCACTCCCCCTCCCATTCTCTTGATGACATGTCCATCATGGGCCTCCTGCACTGCCACAATGATGGCACCCGAAGGTTGCAGGAACAGCAACTCATATTCCGCCTGGGAACCCTGCAGCCCAATGGTATCAATGTGGATTTCACCAGTTTCAAAATCTCCCCTTCCCCTACTGCATCCCTAAACCAGCCCAGTTCGTCCCCTCCCCCCACTGCACCACACAACCAGCCCAGCTCTTCCCCCCCACCCACTGCATCCCAAAACCAGTCCAACCTGCCTCTGCCTCCCTAACCGGTTCTTCCTCTCACCCATCCCTTCCTCCCACCCCAAGCCGCACCCCCATCTACCTACTAACCTCATCCCACCTCCTTGACCTGTCCGTCTTCCCTGGACTGACCTATCCCCTCCCTATCTCTCCACCTATCTTCTTTACTGTCCATCTTCGGTCCGCCTCCCCCTCTCTCCCTATTTATTCCAGTTCCCTCTCCCCATTCCCCCTCTCTGATGAAGGGTCTAGGCCCGAAACGTCAGCTTTTGTGCTCCTGAGATGCTGCTTGGCCTGCTGTGTTCATCCAGCCTCACATTTTATTATCTAGGGATTGGATGATGATGGCTCAGCATCATTTTCTCAAGGACAATCGGGAACGGGCAAAAAACGATGATCTTGCAGGGATGCTGGCGTCCCATGAACGAGATTTTTAAAAAAAATTGCGTGGCTTTTAATCCACATTTCTCACAATGCAAGAGTTGGCATTTTCTTTCAATCGCTTCCTCCCCCACTCAAATGGCATCAGAACTTTATGTAAATGAAAATCATCAGGAAACAAAATGTAAACATTTTGAATCACATTTCCATGCATGTGCCTTTAAAAATACATCGCACATTCAGGAGAAAAAAAAATCAGTTAACAACTGTTTTGTACTCTGAAATGAACTGTTTCCTCACAATTGATTATGTTTTCCACCAACGGTACTGAAATCAAAACAGGAGAATTCATAATCGGTCAAATAAATGCACAACAGGCCAGTTGTTAACCAATATGTTAGTTAATAATTTTGAAATATTGTTCACTTTTATTTTGCTATAGGCAGCCTATTGAACCTAAGATGGTGTTCTATTTGATCATGATTACACTTGTCAGGATGAACTGTGTTTTTCACTTCAGGTTTTGTTGACTTGGTATTTGTCACCAGCGTGCACAGACTGTAATGTTGTTTCATTATCTGATGTTGAAGTACTGAACTGTGTCTTATTTGATGCAGTAATCTGGACTGTGTTTGATCATCTGTTTTTCTTACAGAAAGTTTGTGGAAAGGGAATTATTTAAGCCTGATGATGTTCCTGAAAGACACAATCTGTCCTTCTTTCCAACTGTCAATGACATCAAAAACCACATCCATGAAGCACAATTAGCACTGCAGAGAGGCGAGTTGGAGTATATATCCGGATCAATGACTGCAGCGGTAAGATATATGTTTGTTTCAGTGTGCTGTTAACTATTTGACCTGGAGCAGGGGAATGGGTGGGTGTGACCATCTTCTATGCTCCATTGGTGTTAACGGCAGCAGACTTGTACTTTTGCATTAGACCTGAGAATTTTAATCACTGGTTATGAGTCATTTTGGCTAATTAATGGACTCATTTAATTTGTTGAGGTGTTTTGTTTAGTTCTTCTGTTTTTTCACTTAATCAAAATATTGTTTGAAACTATTTATGGTTGTTGTACAGGTGTACAGCAGCATCTGTAATTTGCATTTAGGTATTTAAAATGTATAATTGCTTCAATGTCCAAACTCTACTGCTGTGATGTCACCTCTATGTCTATGAATTGGGGACTGAGTTGTTGACTGTTCCATGGTTAGTTCTGGATGTCCGCAGGAGAGTTTTGAATTTTCCATTCGAGGACCATGTTTTCAAGCCTGCTATTGTTTGGTTTAGGGTTGTCTATGACATACACAAGTCAGCAAAACCAGCGACCTTTTGGTATTGATTCTTACAGAAAGTATTTGTTTGAGATACTTTTTCTCCAATAAGCCTGGCTTAATGGAGGATGATAGCATCATGCCAAATAGATGAGGGAAGCAACAGCGCAGGCATTTAAGGCGTTGGATTTGACTTGTGCATTCCAGTGACATACCAAATTAGTGTTTGCTTAGATTGTGATTTCAAATAAACCTGTTGGACTACAACCTGGTGTTATGTGATTTTTGACTTGCCCACCCCAGTCCAACACTGGCACTTGCACGTCTTCACTTGGATGATATCAACCAAGAATAAAAACAAACTTGTATTTATACAGTATCTTCAATGTAAGTACCAATGAAGTACCTTTAGAAATGTCTTGAAGGAAGGACTGCCTTCAGGGAGGAAGAGAGGTGCAAAGGGATTTCCAGAGCTTAGGGAGCAATGACATGGTGGAGTAATAAAAATTGAGAATACTCAAAGGCTAACATGAGATGAGTGCAGATACTTCAGAGGATTGAGAGGTTGGAAGAGGTAATAGAGATAGGGAGTGGCAAGACATGGAGAGACCTAAAAATAAGAAAATTTAAAATCGAGGCTTGTCAAGCTACCAGTCAATTATAAGTGATGTGGCAATGCAGGAGCAGAGTTTGCATATTGTCAGGTTTTTTACAGTAGGCAGAATATGGGAATTCAGTTCAGAGTGTATTGAAGCAAGTCAAGAAAAAATAAAGATAGGGCATTTGTGGTGCAATAGTGGTGTCCCTATCTCTGAACTAGGAGAACTGGATTCAAGTACCACCTGCTCTAGAGGTGTATAATAACATCTCAGAACAGGTTGATTAGAAAATATCTAGAAAAAACAGAGGCATGAATGAGTGTTGTAACAGGCTATGAGTTGAGGCAAAGGTGAATCGGACAATGTTATCTGGAAAATCCTAGTTATGGTATAGATATGTGGTCAGATACTTTATCTTGGGGTGAAATTATCATCGAGGTTTCAAGCAGTCCGTTCAGCCTCAGTTACCAGGGAGAGGAACAGAATTTGTATAAAGGGTATAGTATTTGTAATAGGGACTGAAGTAAATGACTTCAGTCTTTTCAATATTTAATTGGATGAAATGCCTCATTGTTCAGGACTAAATGTCTCATACATTTTCAACAGCAGAGAATCAAGAAAGGGGGTGTTGAGAGAGAGCTGGGTATGGTCAGTGTACTTGCAAAAGCTAACTCTGTTTTTAGGAGATGCCATTGAGTTGGCATCCTTAGAAGGAAGGGCAGGGAATGATCTTGGGTTATACCAGATGTAATAGAATTTGTGATAATAGAATAAGAAAATATACTGACTGTAATTTGATGGACTAAGATTGAAGCAATTGATTGCAGTCCCACTCAGTTTGGCACAGGTGGCCTTTGGAGGAGGATGGCATGGTCAACAGTTAAAGGCTGCAGAGAAGTTGTAAATGTTGAGGATGGTTAGTTTGGTTGAGAATTGTGCTATGGCAGGTCTAGGAAAGATAGTGGACTATCCGGTATTCAGTGACTTTGGGAAAGAGAGTTAGTTTGGAAATTAGGTAGTAATTGCAATGATCATGGGTTTTTTTCTTTTAATTTGCGAGGAGTAGTAACAGATTTAAAGAATAGGGTGACAGCACTTGACAACTATTAACAATATTGGCCAGGCGGGAAAGTTGGGTGGTTGCATTACTGGGGATTGTGTTGATGTGGAAGGAGGTGCAACCAATTGACAAAATGATGACAGAAGGCATGAAGAGAAATTGTAAATAAAGATAGAAGTTCAGGGCTAATTGGGGGAGCTTTAGGCGATGTTTGGACCAGCAGACTGGTGGAAGGAGAGAAAATAGCAGTACCAAGTTATTGTATTGTCTTTATTTTCATGGCAGTTAAATGTAACTTGTTCACGTGGGTTGTTGGAGGTAGCGGAGAAGGTAGGAAGGATTTAAAGAAGATCATTTTTGACGAGGGTATACTAGAAGTAAGAAATTATCTTTGCTTTCCAGGATGATCCTGAAATAAATGAAAGCAATGTCAGCCAATGAAACCAATGTTTCCTAATGTTTCATCTCATCCAGCCAGACCTAACAGTGAATGGTGAACCAAACTGTCCGTCATCAAATCAAGCATGCTACTTTGGGCCCATTCCAGTCTAATGGAGTACATAGGGATGTTGCTGATATCTAAAGCACAGATCATACTCCCCAGCTTGTGCTGGGCAGTTTCTGGAACTGGCTGGTCTTCATTATCTTCATTGGAGTGTCGTACTTTTTCAGATGGTCCTGGAATGTTCATGCTATTATTCAAACTTCACTCTGAAATATTTCTGAATGTGGGTACTGTACAATATTGCAATGGAAGGTCAGTTTCAGGATGCATTTAGTGTTCTTCCTGTCAAGGTGGAATAATTGTGTTTTTGAGGGCATTGAAGTGTCTGCCTGTGTTGCTAATATAGAGTCATCTACCTGTGCGAATTTCTGCAAAGTTGTTCTATGATGTCTTTCAAAGGCATTGAAGATCATCTGTGTAGTTACTGAACCTTGTGGCAGTTTGGTCTTCCAGAACCATAGAACAGTACAGCACAGTACAGTACAGGCCCTTTGGCCCGCAATGTTGTACTGAACTTTTACCAGAAACCTAGGGTCTATCTAACCTCCACCGCTACCTTATACTATCATCCATAGACCTATCTAATAGCCACTTAAATGCCCCTAATGAGGCTGACTCCACTACCCTCTGTGGCAATGCATTCCACGCCCCTGCCACTCTGAGTAAAGAACCCTCTGATGTCTCCCTGATATCTACCTCCTTTCACTTTAAAACTATGTCCCCTCATAAAATCTACCTCCACCCTAGGAAAAAGTCTCTGGCTGTCTACTCTATCTATACCTCTGATCATTTTGTACATTTTGGTCATTTTGGTGACCTGATTTTCAAGTGAATACACAACCATCTACACAGTGTTGTCCATAGCTGGCATAGTGTCTTGAGGGACGATCTCTATGAGCTTGAGTTCTTAAAGCTCAATACGTTGTAGCCTGATAGTCGGTTTATAGATTCTGCTGTCTTTTTCTGGAATCTGGCTTCAGTACCAAAACTTTGTAGAAGAAACTCGTGAAGTCAGCTTAGATCATGGCCCATCCAAATTCCCTAAATCAGTTGGACCCTGAATAATTCCAATGATGTTTCAAGTAGTTGACTTGAAAGCCTGCACTAATTGCCAAAGTAATTCTGAATTTAGGAAAACCATATTTGTTTGCGCTAATTATTTTCCCAACATTACATTCTGAATGATCTCAATGGTAAAAACGAAATGATGTCCACTAGAGAATTGTCAAGGTGTTGGGTACAAGAAAAATCTGCAATAATAATGTGAGAAATATGGGTTACCCCTCTTAACAGGATGAACATTTGTGACCCCCTTTCTTGTGGAGGATGACCTAATGGAAATATTCAAAATTTTGAAAAGTTCATTCACTTCAACAGTTTCTGTTTGTGACAAGGAACAAAATTAGGAGCTGCCAATATAAAATAATCATGAAGAAGTCAAACAGGAAATTAGGGAGAAAGCTTTCTGTCCAGAGTATGACAGAAATTCTTACTACTGGGAATGGTTGAATAGAAGATGGCAGATAAGATTGAGGGAGAGAGTGAATGGAGGAGCATGCTGACAAAATCAGTTCGGATTAAGTGGGCAAAGGCTCAACTGGATCATAATTGCAAACCAGAACTGGTTGGGCTATATGTGCTGTACAATACCATGAATACATTTTGCACAAAAACCTCAGGACATGGTTTAACAAAGCACTTCCATACTTCAGGCAAGACAGAGAATCAGGCACAAATGGGAAACATTTTCAAGGTTTTATCCTCTCACAAATGAATCCCGCAGTTGCTGGTATGATGCCAGTTGAGAGATCACTGTTTTTCTGTTCCTGTTTGTCTCATTCCCTAAAAATAAAAATCAGATTGCATCATAAATCTACAGCCTAATGTGGCTGAAACCCTGATGCTGACCAGAAAACAGTGTTTAATTTTTAAAAGTAGAAAATATCCAGTGTGCACTCTAAGATGCCAATATGATTTTTCATCCTTACTGTGTTAGTTGAACTTTGGTGGAATAGGGCAATGCAATTGATTTCAGTGATGTTGACTTTGAGACGATGAGATTAAGTCAAGAGCTCCTGTCCCTGCCCTTGGTTTATTAATCTGTGCTGAGTATATATGTGAAGAGTTGGGTGCACACATAATCAACTGCATTTCTGTCAAAAAGCATTAGCTTGCAGTAGTAGTTTGACTCTGGTTCACACATGCAGAATGTCCATTTGAACAACATTGTTGGTCTCTTGCCACCATGGAAACACATACTAGCAAAGAATTTAATGCTTTCAGAAGAAGGGAGAAATTTTTAAAAAATAAACAAATGAGGAATGCATTTTAAAGGGACTCATTCGTATCCTCAACTCTCGAGGCTTAATTTTTGTATGTGGTTAGAATTGGTAAACTGCATATCGGTTTGAAATCTTTGTCAGTATTAGTAGCAGTCAGCATCAATCATTGGAAGTCACTTAGGCCAGCTGCCTTGTTACCCAAATAAGTAAGATGACATTCTCTTCTGTTATAGGCAAGAGGCAGAGAAGTAGGATATGAAAATGGGGAGCAGTGGCCATTCCAGTAAATTCCTCAGGCCTCGATGTAAGGGTTGAGATCGACTGCTGACTTGATTGTATACATTTTGGTGAACAGAGTACAAGGGTGACAGCTAGGGATCCAGCCTGTAACGCGGATGAGCAAGGATCCCATATTGGACCTAGTGGATATGTCTTCCAAAACTTTGCCCATCCCACATAGGATGCAACAATGATAACGTAGGAGAGCATGACTCAGGTAATGGTTTGTAGCATTACACGTAGACATATCTTGTTTACCAGATTTTCAAAAATGTCTTGTTACGCTTGATAGGCAGCCAAACCTGGCAGTCACCTGGCGGGTGAAATAGCAACATAAATGTACAAAATACCTTTTAACGCATTCAAACACCCAGTGAAATTCACAGGCATATCAGGCAAAACTTGACATGAAGTGATATTTTTGAAAACAAAAGCCAAAGTGTGATTGAAGAAGTAGATTTTAAGGTGTACCTTAAAAAAAAAAGTTGAGAAAGAGGAAAAAAAGAGGAAAGTTGAGAAGTGAGAAAAGTTAGTGGGGGGCTAATTCTAAAATTTAGGTGGAAGCAGCAGGTAGTAACCTTCCTTCCTGAATGCTATTAGTTTAGTGAGAGGACACTTAAGAGTCATCTACAATGCTATGCATTTGAAGTCTCATATTGCCAAAGCAGATAAAACTTTTTTTTTCTTCGAAAGGACTCTGACAATCTGGTAGAATTATGGTCACGATTTATAATGTATCACATTCCAGATTCTGTTTGTTTAATTAATTATGAATTCTTCAGGAAGTATAGTGAAATTTGAACTCCAGCGCCGTCATCATTAGTCTAGGCCTCATGATTTGAACAGAGATGAGATTTTAAAATTGATGCATTGTTCGACATGAGTGAACACTTTGTGAATTTGAATATGGATCTGAAATGAGCTTAAGTTTGCAGTGGATGTATGTTGGGAAGTTGTCTAGGAGCGCATTTGAGGTGCAGGCAGAAAAACCTACAGTTCCTTTGTTTAGCTGTGTTTGGAGCATTAGTTGCAGATCTACAGAATTTTTAAAAAAATATATTCATGGGTTGTGAGCACCTCTGGTATGGCCAGCATTATTTTTTGCCTGTTCCTAACTTCCATTCAGAAGGTGTGCTTCGAGTGGCTGAGCTACTCCCACAGTCCTGTTAGAAGGGAGTTCTAGTAATTTGACCAAATGATAATGGCTGGGATAACATTGGCCCAATTGTAATATCACCATAAATCCTAGACTTGAACAAAATGACTGCAGTCTGAATCCTTGACCTTTTGCACTTGGCCAAGCTAACATTTTTCTACGTTCTGGCTGATTTCAGAAGTGGTTCCCTTTCTTAGACGTGAACTTTCAAGCATCTGAAAATGACATTGATCAACGTCCATAGAAACTATCCCAAATAGTTGTGTTGCAGTTGAACACAATAATCACTTGTGTTTCTCATTAACTAATAGCCAAGTAGTCTCCTAAAATGGGCACAATGCAGAAAGTTACCAATTGTGGGAGATGCTTCTCCAATCCCCAAAGACAATTGTAACAAGTTCCTTGAGGCGCAAAATCCAATACTCTTCACTGGATTGAGAATATACTGACAGTTTTCTAAACATGTCCGCAGAATCTGTAAGTATTCCTAGAAACAACCTCTATGAGAATGGCACCCAATCAGGCCACCTTATTGTAAAGAGTATATTTGTGAATATAACATTATACTCTATTAGTACAATACCAAGTTATTCACCAAGCTATTGCATAGTTGACTGATGGGGGGGAAAAATATCAAGGAAACAAAATTGTGACAACTGATCTGCGGAAATTCTTTTTTAAAATCTTACCACGAGGAAGTGCATGAGATTTACATAAACTTCATTCACTCTTGGATCTTGTGTGCACTTTATCCTCCTTCGTTTTGTTGGCTTTGTGACCACTGAAATGATGCTTGACGTAATGCTATTGGATTACTGTTTGGATTAACAAAATAACAGGATTAACAGAGTAGTATGGATAACAATAATTGGCATTCCAGGTTTTGAAAGATTAATATTTTACAGTGGAAGATTTTCTTGAACAAATTTTGGTGAATTATACAGCTATGATCTGATGTCTGTTGTTTTTGGTGATTCAGGTGGATTGTAAATATCCCCTCTTATTTGAACATTCCGTGCACACAAACAGTCTTCCTATTTATCTCATTGATGTTTGTAGAATCTTTCTATGTGTGACTATGATATTTGACTATGTAAATGTTTGAGCATTCTAATTAATTGTAAAGTATTTGTATGTCATGGACAAACCACTTATCCCTAGATGCAAGATTAAGATATAAGACAGTTAGCAAACTCATTGTGATCTGTACATGAGCATCAATGGCTCAGTCATTGACTTCTGTTCTGCCTCCTATCTATTTCTGTTTAACTTGCAAAGATTATTTTTCCAGCTACAATGGACGGCTTCCAATGGGAGTCTTCAGACAGAGACAGTCACAGTCACACTTGCATCCACACAAGGAGATGGTAAGTGGTGGGACAAATTTTCTATGGCATTATAGTCTCAAACTTATTGTTGAATAAAACTTGACCGTACCTACCATGGCCTCTATTAAAATGCAAGACTACAGCAAGAATAAAAGAGCTATTATCTTTGAGATTGTGTTTCTTTCATAATATCTCCATTGAGAGTAGTAGCATATTTCCTCTTAAGTTTTAAAAGAAAAGTTAAAGATTAAATTCAAAAAAACCCACTCTAAGTTTGAACGCCTAATCCATACTCCTAATTTAATGCAATATTGAAGGAGTACTATTCTGTAAACTGAGATTCCCTTCTGCCCTCTTGAGTAAAAGTACTCTTCAAAGATCAGCAAGGAAGTCTTCCACGATATCCTGTCCAACAGTCATTCTCTTCACTAGTAACAGTAAAACAGTATATGTTCATTCTCATTTTATGCTTTGACCCTTATTACATATAAATCGCCTCTCTCTTCTGCAAAAACAAGGGAACTTAACAAACTGAACTGAAACTTAAATTCACAATGTTGTCTGCAGAGATCAGATGAAAAACAAATATATTTGCTCTTAGTTGATTAGCTCTGCTTCTGTCACATCTGCATTCAGTGTTGCTGGAGTAGAAATTGCCATATAAAATTGTATACATAAAATGCACTTCCTTAATATGTTACCTTTATTAGAGCTTATCGAGATTTTACCCAGCAACATTACTGTAGAAAGCCAACCAGAAAATGCAAGCCATTTCAACTAGGTATCCTAAAGTGTTCCATGGATTTGAATAGCTATGTCAGATTGTTTATTTGTATCTTATGCATGATGTGAGGCAGTTGCTGTCATTGGCTTTCAATATGCATTGGGTGAGACCCTTGTGATTGTAGCCTAGGAACATGCTAGTTTGGAAGAAATGTGCAGCTTAAAACATGTTTTTTTTAAACAGTTAGAAGTGGTGAAAGGAGTATGCATTTTCTCTTGTGTTGTCATTCCACAGAAAGTACTACAGCTGATTCAATCATCCCAAAGGTGGAGTCAGCCCAGATGGTGAATACACTATCTCCAGAGACAACCCAACTTTCACCTTCACTTACCTCACTGCAACCAAAGCTTTTTGCACAGTTACAGGTTAGACCAATTAGTTGTTCTTCTAAAATAAACACAGATTTTCACCTTTCCTGGTCTGATTTTCATTTCTTCAACAACGTTCCTTTTTCGCAGGTTCTAGCTTCAAAGCTGACTTTCAGAACTCATTACTAGCATTCTAATTCTTGAGACTATTTACTGCTGAAACCTGCCATCTATGCTTTGATTACATTCAAATTGTACTATTCCAGTGCTGTTCTCATTTGCAGTCCCAAGTGCTTTAAGCATAACATTGTGCAGAACTCTACTCTACGTATCATAGCTCTCACCAAGTCTTGATCACCTGTCACACTGCACTTGGCGACCTACGTTGGTCCCAAGTCCACTAAAGCCTCAAACTTCAAATACTAAATATTATGTTCAGAAGACTCTGAGGCATTGCTTGTCCCTGTTTCGGTAATTTCTTCCTTTCTTAGAACCTTCTGACCACATTGTTTTCCATCTGCAAATTCTTTTGCAAACTTCTCTTGCTTTAACCCACCATAGAAAATCTTTTCAACTTTCTGGACCCTAAAAGTTATGGAATTCCCACCCTAAATTGCTGATTTGCTTCTCTTTTATCTTCAAGACACTACTGAAAATAAGAATTTGGTTATTTATAACTTTTCATCTATTGACTCAGCATTTGCTTTTGTCAGAACCACTGAGAGTGTTTTGCTTTGTTTAATACACTACGTAAGTGCAAATTGTTGTTTTTGTATGTGTGCTTTAAAATGTCAGCTTTTTTGTATACATTATTGTATATAGTTTTGACATCTGTACAGTTACAATTTTTTCTCCATTACTGAACCTTCACCTTGGGGTTGCCAACATCCCAGGAAAGAAAATTTGGCAAATATATGCATTATAAATCAGCAAACAATATATCATATAAATGTTAAAATGTGTTTCTAAAGTACTTTATTTAAAATGTACTTGTAGCTTTTAATCAAGATATCCATTTCCCTTGGTGTTCGAAGATACTTTGAAGCCTTTCTCTATCCTTCATTCAACCCTCAAAACAAGACTGCTCCCCAATACTCTCAATAACTAGTCCCTCTCCACTCCCCTGTTTTCTCCTTTACATAATAGTCAGTCTTTCTTCTGCCATAAGCATCCAACATTCACACTAATCAGCCTGTTTTCTACGATAACGAAGTGTGGAGTTGGATGAACACAGCAGGCCAAGCAGCATCTTCCCTGGACTGACTTATCCCCTCCCTACCTCCTCACCTATGCTCTCCTCTCTACCTATCTTGTTTTCTCTCCATCTTCGGTCCGCCTCCCCCTCTCTCCCCATTTATTCCAGTTCCCTCTCCCCATCCCCCTTCTGATGAAGGGTCTAGGCCCAAAACGTCAGCTTTTGTGCTCCTGAGATGCTGCTTGGCCTGCTGTGTTCATCCAGCTCCACACTTTGTTATCAACTGGTACAATTTTAGCCTGTTTTCTACCACTGCTGCCCCCTGCTACCACTCACATTATGATCAGCCTCTCCTTCATCTCTACCTTACTCCCCCATGCACAGTAATCCCTTCCAAAAAAAAAGCCACAAATATTAATTAGTGCCTTGCTCATCACCAAATACCCATGATTTTGCCACTGCTACAAACTCCAATTTTGGATTTACACGCCAGTGACTGTGAAGCAAGCAGAGTCACCAGCCAAATGTAAAGTGCCTGTACAACAAACAGAAAAGGTTGAAGCTGCCACTCACTTTCATGGCTCAGCTGCATAAACTCCCAGATTTTTCTGCACTCAGTCATTGAATTTCCCTTGCCTACCTTTGTCTGTGCCGTGCTGGTGCTCAAACATCCTGGGCCTATTCAGCACTTGCTTTGAGAAATTCTTCGTAAGGTATTGGGTACTTTGGACTTGCCATCTTTCCTTTGTTATTTGGTGATCAATGCAATAGGTTTGGAGTTGTCTCTCTAGTGCCTGCCATTCTAATATGTGGCAGGTAGGGGACCCTGCAACCTCAAATACTGTTTCTGCAGATTGATTCCAAAGTTTGGAATCAACTGTCTGAAGCTATTTAGGCAACTTGCACCCACATAATAGCATTTATAGTTTTTTTTGTTCACGTAATTTTCTACTCTTCTGCTGAAGACTATCTTTGATATTCTTTTCTGCTATTGTGAAGAACAGAATTCTAACCAATTTACCTCTGTATAGAAATGTTCTGTTTATTTTCTTTGAAAGTTAACAGGTTTTGGCTTGCCCTTTCAGCTTATATATAAAGCATAACTTAAGTAGGAGTTGACTATTCAGTTCATCAAGCCTGTCCACCATTCTATACAATCATGGCTGAGCTGCCTCAACTCCACCTTCCTGCTCACCCGCGTGTCCCATGTTTCGTTGAGCAATCAGAAGTCTAAACATCTTAACTATATACAATAATGGAGCATCCGTAATGGAATTCAGAAAGTTCACAACCCTTTGAATGATAAAAGTGGCTCTCCACATCTCAGTCTGAAATAATTGATCTGTTATCCTGGTACTCTGTCCATGTTAACAAGGTGTAGAGCTGGATGAACACAGCAGGCCAAGCAGCATCATAGGACCAGAAAACCTGCTGCAGTTTCTAGTAATTCTGTCCATGTGTCCTTGTTTTCCTGGCAGGGAAGTCAGCTTTTGACTCCTGTGTCATATCCCTTCAGAATCTTATGTTTCAGTGAGATTGTTTTTCATTTATCTAAATTTCAGAGATTATAGGCCCAATTTGCACAGCCTGTCATCATAGAATGACATTCATATCCCACGTATCTGGTGAATATTGATTGTGCTTCAGTCAACACCAGCCAAAGCAAAGAACTTTTCTAAATGTGAATGTGATTATGTCCTGGTAACCACCTTTCTCCTTAAGAATGCCTCGATTATATGATTGAATTTCTTTCAAAACATTGGTTATTTTCTGTAACTCATTTCCTGTTGTTTGGCAAATCATTTTCTTTCTTTGTCTCAAGGGCTTACAGTTACAGCCAGCCTTTGCTTCTTCGGACGCAGCCCAAGCAGTTGTTACATTGAACTCCCATCACCCAGGCATCAGCAGTCCTTCTGCAGTGCCAGAAACCAGCAGCCCTACTACTACGCAGCAGCAGGTTTTTAGTCAAGCACACTTTCTGCAACTCAGCAGCTCATTGTCAGGATGTGACTCTGCAACTTCCACCTTGGTTGGTGTGTCAGTATCTGAGCAAAATATGGTCAGTATGGGACAGCTAGTGACAGTAGGAGCATCTGTTGGTGGTGACACAGGTGTTGATAGAGGAGTTCATCAGATATTGCTTGGTTCCGGGCACACCATCCCTGTGCAGATCATGGAAACCTCATCACCTCCTGCAGTTGGTAAGTTCATTTGTTTTACTTGTTACTGAAATTTGGTGTTCAGATTTTAATACAAAAACAAAACTGGATCTTATCTGAAAACAGAAAATAATGGAAATATGCAGCAGGTCAAATACATCTGTGGACAGAACAACAAAGTTATGTACTAACTTGATAACCTTTCGTGGTAACTGGGAAAAATTAAGAATACAAGTGAAAGCATCATCCATCATCTCAAGCCACCATATTGCCATTCCCTCTCTACACCCTCACCCCACATACCCAGTGCAATTGTCTTTACTGAATTCCGACTTGTGGATTTGATGTGTCAATGTAGTTTAGTTTATTCAGTACTTTTGGATTGATACCACGCCACAAACAGGAAGTTCAAAAAATTTTCTAAATTTATTTTGTGGAAATTAATGAGCATCTTCTTTCACTTCAATCCATAGTAATGCTCTTTGCTTTACTTTTCTTTTACTTCCAATGTTGCTGAAGCTCAGGAAAGCCGTATCAGCCACATCAAAGAGGAATCTGAAGATGGGAGTCTAGCTGTAGCTAGGACCTGCATGCCTGACATAGCTGGACCAGGAGACTGAAGATCTTCATCCACTTCATGTATACAACTAAAGAAACCGGTGGTTCCCAATGGTTAAGCGTCCTGGTGCGGGGAGATTCCTGAGCTATCATGGAACATACAAGAGGTCCTGGTGGCAGACAAAGAAGTTGAAGTTTGCAGTACAGTAATGGAAATAGGTTTGTATGTTTTGAAAGGAGAGAACTTTTTTCATTTTTGCCACATGCATGAACCTTCTGCTCAGCCTGCTTTGTAAGAATGAACATTAAGGGCATTTGAACGTATTAACAATAATTAACTGCTCAGAGATGCTTAATGAAATATTCTCAGTTTTACCGTCTACCTTGTATGTATCCATGAAAAACACATTGCCAGCTGGTGTTGGAGCTATGCCAGCAGCATCAGGATCATCATAAGTATACATTTTACTGCAAGGCTGCTGCCACTTGGTATTATCTATTGATTTTTCTGGTGCTGGTACCAGTTCTGATGAAAATACATGAATTAAAAGCATGCTGGATCCGATCAGACTAAATATTTATTCACAAATGTACAGAAACAGTGGAAAATGTGGAGTGATTTGTACTGGCTTTGGTGCCAGAAACGGAGCCATGTTTGAAGTCTCATGTTATCTTCAGAACTGCAGAGAGGAAGTCACTCAGGATTTTCCAGATATACAGCATGCAGAGCTTGAACATGCAATTAGGTTTGAATTCTGAGCCTCTAAGCCTTTGGGAGTTCAGCACCAGAAAGTATTCCTCTGTAACCTGACATGAGTGGACGTTTGTTACCAATTTATTTACTGGGTTCCGAGCATCAGCAGTCACTACTATGTATTGGAATGTTTGCTCATTACTTAAAGTAGCAAGAACCCAGAGATGCAAAATTCCAATTAAAAAAGATTTTTATTTCTTTAACTCTTATTCAAAAAGATGTACATTGTATTTGAAGATTAACTCTCCCTCTTGGACTGTTGGGAGGGGAAAGACAATTCTGGGAGAATTGTATTGCTCTTACCGAGTAAGCCGGTGAAATTGTGATTTGAGATTTTTTTTAATGGGCACTGGGATATGGAGGCTATCTGTAACCAGGCCATGATTGTGAGGGCATTATTCCATGTCTTATACACACGCCTTTAATTAGCAATGAACAATGCAAGTGCAACCATGGCAGAGCTATCATGAGACATTTTCCATATTTATGGGGGTGTGGGTCTCTTTAATAGTGAAGGGGAGAGAATTACTATTATTCACCTTTTGATTTTGAAACTTTTACCATTATCTGATTAGCTACAAAATTAAATAGATATCGGAATGTAAAGATACATTGTGTATTTTATCTTGCCTGTGGCATCTTAAAATTGGTTTAAAAAAAACTTCCTGATTTGGGAAGCTTTAAAGACCACCAGAATGCTGTAGTTTAAAAATAACTGAAAGGAAATGCACCTCATGAGGAGATGTGCTTCAGTTGTTAACCAGCAGAGCATCTCCAGTACTGAAATTATTTACTTCAGTAATGTGAGACAAATGAGTGAAATTATTTCAACAATGTAAGTTTAGACTCCTTGGTTATTCTGTCTATTCTAGAAGCAAACTAATTGTGAACTGCCAATACATTCAACCCTGATTCTATATCCAGTGCATATGTTGTGTTTTTCTAATTACACAAATCTACCTGACATGAGCCTTTAAACAGAGAAAACTTGCTTCAGTGAAGTTTGATTACAAGACGATGTCTAATACATCAGTGTTTGCAAAAGATTGCGATGTTTTATGCAAGTTACCAACAAAAGTGAAATCATTCAAATAAAGCCACTTTTAATTGTATGTTGCCTCTGGTTCAATGTTTTCATTTCGACACATTGAAAACAGTTGCTGTGCTTTGTGAGTGGAATTGATATGATTGTTTTATAACTTTGGTACTTAATATTGTGATCATATTTTCAATAAATGAGAATTTTGTTAGCTTGGTCTTTCTCAGATGAAAATAACAGGCCATGTCCAAATCCACCTTCAGTGATACACTTGTAAACAACTAGCAGTTGCTTTGTTTCAACTGGGAATTTAAGACAAGGCAATTGATTATTATCAGCAATTATGGTTTCATTGGTATATGCAGGAGTACTGAGAGAAAGAAGAAATAAATTGTCTAAGCATGCCTCAGTCACCAATCTCCTTATAGATATTCTGGTAATGCAATTACATTTGATGTGAATTGTTGTTGATGTGCCTTAATGAAAGTATGTATTCAGAACAGCAGTTCATTGGCATAAGCAACTAACTTCTCATTGAGATCGTATACTCTTTCAAAAATTCCTAGACTGTCAAAGATGACACCATAATATTTAAACTAAAATAAAAATGTGAAAACTGGAATAAAAATACAGTTCTGGAATGGCATAGTGCTTGGTGACCCCATCCAGATCCTAACTCAAGTGCATCTTGTAGTTTGAATTTGATTTTCAAGATTGTCCCATTTCTAGAATGATGTTATTGAAAATAAACCAAATTGCTTCAAAGCTACATTTTCAATTTTTTTTGCTCTAAAAGTACAGTTTTAGTGATCTCCAATGAGAGATTTTCTCGTGTAACATGCCATTTTTCAGATTAGTCATCAGTTGAGGCCCGATATGTCTGTTCAAAGGATACAAAAGACCTTATGCTTTTTTTAAAAAGATAAACGAGGGTGTTTTTCCTCAATCTAACTGAGTTTTAATTTGGTTAGTACCAACAAAATCACATAGAGTCAAGAGCAATTGTATTTTGGTGTTCATGGAAACATAGGAATTAGGAGAGGGAGTAGGCAATTCAGCCTTTGTGGCCACTCTGCTGTTTAACGTGAGCATGGCTGATCTTATCCTGGTCTCAACATCACTTTTCTGCCTGCTCCCCATAGCCCTTTATCCTGTTTTTCATCAGAAATGTACCTATTCCTTTCTTGAATCTTTTGGCTGCTTCTGCCTTCAACTGCACTCCGGGGCAGAGTTCCACAGATCACAATCCTCTGAGAGAAGTAATTTCTCCACCTCTCAGTTTTGAACTGACCTCCTGTCACTCTATATCTATGACAAAGTAAGGAAGATATTGCATGGTAATTTTATTATTGTGATTTCCACAGGGAGATTCTGTCAAGCATGCCTAGCCAAATTCATTTTTGCTTTCATCGATATTTCAGTGTGCGCTGAAAAAAAAACTTTAGTGACTGATATAACATCTTGCTCTTAGTTTCCCTGTTGATTTTAGAGATGGTGACTTCAAGTTGGAAGATGATGAACACAGCACGCGAAACAGCATCTTAGGAGCACAAAAGCTGACGTTTCGGGCCTAGACCCTTCTTCAGAAATAGGGGAGGGGGAGAGGGTTCTGAAATAAATAGGGAGAGAGGAGAAGATAGGTGGAAAGGAGACAGGCAAGTTAAAGAGGCAGGGATGGAGCCAGTAGAGGTGAGCGTAGGTAGGGAGGGGATAGTCCGGGGAGGACAGACAGGTCAAGAGGGCGGAATGAGGTTTGTCAGTAGGAAATGGGGATGCGGCTTGAGGTGGGAGGAGGGGATAGGTGAGAGGAAGAACAGGTTAGGGACGTGGGGACGAGCTGAGCTGGTTTTGGGATGCAGTAGGAGGAGGGGAGATTTTGAAGCTTGTGAAATCCACATTGATACCATTGGCTGCAGGGTTCCCAAGCAGAATGAGTTGCTGTTCCTGCAACCTTTGGGTAGCATCGTCGTAGCACTGCAGGAGGCCCAGGATTTACATATTGTCTAAGGAATGGGAGGGGTAGTTGAAATGGCTTGCGACTGGGTGGTGCAGTTGTTTATTGCAAACCGAGTATAGGTGTTCTGCAAAGCAGTTGCCAAGGTTCCGCTTGGTAGCCACAATGTAAGGGAAGCCACACCGGGTACAGCAGATGCAATATACCACATTGACAGATGTGCAGGTGAACATCTTGATGTGGAAGGTCTTCATGGGGCCTGGGATGGGGGTGAGGGAGGAGGTGTGGGGTTGCAGGTGTAGAACTTCCTGCAGTTGCAGGGGAAGTACCTGGTATGGTGGTGTTGGAGAGGAGTGTGGAGCAGACAAGGGAGTCTCAGAGAGAGTGGTCCCTCCGGAAAGCAGACAAGGGAGAGGAGGGAAAAATGTCTTTGGTGTTGGGGTTGGATTGTAGATGGCAGAGGTGTCGGAGGATGACGCGTTGGATCTGGAGTTGGTAGGGTGGTAGGTGAGGACAAGGGGGATTCTGTTTTGGTGGTTATTGCGGGGATGGGGTGTGAGGGATGAGTTGCAGGAAATAGACAATAGGTGCTGGAGTAGCCATTTGACCCTTTGAGCCAGCACCACAAATGCGGGAGACACAGTCAAGGGCATTCTCGACCACTAACGGGGTGGGGGGGGGGGGGGGGGGGAGTGGTGTGGAGGGATGTGGCAGAGGTGAAGGAGTTGGGAATAGGGGATGGAATTTTTGCAGGAAGGTGGGTGGGAGGAGGTGTATTCTAGGTAGCTGTGGGAGTTGGTGGGCTTGAAACGGATATTGGTTTCTCGGTGGTTGCCTGAGATGGAGATAGAGAGGTCCAGGAATGTGAAGAAGGTGTTGGAGATGGTCCAGGTGAACTTGAGGTTGGGGTGGAAGGTGTTGAACTGGATGAACTGTTCAAGTTCCTCGTGGGAGCACGAGGTGGCGTTGATACAGTCATCAATGTAACAGAGGAAGAGGTGGGGTTTAGGGCCAGTGTAGATACGGAAGAAGGATTGTTCCACGTAACCTACAAAGAGGCAGGCATAGCTTGAGCCCATGTGGGTACACCACCTCCCATCCACTTTGCTGCAAAAATTCCATCCCCGTTCCCAATTCCTTCGCCTCTGCCACATCTGCTCCCAGGATGAGGCATTCCACTCCCATACATCTCAGATGTCCTCATTTTTCAAGGACCACAAAACCGCTCCCCCCCCCCCCCCCAGTGGTAGAGAATGCCCTCAACCATGTCTCCCACATTTCCCACAACTCATCCCTCACAACCCATCCCCGCAACAACCACCAAAAGAGAATCCCCCTCATCCTCACGTACCACCCCACCAATCTCTGGATCCAACGCATCATCCTCTGACACTTCTGCCATCTGAAATCCGTCCCCACCGCCAAAGACGTTGTTCCCTCCCCACTCTTGTCTGCTTTCCAGAGGGACCACTCTCTCCGTGACTCCCTTGTCAGCTCCACACTCCCCTCCAACCCCACCATACCCGACACTTGCTCCTGCAACTGCAGGAAGTGTAACACCTGCCCCCATACTTCCTCCCTCACTCCCATCCCAGACCTCAAGAGGACTTTCCACTTCAATCAGATGTTCACCTGCACTTCTGCCAGTGTGGTATACTGCATCCGCTGTACCCATTGTGGCCTCCTCTACATTGGGGAAGCCAAGCGGAGGCTTGGTGACTGCTTTGCAGAACACTACACTCAGCTCGCAATAAACAACTGCACCTCCCAGTCGCGAACGATTTCAATCCCTCCTTCCATTCCTTAGATGACATGTCCATCCAGGGCCTCCTGCAGTGCCACAACGATGCCACCCAAAGGTTGTAGGAACAGCAACTCGTAATCCGCTTCAGAATCCTGCCGCACAATGCTATCAATGTGGACTTCACAAGCTTCAAAATCTACCCCTCCCCCCACCCCCGCATCCCAAAACCAGCCCAGCTCGTCCTCGCCTCCCTAACCTGTTCTTCCTCTCACCTATTCCCTCCTCCCACCTCAAGGTGCACCCCCATTTCCTACCTACTCACCTCATCCCGCCCCCTTGACCTGTAAGTCCTCCACGGACTGACCTATCCCCTCCCTACCTACACTCACCTTTACTGGCTCCATCCCCGTCTCTTTAACTTGTCTCTCTCCTCTCCACCTATCTTCTCCTCTATCCATCTTCAGTCTGCCTTCCCCTTTCTCCCTATTTATTTCAGAACCCTCTTCCCCTTCCCTTTATCTGATGAAGGGTCTAGGCCCGAAACCTCAGCTTTTGTGTTCCTAAGATGCTGCTCGGCCTGCTGTGTTCATCCAGCTCCACGCTTCGTTATCTCGGATTCTCCAGCATCTGCAATTCCCATTATCTCAAAGTGGAAGAAATCTGGTTTATGCACTCAGAGACAGCAAGAACTGCAGATGCTTGAGTCAGAGACAACACAGCATGGAGCTAGAGGAACACAGCAGGCCAAGGCAGCAGTAGAGGAACGGGAAAGTTGACATTTTGGATTGTGACCCTTCTTCAGATGCTTCCTGGCCTGTTGTTCCTCCAGCTCCACACTACTGTCTCTGGTTTATGCAATTCCTATTTTCTTCAAGAATGTTGTACGTGTGAACGATGATACAAGATGTAAGTAGAAACCAAAAATGAGTTTGACAATTTAAAAATAACAGAAACAAAACTTTAAATCTACAGACATAACGCTGGCTAAATTCCAAAGCTATTGTTACATTTCTCGTGTATGTTCTAATATTTCTGTCTTTTGAGCAGCAATCTAATTCCCAAATTAACGTACTTCTTGACTTTGGTTTCACAAGTTCCCTTTTTTTTCTAAACTATCCATTAATTATTTTAGTTTATCTTTTTTGTTCATTAATAAGTAATGATTGTCTCTCGATCAATTTTAACTTCTCAGAATTGAAGTATCCAAGAGGCTTTTTCAACCTGTTGGCACTATTGGAAAAGCTCAAACCTTTCAATATGTCTTCAGAACATTCAAACAAATCTGCACTGAGATGACAAAACTACACAATGCTCTGACTTCACCCTAATTGAGATCTTGTGAAATTATCTACTTCATTTTAAATTTTATGCCTTCAGGTTTAATGCCAAGCGCTCTGTTATTTCTTTCATTACATTCACATTTAAAGTGTGCCAGTGAGCTGTCTACCTGCTCCATTAAACGTTAAAATTTAAACTGTACATTTTCCTAATTCATACTTCCAAAATTTATTCAGAGATAGTAGGAACTGCAGAACCTGGAGAAGCTGAGATAACAAGGTGCAGAGATGGATGAACACAGCAGGCCAAGCAGCATCAGGGGAGCAGGAAGGTTGAAGTGGTATTTCTGAAGAAAGCTCTAGGTCCGAAACATCAGCCTTCCTGCTGCTCTGAAGCTGCTTGGCCTGCTGTGTTCATCCAGCTCTACACCTTGTTATTACAAAATATATTCCTGATTTTTGTTTTGAGCTGCCATCTGTATACTTACTAAGCTCATGTGACTTCTTTCAATTTTCGTAGGCTTTCAGTTGTAGTTTGGCTGATAGTGCATTCACCTCTGAACCGCCTGTTTCAGGTTCAAGTCCCAATTCTCAGAGACTTGAGTACGGAAATCAAAGCCAACACCCGACTGCAGTACAATTCCAAAGCACCATTGGCTGTGCTGGCTTTTGGATAAGATGTTAAATTGAGGTGCACTCTGGCTGTTTGGATGATCTCAGTACAGTATTTTAAAGAATAGCAAGAGAGTTATTCCTGGCATTCTGCCTAATGTTTATACCTCAGTTACTCTGGTTACACAGGAAAACAAACCTTCCTCAACTGCCTTCGCCAAGTTTTGACAGTGTGATAAAGGGGTCTGAAAGGGTTACAACTGTAGGTGTGGTGACATTTTGTTCTGTATGCATTTACATGCCACCAATAACGAAAGCAGATCTTTATTTTGCTGTTTGTGACAGCTTGCTTGCGGCTTGAAAATTGGATGTGGTGTTTACCTGCATCACAACTGTGACTGAACATTTAATTCCTTTTGTATGGGACATCCTGACGCCAGGAAAGGCGTCGCAGAGTGTTCTCCTTTCATCTGTGGGTGTTGAATCTGCCTGTTTAAGAAGTTTTCAGATAAAGTAGACGATCTTTGTGAGGAACCCTCGCTTATGTAAACCCTGGTGAGCGACATTTTTCCATTTTTTAAAAAAAGTTGCTGTATTAGACAGGACAGAATTAAGCAATGATCAAGTTATACTTAAGAGCCGCATTAGTTTTCTTGATTCGGAGATAATGGGAACTGCAGATGCTGGAGAATCCAGTATAACAAAGTGTGGAGCCCAGACCCTTTGATGGGACATCCTCTCTGATGAAGGGTCTAGGCCCGAAACGTCAGCTTTTGTGCTCCTGAGATGCTGCTTGGCCTGCTGTGTTCATCCAGCTCCACACTTTGTTATCTTAGTTTTCTTGATTTGCCGTCTTGTGTTTTTTTGAGGTAGCGGAGACCATCCTGTAGCACAGCTTCTTCTCCCCCAAAAGTCACATCTGGTGACCTTCAAAGTGAGAGCAGCCGCCGTACATTAGGATGGAGCGCGCCTTTCAGAGCCACGTCCAATAGATAGCAGAAGGCGTGATCGAGGTTTGTTATTTTCCCCGCCGCGGCGGTCGACAGGTCGTGCCTGGGGAGGTCACGTGGCGCGGGTGCTCTGTGACAGCGCGATGGTTGGGGGTGGCCTGGTGCTGGCGGCAGACAGTGCGCAAGCGCGACTCCGACTCCATCCTCCCAACATGGCGCAGGTGCAGGCTCGCTTTTACACCGAGGATCGGAGGTGAGTCCGGAGCCCGGCATTAACCGGGGCCTCCCGAGTGCCGTCTAACGGCCCGGCGGGACCGAGCCCTATCCACGGTGCTGCTCCATTCCCTCCACCCACGCCCCAGTTCAGTAAAACCGGTCTTTACAGGCTCTTTCTCTTCTCCCACGTTTTGGTTTTGCGAGGTTCAACCGAACGGGGCATTACAGCGCGGGCAGCAACATCAGATGTTGCTGGAGAGAAAAAAAAACCGCAGCATGTCCGGCAGCATCTGTGGAGAGGATTCACTGTGAAGAGGAACACTGTGGAGTGTTTCAGGAGAGGCTACCGGCCCCGACCCCTCTCTGAAGAGTCTAGGCCCGAAACGTCAGCTTTTGTGCTCTTGAGATGCTCCTTGGCCTTCTGTGTTCATCCAGCTCCACACTTTGTTATCATGGATTCTCCAGCATCTGCAGTTCCCACTGTCTCCGACCCAACTCTCAACCCGGTCTCACTGCCAGGTGTGAAAGATGAGGCACAGATGGGCAGAGGGGTTGGTCTGAATAGCGCACCCCCTCCCCTCCGGGCCCCGCACCTTGAACGAGTTGTTTTGAAATAATTGTATCAGAGATAATGGGAACTGCAGATGCTGGAGAATCCGAGATAACAAAGTGTGGAGCTGGATGAACACAGCAGGCCAAGCAGCATCTCAGGACCACAAAAGCTGACGTTTCAGGCCTAGACCCTTCATCAGAAAAGGGGGAGGGAAAGGGGATTCTGAAACAAATAGGGAGAGAGGGAGCCGACACACTACACTTTGAGCCGTCATCCGAGGATCTCTGATCCGTTGCTAGATCTCCCGCGACCTTGTTTAAAAACCCGAGCGCACGGTAAACTATTACCTTGAATGATGCCTGTAATGCATGTAGTCTTTTACTACTTAATCACAGTTATCACCCACATTCCCTTCTTGATGAACTCTTTGACTCAAAATTCTGGGAAGGTGCCAGTTGGAAGTTGAATACTATGACATGACATGGGATGGGATGGGGTGGCAATTGTAAAGTGTCAGAGAGGAAAGAGCAGAACCAATAACTTGCTTATTAGCATTAACTTAACTGTTCTCCTATTACTAACTTCTTCATGTTAACTTTGTCATTTTAATCTCCACGGACAGATTTTCTCCTTGCAGCCTCTTCTCCCTTATTTACTCTTTACTCTCCACAGCTTCACCTTTACATTTCTGTAAGGTTGTTTAATGTTGCTGCTATTCAGTTTAAGGATATTTTCTGATGTGCATTAGTGTAAGTAAAGACTGTTGAGAGCTAAGGCAATTCATCCCTCACCAGCATAGGTTTAAATTGAATAAGTTCAGTGCTGCCTTGAGAAAATTCCATAATGGAAAGCATTAAGAACAAGTCATAGAATTCCTATAGTGTGGAAGCAGGCCATTTGGCCCATCAAGTTCACACTGATTGTCCAAAGAGCAACCCAACCTCCCTACGCTTTCCCATTAACCCTGTATTTCCCATAGCTAATTCATCTACACACCCCAGGACACTAATGTGGAAATTTAGCATGGATAGTCCACCTCACCTGCATATCTTCAGATGATGGGAGGAAACCAGAGCTCCCAGAGGAAAATCAAACAGACATAACATGCAGACTTCACACACAGTTGCCAGAGGGTGGAATTGAATCCACGTCCCTGGTGCTGTGAGGCTGCAGTGCTAGCCACTGTGCAGGACCTATGTTTGACTTATAATCTAAATTACTTCACAGCACATGCTGCTACCGGACTGTGTGATCAGCGTCATGAATTCTGCCCAATTTTCATATCAGTCTGCAGTCCTTCTGAAATGAGGTCATTTATCAATTAAAACATTTGAAAAGAAATCGTAAAATTAAGACTGTTAATAGTGGGATTCCGTCATTGTATGTGACCTTATTAAATTTTTCCGCTATAATAATCTTGGAAGTGTGATCATTAAAACTTTTGAGAACGTAAAAAGTAGGAGCATGAGTAGACCACGTGCATCACTCAGCCTGCTCGACCATTCAGTACAATTATAGCTGACCTTCAGTTTCAATACCATCCACCCACTGCAGTGCATATTTATTCCGTGATTCCCTGACACCAGGAATCTGTCATCATCTCAAGCTAAACTGTACATAACAATGGAGTATTTCCTACTTTTTGAATGAAGAATTCCAAGAATTTATTACCCTTTGAGTGAAGGACCTTCTCACCTAAGATCTAGATGATTGACCTGTGATTCCCAACCCCCTGCCACACTAATTTAACCCATTCCGAGTGACAGTAGCAAATCTCCCTGCTAGGACATTGATGTTCAGTCGATGTCCAGTTAGAATGCAACCTGTCCACCTTGTACAGGTACCTCCTACCTTGGGAGAAATCCCAATGATCCAGATATCTGATGAATACTCCAACACCATCTCTTTTGCCATGCATTCAACTGGCCTCACTAACACGTGAAACAGGGAGTAATCTTGAGATTACAAACCTAGAGACCCTGTTTTGCAATTTTCTACCTAACTCCCTAAATTCCCTTTCAGGACCTCGTACCTGTTTCTGTCTATGAGGTTAGGTTGAATAGGAGCCATGATCTCTGACTGCTTACCCTCCCCTTTCACAGTATCACATGTCTGCTTGGAGACATCCTTGATCTTGGCATCAGGAGGACAACACACCATCCTGGAACCTTGCTTATGATGACAGAAATATCTACCTGTGTTCCAATATAAAGTTAAATGATGCCACATTTACTTATTTCCCTTTGTCTACCTGACTATTTAGGACTTCCACATGGTGCTGGTGATTCTTAACATGTCGAACCTCTTCTCAGTTGAGATCATTTCAAATTAATACAGTAGTAAAATACAGCAGATGTAGAATATCAAGTGTACTTCTGTTAAATCCCTCTTCTGTGTGATAGTAAAAATGTGTTAGATATTACACTTGACCTCTTTGCACATGTGATGTTTTTTTCAATTGTATAAAGTGAGATTACAGTTTCCTTTGAGTAAACTTTTAGTTCAACAATAAATTTGTGGTTTTCAATAAATTAACATTGTGAAATTTAAATTTAATATGCAGCAGACTGATTCGTGGATTTGTGTATGGCAGTCTGCAATCTGACTCCATAATCTGCGTGATTTTAAAGCTGAATATATTCAGCCAACACAAACTACTAAGTATTTGCTAATTGAAGGAAGGTAGAAATAAAAATATGTCAAAAATCTTCAGCTTTCTACTAACGTATGTAAAGGCTAAAACTGAAATGAAAATACCTTGTTCAAATGTCTCTAATGACTCTAACCAAAAATATCATGTTGCTGTGATCCTAGTATGTCTTTGCAGTTGAAATATCTACAAAATTAGAATCTGAAAACAGTTTGCAATATTTAACTCCTTATATAACTATATTTAACAATTATTCTCTTATTAGTGACCTTACAGTAAAGTGGTTACAGTTGTGCAACTATCTGGTAATGATTCGTTAATTGGCCATATTTAGTTAATCTAAATGTTACGATGTTTACAGTTCAATGCTGATTTGAGTGAAGTTCAGACAACAGTATTGGAAGGAAAGTTTTCAATTTGCAGGGAACAAGGGCGCTATTTCATTTGGACAACAACCTGGGAAACTGTACAATTTGGTTCGTGCTTTGGGCTAAAAGGAAGATTGGGGGCGTAGTTGGGTGAAGTAATTGAGAATTTTTTTTAAAACGTCAAGGTTAATGATTGGTGTAGCAATTTGGGTAGAGATGAGCAGGGCGGGAAGGAATAGAGTTTAATAGTAATAAGGCATTATTGAATTATACACATACAATAACAATCAAAGAAAAGCCTCATGAATGCACAAAGCATTCATAAGATTGGTGAGTTTTGAGCACAAAGATAAATGGTTTAGGTATGTTTCAAAAGGATTGGAAAAATGGAAAAGGAGGTGGTATAGCTCTAGTAGCAAACGATGATATACACTGGTGACAAAATGAGATTACAGAAGATCAGGAAATAGAATTAGTTATAGGTGGAGATTAGGAGTAACAAGTCAGAAAACATTGGTGGGAGTAGTGTTTTATTATCTATTAGTATTCATATCAATTAAGCAAGAAATAATTAGAACTTGTTGACTGGACGCATCAAAGTGGCAAAGATTGTCTGCAAGATAAGTTTATAGAATGCTTTCAACATTTCCTGGAACAAAATGTGGTGGACCAAATCGATAAAACTACTTGATTTTACAATGATACATGGTTAATTAGCCATTTCATAGTAAAAGCTCCTCTGAAAGTGATTATACTAAGTTTGCAAATGGCCCGGGCCTGTCCCAAACAAAAATATTTAACTGAAGGAAAACCAGTTGCATTAATGTGAGGTGTGATCTGGCTATGGCTGAATGTATGGTTGCTGAATATCTAGAATTGTTTTTTTTAAATGTTTCCCACTGCTTTTGATTTTATGTGGATGTACTGGAGAAGCTGGGGCTTTTCTCCTGAGAGCATAGAAGATTCGGGGGATTTGTTATAACTGTTCAAAATTTAGAAGCATTTAGACTGAAAAAATAAATAAGCCAGCTTCCAGTGGTCAAAAATGTAGATTTAAGGTCATTGGCAATAAAACCATAGTTTATATAATGAAAAAACTTTGAATGCACCGAGTGATTAGAATTTCAAATGTACTGCCATATGAAGTGTTCAAAACAGACTGAGAAGGGAAAAGGGAATTTGGAGAGTTAGTTGGAGAAGAAAATGTTCCAAGTTCTGGTTAAAGAGCCAGGGGAGTGTATCAAAGTGGACTGCTGTTTGCAATGGTCAGTGCAGACTGACTAGCCTCCTGTACTGTGCTGTTTATAATTCTATAAGACGGCTTCAAGTGAGGAAAAGAGGAAGGTTAAGTAGACAATGGCATATTCCTTTTGCTTCTAGTTTCTGATTTATAAAAAATATTTGTATAAACGTTCAGGAATTTTGTCTTGGCTGCGATTTATACATGATACTGGGGCACAAAGTAACAAAACTTTTGATAATATCAAAACAAACTGTCTTTCTCACATCAAGAAATGTGTTTCTGTATATAGGTATGAAGTAGATGACACACCATTCTCTGTTCCTGCTGCAGCTGAAGTTAATGACCTCAGTAAAGTCATCAATAAGCTACTAGAAGCAAAACATGGTAAGTTAATGCCATTTTAAGTTTGAGAATACCAGACAATTGATCCTGTTGATATTTCCCAGGTGAGACTTATTACGATCTGTCAGGTTATGATTTCTGTTTTATGAAATAAATCTTTTGGAGCTAGCTTCTTTACAGATTCAAATCTAATCCAAGTCTATTATTTATGGGTCCTTGTGATGAAGTTCCTGGACCTGGGCCCACAGCACTATCATTAGAAATGCCCTAATCTGAAAGATTAATACAGCAGATGGTGCTCTTCTAAAGTTAGCATTGTGTGAAGGAAGCTTTATGCTGTATTTTGCCTCACAAGAACTAACTGATTCACTGATTTTCAAAGGCAGTATGCAGAAACTGTTCATATTTCCATCGCTTATCACCCTACCTGGTCTTCAGTCCTCAAACATTGATGCAATGCGCTTCATCCCAGGTTTAGAGCTACAGCGCAATTGTAATTTATGATCAGTAATCTGAATGTTCCATGCCTCGTTTAGGTTAGGGGAGGAGGGTGCACAGTATGCATTTTATTGTGCTATGCAGTAAAGTAAGTGAGTGAGAGATTGTCAAGTCTTTTCCTTGTTCTTGCAGCTAACCACAAACATGCAGACTTTGATTTCCTCATTAAGGGCCAGTTTTTACGACTGGCACTGGGTAAACATATGGAACTGGAAAGCATTTCAACGGTAAGTCACCATAAACCAGTTTTAGTGAAAATTTAAGCATCATTCTCAATCTCTCAGACTAAGAGAATACAACATTGTTTTAAGTTCATGAGTGAGTTTTTATTTCTGAAAATGGCAGAAAAACTAGTTGGTCAGTGTCCAAATTGAAGAAAAATTGTTAATTTTTTTTGTGTTTTATCCCACATTAGGAAGAAGTGGTTGAGATTGAATTTGTAGAACGGTACAGTGCCCCTCAGCCAGAAGAGTGCTTGTTTCATGATGATTGGGTCAGTGCAGTAGAGGCACAGGGAGAATGGTAAGAACAGTATTGATCAAAACCATTTTACACTGGGACTCATGAAAATGGAAATTTGGGCTGGAAAAATCTGTTGCTGAAAATTTAAAAAGCATTGTTGTAAAGGTTGAGACCCCAAGATTGCTCATTTGCCACTGGGGCTTAAAACTTTATGGAACAGCTTGGTTACTCGTCGTTTCATTTTTCAAACCCCTTAATGTTACTACTCCAGTTCAGTGTGGTTCCAACAACAAATGGCCTTTGATACAATTCCTTCATAAATCCTAAGACTTGTTTAACAGCAACAATGGGGAAACTCACCTTTTTTAATAGCTTTAATTGATAGATTGTACCAGTTGGCCTAAATCCTATTGATTGAAAGTTATCCAGTGTTGAAGTAATGTTCTTTAGTGATGAATCCCCACCTTTTGCCTGCCCCCTTTTACATTGCTGCATTCTAGAAAATCCGAGAGCCCTGTTTGTTAAAAGGATACCATATTTGTAAGTGTTTGAATTGAGATTATATTTAGCATGCCGATACCATTCAGTATTCCACCATGTGTTTACAGGCAAGTGTGTTTATCAAGTGAAATTAAAAACAGAAAATGCTGTATAAATACTGGTAGGTTTGGCAGCATATGTGGAGAAACAGAGCCCCATGTCACTTCTGAGATGTTAACTGTTTTTCTCTTTTCATAGAAAGGCTGGGTGTTTTCAACATATTCTGTTTTTCTTTCAGATCCCAGATTCTACAGTGCACAGCTCTTTTACATAATAGTCAAGCAGGAGTGCTTGACAAGTGCCCTTTGGCATTCTTTAATATAAAAGCCTGTGGAGGCTAAGTCACTGAATATATTCAAGAAAGAAATTGTTTGATGCTTTAAAATCTAAGCATTTATCAATGTGGGGAGAAAATGCAAATGTGGCATTCAGATAGTGTATCATACTGAACGGCAGAGCAGACTCGGGCTAAACAGCTTACCGTTCTTGAGTTTCTTTCATCAGTTCATTGCTCAGCTTTGAGTTATACAATAACATTCAAAAAATATGTTTATTTTATACTTTTTAGGATTCTCACAGGATCATATGATAAAGTTGCTCACATTTGGACCTTAGATGGTCAACCACTCATGGCCCTTCCTGGACACACTGAAGTAGTCAAAGATGTAGCATGGATCAAGAAAGGTAAATGTTCAAATAGTCTTAAGTCAAAATAGTCACAACCACATATTGGCCCCATGAGGTGTACTTTCAAGGGTTCCAGATCTGCCGATTGTATTATCCTTAAGGCACCTTGAGTAAATTTCACAACATTTTTTGAAATTTTGGGTTATTATGTTTGTGCGCTGAGAGTCTTATGTGGCAAGAATGGATATTGAAGCACAGATGAGAAGATATAAACTGGTTTATTGTTTGAACGCACTGCTGGTTGTTGGCTAATGATGATAGTTTTGTCAATTCTGCCTGATTTGCCAATATGCTTTGTAGTGAAACAGACTGTGTAATCTTGCAGTTAACCATTTGATTGTATCTGAACTGTCATTCATGCATAATCTTGGGTGATATTTGATATAATTTATCAAATGTGTTATCACCTTTGTATTGGAGTTAGTTTTGTGGTTTAATTATAATAAAGTTGGTAGTGTTCACTTTCACTGCTTTGTCAAACTGACAACAACCTCTGCAACCATGTGAGAGTAAATATGTGAAATCAGAAGTTGTCAGTGATTCCGTCCTGTACCATATGGTGTGTTGTGAAATCATTCTGAATGGAAATTTTAGAAATTATTGAATTGGCTGTGATCTTCCATTTTAATTCTGATATTTTTGGAAAAAAAATCAAAAAGCTACGTCTTGTTGGATCGTGTAACTGTATTTAATAGCATGCTAAGTAATTACAGCTGTATAATGACTGGCACTGTTAAACTAATTTTGTATTTGTGCAAAATAACACTTCTGTATTCCATACCTTTACCAATTTGTTTTAAAATTGATGTTTCAGATTTCAACTTAATCCCCTCAATCCCCTCTTATGTATCACTCTTTATTTTTAAATTCGTGTAAAGTTATAAAGCAGAAATGATAACATTTACTTCATGCTTTCTGGTTTGTTATCTGTGAACACTCTTCATATTAATCAGCTACTTTAGCCTGTTTAATGACAGTTCATGCTTAAAGTTTTAGTTAACTCTCTTTGAGGTCAGTAGCAAGCATAGCTAGCTTTGTGAGGACCACAGGCAGTTATGAAGCACGTAGACCAGGAAATGGCCTCAGTTGATTGTTTGTGTAAAAAGATCAACTGGAATCTTGGCTTCAGTTGTTTGAATTTGAATGTAATTTAAAATGAAATTAAAGCAAAACGTTTAGAGATTGGGGGAAAAAAATGTATAAATGATCTGTTTTCTCTCTGATTTAGAGTTTGGGTGATAATTAAAGTTAAAATGCACTATTTTAAGGCATGGTAGTATTCCTTTCTTCTCTGCTTACTTAATTTTACCTTTACGCTCACTTAAGCTTTGATTAAAATGTGTTTGTACTTTCATGATCAGTGTATTCAGTCTATAACTGTGATGTCTGGTTTTTATTTTTTAACTAAATTCTGTTTCTGTTAGTTGGTCACTGCAACTTGTTGCTCAGTGCCTCTCAAGATCAGACTATTATCTTGTGGGAATGGAACTCAGAAAAGAACAAAGTGAGAGCATTGCACTCCTGTCGAGGACATGCTGCAAGTGTGGAGTCAATAGCTGTAGATAACACGAAAACCAAAGTGAGTTCCTTGAGTTCCTTAATTGCGAGTTTTTATCTGTTTGCACAAGTGATTTTGGTGCGTATCTACCTCATTTTGTGAGCAGTGTTTTTATCTGATAGTAGATTAGAAAATACGATTCAAGTTACAATAAAAGTCCAGCAGATAGGCAACAGCGAATAAGTCAGAAGTAGATATATACATTTCTTTTCTTGTGCGCTGCAAAAATCCAAAAAAACTCCAATATATCTATTGTAGTGTTTTGTGTTGTCTAAAATTTATTTTCTGCCTATTAGTAGTTACCAATGATAATTCAGGTGTCTGCTCTTACACTTCTAGGAGTATTGTTCTGGTTAGCCTGTTAGGAGATAAGCAAGACTCCTTAAATTAAACTTTTATAATTGAGGTAATTGTTTTGTCGCTTTACAAGCCTTGATCATTAAGAGTATGTAAATTGTGAAGCTGCAACTATGATGTGTTATAGAATAAAAGATATATAGCTGTTCCTGCTGCTGTGACTGGATACTAAGCACATCTGTACTAAAATTCTTCCCATGATGAATACAGTTTCACCAAAGAAAAAGTACCAAAAGCATTATTGAAAAAATGAATTGTATTCTGATGAACAAGTAAAGCATCTGTTATCTATATTTAGGTTAAAACGAAGGAATCTCCTGTGAATATTCAATGATTAATCAAATAATTGGATCTGTAATATTAAATACGTCCTGACTACTGAAGGACATTCGCCCACCTTTATTGTGCAATAATTTGATCATGCTAACTGGAATAACTATCACTATATCACTGCACATTGTCAAACATGCTCTGACATGTACTACCAGAGAACGTGTTGTCAGTTCCCAAACTCTCATTTGTCTTTTATACCTGACTTAGAT